>NC_140595.1:797477690-798075754 GCF_964204655.1 Triturus cristatus
AACACGTTAATTATAGATTCCTTACCTTAGAATAGATACCCCGCCAATACCAACCCCGGAGGTGGGTCTGCGAACCAAGATCACACCAGAAAATCCTGGAGAACAGAACGGCCAAAGAAGCAGTCTCTCCGGACTTGGCTGTCCAGGCAGTAGTGTTTGGTGAACGTGTGCAGCGATGCGCACATAGCCTATGTCATTTAGAGGTACTTCTCTTCCCAAGGCAGTAGTGGCTGCTGTCACCAAGGTGGAGTGAGCGCGTAGCCTGACTGGAGGCTCCTTTTTAGCCAGAGAGTAACAACCCTTAATACACAACACAAATGCAAAAAGATCAATTGATAGACAGAATGCAGAACAATGTCACACATTCACCCCAGTACAGAGATCTGGGCCTAAATCCACAGTTTTTTGCTCACCATGCCATTCCAGTTTGGACCCAGCCATATGCAAATCAGTCTTGACCCTGCACCCAATGGGAGCAGTCCAGCCCGAACTGCCAGGCAGGTCCTCCCTGGACTGGAAACAAGAAACCTAGAACTGATTTGGGGCGTTCAGATTCCTCATCAGCCAGGATAGCTTGACTCCAGTGGCATGGAGAGCACGGGACCCACGTCTGGGCATACCCATCCCACTCTGGGTGACAAATGCAACACAACCCATTGAGAAATGGTGCGTTTCTGTACGGCCTGACCCTTCTTTGCACCCACGTAGCCAATAAAAAGTTGATCATCCATCCGGAACTGTTTTGTGCGATCAAGATAGGAGAGCACACGCTTTGGGTCCAGATGGTGGATCCTCTCTTCTTCCTTTGAAGGAGGCGGAAAGAAGGTGGGCAAAGTAATGGTCTGCCTGATGTGGAAGGCAATGACAACCTTAGGAAGAAAGGATGGACGGGTCCTGAGAACCACCTTGTCCAGATGAACAGACAAGAAAGGAGGTTTGGAAGAAAGAGCCTGGAGCTCACTCACCTATCTAGCGGAAGTGATGGCTACCAGGAAAGCAGTCTTAAGAGTTAAGAGACGTAAAGGACAGTTATGAAGCGGCTCAAAGGGAGCGCACATTAAATAAGTTAGCACAAGATTCAAGTCCCACTGAGGCATAACGAATGGAATTGGAGGAAAAAGATGTGTTAAGCCTTCCAAGAAACGCTCAACTACCAGGGACTTGAAAAGAGAAGGCTGGTCTGGCAGCCGAAGGAAGGCAGAGATGGCAGAAAGGTAGCCCTTTATAGTGCCCAGAGCAGAGCCCTGCTGGGCCAAAGAGAGAAGGAACAATAGTACTTCAGAAAGAGGGGCAGAAAGGGGATCCACAGCCTTTGCTGTGCACCATGCCACATATTTGTTCCACCTGTAGGCGTATACCGTCTTTGTGGAGGGACGCCTGGCTGCCAAGATTACGTCACAAACCTCAGGAGGCAGGTCAAAAGACATCAACTGCCGCCGCTCAATCTCCACGCAAGGAGGTGGAGACTGGACAGGTTTAGGTGGAGGACCGTCCCCTGCTGCTTCGACAGAAGATCCTCCTGAAGAGGCAGTCTGATCGGGGGATCGATGGCCATGTTGAGCAGTTCGGGATATCAGACTCTTCGTGCCCAATCCGGAGCAACAAGAATGACTTGGGCCCGGTCGCGACTGATCTTCAGCACTCTGGGCAGAAGTGGTATAGGCGGAAAGGCGTACAACAGACCGCAACTCCACGCGCGTCGAAAAGTGTTCCAGAGCGAGTGGCGCCTTGGAAATTCCAACACGCAGAATTGCTGACATTGCACGTTCCCTTCGGTGGTGAATAGATCTAACCAAGGCTCTCCCCACTGTTAAAAGAGACCTTGCACCACCTCTGAGAGAAGACGGTATTTGTGATCCATCATGCACCTGCGGCTGAGTTCGTCCGCCCTGACGTTCAGAGAACCTGCCAGGTGTTGAACCACCAAGGAAATGCATTGATGTTCCAGTCATTTCCAGAGGCGGAGGGCCTCCTGACATAGGGTCCACAACCCGACCTGCCCTGTTTGTTGCAATACCACATGGCGGTGGGGTTGTCCGTTAACACCTGCACTACTCTTTCCCGCACAGAGGGAAGGAATGCCTTCAGTGCAAGACGAATCGCTCAGAGCTCCAGAAGGTTGATGTGAAGCCCGGACTCCGCCGGAGACCAGAGGCCTCAGATGGCCGCTCCATCCCAGAAGGGAGGCATCCGTCACCACAGTGTGATCTGATTGGGGATGGGAGAGGGATCTGCCATTGACCCAATCCTGGTTCGTAAGCCACCACTGCAGCTGTCGAGCAGTGCCCTCAGAGATCTGGCCACAATTGGACAGATTCCCCTGATGCTGCGTCCACTGGAACTTCAGGTCCCACTGCAGAGCACGCATATGCCACCTGGCATGATCGACCAGCAGGATGCAGGAGGCCATGAGGCCCTGTAGCCACAGGGTAATTCTGATTGAAACCGGGATAAGGGCTGAAAGATCGTAATCATAGCCCAAATATCCCCGAGTCGCTGTTCGGGAGGATAGGCTTGAAACTGCGTCGTGTCCAGAACCGCTCCGATGAAGAGGAGCTTCTGAGAGGGAAACATGTGCGACTTCGGGACATTGATGGAGAACCCCAGCATATGCAGGAGGTCGGCCGTAGTCTGGAGGTGGGAGACGACTGCCTGGGGCGAGCCCGCCTTCAACAGCTGTAAGAAACTGACTATATATACTGCACCAAAGTGAGGTACAGGGTGTATAGAGTCCAAGAGTCTCCAGAGGTTTGGCAGAGGTTAAAGTTAGATAGAACCTTACTCTCTAAAGTGGTAGCTTGGTCGAGCAGTAAAGCAGTATCAGGGGACAATGTAAAGCATTTGATGTACACACTCAGTCAGCAAATGGTCTCACACACTCAAGAACTGAACTCTAGGCCAATTGTTTTCTATAAAAACATATACTGTGTTATTTCTAGAACCAAGCAAGCCTGGTACAGGCAAGTATATAAATACTTTGTAGTAGTAATATACTTGTATGAAAACAGTTCAGAATTGCAGTACAACTTGTACTGGTTTTGGTTAGTTTTAAAAAAGCAGTTTGCAACACATTGCAGGTATAGTACATTCCATTGAATGGGCTTTTTAAGTAAAATGCAGTTAATTACTTTTCAGATTGCTTTTTCTTACTCAGTGCTGGATCTTGGATTCAGCACTGGGACATTTCCTGAAAACAGTTGAGAAAATGCGTTTTGGTTAATCGGCTGATTTTTAAGGAATATTTGTAGTTTTCAAAAGTCGACACTTTTTTGGGAAAAAAGTGTCAATGTTATCCTATGAGGAAAAAATGAGTTATCGGTTTCAAGGTAAGTAATCTGTCTTTTGAGTTAGGGTTCTGGGGTTAGACTCCGGGGTCTCCCAGGGTCAGTGATGCACTGTTATTGCAACCTCAGCGGCACTCGGGCGGCCGGGTGCAGAGTGTTGAGGCCCAATGTTATTCTATGGGGGACAGGGGGACTCCGGTTGGTGGTGGCTGGCAAGCAGGCCACAGGGTTGTGGGAGCAAGGCTCCTAGGGTTAAGCTCAGGGCAAGTTGGGGACCAAGTTAGCACCAAAGGGGCACCCTCAGCGGCGCTAGGGTAGCCGGGTGCAGTTCTGAGGTCGGGTGCCCTGTTGAGTTCAATGGAGATTCTCTGGGACAAAGAAACACTGCAGGCTCGGGGACGAAGATCTTCCAGGAGTGACCACCACTTCGAGGGGTAAGTTGGGATGTATAGGGATGGTTAGGCACTACTGGGTTGGGCACACAAGGCTGTGGGGCATCGGGTGCAGGGGTGCCTTTGGATGGCTGATTTTCTTACCTGCCCTGGTCGTGGGGGGGGTCTTCTGGATGGAGGCTGCAGGCATCGTCTGGGGGCTTAAGGCAGGTCAGGGGTCGCCAGATCTCGGGTCAGTATTGCCGGAGGAACCTCCTCGTGGTGTTTGTTCACTCAAACACGGGCCGGGCTCGGCGGGTGCAGAGTGTGCTGGATTCGCAGTTTCTGGCTGGCACCAGAAGCTGCAGTTCAAACACGTCCGGTGTTCACGGAAGAAGCAGCTTGGAAAGTGAATAGAGGCAGGTCCTCCGGGGTTTTTGAGGTTGCTGGCCACTGGACACGCTGGGGTTTTGCAGGAGCAGGTTCGAGTGGAGACAGGCCTGTAGGGCGTCATCCTCTTGTTAGCTCTGCACGGCTTCTCGTCCTTCTTTACTTGTGGTTGCTGGATCTGAGAAAGGAAGGTTCAGGGTGCCCCTAAATATTAGATTTAGGGGCGTTACAGGTAGGTAAAGGGCAGGGACCAATGGGTCCATTCCCTGGGGTGGTTAAAACTCCCTATTCTGCCACTCTCCAGTGGGAGGGGGGCAGGAGCCTGTCCCTGGTTGGCTGGGTCCCCCCATCCTCAAGATGGCGGGGACTTGAGGTTGTGCTTCACTTCTCCTCCCCCACCTTAGGGGTGGAGTTGGCAGAGGTGGGCACACCTCTCTTCCCCGCTTTGTTTTTCCCGCCGGGTCTCCCACCCAAAGTGTGGGGTAGAACCAGTGGGGACCAGTTGCTGAGTATAGCAAGTTGTCTGCAGAAGCTCACAAAGGAAGCATGCCTTTGAAGCCTCTCCTTCGTGAACCCTGCCCATCCTGGGGGAGGAGGCTTGGCACCTCATCCCAGGATGTGCATTGTTTCAGGCCCCCCCCGAGAGCAGTAAGCACTCGACCTAGGGGTCCAGAAACATGTCTGGTGGTGGCAACCTGCACAGCCACTCAGTCAGGTCACTGGGAGTTGGTTGAGTTTCAGGGGGCATCTCTAAGATGCCCTTTGTCGTGCATTTTACATTAAATCCCCACTGGCATCAGTGTGGGTTTAATGTGCTGAGAAGTTTGATACCAAACTTCCCAGTCTTCAGTGCAGCCATTATGGTGCTGTGGAGCTTGTAATAACAACGTCCCAGCACCGTATACTCTTAATGGCAGCACTGCACTTACAGGGCCCAGGAATGGACCTGGGCACTGTAGGGGTACAGGGCTCATGCACCTGTACCCTCACAACTGGCATAGGGCACCGAGCTAGAGGGGTGACTGATGTATGCCAGGGCAGTGGTTTGTGGGCATGGCACACATGGATTTGGGCCATGACGTCTGTTTTGTTCTGCACCCAGACACACAGCCTGTAAAGGCAGTGTGTGTGTGCGCCAGGGTACAGGGCCTCTAAGGGTGGCACAATTGGTGCTGCCGCCCTTAGGAGCCTTTTCTGGTCACAGTGCCCTGGGTACACGGGGTACCATTTACCAGGGACCTACCTGTGGCCAGAGCTGTCAATTGGGTTATGTTTTGGGGAAAGAACACAGGCCCTGGGGTCCGGATTGGCAGGGCCCCAGAGCACATCAAGCCAAAGAGCATCAGTAGTCTGGCAGCGAAATAAAGGGGAATGAGTTTACTGCAACAGAAACCTACTTTCTCACACCGCTCCCCCGGAAAGGAAATCCAAGAAAATGGTGCTTTTGAAGGTGGAGGCTTGGACCACCACGCTCTCCAGGGTGGGGTGTTGGGAGAGTAAAGTGGGGTTGCCCGGAGCCGGGCGGTGGCGTCGGGCGATCATCCTGTCCACGGGAGCCCCCGTGCTGGGCCTGGACCACATGCCCAAAAAGGACATCAGTCAGAGCCTCATTAAACAGAAGCAGGGGCACCGAAGAGATCGCCGCCGGTTGAAGTACCTCAGTCAGGAGGTTAGTCCTGACCGCCACCGTAGGAAGCTTGAGGTTGAGAGCCTCGGCCGCCTATGCAACACCACGGCGTATGACGCTCCCTCCTCCGTAGCCTCGGTAGGAGGAGACAACATGCCAAGGTCGGGTGAAGTGTCAAGACCACTGGCATCCCCCAGTTCCTCTCTCCAGTCCTGATCTTGCTCAAGCTGGTCAGTTAAAGGGTCACCTGACCCCTCCCAGTCCTCATCTACCTCCGGGTGCCACTGAGGTTGGAAAGGGGCCCCAGGAGTGAACAGGGGCATGAAAACCCCACCCGGCGCCGGATCCAGCGTCAGGCGATGCCGGTCCGGCTCCGTGTCCACGTCAGGAAGGAGGCTGGGGTCGACGCCGGCCGGGGGGCCGACCGGCGTCTGGCACAGTAGTGGTGCCGTCGGAAGCGGCGAAGTTGGAGGTGTAATAATGTTAACCGGCACTGATCCGGATCCAGGCCTGGATCCACGGAGGGCATGTGGCACCAGAGCCGCCGGAACCGAAGACCTAGGCCCCCCAACAGAGTCCGCGGGGCCCAAAGGCACGCCGGCAGGGTCAGTCCGCGAAGCTGGGAAGGGGTCGCTCCGGGTCCCGGAAATGGAGGGAAGCTCGGAGTCGACCCTTGGGGCTCCGTGCGCGAAGCTGCAGGTGTGGCACCACCCGCGCGCCTTGTCGGATGGGTCGATCGACAAGAAGTCAAATAGAGACTATGCTTCTTCGACTTTTTCCTATGCTTCGACTTACCCGACCCAGAGTGTGAAGACTTCGATGACTTCGAGCCGGAATGGCGATGGCTTCGCGACCGGTCCCTCAACCTTCCTCTCGACCGGGACCTTGAACAGCGCAGAACCGACTGCCGGTGTTCAAGCAGCTTTGGGGACCCGCCCGCAAAGCCTTCGGCGTCAACAACTGGCAGTCGGAGCACAACTAGTGGTCGTGGTCGCACTCCAGGCAAAAAAGACACACGTGGTGCGGATCCGTTACCGACATCATGCGATGGCAGGATCCGCAGGCCTTGAAACTGGGCATCCCCCGTGCACCTTACAGAGACAAAGACTCTAGAAAAGACGTTGGCAAAAGTCAAGAAAAAGTTAGTCAAAACATGACTGAGGTACCGCTTTTCCAGGATCAGCGCTGGCTGGCGCGGAGAAAGAAACTACTGACGTCAGCGCGCGAGGGCGGCGTCTAAGTAGCTGCCGTGACGTCATTCCAGTGACCACGACGCCGACGACTGACGCAGAGCTGACCGACGCTACCTTCCGACGGCAGAGGTACTGCTGACAAAAAACGTTCCGGATCCAGTCTGACGCCTGGGAGTAATTCTAAGGTAAGGAATTTATAACTAACGTGTTTTTCAGATATGTGATGTACCACTTCCGAATGGAGACACCTTTTGTGATTGGCTGAATACTGCCAACTAAGACTGTCCGCATACACATTCAGAACTCCGGCCAAGTGATTTCCAATGACACAAATCTGTTGGTACTGAGCCAAGTACCAAAGCTGCAGAGCTTCTCTGTAGAGAAGATATAACACGTCTCCTCCTAGTTTGTTGGTATACCCCATCGCGGCAGCATTGTCTGTTAAGGGAGGAAGGAGTTGAGAGCCAAACATATTGGCCGCAAATCCAGAAAATTGGTGTGCAACAATCTTTCCTCTGGAGAAAAAAAGACCTTGGACTTCTAGATCTCTCATATGAGCTCTCCACCCTAGAGTGGAGGCATCCACTATCACTGTGGTCACCGGTGGAGGAGGGTTAATTGGCTTTACTTGAGACAGATTGCCAGACACGCCCCACCATTGCAGAGCAGCTGCAGTCTCTCTGGAGATCCTAATTCAGAGTTCTCCGTTGTGCTGAAACCACTGCCCGGTGGCACCACTGAAGAGCCCTCATATGCTAGCGTGCATAGTTGGCCAACAGAACGCAGGAGGACCGGAACAAAAGCTCCATTCTGAAACAGCGGAATCAGCCTGAATGTCCTGAATCCTCTGAGGAGGCAGGAAGGCAGGACTCACTGTAGTTTCCAGTACTGCCCCTATGAACAGGTTGAGCTGAGAGGGCTCTAGGTGAGATTTGAGAACATTTATAAAAAATCCCAAGCTGAATAACAGTTGCATTGTCACTTGCAAATAGCACAACACCCTCTCTGGCAACTTTGCTTTGAGCAGCCGATCGTCTCGATACAGGAACACCAGAATCTCCGACCTTCTGAGATGTGCTGCCACCACCTTTGTGAAGACCAGAGGTGCAGAAATAAGGTCGAACGGAAGGACCGCAAACTGATAATGCTGAGACCCCACAGTAAAACAGAGATACTTCCGATGCAATTTCAGAATGGGGATGTGTAGGAGGCTGGCTTAGTATGTGGTGTACACTTAAGTGATGCACCTCGCGCTAATCCAGATAACCTTTATGGTGATTTTAGCGGTCTTTGATAACCAGAGAAAGCTCTCAAAGTGGTAACTGTGGAGAGCAGCCTTCAGGCTTATCTTGAAGGAGTGTAAAGCAGCTTGTTTTACCAACTTTAATCAATAGTTTAAGTTAAATGAAAAAGAACCACACAGTGTGTATATGAAAAACAGTCTATGTATTAGACAACACACTCATTAACACATTGGTACATCTCCTATTCTGAGGTATCAACACAATATACAAGAATACTTTACCATAATCAGGTAGGTAGCACAAATAAACACTGGTCTCCAGGGGGAGACCAAACTATACATTAAGACAGTGGAATGCGAACTGCAATGGAGAATGGGACTTGCCCCAGAGGAGCTGGGGACACAAGGAACCACCCAAGGTAAGTATCCAGGAACCTCACGGAAGCTGTGTGCAGAGTGGAAACACAGCCGCGTGCCCAATGGAAGTCAGAGAATTTGCGGTGGCATATTTAAAGAAGGACCCTGCACGAAGGACCACGAGGAAACCCTTTCGGAGACAGAAGGTTGGAGAGCCACCCACCCGTGGATGCTCCAGAAACCAGGCTACCAGCACCAGCAAGCCAGGGTCACAAGGGTGAAGTGACGTCGGAACCTGGTGTAGACGACAATGGTAGACTTCGAAGAAGATGCCTCTGGGGAAAACAAGGGTTGATTCTGGAAGTGAAGAACCTGCAAGCAGAGTTTATGCCACTCGGAGGTGATCAGGAGGCATGGAAACACAATGCCCACGGATTTCATGAGGTTCAGAAGAGAGGACGGCGACCTGGTCACTGCAGCTGTGAGGACCAGGTGACGTCCCACCTCGGATGTCAGTGTCTAGGTAGTCGGTGTCAGCGGGAGCACCTCCTAGCCTTGGTAGCCGCAAGTGGTGTGGAGAACAAAGAAGGAACAACGTTGGGACCCGCAAGGTCAAAGGGACTCACCAAAGGCAGGAGAGTCCGAGCAGGCCCCGCGTCAGGAGGGCAGCCCACTGAAACAAAGGAATACCCTCGAGAGGACCCACAGGCCAGTGGCAAAGGAGTCTCAAGAGGACCTCAAGCAGCACACCAAAGTTGGAGGCTCAAGATGCAGGAGCTACAGGGAGGACTCTGTTCTTCCGTAAGTGAGATGTCGGAGCTTCTTGTATTCCGAAGATCTCTGGAGTGCAGAGCCAACAGCTTTGGCAACGGCAAGTCAATGCGGTGCACAGGGGTTCAGTCCCAGCAGCTCCAACGAGAGATACTGTCTCCAAAGTGCATGAAGACAGATCAGGCCTCTCAGAAGCCACAGAACCACCACCTGTGTTGCTGAGCCTCAGGATGTCCGTGGGATATCAGGAGCAGCAGACCGGTCAGCTTCGTTGCAGTGCCTGCAGATGCAGGGGAGTGACTCCTTCACTCCAAGGGAAATTTATTCAGGTGTCCTTGATGCCCACAGGTCTTTTGGAGAACCTGGATGAAGAACAGATACAGACGACGCAGAAAACTTGAACAGTGAGACAAGGAGTAGAGTGAGTTTTCCCTGGTGCAGTCTCGGTTCCAGTCGAAGTCCAAGTGGCCAGACGATTGAAAAGCAATATAGTTTCAGGGTTGAGTTTGGTCCCATGATGAATCTGAAGACCCACCCACAGGGGAGCCCTTAAGTACCTGTGAAAAAGGGTTTGGAGCACTCAGGGGTTCCTCCCAGAGGAGAGACTGGACAGAGGGGAGGATACTCCCATGTCCTTTGTCCAGTTTCACTCCAGAGCTGGAACCAAGGGCTCAAACTGGAGTATGCAAGGAGGGCACCATCTGTGCCTTTCAAAGCAGTCTAGTGAAGCTGATAAGCTCCCCCTCCCCAGTCCAGTACACTAAGTCCTGTCTGGGAGGTGTTCACAACTTCCTGTGAGAGGAAAACTATTGTTCTGCCTTCCCCTGCTCGAGCTTGGCTCAGCAGCAGGAGGGCAGAATCATGTCTGAGGTTGGCAGCAGCACTAGCTTGCTTGCACACCATGAAAAACAGTTACTGGGAGTACCCATAAGAGGCCCCCCAGTACATAAGATCGTACTTCCACACTAGAATCAGTGTTGGGGTATGATTCCAACACGTTTGATACCAAACATGACCTGGTTCGGTGTAGCCAATATATAGTTAGACATCTCGTAATGTCTGATGCCCACTAGGTTTTAAACTCGCTGACCGTACTTACAAAGCCTGGAGAATCAAGTGATGGGTTTGTAGGGGTGTCCTGCTCATGCAGGGACACCCTCACACTTGTAACCAAGCACCCTGCCCTGAGGACTGAAGAGCCTACTATGGGGTTACTAATAGGTTTTAGGTGTAGTGATTGCAGATATAAGGAAACGTATATCTGTTGTGAGAGCTGCTAGCACCAACTCTCACAGTCTGCAATGGCAGGCCTGTAGTCTGAGTTTAAGTGGACTCTCATAGGTGACAATACATGTTGCAGCCCATGGGAGATCCCTTAACTATGCCTTGGGTACCTCAGTACCATATACTAGGGACTTATAAGGGTACATCACTAGCCAATTGTGGAGGTACCATAGTACTTACCAGAACCAATTTAGGGGAGAGAGCACAGTGGCTGGGGTCCGGATTAGCCGGATCTCAGCAGACTATGTCAAAAACACACGGATACCAGGCAAAAAGTGGGGGTAACCATAAAAGCAGATCCTACTTTCCTACAGGGTACGGAAATATGCATCCTGTAAATCGATTGAGACTATCCAGTCTCCCCTCTTTAGCGCAAGAAGAACCTGTGCTAGAGTCCATATTTTGAACTTTTCCTGTTTGAGGAACAAATTCAAAATCCTGAGGTCGAGGAACCGCTACAAACAACTGTCCTTTTTTGGAGTTGGGCAGTACTGGGAATACCAACCCGGACCAAGTTCTTGCTCTGAAACCAAATCTATTGCACCTTTCTGAAGCAACATTTGCATTATCTGTTGAAGGAGCAGAAGATGCTCTTACGAACAAAACCCCCGTCTGGGGGCAAAAAGAGGATACTCCTGGAAGGGCAGGGCATACCCATTTTCTATGACGTTTAAGACCCAGAGGTCAGTAGTGACAGACATCCATTGATGCAGAAAATAGGACACCCGCCCTCCCACTGGGCAAGCATGCTGTAAGATGGTGAAGCTAGAGCTGCTTTTTTGCAACCATGGCTAGGGAGGAGGAGGAGGCTGGCTGAAGGGCAGAACCACGTTGATGACCTCTGCCCCTTTCCCTGCAGCTCCTAAAAAGCTGCTGGCAATTCCTTCCTTGAAAGGACAGATTCTTTGAAAAGACCTGAAACCTGCAAAAATAGCTTTTAGTACTTAGGCTGCGACTGGAGCCCTGAGGATCTTGAAGTTGGCTTGCTGTCTTTAAATCTGCAATGCAGAATCAGCCTTGGTCCCAAACAAACGAGATCCGTCGAAAGGCAAATCCAAAAGAGACACCCAAATATCCGTTAAGAAGTCCAATCCCCCTCAAGCAAGCATGTCTTCTTGTCGCCACAGAAAAACCCATGGCTCTTGCGACCGAAAACTTGGCTCTTCACTAAGAAATTCCGTAGGGGTTATGTATACTCTCCCTCAGCCGATAGCGCCTTGACACCTCGGGTATTTGTTTGGCTTACAAGTCAATGTAACATTAACTAAGTCTACAGTGTCCAGCCCTGACTGAATAACTTGACGGGCCGCTGCCTGAGCGTCAATCAACAGCTCTGAGAAATGACCTGGGATATCCGACGTCAACTTTGGGATGACTTCCCTTGCTGAGTCCACCAAGGCATGCATATAACGTCTCCAACAAGCAAGTAGCATTTGTAGACTTTAGGGTCATACTCCCAGAAGAAAAGAATTTGTTCGTCGACTGCATCATCCTCTTAGACTCCTTATCAATAGGATTAACAGGGAATGATCCAGATGACAACTTAGAGGAACAAGAAGCCTGAACCATCAAGCTCTCAGGCTTGGGGTGTTATGATACAAATACAGGAAACGCTGGAGCTTATATCTTCTGGCCACTGTTCTAAACACTGCCGCAGAGGACATTGGCTTTAGTAAGATTTCAAGTATAGGCTCCGTCAAAGCCTCACTAAAAGGTAATAACGTCTCTTTAGAAAAAGCACTGGAGTGAAGCACCTCTGTAAGAATGTTGGACTTAAATTCGGCAGTAAGGAGAGGCAACTCCAATATGTCTGCAACCTTGCTTATAACTGCATGATAAGTAGTTACCACTGGAGGTTCCAAACCTTTAGGTGATAGTAACACCCAATCGGGGGAGGTATCAAGACCACTAGCATCCGCTAATTCCTCAAAGACTGAATCCAACTCTATATTCTTTCCTTCCTTCACACTTCCATGCTCCGCTTGATTCCTCCCTTCCTCCAGCCATCTCTAGACTTCTCTACAGGATCTGATCTTTAGAGTAGGTGAATTCGGTTTTGGTGCCGAAGGTTGATCTGAAGTGGGCGAACCGGCACTGGCTCGGATCCAGACAGCGCCGGAGATGGCTTGTGTGACACCAAAGAATCACACCCTTCCTGACATGGTATCGGGTCGACTGTCTGGTATTGGGCCGGCAACCCTCCAAGAGAATAGGATAGCGGACCCATGGAGTTGGCCTAACGGCTAGGGTGCTCGACCTCGACCTGAACATGCTGTGATTCTGGGCAAATCACTTAATCTCCCCGTGCCTTACAAAAAATTAATGTGTGTCCTCATGTAACGCAACTGGTGCTATGTTAAGCGCTCTGATACCCGATTGGATTCGGGTCAAGTTCGCGCTATATAAAACTCTGCAAAAAAAATAATAAAATGGGGCCCACAGGCCCACCAGATGGAGTAGCAGCTCTCGCAAAAATGCTGAACATGGTGTTCAGAAAGCTGAAAGGATCCGAACGCAGAGTCTGGAATGTTGGATATTCTGGTTCAAGGGCACTGGTGCCATATGAGGGACCACTAAACCAGCTGTGGCACTGGCTGCCCTGTCTGTCTCGTCAGCCTCGGAGCTGAAGTCGTAGACCTCGGAGCCAGGGACTAAGCTGAAGACCTCCTCGGGGATAGAGTCTGCGACAACTCTTCTCTATGCACTCGAGGTTCCGGATCAGGGGACACCGACCTTGGCGAACCACCTTTCGTAGAGCGATGTTGAGCCCCATAGCACCTGTTCTTCTTATGCTTTCTTTTTGAAAATCTCGAGGTGTGAGGTAACGGTGACTCCGAACGATCTCAGACGACATCTCTAATGATTCTTAAACTTCGCCATGAACAACTTTGACTCCCTTTCTTTCAAGGCCTTCGAGTTCATTTGGCAACACTACGAGCAAGCTTTGATGTCATGGTCCGATGATAAACACCACAGATGGTCTTCATGGAGGTCAGTGATGGACATATGATCACCGCATTTCCTACACAGTTACAAATCAGACTTCCTCAGAGGAGACATGTTCAATAGCAACAAAGTTGCATCAACAGAATCGAAGAAATCTCCTACAAATGGAGAGCCTGGAAAAACCAATTATGGGTCAACATTGATGAAAAAAGGGAACAAATGTCAGCACGCCGACGAGTATTATGGCTCAGGTGACATCACGTGGACTCTCGTTCAGAGCCTTGACATTCGGACGTCCTTGTTGACGTGGGAGAGCTATAGAGAAAAGTTTAAGTGGAATGCTGCGCATGGGATATATTCAAAAGGTGAGGAATCCACAGGCAGATGCATCCATCAGAATGGATATTGATGAACAAGTTACATACCTTCGGTAACAATATATCTAAGAGACCTCTATTAATTTTGGATTCCTTACCTTCGAATTACCCCCAGGCATCAGAATAGATCCAGAGAATTTTTTTCAGCAGTATCCCTATGCGTCGGTAGGTGGCTCCAGTCAACTCCATGTTAGTTGTTGGCGTTGTAATCGCCGGATTAACATCGCTCTAGCAACATAGATGCCGGCCTTGAGCGCTGACGTCAGCTCTGTACACGACTTTTCACGCCAGAAGTGCAGAGCCATGCAAGACACTGACCACTGCGGCACAAGACTAGGGCTCTGAAAGGAAGTCCTTAACCCTAGAAGTCTGTTCATAGAACGGGGAGGATGGGTGGGGTGGTAAGAAATCTATAACTAACCTATGTTTCTTACAGGTATATCGTTACCTAAGGTAAGTAACTTGTTAATCTGAAAGAGACTATTAGTTACAGATTCCTTACCTTAGAATAGATACCCCAGCAATACCAACCCCGGAGGAGGGTCTGCGAACCAAATTCACACCAGAAAGTCCTGGAGAACAGAATGGCCAAAGAAGCTGTCTCGCCGGACTTGGATGTCCAGCCAGTAGTGTTTGTTGAATGTGTGCAGCGATGCCCACATAGCTGCCTGACAGATGTCATTTAGGCGGACTCCTCGTCCCAAAGCAGTGGTAGCTGCAGTCGCCCTGGTGAAATGGGCGCACAGTCCCACTGTAGGCTCCTTCTTTGCCAGAGAATAGCAGGCTTTGATGCACAAAACGACCCACCTGGAGATGGTCAAAGAGCTGGTTGTCCACCCGGAATGGTTTGGTGCGATCCAAGTAGAACGAAAGCGCACATTTTGGAACCAGACGGTGGAGCCTCTCTTCCTCTTATGAAAGATGCAGAGGCAGAAAGAAGGTGGGCAAAGTGATGGTTTAGCCAATGTGGAAAGAAGTAACCACCTTAGGAAGAAAAGAAGGTCTAGTTCGGAGGATGACCTTGTCCGGATGGACAGCCAGAAAGGGAGGCTTGGAAGAAAGCTTGTATCTCACTCACCCTGCGCGCAAAGGTGACGGCCACCAGAAAGGCAGTTTTCAAAGTAAGAAGCCTGAGAGGACAGTTATGTAGCGGCTCAAAGGGAATGCACATAAGGTAGGTAAGAACCAAGTTCAAGTCCCACTGGGGCATTACGAAGAAAACAGGAGGAAATAGATGAGTAATGCCCATAAGGAAGTGATTTACAACAGGAGACTTCAAAAAGAGAAGGATGATCAGTAAGCTGAAGAAAAGCTGACATGGCTGAGAAATAGCCCTTATGAGTGTCCAGAGCAGAGCCCTGCTGGGCCAAAGAAAGGAAGAACAAGAGAACCTCAGAAAGAGGGGCCTAAAGGGGATCCACAGCCTTTGCTAGGCACCATGCCACAAATTTGTTCCATCTGCAGGCGTATACCTTCTTAGTGGAGGGACGCCTGGCTGCCAAGATAACATCGCAGACTTCAGGAGGCAGGTCAAAAGAAGTCAACTGCTGCCGCTCAATCTCCACGCAAGGAGGTAGAGGCTGGACAGGTTCGGGTGGAGAATTGTCCCCTACTGCTGCGACAGAAGATCCTCCCTAAGAGGCAGTCTGATCGGAGGATCGATGGCCATGTTGATGAGCTAGGGATACCAGACTCTTCGTACCTAGTCCGGTGCCACAAGAATGACTTGGGCTTGGTCGCGCTTGATCTTCTTCAGTACTCTGGGCAGAAGTGGTAGAGGCAGAAAGGCGTATAGAAGACTGCAACTCCACCTGTGACAAAAAGCATTGGCTAGCGAGTGCCGCCTTGAAAATTAAAACGCGCAGAACTGCTGACATTGTGCGTTCTCTTCAGTGGCGAATAGATCTAACCAAGGCTCTCCCCACTGCTGAAAGAGACCTTCCACCACCTCCGAGTGAAGACGCCATTCGTGATCCATCATGCACTTGCGGCGGAGTTTGTCCGCCCTGGTGTTCAGGGAACATGCCAGGTGTTGAACCAACGGGGATATGCCCTGTTGTTCCAGCCAACTCCAGAGGCGGAGGGCCTCCTAACATAGGGTCTACGATCCCACCCCGCTTTGTTTGTTGCAGTACCACATGGCGGTGTTGTTGTCCGTGAACACCTACACTACTCTTCCCCGGACAGAGGGAAGGAATGCCTTAAGTTCAAGACGAATCGCCCAAATCTCCAAAAGTTTGATGTGGAGCCCCGCCGGAGACCAGAGACCTCTGATCTCTGCCTCCCCCATGTGGCCACCCCATCCCAGAAGTGATGCATCGGTCACCACTGTAAACTCTGGTTGAGGAAGGGCCGATGATCTGCCGCCGACCCAATCCTGGTTCGTTAGCCACCACTGCAATTGTTGTGCAGTGCCCTCCGAGATCTGGTCACAATCCGAGATCTGGTCACAATCAGACAGGTTCCCCAGATGTCGTGCCAACTGGAACTTCAGGTCCTACTGCAGAGCCCGCATATGCCATCTGGCATGGTCCACCAGCAGGATGCAGGAGGCCATCAGGCCCAGTAGCCGGTGGGTCATCCTGACCAAAACCCGGGATAGAGGCTGGAAGATCAGGATCGTAGCCCGAATATCCCAGACTCGCTGCTCAGGAGGATAGGACCGAAACTGCGTCGTGTCCAGAGCCGCTCCGATGAAGAGAAGCTTCCGAGAGGTAACCAGGTGTGACTTCAGCACGTTGATAATGAAGCCCAGCGAATGCAGGAGGTCCGCCAAAGTCTGGAGGTGGGAGACAGCCTGGGGCGAGCTCGCCTTCAACAGCCAGTCGTCGAGATAGGGTTAGACTGGAACCTCTGACCTGCGCAGATGAGCTGCGACCACCGCCATCACTTTTGTGAACACCCGAGGGGCGCTGGTGAGGCCAAAGTGGAGCACGGTCAACTGAAAATGCTCGTGGCCTACCCTGAACCGTAGGTAACGCCTGTGGGCTGGCAGGACGGAGATGTGATAATAATCATCCTGCAAGTCTAACAATACCATCCAGTCTCTAAAGGTCGAGGACAGACATGACCTGAGCAGAGATTAACATTTTGAACTTCTCCTTCCAGACGAAGCGGTTGATGGTCCTGAGGTCTAAGAGAGGACGCAGGCCTTCGTCCTTCTTGGGTATCAGAAAGTAATGGGAGTAGCAACCACAACTTACATCAGGCACAGGGACCCGTTCGATAGCTCCCTTGGCCAATAGAGCCGTAACTCCTGGTGGAGAAGGGCCAAGTGATCCTCTGACATGCAATGGAGTGCTGGTGGCATGGAGGGTGGGGTAGTCTCGAAGGGGAGGGAGTAGCACCTTCAGACTATCCTCTGACATGCAATGGAGTGCTGGTGGCATGTAGGGTGGGGTAGTCTCAAAGGGGAGGGAGTAGCACCTTTGGACTATCTGCAAAACCCACCTGTCTGAAGTGATGTTTGCCAGTGGGGGAGTGTGAGAAAGTGGCTCTGTATATCCTGTACCCAAATTGGTACAGGGTGTACTGAGTCCACAGTCCCCAGAGGTTTGGCAGAGACTAAAGTCAGATATAACCTTACTCTCTAAAGTGGTAGCTTGGTCGAGCAGTAAGGCAGTATCAGAGGACAGTGTAAAGCATTTGTTGCACACAGTCAGCAAATGGTCTCACACACTCAATAACTGAACTCTAGGCCAATGGTTTATATATAAAAAATATATGCTTGTTTTATTTTAGAACCAACAATTGGTATTAAAATATACTTTCTCAGAATGAGATGCTTTATATAAATACTTTTGCAATATGCAGTTGACTTTTGTAAACAGTTACAAGTGGTTGCAATAGGCAACACAATTATAAACACAATAATGCATTGGATTCAAGGGAAGTTTCAAGTTATTTGCAACAGATTACTTGTAGGATTACTTTTGGAATTCCAGGACTGGATACTAGATTCAGTCCTGGGTCAGTACTTGGAATCTAGTGATAAAAGTCGACTTAATTACTGTTATGATTTTTAGACAATATTTTGCTATTTTAAAGTTGACTCTTAGAAAATATTTCATAGAAAACAATGATTCCCTATGGAAGAAAATTCAAGTTGCAGGTATAGTATGTTCTCGTTACTTTTGTAATCCAGTACTGGGTACCTAGACTCAGTACTGGGACCTTTATCCAAAACAGGTAAGTAATTACGTTTTCAGAAGTTATACGATTTTTAAAGAATATTTAAAGTTTGCAGAAATTGACAGAAGAAATTTCACAGAAAAACAGTGAATGCTTTCCTATGGGAGAAAATTGGGTTACTGGTAAGTACAGTTGTAAGTATTTTTCAGAGTCAGTGCTGGGCACCAAGATCCAGCACTGGGAGCTCACCTAATAGCAGGAGAGTATTTTCGTTTTCGTTACTTGGCTGATTTTTGGGTGAATATTTTAAGTTTTGAAAAATCCACACTTGGAAGAAATTTCAGGAAAAACCAGTCAATGTTACCCTATGGAGAAAATTGAGTTATCGGTTTAAAGGTAAGTACTCGACTGGCGGAGTTAAGGTTCTGGGCATAGACTCAGGGGTCTCAGGCTGGGGCTACACTACACTAGCAACAGTTAGGAAGTAGGAGGCCCACGGGATTCAGGTGCAGAGTGGAAACACTCACGCGTAATGCGTAAAGGTCGATAGAAATAGTAGTTGTTAGCAATTAACAGTTTAAGGACACTTCTGAAGCAGCTAGAGAGTCGAGACTCGGAAACTAGACCCTAGGATAGTCACTACCCTTGTGAGCACCGAAGTACCCAAGTTACCTAGCCCACAGGCTGCGGGTGCATAGGTGTGAACTTGCGTCGGGTTTCGTCGTGGACTTCTATGGATGCCTGAAGGAAAGTTGCTGACAGGCAGTCAGTGAAGAGTGTCCGGTGGATCCCAAGGCTGGGATCAAGAAGAAAGGAGACCTGCAAGCAGAAGGGACAGAGTCAAGGTCACTAGCCAGTGACCACGTGGAACCAGGAAGGAACCAGGCGATGTCGTGAAGATTGCAGGTGAAGGTGAAGCTTGTCGCTGCAGCCACGAGGACCAGGGAACGTCGAGGACGACCAGGAGGCGAGCTGTCCCACGAAGGCTCTTGCTGTCGGCGGCGTCGAAGTTGGACTAGGACTCACCAAGCCTTGGCAAGCGGAACCCACGAAGAACGGAGGACTTGCTTCTGGTGCAGACCAGGAAGGTCTGGGGTGCTTCTCTTTTGCAAGGAAGCGGGAGCCAGTCTGGAGGAGCCAAACCAGCGATGAAGATTTCTGGATGCGTCGTCACAAAGACCACTAGCCAACGGGCAAGCAACCGGACAGACGCGGCAAGCAGGAAAATGCAGAAGGGCCCCACGCAGGACTCGTGGAGTGTGGGGGGCTGATCTTCGGTGCAGATGGTGCTTGGGGTTGGGGCTTCTCAATCCCCGGTGCACAACTTCGAGGGTGCCTCAGAAGCTGCGCTGGAAGATACTAGCCACTTTTCCCAGGTAGCCGGCCCCACGTCTCTCTTCGCCTCCACGGATCTCAGCTCGGCTGTGGATGTGGATCAGGGTCGGAGAAGTCTGGAAGTCAAGGCTCTGGTCGGGCTCTGCAGTCGGTCCCTCGTAGAACTTCAGCAAAGCAAAGGGTAGTCTCTTGATGGTGCCTGTTTGCACAGGGTAGCCACTCCTTGGCCACAAGGGAGATTCTTCAGTCTTCTTCTTTCGTCGAATGTCGAAGGTCCAGAGTTTCTGTTCAAGTTGCAGGTTCAGGATAATCTAATCTCCTGGGGCCCAGCTACCACTCTTATAATAATCTGGGGGGCTGGGTTACCTGCTAGGTCACGCCTTATGGGTGGGACCTGGGAGGGGGGTGGTTACACCCCCTTCCCTTTGTCCAGTTTCGCGCCAGGACTGGGGCTGGTGTGCCCCAGCACCTGTTTGAACTGGACTATGCATGGGACACCTTGTGTGCCCCCGGCATGTCTCATTCCTTTCAGCCCTCCCTGCCCCAATACACTAAAGTCTGTCTGGGGAGGTGCTAGCACCTCCCCAAGCAGGAAACCTATTGTCCAAGCCTCCCTTGCCGGGATCACCCCCAGCAGCAGGAGGTCAGACTCGTGTCTGTGGCAGCAGCATCCATTTTGTGATGCTGAGGCTTTGGTTAGAGTTAAACAGCAAAGTAGTATTTTAACATGTCTCTCCCTCTAGAAGGGAGGAATAATATCCTCATCACCAGAAATGGTATGGGGGTATTATTCCAAAGTGTTAGACACCGTACACGACATGTTTTGATACAGCCAAACCATAGTTACCATAACCGTTTAAGATTATAAGGCACTTTAAGAGTATATGGTAGGCTATATCATAGAACAGCTATAAGGACATGGTTCCGCAAGCTGCAGACAGGCTCAGCTCATGCTAGAGCACCATCTCACATGTTACCAAGCACTCTGCCTCCAGGATTGTTAAGGCCTGCCATAGGAGTGACTGATAGGTACACATGTGTCTATATATAAGGGTAGATATAGGCATACTATACCTAAGCAAGGGGTGATTACATGACCTTGTCCCAGCTGAGTGATCAGCCAGTTGTGTCTGATTGGAAGGCCAGACCAGGGGTGGTATAATGCATGCTGCAGCCCCTGGGAGGCCTAGGGTACACCTATGCCCTGGGTACCTAAGGTACACTGTACAGGGTCCAATAAGGTGATCCTTACCAATTGGGAATGTACCTAGGGTACATGGAGTCCATTTTAAAGAGAGAGCAGACAACCTGAGACCCTGAATGGCAGGATCTCAGGCCAACTAAGTCGAAAAACCAGCTAGACACTAGGCAAAAAGTTGAGGGTAACCATAGTCAGATATCCACCTTCCTACAGGTACCCCGGGATTGGGCATAGGGGGCCGCGGGGCGCCGGGTGAAGGGGTGCCTTTTGGTGTCGGAATATCTTACCCTCTGTTGATCGCGGTTGGGGAGGGGGGGGCACCTGGTTCTGAGGCTGCAGGCTTCTTCAGGAGTGTCGAGGGAGCTCCTTGGGTGCCGGACTCGGGGTCACAGTCGCCGTGGGGTCATCCTCGTGGTCTTAGTTCACTCCGGCACAGGCCAGGATTGGCGGGTGCAGAGTGTGAAGGGTTCGCGGTTCCGGGCTGATGCCAGGGATTTTAAGTAAATCTTGAGTAGAGCCTCTACTCATGGGAGTCCCAGGGGCTTAGAGTCAAAAGGTAGCCAGGTCCTCCGGGGTTTGTGAGGTTGCTGGCCACAAGAGATGCCGGGTAGGAGCAGGTTCAAGGCTCGGCAGGCCGGTAGGGCTGGGGCCAAAGCAGTTGGTGTCTTCCTCTTCTTAGCAGCTGCAAGGCAGGTCTTCTTTCTTCTAGCTCTTCTTCGGATTTCGGAATCTGGGGAAGGTAGATTCAGGGTGCCCCTAAATACTAGATTTAGGGGCGTTACAGGTAGGTGAAGGGCAGGGACCAATGGGTCCCTGTCCTGGGGTGGGTACACCCCCTATCCTGCCTCTCTCCTGTGGGAGGGGGGCAGTAGGCTAGTCCTGATTGGGCAGGGCTTCCCATCTTCAAGATGGTGAGAGCCCTGAGATGTGCTTCACCTCGCCTCCCCCACCTGAGGGTTGGGGTTGGCAGGCTAGCACATCCCCTGTCCTTATTTGGGGTTTCCGGCCAAGCTTCCGGCCAGAGTGGGGGGTTGCAGTGGCCTGGGGAAGCTCACAGAGGCGGCATTGTCTTTGAAGCTTCCCCCTGCCCATCCTGGGGGAGGAGATCTAGCACCTCGCCCAGGATGTGCATTGTTGCAGGCCCAGGAGAGCAGGGGCTCTCCTACCCAGGGGTCCAGCAACATGTCTGCTGTGTGGCAGCCTAGACAGCCTCTCAGTCCAGATGTGGATTGTAGGTTAGGTTTCAGGGGGCATCTCTAAGATGCCCTCTGGGGTGCTTGGTACATGAAATCCCACACTGGCATCCGTGTGTGTTTAATGTGCTGAGAAGTTTGATACCAAACTTTTCAGTCTTCAGTGTTGCCATTATGGTGCTGTGGAGTTTGTGTTTGACGAGCTCTCAGCACCATGTACTCTTAAATGGCAGCACTGCACTTACAGTGCCCAGGAATGGACCTGGGACTGTAGGGGCACAGGGCTCCTGCGCCCACACCACTGGCATAGGGTGTAGGAGAGTTGGGTCTGCTTTCTATGTTCACCCCCACTTTTTGCTTTTGCTTCACTGGTTTTCGACTTGGATGTGGCTGTGGGCCTGCCAATCAGACCCACAGCCCAGCTGTTCTCTCTCTAAATTAATACTATGTACTTTAGGTGCATAACCCAATTGGTAAGGATCACCTTATTGGCCCCTGTATAGTGTACCGTAGGTACCCAGGGCATAGGTGTACCCTAGGCCTAGTAGGGGCTGCAGCATGTATTATGCCACGCCTGGCTGGCCTTCCATTATGACACAACTGGCTGATCACTCAGCGGGGGCAAGGTCGTGTAATCACCCCTTGCTTAGGTGTAGTAATCCTATACCTACCTTGTATATAGACACATTTGTACCTATCAGCCACTCCTATGGCAGGCCTTAACAATCCTGGAGGCAGAGTGCTTGGTAACATGTGAGATGGTGCTCTATCATGAGCGGAGCCTGTCTGCAGCTTTCGGAACCATGTCCTTATAGCTGTTCTATGATATAGCCTACCATATACTCTTAAAGTACCTTATAATCTTAAACGGTTATGGTAACTATGGTTTGGCTTTATCAAAACATGTCGTGTAAGGTGTCTAACACTTTGGAATAATACCCCCATACCATTCCTGGCAATGAGGATATTAATCCTCCCTTCTAGAGGGAGAAGACATGTTGAAACCTACTTACCCGGTTAAAGTTAACCAGAGCCCCAGCATCACATAATGGATGCTGCTGCCACAGACACAAGTCTGACCTCCTGCTGCTGGGAGTCCTTCCAGCGAGGGAGGCTTGGACAATAGGTTTCCTTCCTTGGGAGGTGCGAGCACCACCCCAGACAGGACTTAGTGTATTGGGGCAGGGAGGGATGAAAGAAACTAGACACTGCCTGGGGCACACAAGGTGTCCCATGCATAGTCCAGTTCAAACCGGCGTTGGGGCACTCCAGCCCCAGCACTGGCGCGAAACTGGACAAAGGAAAGGGGGTGTAACCACTCCCCTTCCTGGTCCCACCCATAGGAGGGACCTTGCAGGTAGCCCAGCCCACTAGCCCAGTATATTATTATTATTATTATTCTGAGTTTTATATAGCGCCTGGTTACCAATAGGCATCCCAGCGCTTGCCGGCACATACCGCTACTGCAAGGATGAGGGGATTACATATCAGTATGTAGCTGAGCCCTGCAAAATTAGATTATCCTGAATCTGCAACTTTAACAGAAACTCTGGACCATCGACATTCGACTTCAGGAAGAAGACTGAAGAATCTCCCTTGTGGCCAAGGAGTGACCACCCTGGGCAACCAGGCACCATCCAGCGACCGCTGCTTGCTTTGCGACTGATCCTACGAGGGACGACTGCAGAGACTGACCAGCGCCGAGACTTCCAGACACCTCTGAACCAGATCCACCTCTACAGCAAAGCTGAGACCCGTGGAGGCGACGAGGGACGTGGGACCGGCGAATTGGGAAAGGTGGCTAGTAACTGACTAGCGCGACTTCTGAGGCTTCCTCGAGGCTGTGCTTGGGGAATTGAGAAGCCCCCATCCCGAGCACCATCTGCAAAGAAGATCAGCTCCCCACACTTCACGTGTTCTGCGTGGGGCCCTTCTGCACCTGAGTTGCTCGACGTGTTGTCCGGTTGCTGGCCCGTTGGCTAGTGACCTCTGCAACGACGAACCCTTGATTTTACCTTGCTGGTCCGGGTCCTCCAGATTGGCACCCGCTCCTCTGTGAAAGAGAAGCACCCCAGACCTTCCTGGTCTGCACCAGAAGCAAGTCCTCCATTCTGCGTGGGTTCCGCTTGCCAAGGCTTGTTGGGTCCTAACTCGACATCGCCGCCGCCGACAGCAAGAGCCTTCATGGGACAGCTCGCCTCCTGGTCCTGGTCGTCCTCGACGCCTCCTGGTACCCGTGGCTGCTGCAACAAGCTTCACCTCCTCACCTGCATCTGCACGACATCGCCTGGTTCCTTCCTGGTTCCTTCCCGCCTCCCGGCTGGTGACCTAGATTCTGTCCCTTCTGCTTGCAGGTATCCTTCCTTCTTGATTCCATCCTTGGGATCCACCGGACACTCTTCACTGACTGCCTGTCAGCAACTTTCCTTCAGGCATCCATAGGAGTCAACGACGAAACCCGATGCAAGTTCACACCTATGCACCCGCAGCCCGTGGGCTAGGTAACTTGAGTACTCCGGTGCTCACAAGGGTACTGACTATCCTAGGGTCTAGTTTCCAAGTCTCGAACTCCTGGCTATTCCAGAAGTGTCCTAAAACTGTTAATTTCTAATAACTACTATTTCTATTGACTTTTACGCATTACGCGTGAGTGTTTCCACTCTGCACCTGAATCCCGTGGGCCTCCCACTTCCTAACCTTTGGTAGTATAGTGTAGCTCCAGCGATTCCCTAGGCCTAGGCCTATCCTGTGTTCGTGACAGTGGTTCTTATACCACTTACTTAGTATATGGTTTGCGTGGCCCCTAGGGCCTAACTGTATTACTTACCTGTGTGACTTAATGTATGCTTAAATAAGACTGTGTTGTACTTACCGCGAATCTCATAAAGAGTGCTGAGGGTTTGACTAGAATAAATACATTCTATTTTTATATATATCTGTTGTGGTGTCCTTTCATTTGGTATTCAAGGGATTACATATGGTATAACAGCTGGCTTCACATGCCATACAGAGTTTAGCCTAAGACTGCTCATGTCCATGCTACCACTAGGATAGCTGGTCTATAAGGTTGACTTTACAACCAATCACCATAAGGGTTGTTTGGACCCAGCTAGAGGGGCGGCTGATGTATGCCAGGGCAGTGTAGGTGGTGGGCATGGCACACAGGGATGTTTGCCATGTTGACTTTGTTTTGTCCTGTACCCAGACACTCAGCCTGCAAGGGCAGTGTGTGTGTGTTAGGGTACAGGGCCTCTAAGGGTGGCACAATGTGTGCTGCAGCCCTTAGAGGCCTTCCCTGGTCACAAGGCCCTGGGTACCTAGGGTACCATTTAGCAGGGGCTGACATGTGGCCAGGGTTTGCAAATCTGGGTTTTAGGTTTTTAGGGAAGGAACATAGGCCCTGGTCACCTGATTGGCAGGAGTCCAGGGCACACTCAGTCAAAGTACATTCAGCAATTTAGCAAAAAGTGGGGGCATACCATGAACGCAGAGCCATGCAAAAAACTGACCACTGGTGCCAAGGAACTAGGGCCCTGAAAGGGATGGCCTTAACCCTAGAAATCAGTTCGCAGAACGGGGAGGATGGATGGGGCGGTAAGGCATCTATCACTAACAAACGTCTCTTACAGATATATCGTTACACAAGTAGTAACTTGTGCTCTGAAAGAGACACGTTAGTGATAGATTCCTTACCTTAGAATAGATACCCCAGCAATACCAATACCAACCCCGGTGGTGGGTCTGCGAATAGATTACACCAGAAAGTCACGGAGAACAGAATGGCTAAAGAAGCCGTCTCTCTGGACCCGACTGTCAAGGCAGTAATGCTTGGTAAACGTGTGCAGCGAGGCCCACGTAGCTGCCTGACAAATATCCTGCAAGGGGACACCGCGTCCCAAGGCAGTAGTGGCTGCCGTCACCCTGGTAGAATGGGCACGCAGCCCCCACAGGAGGCTCCTTCTTAGCCAACGAGTAACAGGCCTTGATGCAGAGAATGACCCAACGAGAGATGGTCCACTTGTGCACAGCCCGAACTCTTTTGGCACCCACGTCACAAACAAAGAGCTGGTCATCCACCCGGAACTGTCGCGTGCGCTGCAGGTAGAATGAGAGCGCACGTTTCGGGTCCAGTCGGTGGAGCCTCTCTTCCTCTTTTGAAGGATGCGGAGGCCGAAAGAAGGTGGGTAAAGTGATGGTCTGCCCGATGTGGAAGGGCGTGACAACCTTTGGCAAAAAAAGGCGGGTCCTTAAAACCACCTTGTATGGATGAACCGAAAGGAAAGGAGGTTTGGAAGAAAGAACCTGGAGCTCACTCACTCTTCTGGTAGAGGTAACAGCTACCAGGAAAGCCGTCTTGAGAGTGAGAAGACGCAAAGGATAGGTATAAAGGGGCTCGAAGGGAACGCACATCAGATATGTCAAGACAAGATTTAAGTACCATTGAGGCATTATGAACGGCACGGGAGGAAACATGTGCGGTAATTCCTTTTAGGAAACGGTTAACAACCGGGGACTTAAAAAGAGAAGGCTGATCTCGAAGCCATAAAAAGGCGGAGATGGCCGAAAGATAACCTTTTATAGTGCCCAGAGCAGAACCCTGCCAGGCCAAAGAAAGTAGGAACAGAAGGACTGTAGAAAGAGGGGGGTAGAAAGGGGATCCACAGCCCTAGCTGTGCACCATGCCACAAACTTGTTTCACCTGCAGGCGCATACCGTTTTAGTGGAGGGACGCCTGGCTGCCAGAATGACATCACAGACTTCGGGAGGAAGATCGAAAGCGGTCAACTGTTGCCGCTCAATCTCCATGCATAGAGGTGGAGGCTGGACAGGTTCAGGTGGAGGACCGTCCCTGCTGCTGCGACAGAAGATCCTCCTGAAGAGACAGTCGGATCGGGGGGGTCGATCGCCATGCTGAGTAGCTCGGGATACCAGTATCTCCATGTCCAATCCGGAGCCACAAGGATGACTTGGGTCCAGTCGCGCGGAATCTTCTTCAGCACTCTAGGCAGAAGTGGTATAGGCATGCAACAGATCGCAACTCCACTCGCAACAAAAAGCATCGCCTAGCGAGTGCCGCCTTGGAAATTCCAACGCACAGAACTGATGACATTGCGCGTACTCTTCGGTGGCAACCACGGCTCTCCCCACTGCTGAAAGAGACCTTGCACAACGAACAAGTTACTTACCTTCGGTAACGATGTATCTGTAAGAAACATTAGTTAGTTAGATTACTCACCTTAGAATATCCCCAGGCATCAGACTGGATCCGGAAAGATTTTTGTAGCAATACCCCTTGCCCGTCCCAGGGCAGTTGTCGCCGCTGTGGCCCGGGTGCAATGGGCTCGCAGCCCAACAGGAGGGACCTTTTTCGCCAAAGAATAGCAGAGTTTAATACACAACACGACCCACCGCGAGATGGTCCGCTTGTGCACAGCTTTACCCTTCTTCGCACCTACATATCCAACAAAAAGTTGGCCGTCCACCCGGAACTGGTTTATGCGGGCCAAATAAAATGACAGCGCACGTTTTGGGTCCAGACGGTGGAGCCTCTCTTCATCTTTTGAAGAATGCGGAGGCGGAAAGAAGGTGGGCAGCGTGACAGATTGCCCAATGTGAAATGGAGTCACGACTTTAGGAAGGAAAGAAGGACGGGTCCGGAGGACAACCTTATTCGGATGAACCGAAAGGAAGGGAGGCTTAGCTGACAGAGCCTGGAGCTCACTCACCCGCCTATCGGAGGTGATAGCCACCAGGAAGGCAGTTTTCAGAGTCAGTAGACGAAGTGGACAGTTATGAAGGGGCTCAAAGGGAGCGCACATCAGAAAAGTAAGAACAAGGTTCAAGTCCCATGTGAGAAGTTGGCCTGATGTATGATGTCACTAGTTCTAGTGTACACCTTATATCAGTCCAAACAACCCTTATGGTGATTGGTTGTAAAGTCAACCTTATAGACCAGCTATCCTAGTGATAGCATGGACAAGAGCAGTCTTAGGCTAAACTCTGTATGGCATGTGAAGCCAGCTGTTGTACCATATGTGATCCCTTGAATACCAAATGAAAGGACCCCACAACAGATATATATAAAAATAGAATGTATTTATTCTAGTCAAACCCTCAGCACTCTTTATGAGATTCGAGGTAAGTACAACAGAGTCTTATTTAAGCATACATTAAGTCACACAGGTAAGTAATCCAGTTAGGCCCTAGGGGCCACGCAAACCATATACTAAGTAAGTGGTATAAGAACCACTGTCACGAACACAGGATAGGCCTAGGCCTAGGGAATCGCTGGGGCTACACTATACTACCAAAGGTTAGGAAGTGGGAGGCCCACGGGATTCAGGTGCAGAGTGGAAACACTCACACGTAATGCGTAAAAGTCGATAGAAATGGAAGTTATTCGAATTTAACAGTTTTAGGACACTTCTGGTATAGCTAGGAAGTCGAGACTCAGAAACTAGACCCTTGGATAGTCAATACCCTTGTGAGCACCGAACTACTCAAGTTACCTAGCCCACAGGCTGCGGGTGCATAGGTGTGAACTTGCGTCGGGTTTCGTCGTTGACTCCTATAGATGCCTGAAGGAAAGTTGCTGACAGGCAGTCAGTGAAGAGTGTCCGGTGGATCCCAAGGATGGGATCAAGAAGGAAGGATACCTGCAAGCAGAAGGGACAGAGTCTAGGTCACCAGCCAGGAGCCGGGAAGGAACCAGGAAGGAACCAGGCGATGTCATGAAGATGCAGGTGAAGAGGTGAAGCTGGTCGCAGCAGCCACGGGTACCAGGAGGCGTCAAGGACGACCAGGAGGTGAGCTGTCCCACGAAGGCTCTTGCTGTCGGCGGCGTCGAAGTCGAGTCAGGACCCAACAAGCCTTGGCAAGCGGAACCCACGCAGGATGGAGGACTTGCTTCTGGTGCAGACCAGGAAGGTCTGGGGTGCTTCTCTTTCACAGAGGAGCAGGTGCCAGTCTGGAGGAGCCGGACCAGCAAGATGAAAACAAAGGTTCATCGTCGCAGAGGTCACTAGCCAACGGGCCAGCAACCGGACAACACGTCGAGCAACTCAGGTGCAGAAGGGCCCCACGCAGAACACGTGAAGTGTGGGGAGCTGGTCTTCTTTGCAGATGGTGCTCGGGATGGGGGCTTCTCAATTCCCCAAGCACAGCCTCGAGGGAGCCTCGGAAGTCGCGCTAGTCAGGTACTAGCCACTTTTCCCATGTCGCCAGTCCCCCGTCCCTCGTCGCCTCCACGGGTCTCAGCTTCGCTGTAGATGTGGATCTGGGTCAGAGGTGTCTGGAAGTCTCGCCGCTGGTCAGTCTCTGCAGTCGTCCCTCGTAGGATCAGTCGCAAAGCAAGCAGCGGTTGCTGGATGGTGCCTGGTTGCCCAGGGTGGTCACTCCTTGGCCACAATGGAGATTTCTTCAGTCTTCTTCCTGAGGTCGAATGTCGAAGGTCCAGAGTTTCTGTACAAGTTGCAGATTCAGGATAATCTAATTTAGCAGGGCTCAGCTACTTACTGATATACTGGGCTAGTGGGCTGGGCTACCTGCAAGGTCCCTCCTATGGGTGGGACCAGAAGGGGAGTGGTTACATCCCCTTTCCTTTGTCCAGTTTCGCGCCAGAGCTGGGGCTGGAGTGCCCCAGCGCCAGTTTGAACTGGACTATGCATGGGACACCTTGTGTGCCCCAGGCAGTGTCTAGTTTCTTTCATCCCTCCCTGCCCCAATACACTAAAGCCTGTCTAGGGTGGTGCTCGCACCTCCCAAGGCAGGAAACCTATTGTCCAAGCCTCCCTCGCTCGAAGGACTCCCAGCAGCAGGAGGTCAGACTTGTGTCTGTGGCAGCAGCATCCATTTTGTGATGCTAGGGCTCTGGTTAACTTTAACCGGGTAAGTAGGTTTCAACATGTCTTCTCCCTCTAGAAGGGAGGAATAATATCCTCATTGCCAGAAATGGTATGGGGGTATTATTCCAAAGTGTTAGACACCTTACACGACATGTTTTGATAAAGCCAAACCATAGTTACCATAACCGTTTAAGATTATAAGGTACTTTAAGAGTATATGGTAGGCTATATCATAGAACAGCTATAAGGACATGGTTCCGAAAGCTGCAGACAGGCTCAGCTCATGCTAGAGCACCATCTCACATGTTACCAAGCACTCTGCCTCCAGGATTGTTAAGGCCTGCCATAGGAGTGGCTGATAGGTATACATGTGTCTATATACAAGGTAGGTATAGGAATACTACACCTAAGCAAGGAGTGATTACACGACCTTGCCCCAGCTGAGTGATCAGCCAGTTGTGTCATAATGGAAGGCCAGGCCAGGGGTGGCATAATACATGCTGCAGCCCCTGGTAGGCCTAGGGTACACCTATGCCCTGGGTACCTAAGGTACACTGTACAGGGGCCAATAAGGTGATCCTAACCAATTGGGTTATGCACCTAAAGTACATAGTATAAATTTAGAGAGAGAACAGCTGGGCTGTGGGCCTGATTGGCAGGCCCACAGCCACATCTAAGTCGAAAACCAATGAAGCAAAAGCAAAAAGTGGGGGTGAACATAGAAGGCAGACCCTACTCTCCTACATCCCACTGAAGCATTACGAATGGAACAGGAGGGAACATATGAGTAATGCCCTTGAGAAAACGGGAGACAACAGGGGACATGAAAAGAAAAGGCTGATCAGGAAGTCTTAAGAAAGCAGAGATTGCAGCAAGATAACCCTTCAAGGTGCCCAGAGCAGAGCCCTGCTGGGCCAAAGAAAGAAGAAAGAGAACCTCAGAAAGAGGGGCAGAAAGGGGGATCCACAGCCTTTGCTGTGCACCATGCCACAAATTTGTTCCACCGGCATGCGTATACCGTCTTTGTGGAGGGACGCCTGGCTGCCAGAATAACATCACAGACTTCAGGAGGCAAGTCAAATGGCATCAACTCCCGCCGCTCAATCTCCACGCATGGAGGTGGAGGCTGGACAGGTTCGGGTGGAGGACTGTCCACTGCTGCTGCGACAGAAGGCCCTCCTGAAGAGGAAGTCGTATCAGGGGATCGATGGACATACTGAGTAGCTCGGGATACCAGTACCTTCATGCCCAATCCGGAGGCACCAAGATGACTTGGGCCCGGTCGCGCCTGATCTTCTTCAGCACTCTGGGCAGAAGTGGTATAGGCGGAAAGGCGTACAACAGTCCGCAACTCCACTCGCGACGAAAAGCGTCTCCGAGCGAGTGCCGCCTTGGAAATTCCAACGCGCAGAACTGCTGACATTGCGCATTCTCTTCGGTGGCGAATAGATCTAACCAAGGCTCTCTCCACTGCAGAAAGAGACATTGCGCCACGTCCGAGTTGAGACTCCATTCGTGATCCATCATGCACCAGCGCTGACTTAGTCTGCTCTGGCGTTCAGAGAGCCCGCCAGATGTTGAACCACCAGGGTGATGCCCTGATGTTCCAGCCATGTCCAGAGGCGCAGCCTCCTGAGAAAGGGTCCACGACCCCACCCCGCCCTGTTTGTTGCAATACCACATGGCGGTGGTGGTGTCCGTGAACACCTGCACGACACTTCCCCGGACAGAGGGAAGGAAGGCTTTCAGTGCAAGTCGTATCGCCCTCAGCTCCAATAGGTTGATATGGAGCAGAGTCTCCGCAAGAGACCAGAGTCTCTCCCATATGGCCCCCCCATTCCAGGAGGGACGCATCCGTCACTACGACATGCTCCGGTTGGGGTAGGGAGAGGGATCTGCCGCTGACCCAATCACGATTCGTGAGCCACCACTGCAGCTGGTTCGCAGTGCCCTCCGAGATCAGGACATGATCGGACAGGTTGCCGCGATGCTGGGCCCACTGAAACTTCAGGTCCCACTGCAGAGCCCGCATCCGCCACCTGGCGTGAGGTACCAACAGGATGCAGGAGGACATCAGCCCCAGAAGCCGCAGCACCAACCTGACCGAAACCCAGGACAAAGGCCGGAAGATGGAAATCAGGGCCTGAATGTCCCGGACCCGCTGTTCCGGCGGATAGACCCGGAACTGCGCCGAATCGAGAACCGCTCCGATGAAAAGGAGCTTCTGGGAGGGACTCAGGTGCGACTTCGGCACATTGATGGAGAACCCCAGTGAGTGCAGGAGGTCGGCCGTAGTCTGGAGGTGGGAGACTACTTGCTGGGGCGAGCCCGCTTTCAACAGCCAGTCGTCGAGATAGGGGAAGACTGGAACCCCCGATCTGCGCAGATGAGCTGCGACCACCGCCATCACTTTCGTGAACACCCAGGGGGCACTGGTGAGGCCGAAGGGGAGCACGGTGAACTGAAAGTGCTCCTGACCCACCGTGAACCGCAGGTAACGCCGGTGGGCCGGCAGGACGGGGATGTGAAAATAAGCGTCCTGCAAGTCCAATGCTACCATCCAGTCTCCAGGGTCTAGGGCAGCCAGAACCTGAGCTAAAGTGAGCATCTTGAACCGGTCCTTCCGGAGGAAGGCGTTGACGCTCCTGAGGTCCAAGATCGGGCGTAGGCCCCCTTTGCCCTTCTTGGGAACCAGAAAGTAGTGGGAATATCAATCACAACCTACTTCTGGACCAGGAACGCGCTCGACGCCCTCTTTGGCCAAGAGGGACGAAACTTCCTCTCGTAGAAGATGCAAATGATCCGACATACGGTGGTTCAGCGGTGGCATGGCTGGAGGGGTCGTTTCGAAGGGGAGGGAGTAGTCCCTTCGGACGATTTGCTGCACCCACCTGTCCGACGTGATGGAGCGCCAGTGGAGCAGGTGTTAGTCGAACTCTGCCGCCCACAGGCGTTGAATGGGCCTGAAAGCTCGGACTAGGAGGGCTTTGAGGCGGATGCTGCCGGGGTGGATGTGGACTGACCGGCACTTTGACCTCCAGTACCGCCTCGGCGGAATCCACGTCCGCGACCGCGTGCAGGTTGGTTCTGAGGCCGGTGGCTGGGCGGACGTGAGGAGGCGCCCCTTCCTTGGCCACGAAAGGTGGAAGTTTGCGGTCGCGGGGCCGAAAGACCCAAGGACTTGGCCGTGGCCCGGGAGTCCTTGAACCGAGCCAGCGCACTGTCCGCCTTCTCACCAAAAAGGCGAGTGCCATCAAAGGGCATGTCCTTGAGGGAACTCTGGACATCCCCCGAAAATGACGTGGACCTCAGCCAGGCGTGACGCCGAAGCGCCACCGTGGTGGAAATCGCCCGACCCAGCGAGTCCGTGGTGTCAAGTCCACACCGTATGGCATGCCGTGCTGCATCTCGACCATCAGCAAGAGCTTGAGTGAGTCGTGTCCGGGCCTCCACCGGACACAAGGGCAGCACGTCCTCCACTGTATCCCACAGAGAGTGGGAATAACGGTCCAACAGGCAAGCGGTATTTAAAGACCGCAGTCCCAAACTCAGGGACGAGAACAGTTTCTTGCCAAACTGCTCCAACCTCTTGGATTCCCGATCCGGAGGAGCGGACGGGAAGGAGGATTGGGAGGTTGAGGCCTGGATAACCAGACTCTCGGGGGTGGGGTGTTGGGAGAGGAAACTGGGGTCGCCCGGAGCAGGGCGGTGGCGCCGGGCAACGTTCCGGTCCACAGGAGGGACTGTGGAGGGCTTGGACCAAGTGCCCTGCAGAACATCAATGAGGGCCTCATTAAACTGCAGCAGAGGCTCAGTGGAGCTTGCTGTCGGTTGAAGGACCTCAGTGAGGACGTTAGTCCTCACGGCCACAGCAGGCAACTCCAGCCCTAGGGCTTCGGCCGCCTTGCGCAGCACCACTGAGAAGGCTGCACCCTCCTCCGAGGCCACAGTCGGAGGAGAGATGAAACCAGCGTCCGGGGAGGTATCCAGACCGCTGGCATCCCCCAATTCCTCTGCCCAGTCCTGAGAAAGTTGGGCCTGAGCGGCCACAGGGTCATCATACCCCTCCCAGTCGCCCTCGTCATCCGATTCCCGATAAACAGGAGGAACGATCGGAGCCGGGCAGTAGATGATGCGTTCACAATCAGCGCCGGCAGCGGCACCGGGCAGAGCCGTGCCGGCGTCGGGCCCGGACCGGGGCTAAACTGGGGAACGACGTCGTCCGGGGACAGCGTTGGAGGTGGAACCGGTGTCGGCGCCGGCGGAGGAGGCGTCGTGAGGCCTGGATCCCTCTGGGACCTGCGGCGTCGGGGCCGGAGCCGTCGACGGCGCTGGAGCAGCCGGCACGCGAGGTCGCCCCGTCGAGCCCGAAGGCGCTCCGGCAGGCGTCGACGGTGGAGCCAGGCCCCCTCATGGCCGAGAGGAAGGCACTGACCTCCGCCGGAGTCGCGTCAGTCCCAGGGACCGGCGGGTATGGGGACGGACGCGGCTCCTGCGGCTCCGACTGAGCCGCGGGGTTGGGACCACCCTAACCCTCGGCCGAGTCGCGCGACCGGCGAGGGGAGTACTTAGAGCGATGTCGTCTCTTGGACTTCTTGGAGTGCTTCGACTTACCCGAAGACCCAGACGAGCAATGACGATCGGCGATGGTGATCCGTCACCGACATCAGGCGATGACAGGCATCACAGGCCTTAAGACCAGGCATCCTACCGGCACTAGAGTCGAGTCGATAGACCAAAAAGAGTCAAAAAAGTTAGTCAAAAAATGACTAGGGGTAAGCTCTTCCCGGATCGGCGCTTGCTGGCGCGTAAAAAAAGAAGAACTGACGTCAGCGCACGAGGGCGGCATCTAAGTACTCCGACGACGTCATTCCGGCGCACGACGCCAACGACGGACGCGGAGCCGCAGACGACGCCTAGCGACGCGCAAGTGGTATTGCTACAAAAATCTTTCCGGATACAGTGTGACGCCTGGGGATATTCTAAGGTGAGGAATCTAACTAACGTGTTTCTTTCAGATGTCAGAGTTCAGACACCATTCGTGATCCATCAAGCACCAGCGGCTGAGTTCAACCGCCCTGGCGTTCAAAGAACCTGCCAGGTGTTAAACCACCAAGGTGATGTCTTGATGTTCCAGCCATTTCCAGGAGGCACAATGCCTCCTGACATAGGGTCCAGGACCCCACCCCGCCCTGTTTGTTGCAATACCACATGGCGGTAGTGTTGTCCGTGAACACCTGCACCACACTTCCCCGGAAAAGGGAAGGAATGCCTTTAGTGCAAGTCTGATCGCCCGAAGCTCCAAAATGTTGATATGGAGTCGGGACTCCGCAAGAGACCAGAGGCCTCTGATCTTCATCTCTCTCATGTGGCCACCCCATCCCAGGAGGGACGCATCCGTCACCACAGAGTGCACCGGTTGGGGAAGGGAGAGGGATCTGCCGTTGACCCAATCGCGATTTGTGAGCCACCACTGCAATTGTCGTGCAGTGCCCTCCGAGATCTGGATATGATCGGACAGGTTGCCCTGATGCTGTGCCCACTGGAACTTTAGGTACCACTGCAAAGCCCGCATATGCCATCTGGCATATGGCACCAGCAGGATGCAGAAGGCCATCAGGTCCAGGAACTGGAGGGTCATTCTGACAAACCCAGGATAGAGGCTGAAAAATCTGAATCATAGCGTGAATATCCCGTACTCGCTGCTCGGGAGGACAAACCCGAAACAGCGTCGAATCCAGGACAGCTCCGATGAAGGGGAGCTTCCGAGAGGGACTCAGGTGCGACTTCGGCACATTGATGGAGAATCCCAGCAAATGCAGGAGGTCGGCCGTAGTCTGAAGGTGGTTGACGACTTCAGCAATCAGTCGTCGAGGTAGGGGAAGACGGACACCCCTGACCTACGCAGCTGAGCTGCGACCACCGCCATCACCTATGTGAACACCTGAGGGGCGCTGGTAAGGCAGAAAGGGAGCACGGCAAACTGAAAATGCTCCTGACCTATCGTGAACCGCAGGTAACACCGGTGGGCCGGCAGGATGGGGTTGTGAAAATATACGTCCTACAAGTCCAACGCTACCATCCAGTCTCCAGGTTCGAGAGCAGCCAAGACCTGAGCCAGAGTCAGCATTTTGAACTTCTACTTCCGGAGGAAGAGGTTGACGTTCTGGAGATCCAAGATGGGACGCACACTACCACTCCCTACTTCCGGCCCAGGAACGCACTTGATGGCCCCCTTGGCCAAGAGGGCCGTAACTTCCTGCTGGAGATTTGCAAAGTGTTCCCCCGACAAGCGCTGGTACCGAGGTGGCATGGCTGGAGGGGTGGACTGAAAGGGAAGGGAGTAACCCTTGCGGATGATCTGCAACACCCACTTGTCCGATGTGATAGGGTGCCAGTGGGGGAAGTGATAAATGCAAAAACAACAGTTGATGGACAGAATGCAGAACAATATCACACATTCACCCCAGTATAGAGATCTGGGCCTAAATCCATCGTTATTTTGCTCACCATGCCATTCCAGTTTGCACCCAGCCATATGCAAATCAGTCTTGACCCTGTGCCTCATGGGAACAGTCCAGCCCGAACTGCCAAGCCAGGTCCTCCCTATACTGGAACCAAGCATCCTAGGACCGGTTTCGGGGTTTCACCCCTCTTCAGCCAGGATGCTTGGTTCCAGTCCAGGGAGGACCTGGCTTGGCAGTTCAGGCTGGACTGTTCCCATGAGGCACAGGGTCAAGATTGATTTGCATATGGCTGGGTGCAAACTGGAATGGCATGGTGAGCAAAAAAACGATGGATTTAGGCCCAGATCTCTGTACTGGGGTGAATGTGTGATATTGTTCTGCATTCTGTCCATCAACTGTTGTTTTTGCAGTGGGGGAAGTGATGGCGGATCTTGCCACCCATTGGCGTGGTGTGCTCCACAAAGCTCTGATTAGGAAGGTTTGGAGGTGGACTGACCCCTGACGCTGATTCTCAGACCTGCCCCTGCGGAAGCCACGTCCGCGCTGAGGCTGGTTCTGCACAGGCTTGCTGAAGGAACGTGCCTGGGCGCCTCTGCTGTGGCCACGAAAGGAATGAAAACCAGGAGTGGCTGGGCTTTTCGTAGAAAGAATTTAGGACTTGGCCGTGGCCAGTGAGTCCTTAAAATGCTCCAGTGCACTGTCGGCCTTATCGCCAAACAGACTAGTGCCATCAAAGGGCATGTCCATGAGCGAGCTTTGGACATCTGGTGAGAACCCGGTAGATCTCAGCCAGGCGTGGCAACGAAGCGCCACAGTCGTAGGAATCGCTCGACCCAGTGAGTCCACGGTGTCCAAACCACACCGAATGGCAAACTTAGCCGCATCCTTACCCTTGGCAACAGCTTGGGACAGCACAGCTTGGGTCTCTTCAGGACACTGAGGCAACACCTGTGCAACCATATCCCACACCGCGTGGGAATAGCGGCCCAATAGGCATGCGGTGTTCACCAACCGCAGCCCTAAGCTGGCCCAAGAGAACAACCGCTTACCGAACTGCTCCAGCTTCTTAGAGTCCTTATCCGGCGAAGCCGCGGGAAAGGCACTCTGTGACGTTGAGGCTTGGATGAGCAGGCTCTCAGGTGTAGGATGAGTGGTTAGAAAAGCAGGGTCACCAGGCGCCGGGCGGTAATGCCAGGCGACATTCTTATCCACAGGGGCTCCTGTGGTTGGCCGCGACCAAGTGCCCAACAAGACGTCAGTGAGGGCGTTGTTAAATGGCAGCAGGGGATCCGACGAAGTGGACGCCATCTGGAGCACTTCAGTGAGGAGATTAGTTTTGAGGGCCACTGTAGGGAGATCAAGGTTTAGGACCGTAGCTGACCGATGGAGCACCATCGTTTTGGAGGCGCCCTCCTCCATGGAAGGCGGGGGAGAGGCAAACCCCGGGTCAGAGGCGATGTCGAGGTCGCCGGCATCCTCCTAGTCGTCCGCCCAGTCCTGCTCGGAGTCACACTGATGGGCAAGATGGTTTTCGGACCCCTCTCAGTCGTCCTCCACCTCCGCCGCATCTGGTACAGACCACGGCGGCAGAGCAGGAGCCGGAGAAGGAACAAACCGCGTCAGGAACTGTGCCGAGAACGGCGCCGGCCGGGGCTGAGCCTGCGCTGTGTCCCAATGCGGATCCCAGGTAGGAACAAAATGGTCCTGGAACCTGGGCAAGGGCGGGACAAATGGCACCCACTGCAGCGCCGGAGGCGGAGCCGAGGGTGGCGTTGGGGCCGGAGCTGGCAGCGATTGACCTTGTGGCGCCGGGGCCAACGGCGCAGGATCCTGTGGCACCAAAGCTGGATCCGCCGGTGCCACAGGATCCGGATACGGGACCGGGGGGCCTGAGGGCGCGCCAACGGGAGCCCGAGGCCTAAAAAGGCAGTCCATGGTAGCAAGAAATTCTTGCAACTGTGCGGGAGTCGCCGACGGACCCGGGTAGGGTGGGTAGGCCGCAGGACTCTCGAGCTCCGAAGGAGCCGTGGGGGCAAAGCCCCCGTCCCCCTCGTCCGCATCCGAGGACCGACGGGGGGATGTCGGAGAGCGAACGCGCTTCTTTGACTTCTTGTAGTGACGTCTCTACCCCGAATCCAAGGGTGAAGACTTTGAGCCCGATGAGCAACGACTGTGGCCCCACTGGGACGAGTGCCGGACCTCTAGCAGCTTCGGTGCTGCTCCCTCAAGGCCTTCGGGGCCATGGCCCGACAGTCCCGGGAGTCGTGGTCGGTCTCCAGGCAGTAGAGGCAGACATCGTGGGGGTACGCCACCGAAATATTGCGACGGCAGGCCCCACAAGACTTAAATATAGGCATCCCTACGTGCACCAAGGAAACCAAATTGTACAGGAGACAAAAGTCTCAAAAAGGGTAGTCAAAAAGTGACTAAGGTACGTGCTCTAATCGGATCTGCGCTTTCTGGCGCGGAAAAAGAAAGAACTGACATCAGCACGCATGGGTGGCGCCTAAGTAGTCTCCGTGACGTCATCTTGGCGCTTACGATGCCAGCGACGGATGCAGAGCTGCACGACGCCACCTACTGACGCGCTGGGGTACTGCTATCAAAACTTTCCGGATCCAGTCTGACGCCTGGGGATATTCTAAGGTAAGGAATCCATCACTAACGTGTCTCTTTCAGATTAACAATATAGGTGTGTCTAATGCACCTGTCTCGCACTCATTGTGAACAAACATTTGGAGTTATTGCCACACATTTATATTGCTGGGTGAAGCACTCAAATGCATGATCAGTTGCTTGGTGCATATAGCCTTGGTTGCAGCGCACAGAGATCTTGAACTGCCGCAAACAGAGTAAACAAATTAGAGAGGACATTGGCAGGGACCCCTTGAGATCAGCAGGTGTCTTCTCTGATTATATTAGGAAACAAAAGGCTATATATAGAAAATGGCATCCTTGCCACGGGTTGCAATTTTAATCAGGTAGCTATTGTTTGTGTTCTACAGACAGCTGTGTCGCCATATGGATGCAATAATAAAACACATTTGTATTACGCACGCGAGAGGCCTTGCAACCAACGCCAAAGTAGTGTGATAGGATTCTCATGAAGTCTTCTGTGTCAGCAAGGTTGGAGTTTCTGCAAAACCAATTCAAGCGTCAAGAAAGCAAGATGTGTGCCAAACGTTAATGTGGCAAAGAGAAGGCAACTTCAGGAAGAAGGATCCGTGTATATGCAAGAATGATACCAATTCCTACAAGGCCTAACTTGGGCACATGACTTTCACTACTCATACATATGTCGGTGAAAAGCTAGCAAAATCAAGGGAATAACATTCTCGAAAAAGGAAAATGCGAAAATTGTACAGTATAAATTGCTTAAAGTCATATTAAAGTATATGCACTAATGCTATTTGAAGGCCAAAAGCAGAAAGAAAGCCATAAGTATATAAAATATAAAAGCATTTAAAACTAATGTAATTTAAAAACAAATTCATAAGTAAAAAGCCGGAAAAAAGTTCCCATAAAGGACAGATGTTTACATGTTCTATGTAGTAAATAAAACATTTCTGTTCCCAGCATCCGCAGACATCAATGCAGCAAATATGTTCCAATCCAGCCCCCACAGCAGCCACTGAGGGAGGAAACGCAAACACCTGATGTTCCACTGAAAAAGAGCTTGGATCCAAACCACTAGGAGCGGAGTCAACCCAGGCAAGCTCATAAAACGTGGCCAGGAGCAGAGGTATTCGCAAGGGACAGCTATACAGATGGGCCTTTAGCACGTCCGCCAGCATGTGCATGTTCCAAGGTTCAACCAACTGCGATCCCAAGCACAGGTTCAGGGCACATGCGCAAGTGCACCGGAGGCAGCGGAACACAAGCTGTATGCAATGAAGCCATGCAGGCTGGAAGGACTGAAACCAATTCTCATTCAGCTCTTGAAGCAGAAGTATGCCAAAGAAATGCATCATGCTTTCACGGCACAACAGGAGGTGAGGCAGTGTCAGCTCCGTTTGTGCCTGAACTGGGACATCCATTGTGGAGAAAGCAGAACAAAATCAGTAGCCCTGCAACTAGGATCAGGACCAGCGGAAGACCTCCAAAGGTGCTTACGAGGACAGAGTGTGGTAAGTGTAGACCAACCCAGAGCCTACGCTCTTAATATACCCTACAATTCCAGATCCTATGAGACACATTAAAAATACGATGGACCAGTCCCCCAAAATATCGTGGGAAGTTAGTATAGAGAAGCGCCGGTATTCCGAAGAGGAACAAGCCACCTGAAGATCAAACGTCTCCTTGGTAAAATTTAAAGCCATATGTTTCTGAAACAAAAAGGCTTTCAGTTTGCTCAGGGTGTCAAAGAGCATACTGGTAAGATTAATTGAAAGCCCAGCGTGTCCTCTCTAGTTGTATGGGTAGGCGAAAACAGGACTTGTGAGCAACATGTTACAATGGAAGTGAGGGTTGCCACATAGGCAACCCCAGGCTTCATTCCACAGCAACCCTGATCGTTAAAAATCAGGTAACTCCCATTTGACAGCAGTCTGAAAGTCAGGCGTATCATGGACGCCAGAGACCCTTTCAAGTGGCAAAGATTTGCCTCAGATGCATTGCAAGCCCCATGCAATGAAACATCCTTGCACACCAGGGACCCACAAAGTATTCTCGTAGTCCAAACCGCTAATAAAAACTTCAGTGTCCTTGTTCCTACACCAGAAAATGAAAGGAAGTTCCCATTGTTCATGTATGAACCCTTCACCTAACTCTTCATACCTGCCCACTTGATGGTGTTGTAAACTGTACTGAAAGTGAAAAGTGGAGATAGGCAGGGTAATATACCCATAGATTATCCAATCCAAGGATGCTATTTCTGCAACGGTAAAAGGTAATCTGTCTAGTTTCTCAATGTGTAACACTGCATTTAGAATATTTTTGTGCCATAGTTATCTGTTCTGAAAGATGGTAAGGCAAAATTAGATGTGACTTTAACGTGTCGCCATGGCAAGTGGCCAGAACAATGTTTGTAATGTCCAGCTCAACAATAGAATTGACCTATGCTGGGACTTCCCATGTTGTATTGCGGACAAACCTTGCTGAAGCATATCTATTGTGGATGAGACAATGTTACCCAGGGACTAGATTCTAGATGATAATGTAGTAATTCTGTTGTCCACGAGTGCCAGAGCTTGTTCTAAGGTAGCCCTATCAAAATCATGCAGCATTTCAGCAGCTTCTTGTTGAGATATTTTTCATATCTGGTTATGGACAGCATAAAGGAAGCACTTTTAACTTGGCTTCTGAGGACCCACTAAAAATGTTGCGTAAATCCAGTTACAGATAAAAGGGACAAGTGCTGTTTCACCTGGGTCAGTGTTGAAGTTTTTAGCCAATCAAGGCACAACTTCCCAACACCAAGTGGTTACCACCACCAACGGTTTACTCTGCACATATCGCATGTCAGGCCTATGTGCATTAAATCCCTTGGTGTTGCCCGGGAATCTATCCAGACATTTGTTAGTGTCTAGTGGCCACACTAACCATTCCCGCTAATTGGGATCAGATGAGTTATGTTTACTCTGACTCTGCATACAATCAATAGCGCGTTAATCGTATAGTGTGATTTGCTGCAAGTTGTTAGATTGTGTAATCGTGGGAACTCGAGGTGTGTGCAAGTCTTATCTTGGCGAGGATACGGCACAGTCTATTGCACAGGAAACTCATCTGCTGTGGTATTAAACAGACCCTGAATAAGACCGGAGTTGCCTGAACCTGCCAACCCTATAGTCCCCCAGATAGATTCAACCTCGACCGTGCTGCTCCAAGAGTCGAAACCGTGTGCTGAGAGAGAAATGAATCTAATATATCAGCTTAATGTCAGATAACATTTTTCTTTTCAGGTGATGGTGGAAGCCTATAATAAAATGAGACAGGGTCTGATGTATCATAACCAGAAAATTTGTCAACCTTTTGTGCAAATTCTTGTGAAATGCCCTTTAGTGGTGTAGGGCAATATATCTGTGGGAAAAGTGCCCTTTCTGCAAGGTTGCCCCTAACTCTTTTGCCAGATACTGGATGCAATTTGACTGAGTGTGCCCTGGGTCCTTGCCAATCATGTTCCCAGGGCCAGTGTTCTTTCCCAAAACTGTACCACTGCTGCCACAATAGGCATAGCTGTATCAGGAACCAATCTGGGAAGATGAACGTTGGAACGCGTTCTTCTCTCTGCTGGACACGCAGAGGCAGTTGGACCCCAACAATCCCCAGAAATCATCCGACGAACACTGAACCAGAGACACCAGTGCTCATCCGATAATCTCAAGGGAAGGGGGTTTGGGCACAAAAACTAAAAGAATTAAAACAAAAAGCTAAAATAAAGCAAGAAACAACAGGTGCGCGTTGGTGCTGGTGGAGAAGAAAACTCTGGGTCACAGAACAATCTGGGACATCTGTCCTAAAGCTAGGAATGAGTATGGAGACCAGCTCCTGCAGCAGTAGTAAAAGACATCAATAAGAACACAAATAATCAATGACATATCATGCATAAGCTTCAGCATTGGGTCACGATAAAAGAATGATTTAGAACAAATCAGAACTGCACTCACACCATATGGCGACAAAGATAAATACACACTCACAGAATATTGCGCCAAAGATAAAAACACACTCACACAATATTGTGCCAACGAAGATTACACATAAGCACATCATACATTCTTATTTCAATGAGATAAGACAATCTGTATCCTTCAGCTGAAGTATGTTCAAGGCTTGAGGGCGTTACCAAGACATTTTTTCAGTGAGAAACAACAGAGACGTAACAGGATAACAATAAACACTGCAAAAATAATATACACTGTTAGAAAGTGCCTTCTTTCTTACATGGTATGCCCCCACTTTTTGCTGAATTGCTGATGTGCTTTGACTGAGTGTGCCCTAGGCTCCTGCCAATCAGGTACCCAGGGCCTGTGTTCCTTCCCTAAAACTGCATTGAAGCCTAAACCCAACTGGCATCTCTGGTCACATGTCAGCCCCTGGTAAATGGTACCATAGGTACCCAGAGAACTGTGACCAGAGAAGGACCCTAAGGACTGCAGCACTTATTGTGCCACACTCAGAGGCCCTGTACCCTGACAGACACACACTGCCTTTGCAGGATGGGTGTCTGGGTGCAGAACAAAACAGTCGACATGGCACACATCCCTGTGTGCCATGCCCACAAACCACTGCCCTGGCATACATCAGTCACCCCTCTAGCTGGGTGCCCTATGCCAGTGGTGAGGGTACAGGTGCATGAGCCCTGTACCCCTACAGTGCCCAGGTCCATTCCTGGGCTCTGCAAGTGCAGTGCTGCCATTAAGAGTATATGGTGCAGGGAGGTTGTCATTACGAACTCCACAGCACCATAATGGCTACACTGAAGACTGGGCAGTTTAGTATCAAACTTCTCAGCACATTAAATCCACACTGATGCCAGTGTGGGATTTAATGTAAAATGCACCACAGAGGGCATCTTAGAGATGCCCCCTGAAAAATGACCAACTACCAGTGACCTTACGGAGTGGCTGTGCAGGCTGCCACCACCAGACATGTTTCGGGACCCCTGGGTCGAGAGCCTGCTGCTCTCAGCGGCCTAAAACAATGCACATCCTAGGACGAGGTGCCAAGCTTCCTCCCCCAGGATGGGCAGGGTTCACGAAGGAGAAGCTTCACAGGCATGCCACCTTTGTGAGCCTCTCCAGACCATTTGCTGCTTTCAGCAACTGGTCCCTGTAGGAGAGTAGGGTCTGCAATCCTATGATCGCCCAGATTTTTTTGCTTTTTGCTTCATTGGTTTGCGACTTTCCCTGGCTGTGGGCCTGCCAATCAGACCCACAGCCTAGCTGTTCTCTCTCGAAATTAACACACATGTACATTAGGTGCATCCACTAATTGGAACTGAGCCGCCTTATCAGTCCCTGTATCAGCATACCACAGGTATCCAGGGCATCGGTGTACCCAGGGCCTACCAGGGGCTGCAGCATGTATTATGCCACCCCTGGATGGCCGCCCAAATCTGACACAACTGGCTGCACGACAGCTGGGGCAAGGTGGTGTAATCACCCGTTGCTGTAGGTGTAGTATTCCTATACCTAACCCTAGAATGGACACATGGATTCCTATCAGTCACTCCTATGGCAGGCCTTATCAATCCTGAAGGCAGAGTGCGGGGAATCATGTGGGATGGTGTTCTGGCGCGAGCTGAGCCCGTCGACGGCTTGCGGAACCAAGTCCTAATAGCCGTTCCATGGTGACGCGGGCCAACTACCTTAAAATGCATTATAATCCTCGCGGTTATTTGCTAACTCTGGCATCGCATCACCCACACATGTCGAGTAAGGTGTCATACGAATTGGAATACGAACCCCTCGCCAATTCTGGCGACGGGGTTAGCATTCCCCCCTTTTAGAGGGGCACGACATGGAAGTAACCTTGAACCCCGGTTAAAGTTGACTCAAGCCTCAGCATCACAAAATGGATGCTGCCACCAGACACAAGTCTGACCTCCTGCTGCTGGGAGACCTTCCAGCGAGGGGAGCTTGGACAAAGGGTTTCCTGTCGAGGGCGGTGTTAGCACCATCCCAGACAGGGTTTGTGTATCCCAGGTAGGCAGGGCTGAAAGGAAGGTGATTGCGAGTGGCACCCCGGTGCTCACTGTGCAGCCCGGCTCAAACCAGTTTCGGGGGCAACCCTGCCCCTGAGCTGGGGTGAAGCCGGACAAAGGATAGGGGTGTAGCCACCCCCCTTCTGGCCCCACCCATAGGTAGGACCTAGTCACGGGCCAGCCCCTTTTCCTAGAATAAAGGTAGGAGCGAGTCCCCTTCCCAAATTGGATAATTCTGAATCTTGAACTACTTTCCATGAAAGGAACTCTTGACTATTTCTGAAGACTCTCCCTTGTGGCTAAGGAGTAGCCACCCTGCACCAGCAGGCACCACCTAAGCGCTTGCGGTTTGCTGTACGTCTCTCCCACGGATCAAGACTGCCCAGCTCGACGAGACCCGGGTTCCCTGCCATCTCTGACCTCTACCTACATCGTCAGCCCAGCTGAGATTCGTAGGTGTGACGAGACCTGCGGGACCGGCCATCTTCAGAACCTGCACGACGCTTATCTAGCACGGCCACCGAGGGACCCTCGAGTGAGTGCACCTAGGGTTTGAGAAGCCCTAACCCTGAGCGGCTCCAGCACCGAAGTCTGCCTCCCCAGCATCCACGAGATCTGCGTGGGGGCCCTTCTGCTCCTTGCTGCTCACCACGTTGTCCGACCACTCGCCGACCGGCTTGTTGCCCTCTTCACGACGCACCACGACAGTCTTTCATCACTGGTCTGGTTGCTCCAGACTGGCTCTTGCTCCCCTTCAACAGATGAGTACCTCGGACCCTCCTGGTCCACTCCAGACGCCATCTTGACTCCACCGCGTGGGTTTGCCACTGCCAAGACCTGCTGCCCCACTCCTGGGCCCAGCATCATCGACAGCAGACACCTTCGTGGGACAGCTCGCCCTCCATCCTGGTCGCCGCCGCGCCTCCTGGACCGAGGAACAGCCGAGTCCGACGTCATCCACTCACCTGGTCGAGGTGACTTCATCCGGTACCTTCCTGGTACCCACACGATCGCTGGCTAGCGGTTGAGAACTGAGTCCCCTCTGCTTTCAGGTTTCCTTCATCACCGATCCAGGCTTGGATCTCGCTGAACATCGACACTGGTCGCCTGCCAGCAACTTCTTCTTTCAGGCTCCTGAGACTACAACGAGGACTCCCGACATCTTGCTGAACGCCACGCAGCCGCAGCCTCTGGGCTAGGTAACTCGAGCATCTCGGTGCTCCATCGTAGGTTCACTCTACAAGTGTCCAGTTCCTTTTTCGTTTAGTCCCACTGAACGGATTCCTCCGGAATCAGTAACTTTAAACTTTCTAACCTCTCCCATTCCACTTGCAGTGTAAATGGTTTTGTGCCCTTCGGGCATTTGTGTAAATTGTGCAACCAGAAGTATTTTCCTAAGAGTTTTGTATTGTGCTTAGCTCCCTGACTCATAAAGAGCCAGGGTAGTCTTGTTATAAATAAATATCCTTTATTTTCATAACAACTTGTGTGGTGTCCTTTCACTTGGCGTTCAAGGGGTATATGTGATGGTAAACAGCTGGCTTAACACGCCCTCTAGAGTTTAGCCTGAAGACTGCTCTTGTCCACGCTACTAGGATAGCTGGTCTATAAGGTTGACTTACAACCAATCATCAATAAGGGTCGTTTGGAATGATACACAGTGATCACTAGAATAGTGAGCACTACATATCAGGCCAACTTCTCACATTGGTGAGCAGCGGTTGGGATTTGAGCTTGCTGTTGTTTTACCACACACGTATCCCAAGAACATCAAGTTGAAAGATCACATAAGTACCCAGGTACATATAACTTAACTTAGAATACTCTGAGTTCTACTGAACCAGCTGTTGTAGTGTAACAGGGTTTAGCACACCCTGACTACAACTCTTAGCAAGGGATCAGTAGGTAAACACATAGTGTAGGTAGGTGCATCACTTACACCTCACTAGAAAGCATGTCGGTCCACGGAGAGTCTGCAGAGACTCCCTTAGTGGTCATTGACTCTCCACAGGTCATGTCACGATATGCAGCTCTTAGCTTCACAGAGATGAGACAGCTGTGTGCCTCCAGGAAGCTAAACCAGGGTTCAAACCCTACCATCACATTTCTGATAGGTCTCTTAGAGACTTACGATGCTAGGAGGTCCTCTAACACAGGCCCCCCTAATGCTGATGGGAACATGCCTCCCTTAGAGGGAACCCTTGGTGACCCTGACCTCGACCTCCATGGTGAGGAGGAAGAGGAAGAAGAGTTAGCAGGAGACGAGGCAGACGGAGGTCCCGTAGTAGTCAGTAGGCTCACAAGGACCAACTTAAGCAGGCCTGAGAATGGAACTGGGGACCCCGGGCCCACGCTCAAGCAGGCTTAACCTTGGGAACGGACGAGCTAGGTCTCTCTCGAGAGGCTCTAACAGATCTGTTCGAACACATGTTTCTCAGGCATCTTCTCAGAGAGGAATGACGTCCCCTCAGAGAAGGGAGCACGAAGCGAAGATGAGGGAAGTCAATCTGAGGATCGAGCGGGAAGAACTTGCCCTCGCCAAAGAAAGACTTGCCTTGGCCCGAGAGCAGAAATTGAGTGGGTTAGATCCCACTGGTGGCAGCATTCTCATTAGAGAGAAAGACAGGGGTATAGATACTAGACACCTGAGTAAAATAGTGCCCCCCTTTAAACAAGGGGACGACATCCACAAGTGGATAACTGCTTTGGAGAGGGCTTGCACTGTCCAGTGCGTCCCCCCAAGTCAGTGGGCAGCTATACTGTCGCTCTCCTTTGAAGGTAAAGGACGAGACAAGCTCCTCACTACGAGAGCTGAGGATGCTAACAACTACCAAGTCCTGAAGAATACACTGATTGATGGGTTCAGCTTAACCACCGAGCAGTACAGGGGTGCTGTTCAGGGACACCCAGAAAATTCAGTCTCAGGATTGGACTGACTTTGTCGATTGTGCCACTAAGGCTTTAGAAGGTTGGTTGCTGGGTAGCAAGGTTACTGATTACACAGGATTGTACAATCTTATCATGAGAGAACAGATTTTAAACAACTGTCAGAACCAATTGTTGCATCAGCACCTTGTCGACTCGGAGCTGACCTCTCCCCAAGAATTGGGAAAGAAGGCAGACAGATGGGTCAGAACAAGGGTCAAGCAGAACCAGACTCAGAACCAGGGTGGTCAGAAGAAAGCAGACCAAAAGGGTAGTAACAACAACGAACAAAATGACCAGAAGTCTTCGACAGGCCCCCAACAAACCAAAGAGGGTGGGGGTCAGGCTTCACAGCAGAAAAAGAAGACTCCAGAAGGCCAGTCAAAAAGGTGGTGCCAATACTGTAAAAGTAAGACTCACTGGTTTAGTGAGTGCACCAAGAAAGGAGGGCAAACTCCTGCCACTGCAGCCCCTAAGGCACCTGCACCCCCTAGTACAGTCAGCAGTGGTAGTGCGCCTCCCAAGGCATTAGTTGGGTTAACCTTGGGAACTGAGGGGAGTGACGACTTAGTTGGCACGCTCACTCAGGCCGTCCTTGTCTGTACAGGGGATATGGATATGTCCCCTGATGCCAGTCCCAATACTTTGGGCAAATACAGGCAGACGCCTTTGATCAATGGAAAAGTGGCTCAGGCCTACAGGGACACTTGTGCCAGTGTCACCATGGTGATGCCTAACTTTGTGGACCCTGGACAGATCATGCTAGGTACCGATTACCTAGTGACCAATGCCAGCAATGTCACTACCAATCACAGTATGGCAGTTGTTGATTTCTCCTGGGGAGGGGTAAGTGGCCCGAAGAAAGTTGTGGTTAGTTCAGACCTCCCCGTAGAATGTCTGTTGGGCAATGATTTGGAAACGTCACAATGGTCAGAAGTGGAGCAGAGGACTCACATGGAAATGTTAGGCTTGCCAGCACATGTCCTTGCTGTGACCAGGTCACAGGCCAAAAGATGCCCCACTGAACAGGTGCTGGATCCTGGAAGAACGGACCAGACACCATCCAAGAAAAGGAGCAGTAAGGGTAAGGCCTCGCCTTCCCCCTTGCCCCAGGTCGTGGATCAAGTCTCTGAGGAGGCTGACATTAAAGAACTAAGGGAAACTGAGCCAAAAGAGCTTGAACCTGGTCAGGTTGAGTTTCTGGGCTCAGGGGGACCCTCTAGGGAAGACCTGGGAAAGGCACAGTTAGACTTCCCCTCACTTGAACCCCTCAGACAGCAGGCTGCTGCTGAGGCTGCAGGGAACGCCACAGGTACCCACAAAGTGTACTGGGACGATGGACTCCTGTACTCCGAGGCAAGAGACCCCAAGCCTGGCGCGACCAGGAGGCTGGTCGTCCCCTTGTCTCTGAGAGGTTTCCTTCTTACCTTGGCCCACGAGATTCCCCTTGCAGGTCACTTAGGCCAGAATAAGACTTGGGACAGAATTGTTCCACACTTTCACTGGCCCCACATGTCCGAAGATACGAAGGAGTTTTGTCGCTCCTGTGTCACTTGCCAAGCCAGTGGTAAGTCAGGTGGCACGACAAAGGCCCCCCTCATACCACTGCCGGTGGTGGGGGTACCCTTTGAACGGGTGGGGATCGACATTGTCGGACCAATGGAACCCCAGACAGCATCAGGGCACAAGTTTATACTGGTGGTGGTGGACCACGCCACCAGGTATCCTGAAGCTATTCCCCTTAGGACCACTACAGCACCTGTTGTGGCACGAGCCCTAGTTGGAGTGTTCTCCAGAGTGGGCTTCCCTAAGGAGGTTGTCTCTGACAGAGGTGCAAACTTCATGTCGGGATATCTGACTGCTATGTGGAAGGAGTGTGGTGTCAACTACAAATTCACCACACCCTATCACCCACAATGCAATGGGCTTGTTGAGAGATTCAACAGGACCCTAAAAGGGATGATTCATGGACTACCTGAAAAGCTTCGGCGGAGATGGGATGTCCTGATACCCTGCCTCTTGTTCGCCTACAGAGAGGTCCCGCAGAAGGGGGTTGGCTACAGCCCTTTTGAACTTCTGTTCGGACATCCTGTAAGGGGACCCCTTTGTTTGGTAAAGGAAGGATGGGAGAGACCTCTCAAAAAGCCGGCATCAAACATTGTGGACTATGTGCTCGGTCTCCGCTCGCGGATGGCTGAGTACATGGAAAAGGCATCTAAAAACCTTGAGGCGAGCCAAGAATTACAAAAAGCTTGGCACGACCAAAAGGCTGTCCTGACTGTGTATCAGCCTGGACAGAAGGTGTGGGTGCTGGAGCCAGTGGCCCCAGCAGCACTCAAAGACAAATGGTCTGGGCCCCACACAATCATTGAGCAAAAGGGAGAGGTCACCTACTTGGTAGATCTGGGAACTCCCCGGAGCCCCCACCGGGTGCTCCATGTAAACAGGCTCAAGGCATATGTCGACAGGGAGGGCATGGGCTTGCTCATGGCCACAGATGAGGGACAGGAGGAGGAGAGTGACCCTCTCCCGGACCTGCTCTCTCAGAACCCTGACGATGGGTCAGTAGATGGTGTTGTCTTTTGTGGCAGCCTCTCTGGACATCAACAACAGGATTTTAAACAGGTTCTTCAATCCTTTTGACATATGTTCTCTCTGACACCCAGTCAGACCAATTGGTGTACCCATGAGGTCGACACTGGGGACAGTCTGCCCGTAAAGAGTAAAATCTATCGACAGCCTGATCATGTCAGAGACTGCATCAAGACAGAGGTGCAGAAAATGTTGGAGCTGGGAGTCATTGAGCCCTCGGACAGCCCCTGGGCTAGTCCAGTAGTTCTCGTGCCAAAACCTCACACCCAGGGCGATAAGAAAGAGATGAGGTTTTGCGTGGACTACAGAGGCCTCAATGCAGTCACTAAGACTGACGCCCACCCGATACCAAGAGCAGATGAACTTATAGACCGGTTGGCTTCGGCCAACTACTTAAGTACATTTGACCTGACAGCTGGGTATTGGCAAATCAGGTTAGCTGAGGAGGCCAAGCCCAAAACAGCATTTTCTACCCCGGGTGGGCATTATCAGTTCGTGGTAATGCCCTTTGGTTTGAAAAATGCACCTGCCACCTTCCAAAGGCTGGTGAATCGAGTTCTCACTGGGTTGGACGACTTCTGTGCGGCGTATCTGGATGATATCGCTGTCTTTAGCTCCACCTGGGAGGATCACCTGGTCCACCTGAGGAAAGTGTTAGAGGCCCTGCAGAAGGCAGGCCTCACTATCAAGGCCACTAAGTGCCAGATAGGGCAGACACAGGTTGTATACCTGGGCCACCTTGTAGGTGGAGGCCAGGTTCAGCCATTGGAGAGCAAAATACAGGCCATCCAGGACTGGGCTCCTCCAACCACCCAGACTCAGGTTCGAGCTTTCTTGGGCCTGACTGGTTATTACCGGAAATTTGTCAGAAATTATGGATCCATTGTGACCCCGCTAAACGATCTGACAAGTATAAAGATGCCAAAAAAAGTTCAGTGGACAGCAAGCTGTCAAAAGGCATTCGATGACCTAAAGCAGGCCATGTGCACAGCGCCTATCCTAAAGAATCCAGACTACTCCAAAACATTCATTGTCCAAACAGACGCTTCGGAGTTGGGTGTGGGAGCTGTTCTATCTCAGCTGAATTTTGATGGTCATGACCAGCCCATAGCTTTTATTAGCAGGAGGCTGACCCCCAGAGAGAAGAATTGGTCAGCTATTGAGAGGGAGGCCTTTGCTGTGGTTTGGGCCCTGAAGAAGTTGAGGCCATACTTGTTTGGCACTCACTTCAAGATTCAGACCGACCATAAGCCCCTCTTGTGGCTAAATCAAATGAAGGGTGAAAACCCCAAACTACTTAGGTGGTCCATTTCCCTACAGGGGATGGACTTCACAGTGGAGCATAGACCTGGCACTGATCATGGCAATGCAGATGGGCTCTCCAGGTATTTCCACTTAGAGCAAGAAGACTCACCTGGTCAAGGTTAGCTTATTGTCCCAAAGTTTGGGGGGCGGTCATGTAGGAGAGTAGGGTCTGCAATCCTATGATCGCCCAGATTTTTTTGCTTTTTGCTTCATTGGTTTGCGACTTTCCCTGGCTGTGGGCCTGCCAATCAGACCCACAGCCTAGCTGTTCTCTCTCGAAATTAACACACATGTACATTAGGTGCATCCACTAATTGGAACTGGGCCGCCTTATCAGTCCCTGTATCAGCATACCACAGGTATCCAGGGCATCGGTGTACCCAGGGCCTACCAGGGGCTGCAGCATGTATTATGCCACCCCTGGATGGCCGCCCAAATCTGACACAACTGGCTGCACGACAGCTGGGGCAAGGTGGGGTAATCACCCGTTGCTGTAGGTGTAGTATTCCTATACCTAACCCTAGAATGGACGCATGGATTTCTATCAGTCACTCCTATGGCAGGCCTTATCAATCCTGAAGGCAGAGTGCGGGGAATCATGTGGGATGGTGCTCTGGCGCGAGCTGAGCCCGTCGACGGCTTGCGGAACCAAGTCCTAATAGCCGTTCCATGGTGACGCGGGCCAACTACCTTAAAATGCATTATAATCCTCGCGGTTATTTGCTAACTCTGGCATCGCATCACCCACACATGTCGAGTAAGGTGTCATACGAATTGGAATACGAACCCCTCGCCAATTCTGGCGACGGGGTTAGCATTCCCCCCTTTTAGAGGGGCACGACATGGAAGTAACCTTGAACCCCGGTTAAAGTTGACTCAAGCCTCAGCATCACAAAATGGATGCTGCCACTAGACACAAGTCTGACCTCCTGCTGCTGGGAGACCTTCCAGCGAGGGGAGCTTGGACAAAGGGTTCCTGTCGAGGGCGGTGTTAGCACCATCCCAGACAGGGTTTGTGTATCCCAGGTAGGCAGGGCTGAAAGGAAGGTTATTGCGAGTGGCACCCCGGTGCTCACTGTGCATAGCCCGGCTCAAACCAGTTTCGGGGGCAACCCTGCCCCTGAGCTGGGGCGAAGCCGGACAAAGGATAGGGGTGTAGCCACCCCCCTCCTGGCCCCACCCATAGGTAGGACCTAGTCACGGGCCAGCCCCTTTTCCTAGAATAAAGGTAGGAGCGAGTCCCCTTCCCAAATTGGATAATTCGGAATCTTGAACTACTTTCCATGAAAGGAACTCTTGACTATTTCTGAAGACTCTCCCTTGTGGCTAAGGAGTAGCCACCCTGCACCAGCAGGCACCACCTAAGCGCTTGCGGTTTGCTGTACGTCTCTCCCACGGATCAAGACTGCCCAGCTCGACGAGACCCGGGTTCCCTGCCATCTCTGACCTCTACCTACATCGTCAGCCCAGCTGAGATTCGTAGGTGTGACGAGACCTGCGGGACCGGCCATCTTCAGAACCTGCACGACGCTTATCTAGCACGGCCTACGAGGGACCCTCGAGTGAGTGCACCTAGGGTTTGAGAAGCCCTAACCCTGAGCGGCTCCAGCACCGAAGTCTGCCTCCCCAGCTCCACGAGATCTGCGTGGGGGCCCTTCTGCTCCTTGCTGCTCACCGCGTTGTCCGACCACTCGCCGAACGGCTTGTGGCCCTCTTCACGACGCACCACGACAGTCTTTCATCACTGGTCTGGTTGCTCCAGACTGGCTCTTGCTCCCCTTCAACAGAGGAGTACCTCGGACCCTCCTGGTCCACTCCAGACGCCATCTTGACTCCACCGCGTGGGTTTGCCACTGCCAAGACCTGCTGCCCCACTCCTGGGCCCAGCATCATCGACAGCAGACACCTTCGTGGGACAGCTCGCCCTCCATCCTGGTCACCGCCGCGCCTCCTGGTCCGAGGAACAGCCGAGTCCGACGTCATCCACTCACCTGGTCGAGGTGACTTCATCCGGTACCTTCCTGGTACCCACACGATCGCTGGCTAGCGGTTGAGAACTGAGTCCCCTCTGCTTTCAGGTTTCCTTCATCACCGATCCAGGCTTGGATCTCGCTGAACATCGACACTGGTCGCCTGCCAGCAACTTCTTCTTTCAGGCTCCTGAGACTACAACGAGGACTCCCGACATCTTGCTGAACCCCACGCAGCCCCAGCCTCTGGGCTAGGTAACTCGAGCATCTCGGTGCTCCATCGTAGGTTCACTCTACAAGTGTCCAGTTCCTTTTTCGTTTAGTCCCACTGAACGGATTCCTCCGGAATCAGTAACTTTAAACTTTCTAACCTCTCCCATTCCACTTGCAGTGTAAATGGTTTCGTGCCCTTCGGGCATTTGTGTAAATTGTGCAACCAGAAGTATTTTCCTAAGAGTTTTGTATTGTGCTTAGCTCCCTGACTCATAAAGAGCCAGGGTAGTCTCGTTATAAATAAATATCCTTTATTTTCATAACAACTTGTGTGGTGTCCTTTCACTTGGCGTTCAAGGGGTATATGTGATGGTAAACAGCTGGCTTAACACGCCCTCTAGAGTTTAGCCTGAAGACTGCTCTTGTCCACGCTACTAGGATAGCTGGTCTATAAGGTTGACTTACAACCAATCATCAATAAGGGTCGTTTGGAATGATACACAGTGATCACTAGAATAGTGAGCACTACATATCAGGCCAACTTCTCACAGTCCCCACTGGTTCTATCCCCCACTTTGGGCGGGAGAACCAGCGGGAAAAACAAGTCAGGAAGAGAGATGGGCCCACCTCTGCCAACTCCACCCCTAAGGTGGGGGAGGCGAGGTGAAGCACAACCTCGAGTCCCAGCCATCTTGAGGATGGGGGGGACCCAGCCTGCCCCCCTCCCACTGGAGAGTGGCAGAATAGGGGGTGTACCCACCCATGGGAAGGGACCCATTGGTCCCTGCCCTTTACCTACCAGTAACACCCCTAAATGTAGTATTTAGGGGCATCCTGAACCTTCCTCTCTCAGATCCAGCAACCACAAGAAAAGAAGAACGAGAAGCCGTGCAGACCTAACAAGAGAATGACGCCCACTGACTTGGCCCCAGCCCTTTAGGCCCGTTTCCCCTCGCGTGTCCAGCGGCCAGCAACCTCAAAAACCCCGGAGGACCTGCCTGCATTCACTTTCCAAGCTGCTTCTCCCATTCTCCCATGAACACCGGACGTGTTTGAACTGCAGCTTCTGGTGCCAGCCAGAAACCGCGAATTGGACACACTCTGCACCCGCTGAGCCCGGCCCGTGTTTGAGTGAACAAACACCACGAGGAGGTCCCCCCGGAGATCCTGACCAGAGATCCGGTGGCCCCCGACCTGCCTCAAGCATCCAGACGACGCCTGCAGCCTCAATCCAGGAGACCCCCCCCCACCGCGACCGGAGCAGTAAGAAAATCCGACGTCCAAAGGCACCCCTGCACCCGTCGCCCCACGGCCTTGTGTGCCCAACCTAGTGGTGCCTAACCATCCTTCTACATCCCAACTCACCCCTCGAAGTGGTGGTCACTCCTGGAAGATCTTCGTCCCCGAGCCTGCGGTGTTTTTGTGCCGGAGAATCTCCATTGAACTCAACAGGGCACCCGACGTCAAAACTGTACACTGTACACGGCTGCACTAGCGCTGCTGAGTGTGCCCCTTTGGTGCTAACTTGGTCCCCCACTTGCCCTGAGCTTAACGCTAGGAGCTTTGCTCCCAGAACCCTGTGGCCTGCTTGCCAGCAGCCACCAACCGGAGCCCCCTATCCTCCATAGGATAACATTGGGCATCAACACTCTGCACCCGGCCGCCCTAGTGCCACTGGGGGTGCAACAACAGTGCATCACTGACCCTGGGAGACCCCGCAGTCTTACCCCAGAACCCTAACTCAAAAGACTGATTACTTACCTAGAAACCGATAACTCATTTTTACCAAATAGTTTGTGTCGACTTTTGAAAATTACAAATACTCCTTAAAAATCAGCCGAATAATCAAACCACATTTTCTCAACTGTTTTCAGGAATTGTCGCAGTGCTGAATCTAGGTATCCAGCACGGAGTATGAAAAAGTATTGTTAACATAACTTACCTGCTGAAAGTGAATTTTCTCCCATAGGATAACATTGGTGATTCTATGTGAAAAAGTTTCGAAGTGTCAACTTTTGAAATGCAATTGTATTCTTTCAAAATCGTACCTTTAACCAAAACGCATTTACTCACGTGTTTTCAGGAAATGTCCCAGGGCTGAATGTAGGATCCAGTCCCGTGGTAACAAAAGTAATTAACTGCATTTTACAAGCCCATTCAATTGATTGCAATATACCTGCAATGGGTTGCAAACTGCTTTCTTAAAACTGTAACCAAAACCAGTACAAGTTATAATGCAATTCTGAACTGTGTTCATACAAGTAAATTACTACTGCAAAGTATTTATATGCTTACCTGTACTAGGCTTGCTTTGTTCTAGAAATAAAACAGTATTCTTTTTTTATACAAAACAATTGGCCTAGAGTTCAGTTCTTGAGTGTCTGAGACCATTTACTGACTGAGTGTGTACACCAAATGCTTTACACTGTCCTCGGATACTGCCTTATCGCTCGACCAAGCTACCACTTTAGAAAGTAAGGTTCTATCTAACTTTAACCTCTGCCAAACCTCTGAAGACTCTTGGACTCTATACACACACTGTACCTCACTTTGGTGCAGTATATATAGAGCCAGTTTCTTAATACACTTCTATCAACAAGCACTATGCACGAATCACAAACGATATGAGGAGGAAATGACCAAAATCCAGGCAAGTAGCGTAAAGTAAGCTGAGTGGAAACAAGAGGGAACTGTGATATAGGAAACGAAGTCAGGGAATCTCTGACTGCGAAGAGTTTTGTGCACAGTTACCCAGGATCTCCCAGATAACCAGAAATGAGCCGGGAGTCAAAAACAATGGAATTCCACTGAGCACAAGAGTTACATGTAGCCCAAAAAGGATTTAGACTTATCTGCGAATAGCAGCAGCAAGGATGGAACAGGACTCATCCGACCAGCACCTGCAGAGAAGAGCCGTCACGCCACAGCATCTTCATCAGGAAACTCAATGCGAAGGACTGACGATGAGCCTGGGTGAGAGTTAAATACCTTTTGCCAGGCTGATGAGTCACGGGGGTTTGCTGAGTCACGGGGGTTTGCGGAGTCACGGGGGTTTGCGGAGTCACAGGGGGTTTGCGGAGTCACGGGGGTTTGCTGAGTCACGGGGGTTTGCTGAGTCACGGGGGTTTGCTGAGTCACGGGGGTTTGCTGAGTCACGGAGGCTGCTGAGTCATGGAGGTTGCTGAGTCGAGCTCTGACTTGGCCTGGAAACAAAGATAAGGAAAACACCACCACATACCGCAGCAGAGAATTAAAGAAATAAGTCAGCTTTTCTTTCTCCGGGAACACAGGGAGTAAAAGAGGGGACGGGCCGAGGGTGAGAGGCATGTGTTGAGATCCTGCTAGGAGACCCCACCTGACAGGCAGTCTTCCTAGGTAGGATGCGAGTGAAATGCACCTAGTGCCCTGGGGTTCACCCTGAATAGTTGCCCTACTACAGCTGGAGTGCGGAAGGTGGTAGGCTGTGGCCAACCTGTAAGCTCCTTGTAAGGGGTACCTATGGCACCAAGAACATGGTAGCCATGGAAAGGCATCTGAGGGCTGCAGCATGTATTATGTCACCGTCAGAGACTTCTCACCACAATCATGCAGCACTGACATTGCAGCCTGCATGTTTTGGTGCGGCTAAAAGTGAAGAGTCGACATGGCACACATTTCTGTGTGCCACGTCTGCCCAGCACTGCATGAGGCCTAGGTTAGTCACCTTCAAGGTAGGGTGCACTAGGTCTTGTATGAGGGCCTATCTGCAGGAACAGACAGCTCCCTATAATATCTAAGACCATTCTTAGATATAAGTGCTCATGAAAGCTATCCTGAATGTATGGTATGGAAACTGGTCATTACGAGTTTCCTAGCACCATAAGGGCTTTACTGAATTCTGGGATGTTTGGTATCAAGCATCTCAGAAAAATATACCAGCACCGATTCCAGTGTCAGATTTATTATTACCTTCACTCAGGGGCCCCTTCTACTAGTGGGACCCCCTGAACCAAACCAGTCTCTGGTAGGTTTCAGACTGGTAAACACCAGCCTGCCACCACGAGACAAGTTAATGGACTCCTGGGGTGGGATCCTTTGTTCACTGGGCCCAGAAACAAAGTCTTCCCTATGCAGACGTGTTCACACCTCCCCTAGGTCAGGAAGAGCTATCGGTGACAAGGGAGCTTCAAAGACCTGGTCGCCTTTGCAACATGACCCCCAGCGTCTCCTGCTATCACGAGCAGGCCACCTTCCTGTCTCACCCCCTTTTTCCTGGGAAATAGTAAAACAGCCCAGAAGGTGCCCCCACCTCTGCCAACCCCGCCCCCCCTCAGGTGGAGAATGTGAGATGAAGCCCACTTCAGTACCAGCCATCTTGCAGATGGCAGGCACACTCCAAGCAGGGATAAGGATGGTGCCCACACCCCCATATGGGGTGAACACCCCAAAGGTGTGGTCACCATAAGGACAGTAGCCCATTGGCTACCGCCTCGAGATCCCTAAAACATCCTCTAAATTCAGTATTTAGGGGGGCAGCCCTGAACCCAGAATCCACATTCGACAAGAAGGATCGAAGAGCCGTTCTACAGAAGGACGACAACTGCTTTGGCCCCAAACCCTACCAGCCTGTCTCCTGCTTCGGAACCCCTAAAAGCTGAAATCAGCATGTCCTGCAGCCAGAAGCCTCCAAGAACCCTGGGGAACTGCCCTGCCTTCCCAAAAGACTCCGATCTCCAGCGGACACCGGAATTGTCCAACAGCAACCCAAGCCAGGACTTTAGATCCAGCTAGAACAGCGAGTCCTCACCACTCTACACCAGACGCTCACTGCCCAACACACCACCGAGGTCCCCCCTGCGATCCTGACCTGGTATACAGAGTTGGAGAACCTCAACTGACCTTCTCCTCGACACCTGCAGCCTCATCCTGAGAAGAACCAGACACAAAAAGACACCCCAGCACCTGCAACCCCCAGTCATGAGGTGCCCGACCGAAGGTGTCCTGGTGTTCAACATCATCCTCCATTCGTTGGTTCCCTTCTTGCAGTCTTCTGGCTCCAGCCTGCAGTCTTTTTCTTCAACAGGCATTCTCTATAGGAGTGCATTGGGCTCCCGATACCTCTTAAGCACCCTGCACGCGCCCGCCCTTGCGCCGCTGGTGGTGTTGACTTGGTGCTGACCTGTAACCCCCTTTGCCCTTACCTTAACCCCAAGAGCTTGCCTTCCAAGACCGAGTGACCGTGAGCAGCACCTTACCGAGGTGCACCCTAGGCTGTTGGCTAACATGGCACTCAGCCGCCCTAGTAGCGCTGGTGGTGCACCTTGAGTGACAACCTGAACCTTGGGGGGACCTTGGTTCTACCCCCCAAAACTCCGTGCTCAAAACTGTTTAATTACCTGCAAACCTAACACTTTGTTTTTCTCCACCGAATCTTCTTTGAACTGGTCTTGTTCTGCAACAAAAGTAACTTAGTGTATTCAAAGAGTTAACCTGCTTATCGATGTCCTGTGATGCTTAGACTATTAGGTTTATTTTCACTCCAAACTAGAAAATTAACTACAAAGTAAGTGAAAAGTAATCTAAAGTAATTTCAAGTACTATAAAGTGTCTACAGTCCAATTCTTCTACTGCAAAGTAATTTGTATGCTTCTACAAAACCAATACACACTGCATCTTGAAAAATATTGTATTGAGAGTATCACTTACCTGCTACTGAGTAAATCTTGGTTCTAGTAATAAAAAAATAAAGTAACGTTTTATACAAACAATTGGTCTGGATTCAGTATTTGAGTGGGTGACATCATTTGTTGCCTGAGTGTGTACAACAAATACTTAACACTACCCTCTGATAAGCCTGACTGCTCAACAACATTAAACCCACAAAAGAGAGTAAGGTATTAACTACTTTAGCCTCTGCAATACCTCTGAGGATCCACTGGACTCTGTGCACACTATACCTTACTTTGGTATAGTATATACAGAGCCAGCTTACTAGTTTCCATTTTGTAACGTTGAACACTTCCCAAGGTATACTACCTTTGTGCAGAAAATGATGACCAAAAGGTTGATAACAGAACATCTCATCTAAAATGTCTGTACCATCATAAAACTCTTCAGAAGAAAACACGGTTGAATGTTCTAGATCTTCTAACATTTCAAGTACAGTATTAATGTTCCAATCATCAAATGGTGCTAGGGAGATATTGACAGAAATTTTAAATAAATGTGGATTTTTCAACCATTCAGTAGGACCATTTACATTAGATTATAACTTGCTCCATACAATCCCATCCGGAACTGGAATAGCAGAAATGTTCACCGAGTCTTTGTTCACTGATTCTAAAGCCATGTGGCTTTAGAATCAAATTCAGTGCGTACTAGAGAGCACTCGGGGACAACGTTTTCATTTAAGAGAGGGAAGAACACACTCACAAAACCAATCCAAAGTACTGTGAAAAGGAATGCAATTGTAATCTGAATATGCAACCATGGAGAAACAAGGTATGCTCTTTTTAGCCAATGATACAAGACACATACCTCTAGATCGAGTGGCAAGGGTGGTGGGGGCAGTGGGACCTCCGATGCGTTGGAGAAGTCGTCAAAGACTAAGAACTATCCAGACACTGTCTTGTCTATCTTGGACAGCTCTGCAGGCTGGGTCAAATTAGAAGACTCGATCTGTGGTCTGTTAATGTAGCTCTTGTTCATCTCTGGGATCCAAATCAAAATATGTGTTTTTGTACTTGTAGACTGCACAGTAGTAATTTTTGAAACCGGTTGAAGGCATACTTCATTGTTGTTCATAGTTGTCTCATGTTGAAGAGAACAGGCTTTGTAATTAAAGCTTCCATCTGAACTTCCTGAATGGCAGCAAGAGGAGATTGGTAGCTTCCCAGGATCTTACGCGGCCTACTGTTGAGTATTGGCCACATAGTGGGGTTTGATCAGATCAATGGAGACAAACCTCTTGTCTCTGTATCCGGCAAGGGGTGAGAAAAGAGCAGTCCATGTACCTTTAGACAGGATAGGCACAGGCACTCAATAGGCAGGTGCTAACTCTTTTCTGTCCACGGTCTTTTCTCAAACCGGATCCCCAACCATCTGGACCCAGCCAGTCCTAGCCGGAACAACCTTCACTTCTCTAGTGGTGGTGAGTTTTACTTGGACGTTGCTTTTTTCGTCCCGGAAATCGCTTAATTACTGTAAAACAGACAAACATTCATTGATGTCAAATGGTGTTGCCACTGCCACTGTGCTGGGCATTATCGATGTCAGTGACCCACATCTTTTCCCAAACAGGATCTCATAAGGATTGCGAACACCCAGGGACCTTGTTATGTTATTCAAGGCCCTCTGGACCCAATATAGGTGATGAACCAAACTGTGACCCAAGTCTAATACCGTTGCTGTTAAAGGCTGCTTTAAATCGTTTTTTCATTTCAATGACCACGCTTTTCTCAGGATAGTACAGAGAACGCAGGGTCACACCTATACTTTCCATGGCTTCTTTGTAAGCCCAAGAGCTAAACACCAAACAGAGATTGGAATGTAATGTGCCAACTGCGTATGGCCATATGAAGATTTGCAAATCTCTTAAAAGTTTGGGCGTCAGCAGATTGCTGTGGCCATACCCACGGGAATCGAAAGCAGGAATCAACTGCCACCAAGAGGTATTTGTAAGCCCATCTGAAAAGGGGCTGCAGTGGTCCAAATATACACAAGCCAAGGGCTTGTTTGCAATTATAAGAGGTGTCTGGGGTGGGCGCGCCACTGTGGACCCCTTCATCTGTTGACAGGTGTCGCAATTATTTATTTATAAAGTTTTATATAGATCAAACTTGACCCTAGAGGGTATCCGAGCACTTTACAAATGGCTGGGCAAGAAGAAACATGTAAAAACTACCAACAAACATATGCTGACAGTGTATGGTGCAAAACAGGTAAGGACAATAAGTATTAAACAAGAACAGAGCAAGAGAGTAAAAACCAGACAATGTGATATGTCAGTGCCCGTAAATAATTCAGTGGGTCCTAGGGTAGAAATTTGTTCATCAGAAGCAAAGTACGTTCATTTGAAAGTTTGCTCCTTTGGGGCTAAACAGATATGTTGCTGCATGTTAAGATTCTTGTCAAGGGTTATTCCCAGAGATCTTGTGGAATCTAGAATGTATGGAAGGCAGTTAAGGGCTGTGAGATGCTTCATTCAGGACTGAGTCCTTGGTCTGTTTGTAAAGACCCAGCCACCAAAAGCGTAGCAGCAATAGAGAAATTGTAGCCCCCACCCCCACATGTGCCAAAGCTAGACCATCATGCAGCCAGTGTTAATCCTAGTCAGTGATCACAGTTCAGAATTACTCTATCCCACACACCTGGAATCTGAGCATACAGTATATTTTGCGCATCTTATTTGTAGTTGTACTTGAGTGGAAAACCTTTAGGCAGGTGTGTGTCGTTGCGTGCAGCAACGACGGCCACCATGATGTCTTGGTCTATTACCGCAGTTGAACGAGTTATCGCAGCAACCGCGGTGGTGCTAACAGTCGCTTTTGCAGCTTCTTCAGCCAATGAATTCCCTGCAACGTGTATGTCAACACATTGAGGACTCGGTATATGTATTACATGAGCCCGCCGCAAGCATTCTTTCAGCTTTGCCAGTTATTCCCAAAGCAACTTGTGCTTCACTGTGCAACCTTTTGAATACTGAATCAGTTCTGTCTCCAATAATGAAGATATTCATTATATGACTGTACACAATATTACGAATCACACACTAGAAGTGTGGGTGATCCAGCATCCGTATTCTGTGGTGCCAGTACCAAAGCCTTAAGTTCTCCCAACTGTGCTGTGTAATCACTTTGTGACTGCGAGTATGTCTTTTCAGGATGGAATTCTGTGTCATGCATTTGGCCTTTCACTACTGCGCATGCAGCCAAATATTGCAGTTTTGTCCCAACAGCAGCTGTGTAGAACCATCTGAGTAAATAATATAGTTATAGCGCTCGAGAGGCATCATTTCGTTACACAGAGGATATGCTTCCTAAACTGGAGAAATGCTGGTGTTTGTAGAGTCAAATCTGTAGTCTGGTGCAGAGAGGGCGTTTGCCCATTGTATCGATATCAGATGAAGAGATTTTGCATTTGGAACGCGATCTCTGATCACTGTCTCCAAGGTCGGTACCAGGGTCACGACAATTATTTGTTTTCCTTGAGCCAGGGCATGCTCTGTCTCCACAGCAGTCTGAACTGCAGTCAGAATATTCTCAGTGAGTGCAAAACACATTTCAGCATTTGTATACAGATTTGATTTATATGCAATTTGCACTTTGAAAGTGACATAGGTTTACCCTGATGTACCTGCAATTACAACGTATCACCAGATGTGTAATATTCACAGGTGTATTTAAGTGTTTGGAAGCTATCATATCAGCTTGTAGTGAATGAACAAGTTACTTACCTTCGGTAACAATATATCTGTAAGAGATATATTAGTTATACATTCCTTACCTTAGGATTACCCCAGGCATCTGTCTGGATCCGGAGAATTTTTTCTCAGCAGTAACCCTGAGTGTCGGTAGGTGGCGTTGGTCGACTTCGCGTTTGTCGGCAACGTGGTCTCCATCATGATGTCGCCGTATCTACTTAGACGCCGCCCCTGCGCGCTGACTTCAGTTCTTTTACACGACATTCCACGCCAGAAGCGCAGAGCCATGCAAGACACTGACCCTGACCACTGGTGCACAAAACTAGGGCCCTGGAAAGTGAGTCCCTAACACGAAGTCAGTTCGCAGGACAGGGAGGATGGGTGGGACGGTAAGGAATCTATAGCTAATATAAGTCTCTTACAGTTTTATTCTTACCGAAGGTAAGTAACTTGTTAATTTGAAAGAGACTATTAGTTATAGGTTCCTTACCTTAGAATAGATACCCCAGCAATACCAACCCAGGAGGTGGGTCTGCAAACCAAGTTCACAGCAGAAAGTCCTGGAGAACCGAGCGGCTAAAGAAGCAGTCTCTCCGGACCGGACTGTCCAGGCAATAATGTTTAGTAAACGTGTGCAGTGATGCCCACGTAGCTGCCTGATAGATGTCATGGAGGGGGGACACCGCGTCCCAAAGCAGTAGTAGCTGCAGTCGCCCTGGTGGAATGGGTGTGCAGTCCTACCGGAGGTTCCTTCTTTGCCAATGAATAGCAAGTCTTAATGAAAAGGACGATCCACCTGGAGATGGTCTATTTTTGCACGGCCCAACCTTTCTTGGCGCCCAGATAGCCAACAAAGAGATGGTCATCCGCCAGGAATTGTTCTGTGCGATCCAAATAAAATGAAAGCGCATTTTTTGGATCCAGATGGTGGAACTTCTCCTCCTCTTTAGAAGGATGCGGGGGCAGAATAAAGGTGGGCAAAGTGATGGTCTGTCCTATGTGGAAAGAGGTAACCACTTTGGGAAGAAAAGAAGTTAGAGTTTGAAGGACAACCTTGTCCGAATGAACAGCAAGGAAAGGAGGCTCAGAGGATAGAGCCTGGAGTTCACTCACTCTGCGAGCAGGGGTGATAGCAACCAGAAAGGCAGTTTTGAGCATCAGAAGCCTTGAAGGACAATTATGGAGGGGCTCAAAGGGAGCGCACATAAGATAAGTCAGAACAAGATTCAAGTCCCACTGAGGCATTACGAAAGTAATGCACAAGTTACTTGTGTAACGATATATCTGTAAGAGACATTAGTTTGTGATAGATTCCTTACCTTAGAAATATCCCCAGGCGTCAGACTGAATCTGGAAAGTTTTCGTCAGCAGTACCCCTGCGCGTCGGTAGGCATCGTACGGCTCCGCGTACGTCGCTAGTGTCGTGGCTGCCGAGATGACGTCGTCGGAGCTACTTAAGACGTGCCCACGCGTGCTGTCAGTTCTGTACACAACGTTTCCAAGCCAGAAGCACAGAGCCATGCCAGAGACCAACTACTGGTGCAATAGAACTAGGGCCCTGAAAGGGATGACCTGAACCCTAGCCAACATTTCACAGAACAGGGAGGATGGGCGGGCGGTAAGGAATCTATCACTAACTAATGTCTTACAGATATATCGCTACACAAGTAACTTGTGCATCTGAAAGAGACACGTTAGTGATAGATTCCTTACCTTAGAATACATACCCAAGCAATACCAAGCCCGGTGGTGGGTCTGCGAAGTGAGATTACACCAGAAAGTCACGGAGGACTGAACGGCCATAGAAGACGTCTATCCGGACCAGACTGTCAAGGCAATAGTGCTTAGTGAAAGTATGCAACGAGGCCCAAGTGGCCGCCTGACAGATGTCTTGCAGGGAGACACCGCGTCCCAATGCTGTAGCAGCTGCTGTCGCCCTGGTAGAATGGGCGCGCAGCCCAACCGTTCCTTTTAGCCAGAGAGTAACAGGCTTTAATGCACAAGACAACCCATCAGGAGCTAGTGCGCTTGTGCACAGCCTGGCCTTTCTTGGCGCCCAAGTAGACAGCAAAGAGCTGGTCAACCACCCGGAACGGTTGTGTGCGGATGAGGTAGAATGAGTACAAGTTACTTACCTTCGGTAACAATGTATCTGGTAGAGACTATTCTAGCGGCAGATTCCTTAATGTAAAATTATCCCCAGGCGTGAGACTGGATCCGGCAATTTTTTTGCCACAGCATATCTGCGCGCGGAGGGGGGGGGGGATTGGAGCAAAACGTGACTCCGCCCTGATGTTGTCCGTGGGCGTGACGTCAGCGAGGTCACATAAGTCCCACCCCGGCACGCTGACGTCAGTTTTCTTCCGAGAACTTTTCCACACCACAACGCGGAGCCATCGCAAACAAAACTGTGAGAGTATGGGAACAGTGTGCGAAACAAATCAGTGAAACAAATAGAATCAGCGAATGGTGAGGAACAGCACCATTAGGGACAGTGCCAAGCACTGTGTTACTGAAAGTCATGGAAGGGAAAGAGCAGAGCACCGCTCTGAGAAGCAACGCTTCAAAGCGCAGGCGACATCCTCCCTGGAGGCAGAAAAACATGTGAAAAATGTTGTGGCAGACGACAAAGTCTGCAACCACAATCTATAACAGTGAAGGGCAACAATTCCGAAACAGATGAGTAACGACAAATCACCCCAAGACAAGGAGTGTCGTATCCCCTGTAAAGAGCTAAGGGCTGAGGCACAGCCATGAGACCCCAACCTAGAGGACTGCAGAGGAGTCTGAAACCCCAAGCAATGAAAAAAGGGAGAAGATTATGAGTAGGCCCCACACTGGAATAACCAGGGTGTAGGGATGCAGAAGTACACATGAACCTACTGTCCAATTACCAGTAAAGAAGGAGTGGAACAAAAACAGAACAAAGCATCCTGCCAGGGAGGAAGTGAAAGAGGGCACCCGCAGAAGACAAAGCCACCCGGAGGGAGGAGAGTGCAGAAGATCAAGCTGAAGGGTCCTCGCAGAACGGGGAGGAAGGGTGGGCCGTGAAGGAATCTGCGACTTGAATAGTCTCTACCAGATACATCATTACCGAAGGTAAGTTGTAGGAAGGTGGATATCTGACTATGGTTACCCCCAACTTTTTGCCTAGTGTCTAGCTGGTTTTTCGACTTAGTTGGCCTGAGATCCTGCCATTCAGGGTCTCAGGCTGTCTGCTCTCTCTTTAAAAAGGACTCCATGTACCCTAGGTACATACCCAATTGGTAAGGATCACCTTATTGGACCCTGTACAGTGTACCCTAGGTACCCAGGGCATAGGTGTACCCTAGGCCTCCCAGGGGCTGCAGCATGTATTATGCCACCCCTGGCCTGGCCTTCCATTATGACACAACTGGCTGATCACTCAGCTGGGACAAGGTCGTGTAATCACCCCTTGCTTAGGTGTAGTATTCCTATACCTACCATATATATATATAGACACATGTGTACCCATCAGCCACTCCTATGGCAGGCCTTAACAATCATTGGTAACATGTGAGATGGTGCTCTAGCATGAGCTGAGCCTGTCTGCAGCTTTCGGAACCATGTCCTTATAGCTGTTCTATGATATAGCCTACCATATACTCTTAAAGTACCTTATAATCTTAAACGGTTATGGTAACTATGGTTTGGCTTTATCAAAACATGTCGTGTAAGACTTTGGAATAATACCCCCATACCATTTCTGGTGATGAGGATATTATTCCCCCCTTCTAGAGGGAGAGACATGTTAAAATCCTACTTTGCTGTTTAACTCTGACCAAAGCCTCAGCATCACAAAATGGATGCTGCTGCCACAGACACGAGTCTGACCTCCTGCAGCTGGGAGCCCTCCCAGCCAGGACAATAGGTTTCCTGCTTGGGGAGTGTAGGAGAGTAGGATCTGCACTTGTGTTGCCCCCACTTTTTTTCTGATGTATACACTGGTTTCTGGCTATAGTCTGGCTGGGTCCCTGCTAATCAGGGCCCCAGTCTAACTGATCTCTCTAAACAACTTGGTGTGCATATTAGATGCACTAGTGATTGGATACTGTGGTACCTTATGAGCCCCTAGTATATGGTACCTTAGGTACCTAGGGCATTGGTACTTCACAGGCCTACCAGGGGCTGCAGCATGTATTATGCCACCCCTGGGAAGCATTCACAATCTGACACCACAGGCCTGCTACTGCAGCCTGTGTGAGGTAGTGTTAGCACTCCTCACTGAGGTATAGGTTCCTATATCTCACCATACAAACACATATAAACCTATCAGTCACCCCTATAGTAGGCCCTATCAATCCCAAGGGCAGGATGCTTGGTTTACTATGTGAGGGGGTGCTTCTGCCTGAGCAGGACCCCTCTGCAGCTGGCAGAGTCTATTCTCTGCTGCTGTTTGTGGATGCGGTTAAACCATATACTCTTAAGTGCATTATAACCTCGCGGTAAATGCTAACTTTGCAATGACTGCATCAAAACATGTCATGTTTGGTGTCAAACAACTTGGAATCCTACCCCCACACCAGTAACTGGTGTGGGAGTAGGATCCCACCCTTCTAGAGGGGACGACATGTACACACTGTACTACACGGTAGAAATCATCTAGAGCCCTGGCATCACAAAATGGATGCCACCAGCACAGACACCGGGCTGCCCTCCTGCTGCTGACCGAAACTCGCAGTGGAGGGAGATCAACAAAGGGTTTCCTGTCACAGGGAGGTGTCACCACCTCCCAGACAGGATTTAGTGTATTGGAGCTGGGTGGGTGCACTCTTCGAGTGCTTTGAAGTCCTGCACTGGGGGAGCAGTAGGCTCCTCTGTGCATATGCCAGCTCATACCGGTTCAGGGGCTACCTGCCCCTGCTCTGGCGCGAAACTGGACAAAGGGAAGTGGGTGTAACCACCCACTACCCTGACCCTCCTAGAGGAGTGGTCATAGAGCTAGTCCCTCCCATCTTTTCACTATAAGATACCAAAGCTTGCCAATGCAACTTAGATTACACCTGGACGACGCTCTACGAAGAAGAATCCTGGCCCTTCAACTTTCTACTATCTCTAGAAGACCGAAGGCTCTCCCTTGGAGTCAAGGAATGACTCCCCTGCTTGGCAGGCACCAAAACTACTGAACTACGGTTGCAAACTTTACCGCTCCCGCCGGAGCCCGAAGTCCCTGAAGCGGATTTCCTGACCTGTCGACGGCCATTTTGAGTCCCCAGCGAAGCTGTGCCATCTGGACCCCACGAGTGACGAGGAACAGCAATACCAGGGAACCGTGCACTGATTTAAAGTGCAAGCCCTAAACTACGTCCAACGAAGTTGTGCTTTGGACAACTTGTTGTCCAAGTCCCGAGCAGGTCTAGTACCGAAGATCAGCGGCCTACCTCGTCCCGAGTGACCGTGGGCTGTTGGTGAACTTTTCCTGCAAAGGCGTCTTCGCGGTTGCTTGCCCGTTGGCTAGTGACTCTCCAGAAGACTTCCACATCACCTTCAAGGGCTCGCCTGGTTGCTCTGGGCCTGCCCTCACTTACCCCCGCTGGGTAAGTCCATCAGACCTTGCTGGTCTGCTCCATCATCCACACGAGACTTGCAGTTGCCAAGGCTTGTTGGCTCCAAACCGAGTGCCGACACCGTCAACAGCTGCAGACGTCGTGGGACCCTCCGAATCCAGCTGCTGGTCTTCATCGATCCCTCCTGGTCCTCGTGAGCGAAGAGACAAAACGACATCAGCGACTTGAAGAGACGTGACAGCTGTGGTCATCCATCTTGCTGGCCACCGGTCACTGGCAAGTGACTTTGAACTCTGTCCCCTCAATTTCTAGGTCTTCTGCAACTCCAATCCATCTTCGGATTCCAGCGGACACTTCTCTCGACGACACAAGCAGCAAGTCTTCAGCGATCTCCATTGAAAACAGCATCGCGACCCAACACCAAAGGACACGTATGCACCCGGCTTCCCTGGGTGAGGTAACTCTTGCATTACGGTGCCCAAGTGTGCATTGGCTCTCGAAGTACTTACCCTGTAAGTTGTTTGCTTGTTGTCCACTCCGAAGTGCCCTAGAACTGTAAAATACAAACCGCAACATTTGCAATTGAAACGCATTGAAAACCCGCGTGTGTGTTTAGACACTGCACGCGTCTCCTGTGGGCTGATTACTTACCTGCTAACACTGCAGAAGTGAAGCCCCAGCGATTCCCAAGGACCTAGGCCTCTTCATATAGCAAGTCGAGTTTGTTAAACCACTATTTTAGTATATGGTCTGGTACGCCCCTAGGGCTACAGCCATATTTGTGCTTAATTTGAGAACTGTTGATCTTTTGAATGTTTACCTGGCTCTAATCTCATAAAGAGATTAGTAGAGTATATTTAGAAATAAATACATATATATTTGATATATATACCTGTGTGGTGTCTTTTCATTTGGTAATTCAAGAGATTAGAAGGTAAAACAAGCTGCTTTACATTCCTTAGAGACTTAGCCTGAAGGCTGCTCTCCACAGCTACCACTAGGATAGCTTTCTTTAAAAGGTTGTCTTTAAACCTATCTACCAAGAGTCGAATTGGACTGGTGCAAGGTGGCCACTATAACTAGTGTCCAGCATATGCCAGGCCAACTTCTCACAGGGAGGTGCTAGCACCTCCCCAGACAGACTTTAGTGTATTGGGGCAGGGAGGGCTGGAAGGAATGAGACATGCCTGGGGCACACAAGGTGCTCCATGCATAGTCCAGTTCAAACCGGTGCTGGGGCACTCCAGCCCCAGCTCTGGCGCGAAACTGGACAAAGGAAAGGAGGTTTAGCCACTCCCCTTCCTGGTCCCACCCATAGGAGGGACCTTGCAGGTAGCTCAGCCCACTAGCCCAGTATATCAGTAGGTAGCTGAGCCCTGCTAAATTAGATTAACCTGAATCTGCAACTTGAACAGAAACTCTGGACCTTCGACATTCGACCTCAGGAAGAAGACTGAAGAAATCTCCCTTGTGGCCAAGGAGTGACCACCCTGGGCAACCAGGCACCATCCAGCGACCGCTGCTTGCTTTGCGACTGATCCTACGAGGGACGACTGCAGAGACTGACCAGCGCCGAGACTTCCAGACACCTCTGACCCAGATCCACATCTACAGCGAAGCTGAGACCCGTGGAGGCGACGAGGGACGTGGGACCAGCGACTTGGGAAAAGTGGCTTGTACCTGACTAGCGCGAGTTCCGAGGCTCCCTTGAGGCTGTGCTTGGGGAATTGAGAAGCCCCCATCCCGAGCACCATCTGCAAAGAAGACCAGCTCCCCACACTTCACGTGTTCTGCGTGGGGCCCTTCTGCACCTGAGTTGCTCGACGCGTTGTCCGGTTGCTGGCCCGTTGGCTAGTGACTTCTACGACGACGAACCTTTGCTTTCATCTTGCTGGTCCGGCTCCTCCAGACTGGCACCCGCTCCTCTGTGAAAGAGAAGCCCCCCAGACCTTCCTGGTCTGCACCAGAAGCAAGTCCTCCATCCTGCGTGGGTTCCGCTTGCCAAGGCTTGTTGGGTCCTGACTCGACTTCGACGCCGCCGACAGCAAGAGCCTTCGTGGGACAGCTCACCTCCTGGTCCTGGTCATCCTCGACGCCTCCTGGTTCCCGTGGCTGCTGCGACAAGCTTCACCTGCATCTTCACGACATCGCCTGGTTTCTTCCTGGCTCCTGGCTGGTGACCTAGACTCGGTCCCTTCCTTCTTGATCTCATCCTTGGGATCCACCGGACACTCTTCACTGACTGCCTGTCAGCAACTTTCCTTCAGGCATCCATACAAGTCCACGACGAAACCCGACGCAAGTTCACACCTATGCACCCGCAGCCCGTGGGCTAGGTAACTTGGGTACTTCGGTGCTCACAAGGGTAGTGACTATCCTAGGGTCTAGTTTCCGAGTCTCGACTCTCTAGCTGCTTCAGAAGTGTCCTTAAACTGTAAATTTCTAACTGCTAGTACTTCTATCGACTTTTACGCATGAGTGTTTCCACTCTGCACCTGAATCCCGTGGGCCTCCCACTTCCTAACTGTTGCTAGTGTAGTGTAGCCCCAGCGATTCCCTAGGCCTAGGCCTATCCTATTTCCGTGACAGTGGTCCTTATACCACTTACTTAGTATATGGTTTGCATGGCCCCTAGGGCCTAACTGTATTACTTACCTGTGTGACTTAATGTATGCTTAAATAAGACTGTGTTGTACTTACCTCGAATCTCATAAAGAGTGCGGAGGGTTTGACTAGAAAAAATACACTTTATTTTATATATATATATATCTGTTGTGGTGTCCTTTCATTTGGTATTCAAGGGATTATATATGGTATCACAGCTGGCTTCACATGCCATTCAGAGTTTAGCCTAAGACTGCTCTTGTCCATGCTACCACTAGGATAGCTGGTCTATAAGGTTGACTTTACAACCAATCACCATAAGGGTTGTTTGGACTGATACAAGGTGTACACTAGAATTAGTGACATCATATATCAGGCCAACTTCTCACATAAGTAACTTGTACATCTGATAGAGACTACTAGCCGCAGATTCCTTAACGTAGAATAGATACCCTAGCCATACCCAGAGGGGAGGAGGGTCTGCGAGAGAACGTCACCAGCTTGGAAGAACACAGGGCCCCAACAGGGGATGCGTCATGGGGACAGGAAGGACAGCCCCCACCAAGCAGAAGAAAGCAAGAACAAGGAGAAGGGAAGGCCAGGATACCACAAGCTTACCCGAGGGGCAAAGGGCATCCGCCAGAAAACCCGGAGGGACAGACGGCACCAAGCAAGTAACAAAGGAAGAGAAGAACCACCAGCAAAATCCAAGGAGAAGAGGTGGCACGGAGGCAGAGCCCGCCTCAGGATAACACACACAGTGAAGGGGACAGCTGAACTGGTATCAGGCCTGAGGCAGGGGACAAGGCAGGAACGGCCCCACAGCCGATAAGCGTGAGAAGGAAGACACAGTCGCACAGAGCTCCAGCAAAGCAAGGGACAGGAGCACACGGGTACACTCTGAGGCCCACGGAGGTGGACCATAACTACCAGGCGTGCGCAGCAGGCAGCTGGTAATACTATGAAGTAGTGTGCCCAGAACAAGACGAGCGCAAGACGAAGACAGAGGCAAGGGAACCCCAGAACAAGCCGCAGAAAAGGACCGTCCCAGTGGCACAACCCGGCCCGCGAAGAGAAGTGAGACCGGCCAGCAGAAAAAGAGAAGAACCCCCCAATAAGCAGCCGGGCGGGGAAACAAAGCGACCCCCGGGAAGCGAGAAATACGTAGTACAGACCTAAAGCCAACAACCAGAACACAGGAGAACACCAGGAATAACCTAGCCTCCCTAGAACACAAGGCAGAGGACCAGGCTGAAAGGTCAGATAGTAAGGTGGAAACACCAAGACAACGCCGTAGACGGCACAACAAAAGTCGGTCTGTCGATCCAGCGGCTGAAGAGGGAAGTCAAAACGCACAGAAGCAGATATCACGCAGGAACAAAGGGCAAAATGTACGACAGGCAATCCCTGCAGAATAAGGGTAGAAACACCATCAGATATTGAGCGGGACAGAACCTGGAGAAGTGCAAGCTGCACTAAGGCGGAAGAAAAAAAAGACCACACCAAGCGATATACAGTGACTCCAGGAAACGCGAGGATCCTGAGAAGGTATCCACACCCGCCCAGCTTAGGACAGAGCTATACAATAGCCTATTAGTACCCCACCTAGGGTATGACACGTCCCGAAACAAAACCGGGGAACACCTCTTAGGAAACCCGCAGCAGAGGTCAAGAACATAAGACATATGGGTATCACCACAAGCAGCTTACCAATCAGCCAAAAAATACACAGATGGTCCCACCTGAGGACCTATACGGGTTCACTAACAGCCAAAAATCACACAACAAAAGCTGAAGGACTGTACCAGCAGCCAAAAGTACAGAGGGGCCAATGTAAGGACCCTGAAGGCATTCCAAGCCACACACCGCACACAGAAGGGCCAACTGAAAAACTAGGCCCAAAGAGAAAGGTGGGATAAACGCCTCCCATAAGACACCTGAGGACTGACAAGCCGAAGCTTACGGAGGGGGGAGGAGGATGGAGCCCCGCAAGGAGTTGTTGAATAGCGGAGTCCGCGTGGGTGTTAAATAAAAGAATCCCATCAAAAGGCAGGTAACAAGACGCTCCCGAATATTCTCTGGAAAGACGCTATCCAGCAACCAAGCATGGCGGTGGAGGGCCACAGAGCTCGCCATAGCACGGGCGAGAGAATCAGATGCGTCCAAGGCCGAACGGAGAATAAATGCAGCTAACACCTGACCATTCAGCACATGGTGCCGCAGATCAGTACGGGCACCTTCGTTCGTGGGAGATGAGACAGAAAGGACTCCGCGGAATACCATAGGTCGGAGGTAGACCTGGCCAACAAACACAAAGTGTGTTGAGCGCATGCAGAGCAGCACTAGTGCAAGCAAAAATGTTACGCCCCCAGGAGCCCAACCACCAGGACTCCCGTGACGGAAGTAGCAACACTGAAGGCAAGGAAGGAAAAGCAGTCTGCAGGACAGGGCCCTGGGCAGATGGGTGGAAAAAAAGGCAGACTGGATCATGCAGAGCAGGACAGTGGCAGAGGAGGAGCGGCTAAGGCACTGGATCCCCCGTAGCAGGACCCCCAGAAGAGAGTTGTGGAGCGAAGCTTCAAATGGAAGCGGCTCCCCTCCACCAGAGCCCTGGTGGAGAACCTCCAACAAGTGGTCCGCTGGGAGTGGAGTGACCGGGTTACCCATTTGCAAAATGCCAGTGGCCGTGGAGATGGCCCGGACAAAGGCTACATTCGCCTCCGTAGGGCGTTGTGGGGGTGAGAGCAACTCTTCCGTGGGCGAAGGCTGCAAACTAAGCCTCCCGTCCCCATGCCCAGCTGGAGGAAAAAACAGCCAGCCCCTGTGGGATGGAAGACCCATGGACGAGTGAGGGGCCTGAGGGGTCTCCGGAGAAGGCGGAGAAGCCAGCGGGGCAATAAACTGCAAGGTGCGGAAGAGCGGGTCCGGGGGCCGTGGACGCAGAGACGGCGTAGAACCCACCCTGAAAGCCGCTGGGGAAAATTCAACGATGCAGCGTCCAGTCTCCGGTGAAGAGGAGACCAGGAGATGACAATCCTCCGGAGAGGAAGGGACGTCTGGAGAAGAGTAGACGATCCAATGTCGGGACGGCGCCAGGGAGTCCACCATGGGCACCGGTGTGCCATCGATCGGTGCCGAAGTGTCCACCAGGGGTGCCGAGTCGGCCACCACCACGTGCCTCATAGGAGAAAGGGGCGGGATTGGAGCAGAAGCGGCCAATGACCAGCGCCGAAAAGGCACCGGCTCGACCTCCGACAAGGCAGCTGCCTGTGCAGAGGACCGAGAGGGACTCGGGGAGGCGCCCCGGGTCCCGGCCTCCACCCACGGCCAGGGCGGAAAGCCGTCAGCGTTGTAAAGGCTCGGCCTCTGGTAAGACAGCCGCCTGCCCAGAGGACCGAGGGGGACCAGGGGACGAGCCGTGAGTCCTGGCGACTACCTGCAACACCACAGGGAACCCTGCGGGGTTTTGTGGCAAACAAAGAAAACCCAAGGTATTGGGGGTTTGAGACCTAGTCCAAGAATGTGGCTCCTAGCCAGTCATCAGGAAAAACCAGAAAGAAAGAAAAACATTTTTCTTTCTTGAGTCCCCTGTGAGAAGTTGGCCTGATGTATGATGTCACTAGTTCTAGTGTACACCTTATATCAGTCCAAATACCCTTATGGTGATTGGTTGTAAAGTCAACCTTATAGACCAGCTATCCTAGTGGTAGCATGGACAAGAGCAGTCTTAGGCTAAACTCTGAATGGCATGTGAAGCCAGCTGTGATACCATATACAATTCCTTGAATACCAAATGAAAGGACACCACAACAGATATATATATAAAATAAAGTGTATTTATTCTAGTCAAACCCTCAGCACTCTTTATGAGATTCGAGGTAAGTACAACACAGTCTTATTTAAGCATACATTAAGTCACACAGGTAAGTAATACAGTTAGGCCCTAGGGGCCACGAAAACCATATACTAAGTAAGTGGTATAAGAACCACTGTCACAGAAATAGAATAGGCCTAGGCCTAGGGAATCGCTGGGGCTACACTACACTAGCGTTAGTTGCAGAAGGGACAGAGTCAAGGTCACTAGCCAGTGACCACGTGGAACCAGGAAGGAACCAGGCGATGTCGTGAAGATTGCAGGTGAAGGTGAAGCTTGTCGCTGCAGCCAGGAGGACCAGGAAGTGTCGAGGACGACCAGGACCAGGAGGCGAGCTGTCCCACGAAGGCTCTTGCTGTCGGCGGCGTCGAAGTTGGACTAGGACTCACCAAGCCTTGGCAAGCGGAACCCACGAAGAACGAAGGACTTGCTTCTGGTGCAGACCAGGAGGGTCTGGGGTGCTTCTTCTTTGCAGAGAAGCGGGAGCCAGTCTGGAGGAGCCAAACCAGCGCAGAAGATTTCAGGGTGCGTCGTCACAAAGGCCACTAGCCAGCGGGCAAGCAACCGGACAGACGCGGCAAGCAGGAAAATGCTGAAGGGCCCCACGCAGGACTCGTGGAGTGTGGGGGGCTGATCTTCGGTGCAGATGGTGCTTGGGGTTGGGGCTTCTCAATCCCCGGTGCACAACTTCGAGGGTACCTCAGAAGCTGCGCTTTAAGTTACTAGCCACTTTTTCCAGGTAGCCGGTCCCACGTCGCTCGTCGCCTCCACGGATCTCAGCTTTGCTGTCGATGTGGATCAGGGTCGGAGAAGTCTGGAAGTCAAGGCTCTGGTCAGGCTCTGCAGTCGGTTCCTCGTAGAACGTGGGCAAAGCAAAGGGTAGTCTCTTGATGGTGCCTGTTTGCACAGGGTAGCCACTCCTTGGCTACAAGGGAGATTCTTCAGTCTTCTTCTTTCGTCGAATGTCGAAGGTCCAGAGTTTCTGTTCAGTTTTGCAGGTTCAGGATAATCTAAAGTCTTGAGGACCAACTCCCACTCTTATACTAATCTGGGGGGCTGGGACACCTGCTAGGTCACGCCTTATGGGTGGGACCTGGGAGGGGGTGGTTACACCCACTTCCCTTTGTCCAGTTTCGCGCCAGAGCTGGGGCTGGAGTGCCCCAGCACCGGTTTGAACTGGACTATGCAAGGAACACCTTGTGTGCCCCAGGCATGTCTCATTCCTTTCAGCCCACCCTGCCCCAATACACTAAAGGCTGTCTGGGGAGGTGCTAGCACCTCCCCAAGCAGGAAACCTATTGTCCAGGCCTCCCTGGCTGGGATCACTCCCAGCTGCAGGAGGTCAGACTTGTGTCGTGGCAGCAGCATCCATTTTGTGATGCTGAGGCTTTGGTTAGAGTTAAACAGCAAAGTAGGATTTTAACATGTCTCTCCCTCTAGAAGGGAGGAATAATATCCTCATCACCAGAAATGGTATGGGGGTATTATTCCAAAGTGTTAGACACCTTACACGACATGTTTTGATACAGCCCAACCATAGTTACCATAACCGTTTAAGATTATAAGGCACTTTAAGAGTATATGGTAGGCTATATCATAGAACAGCTATAAGGACATGGTTCCGAAAGCTGCAGACAGGCTCAGCTCATGCTAGAGCACCATCTCACATGTTACCAAGCACTCTGCCTCCAGGATTGTTAAGGCCTGCCATAGGAGTGACTGATAGGTACACATGTGTCTATATACAAGGGTAGATATAGGCATACTATATCTAAGCAAGGGGTGATTACACGACCTTGCCCCAGCTGACTGATCAGCCAGTTGTGTCTGATTGGAAGGCCAGACCAGGGGTGGCATAATACATGCTGCAGCCCCTGGGAGGCCTAGGGTACACCTATGCCCTGGGTACCTAGGGTACACTGTACAGGGTCCAATAAGGTGATCCTTACCAATTGGTTATGTACCTAGGGTACATGGAGTCCATTTTACAGAGAGAGCAGACAGCCTGAGACCCTGAATGGCAGGATCTCAGGCCAACTAAGTCGAAAAACCAGCTAGACACTAGGCAAAAAGTTGGGGGTAACCATAGTCAGATATCCACCTTCCTACATCCCCTCACTCACCAGGGTTTCCCCACGGTGACACGCTTAATCATTGGAGCCATCCCAGTTCTCTACGAACTGGGGCGTGCTACGACTTGCGGAATTACGTAGGAGCACTTTTAGTGAGAGACTATGGGTGGTGCAGTGGTTAGAAAGTGATTAAAAATACCTTGCTGGTGGGCCTAAACAACTTTTATCCTTGCTCCTAGGTTGGCATGTCTAAAAGGGGGGTTGCACTGGGAAACCTGACTGTGATGAGTAGGAATTCAGTGTATGATCAACATGTTTCGAGCTTCCCCTAGCTCTTCATCAGGACCACACAGAGACCAGCCCTGTGTATGCCACTCCTAATAAACCTTAATAGGAAAAAATAGAGATAGTGAAAAAAATAAAGAAAATAAAGTCAACGCTGCTACTAATAAAGCATGTGTAATTAATACACACGTTGTATATCTGTAATGGTAAAAATGGAGAGAATGTATTAGAAAGCAAAAGGACAAGTTACTTACCTTCGGTAACTATGTATCTGTAAGAAACATTAGTTAGTTAGATTCCTCACCTTAGAATATCCGCAGGCGTCAGGCTGGATCCGGAAGATTTTTTGTCAGAAATACCCCTTGCGCGTCGCTAGGCGTCGTCTGCGGCTCCGCGTCCGTCGTCGGCGTCGTGCGCCGGAATGACGTCGGAGTACTTAAGCGCCTCCCTCGTGCGCTGACGTCAGTTCTTGTACATAGCCTTCCGCGCCAGGAACGCAGAGCCATGCAAGAGACCGACACTTGTGCCCAAAAATTCTAGGGCCCTGAAAGGGATAGCCTTAATCTTAGATGTCAGTTCGCAGAACGGGGAGGATGGGTGGGTCGGTGAGGAATCTAACTAATGTTTTATAGATACATCATTACCGAAGGTAAGTAACTTTTTCATCTGAAAGAAACACGTTAGTTAGATTCCTCACCTTAGAATAGATACCCAAGTAATACCAACCCCGGTGGTGGGTCTGCGAACCAAGATCACACCAGAAAGTCCTGGAGGACAGAACGGCCAAAGAAGCCATCCCTCCGGACTTGGCTGTCTAGGCAATAGTGCCTGGCAAACGTGTGCAGCGAAGCCCACGTCGCCGCCTGACAGATGTCCTGTAAAGGGACTCCCCGTCCCAAAGCAGTAGTAGCCGCCGTGGCCCGAGTAGAATGGGCTCGCAGCCCAACAGGAGGGTCCTTTTTCGCCAAGAAATAACAGATTTTTTATACACACCCACCGGGAGATGGTCCGTTTGTGCACAGCTTTTCCCTTCTTTGCACCCACGTAGCCAACGAAAAGCTGGTCGTCCACTCGGAACTGTTTTGTGCGGTCCAAATAAAAGGAGAGCACACGTTTTGGGTCCAGACGGTGGAGCCGCTCTTCCTCTTTGGAAGGATGCGGCGGCGGAAAGAAGGTGGGCAAGGTGACAGATTGCCCAAGATGAAAGGGGGTCACCACTTTCGGTAGAAAGGAAGGACGAGGCCGAAGAACAACCTTGTCCGGATGAACAGATAGAAAAGGAGGCTTGGACGATAGAGCCTGGAGCTCACTCACCCGTCTAGCCGAGGTGATGGCTACCAGGAAAGCAGTCTTAAGAGTTAGAAGACGAAGAGGACAATCGTGAAGAGGCTCAAAGGGAGCGCACATCAGGAATGTTAAGACAAGATTCAAGTCCCACTGAGGCATTACGAAAGGGACAGGAGGGAACGTGTGAGTAATGCCTTTAAGAAAGCGTGACACTACAGGGGACTTGAAAAGAGAGGGCTGATCAGGAAGCCGTAAGACGGCAGAGAGGGCAGCAAGATAACTTTTCAAGGTGCCCAGGGCAGAGCCCTGCCGGGCCAAAGAAAGAAGAAAGAGGAGAACCTCAGAAAGAGGGGCGGAAAGGGGATCCACAGCCTTTGCTGTGCACCATGCCACAAATTTGTTCCACCGGCAGGCGTATACAGTCTTTGTGGAGGGACGCCTGGCTGCCAGAATGATATCACAGACTTCAGGAGGCAAGTCAAATGGCATCAACTGCCGCCGCTCAATCTCCACGCATGGAGGTGGAGGCTGGACAGGTTCGGGTGGAGGACAGTCCCCTGCTGCTGCGACAGAAGATCCTCCCGAAGGGGCAGACGTATCGGAGGATCGGTCAACATACTGAGTAGCTCGGGATACCAGTACCTTCGTGCCCAATCCGGAGCCACCAAGATGACTTGGGCCCGGTCGCACCTGACCTTCTTCAGCACTCTGGGCAGAAGTGGTATAGGCGGAAAGGCGTACAACAGACCACCTTGGAAATTCCAACGCGCAGAACTGCTGACATTGCGCGTTCTCGTCGGTGGCGAATAGATCTAACCAAGGCTCTCCCCACTGCTGAAAGAGTCCTTGCGCCACCTCGGAGTTCAGACGCCATTCGTGATCCATCATGCACCGGCGGCTGAGTTCGTCTGCTCTGGCGTTCAGAGAGCCCGCCAGATGTTGAACCACCAGGCTGATGCCCTGGTGTTCCAGCTATGTCCAGAGGCGCAGAGCCTCCTGACAAAGGGTCCACCCCGCCCTGTTTGTTGCAATACCACATGGCGGTGGTGTTGTCCGTGAACACCTGCACGACACTTCCCCGGACAGAGGGAAGGAAGGCTTTCAGTGCAAGTCGGATCGCTCTCAGCTCCAACAAGTTGATGTGGAGGCAAGACTCCGCCGGAGACCAGAGGCCTCGGATCTCCGCCTCTCCCATATGGCCACCCCATCCCAGGAGGGACGCATCCGTCACTACGACATGCTCCGGTAGGGGTAGGGAGAGGCTCTTGCCCGTGACCCAATCGCGGTCCGTGAGCCACCATTGCAACTGCTGTGCAGTGCCCTCCGAGATCAAGACATGGTCGGACAGGTTGCCGTGATGCTGGGCCCACTGAAACTTCAGGTCCCACTGCAGAGCCCGCATGCGCCGCCTGGCGTGATGCACTAGTAGGATGCAGGAGGCCATCAGCCCCAGAAGCCGCAACACTAGCCTGACCGAAACCCAGGATAGAGGCCGAAAGATGGGAATCAGGGCCTGTATATCCCGGACCCGCTGTTCCGAGGGATGAACCCGGAACTGCGCCGAATCGAGAACCGCTCCGATGAAGAGGAGCATCTGAGAGGGGCTCAGGTGTGACTTCGGCACGTTGATGGAAAACCCCAGCAAATGCAGGAGATCCGCCGTAGTCTGGAGGTGGGAGACGACTGCCTGGGGCGAGCCCGCCTTCAACAACCAGTCGTCGAGATAGGGGAAGACTGGAACCCCTGATCTGCGCAGATGAGCCGCGACCACCGCGATCACTTTCGTGAACACCAGAGGGGCACTGGTAAGGCCGAAGGGGAGCACGGTGAACTGAAAGTGCTCCTGACCCACCGTGAACCGCAGGCAACGCACGTGGGCCGGCAGGACTGGGATGTGGAAATATGCGTCCTGCAAGTCCAACGCTACCATCCAGTCTCCAGGGTCGAGGGCAGCTAGAACCTGAGCCAAAGTTAACATTTTGAACCGTTCCTTCCGGAGGAAGGCATTGACGTTCCGGAGGTCCAAGATAGGGCATAAGCCCCCTTTGCCCTTCTTGGGAACCAGAAAGTAGTGGGAATAACAACCACGACCTACTTCTGGGCTCGGAACGCGCTCGACGGCCCCCTTGGCCAAGAGGGACGAAACTTCCTCGTGGAGAAGATTCAAATGATCCCCCGAGATACGGTGGTGCTGCGGTGGCATGGCTGGAGGGGTCGTCTCGAAGGGGAGGGAGTAGCCCCTTCGGACGATTTGCAGCACCCACCTGTCCGACGTGATGGAACGCCAGTGGAGCAGGTGATGGCGAACTCTGCCTCCCACTGGCGTGGAATGGGCCTGAAAGCTCGGACTAGGAAGGCTTTGAGGCGGATGCTGCCGGGGTGGATGTGGACTGACCGCGTCGTCCTCCAGTACCGCCTCGGCGGAAACCACGTCCGCGTGCAGGCTGGTTCTGCGGCCGGTGGCTAGGCGGACGTGAGGAGGTGCCCCTTCCTTGGCCACGAAAGGAGCGAAAAGCGGAAGTTTGTGGCCGCGGGGCCGAGAGGCCCAAGGACGTGGCCGTAGCCCAGGAGTCCTTGAAGCGAGCCAGCGCACTGTCCGCTTTCTCACCAAAATGGCGAGCGCCATCAAAAGGCATGTCCATGAGGGTGCTCTGGACATCCCCTGAAAAAGACGTGGACCGCAGCCAGGCGTGACGTCGAAGCACCACCGTGGTAGAAATCGCCCTACCCAGCGAGTCCGTAGTGTCAAGCCCACATCGGATTGCATGGCGCGCTGCATCTCTCCCATCGGCCAGGGCCGAGGAAAGCTGCGCCCGGGCCTCCTCCGGGCACAGTGGCAGCACGTCCTCCACCACATCCCACAGAGAGTGGGAATAACGGTCCAAGAGACAGGCGGTGTTCAAAGACCGCAGGCCCAAACTGAGCGAAGAGAACAGCTTCTTACCAAACTGTTCCAGTCTCTTGGAATCCCGGTCCGGAGGAGTGGACGGGAAGGAGGATTGGGAGGTAGAGGCCTGGATAACCAGACTCTCGGGGGTGGGGTGTTGGGACAGAAAACTGGGGTCGCCCGGAGCAGGGCGGTGGCGCCTGGCAACGTTCCTATCCACAGGAGGGACTGTGGAGGGCTTGGACCAGGTGCCCTGCAGAACGTCAGTGAGGGCCTCATTGAATGGCAGCAGAGGCTCAGTGGAGCATGCGGCAGACTGAAGCACCTCAGTGAGGATGTTAGTACTCACGGCAGGCAGCTCAAGCCCAAGGGCTTCGGCCGCCTTGCGCAGCACCACAGAAAAAGCTGCACCCTCCTCCGAAGCCACAGTCGGAGGAGAGATGAATCCAGTGTCCGGTGAAGTATCCAACCCACTGGCCTCCCCCAGTTCATCTGCCCAGTCCTGTGCAAGTTGGCTCTGAAGGGCCATAGGGTCATCAGACCCCTCCCAGTCGCCCCCGTCATCCGATTCATGGTAAACAGGAGGAATGATCGGAGCCGGTCAATAGACAATATGTGTCTCTGGCGGCGTCGGATGCGGCGTTGGGCGGCGCCGCATCGGCGTCATGACCGGACAGGGGCTGAAACGGGGATCGACGTCGACCGGAGCTGGCGTCGGGGGTGCTATCGGTGTCGGCGCCAGCGGAGGAGGCGTAACGAGGTCGACCGGCGTCGACGGGGGCCCAGGTTCGGGCCCCTCGGGGACCTGCGGCGTCGGGGCCGGAGCCGCCGGCACGCGAGGTCGCCCAGTCGAGTCCGCGGGGCCCGAAGGCGCGCCAGCGGGCGTCGACAGCGGGGCCAGGCTCCTCATGGCCGAGAGGAAGGTATGGCCGAGAGGAAGGCACTGACCTCCGCCGGGGTCGCGTCAGTACCAGGGACCGTCGGGTATGGGGACTTGCGCGGCTCCTGTGGAGCCACGGGGGTGGAACCACCCGGACCCTCGGCCGAGTCGCGCGACCGGGGAGGGGAGTCCAAAGAGCAGTGTCGCCCCTTGGACTTCTTGGAGTGCCTCGACTTACCCGAAGACTTCGAGCCAGACGAGTGACGATGTCGAGTGCGGCTCCGCGACCGATCCTTGGACCTCCTCCTGGACCGGGATCGAGAGCGGCGTGGAGCCGAGTGGCAAAGCTCGAGAAGCTTGCGGGACCGCTCCCGCCTAGCTTTCGAGGTCAGGGCCATACAATTTGAGCACGACGCCGCGTCGTGGTCGAGGCCCAAGCCGTACAGGCACCGGCGGTGATGATCGGTCACCGACATCAGTCGGTGACAGTCGTCGCAGGCCTTGAAACCAGGCATCCTACCGGCACTAGAGTCGAGAAATGACCAAAAAGAGTCAAAAAAGTTATTCAAAAATTGACTAAAGGGGTAGCTCTCCCGGATCGGCGCTTACTGTCGCGGAAAAAAGAAGAACTGAAGTCAGCGCGCGAGGGCGGCGTCTAAGTACTCAGACGACATCATTCCGACGCATGTGGAGCCGCAGACGACGCCTAGCGACGCGCAAGGGGTATTGCCGACGAAAAATCTTCCGGATCCAGTCTGACGCCTGGGGATATTCTAAGGTGAGGAATCTAACTAACGTGTTTCTTTCAGATCCCCCCCCCCCCCCTCACTCGAGTGGGGGTACACATTATATTCTTCCATGCTGCAGTGCTCCATATGGGTGATTTGCTCCATAATGGTGCGTGCAAGCTTCCAAGGCGAGCGTGGTTGTGCCTAAATAGGTTAAAACATGCCGGTCAAACGCGCAGCGTGGATTCTTTACATATCTGTATAGATAGTTACACACAACTCAAGTGGTGACACATGACACACACTCCACACAAACTGTTAAAAAAAGGGTTTTTGCGTATTTTCAAATCTTTACTTTGTTATGTGCGAGGTTGCGCTCCATGGACTCGGGGGTGGGGGCGGTATCTCCCTATGAAACAATCCTGCCAGAATGAAAAGGTAGGAGAGGTTAGCGTATGCAGTTAACGGAAGTACAATGATTGAGATTTGCATGGGCTCTCGTTGCGTTAAAGGTACGTCGAAATCACGACCTTCCTAGCGAGACCTGAGGAGGCAAATTTGACTTACTTCAATGTTGGGGACGCCGCGTCTGGGCACCTAGACCTCTCCCCGCCGGACGCATCTTAGCGTGTCTTCGGCGAGGAGCTGGTTACAAGGCTTCCGTGTTTGCCACGTAATGGTCTTGAGAGACTAGACCGCGCGGGGCATTAAACTGGCCACCGCTGTTGGGAAATGGTGGCAGCCATGCTTGTAGGATACGCGGGTGGACTCCGCAGTATCCTCGTCTTCAACACTTTAATAGTAGCATGTCGGTGATAAACTTTGGTCTTGCAGCATAATTTAATATTCAATAAACTAAATTATTTAGAGGTGATAATGTAAGGCCGTGGAAACTTCTAATGTAAGGACTTTTTTTTACTGTGGAAGCCTCTAGTTTGGTATGCATTTGCGCAGCATAAGCGCAGTGTGTCTTCTTCTCTACGTAGTTACTTAAAAACCGATCCTCTAGTGATGTAGGAAATAAAGGCATCGGTTATAAACGGGTGAACCCTACATCCAATTTAGCCAAAAAAGGATAGTTTGCTCATTATGTGACCCTGCTTCAGGCACATTGCATGTGTGTTTTGATGGGGATCTTGCTGTGTCTCATGTTTTTAGAAATCAATGGGGAACACCTCTATGGTGTATTGGTGCAGGGGCATATACCCCACGAGAGGTGTTGCATGCTTCAGCTTGTCTTGATACCAGACCTAACCCGTGGTGACTATGTTGGTTTTGTGGTGCAGCAGGGATGCCGTGGGTCGAAGAGGTCGCACCTCAACGACACCACACCTCCAAAACCTGAAGCCGAACTTGTCGGGGGTGAAGCTGCCAGTGAGTCTGAAGAAGGCCCCGCGCATGGCGAGGGATCAGAGGACATCTCAGGGAGGGGAGAGGGGCCCAAAGAAGCCTGCAGAGCCGTAGCGTAGTTCTTCATTTGGGCCCTTGTCACCCCAATGCCAGGAAACAGCGGATAGGGTGGCGACGGATGAGGGCGCACGTCCCAAGAGGAACCCGCGCCCTCTGCAGAATGAGGACAGGGCCTCGGTCGCAAGCTGCAGGACTTACAGACGGGCGAGCGCCGCCCATGAGGCCTCGGTGAAGGACTATGCCACAGCCGGAATCAGCGGCATCTGGACCCTTCCGAGGTAGGGAAAGGACGCTGTGACGAGACCGATCTGGCCAAGCGGCCAAAAAACAATTTCATCCGATGCTCCCGCCGGGACTTCGGCTTGAGATGCTGACAAGCGTCGCAGTCCGTAGAATCATGGTGCTTGCCCAAACACCACATACAAATAGGGTGAGGGTCCATCGCCGACATCTGACGCGTACAAGAAGCACACGTCTTGAAACCCGAAGGCATTGCACACTGTTCACAACGCAAAGGCGTTAAAAGAGGCCTGAAAACTGGTCAAGGTAACTCACTCCGGATCCACGTTGCACGTGGAAAAGGAGGAAAACTGACATCAGCGCGCCGGGTGAGTCTTATGTGACCTCGCGGACGTCAGGGCAGAGTCACGTGGTGCCGCCCCCCGGCATGCAGAGCTGCTGTGGCAACGTTAAGGAATCTGCGGCTAGTAGTCTCTATCAGACAGTGCACGTTCAGGGTCCAGACGGCGGAGCCTCTCTTCCTTTCTGGAAGGGTGCGGAGGGAAGTGGGCAGAGTGACAGTTTGCCCCAGATGAAAGGCAGGGACTACTTTGTGGAGAAAGGAGGGACGTGGCCGAAGCACAACCTTGTCCGGATGAACCGCCGGGAAAGGAGGTTTACATGAAAGAGCCTGGAGCTCACTCCCACGCCTAGCAGAGGTGATAGCCACCAGGAAGACAGTGTGCAAAGTTAATAACCGTAAAGGACAGATATGAAGAGGCTCAAAGAGAGCGCACATTAAGTATGTGAGAACCAGGTTCACCACTGAGGCATCACAAAAGGAATAGGAGGGAATAAGTGAGTAATGCCTTTGAGAAATCTATTGACCACAGGGGACTTGAAAAGAGAGGGCTGATCAAGCAGCCGGAGAAAGGCTGAAAGAGCAGAAAGGTAGCCCTTGATAGTGACCAGAGCAGAGCCCTGCTGGGCCAAAGAAAGAAGGAACAATAGGCGTATACCGTTTTAGTGGAGGGACGCCTAGCTGCCAGAATTACATTACAGACTTCAGGAGGCAAGTCAAATGGAATCAGCTGTCGCTAGTCAATCTCTAAACAAGGAGGTGGAGGCTGGACAGGTTCGGGTGCAGGACCGTCCCCTGCTGCTTCGACAGGAGATCCTCCCGAAGAGGCAGTCGGATCGGGGGATCCACGCTCATACTGCTCGAGCCCAGGCCGGTGCCACAATAATGACTTGGGCCCGGACGCGTCTGATCTTCATCAGCACTCTGGGTAGAACTGGTATAGGCGCAAAGGCATACAACAGACCGCCACTCCACTCGCAACGAAAAGCGACGCCGAGCGAGTGCTGCCTTGGAAACTCCAACGCGCAGAACTGCGGACACTGCGCGCTCTCTTAGGCGGCAAATAGATCTAACCAAGGTCCTCCCCACTGTTGAAAGAGAACTTGCGCCACCTCAGAGTGAAGACGCCATTTGTGATCCATTATGCACAGACGGCTGAATGCGTCCGCCCTGGTATACAAAGAACCTGCCAAGTGTTGAACCACCAGGAGAATGCCCTGGCGTTCCAGCCATGCCCAGAGGCGCAGAGCCTACTGATCGAGGGTCCACGACCCCACCCCGCCTTGCTTGTTGCAATAACACATGGCGGTGGTGTTGTCTGTGAACACCTGCACTACTCTTCCCTGGACAGAGGGAAGGAATGCCTTGAGTGCAAGACGATACGCCTGAAGCGCCAGAAGGTTGATGTGAAGCCCCGACTCCGCCGGAGACCAGAGGTCTCTGATCTTCGCCTCCCACCTGCGGCTGCACCATCCCAGAAGTGATGCATTGGTCACCACTGTGCGCTCTGGTTGAGGAAGGGAGAGTGATCCGACATCGACCCAATCCTGGTTCGCTAACCACCACTGCAATTGGTGATCAGTGCCCTCCGAGATCTGGACGCAATCGGACAGATTCCCGTGATGTTGTACTCACTGGAACTTTAGGTCCCAATGCAGAGCCTGCATATGCCATCTGGCATGGTCCATCCTGACCAAAACCCGGGATAGAGGCTGAAAAATCGGAATCATAGCAAGAATATCCCGGACTTGCAGGAGGATTAACCCGAAACTGCATCGTGTCCAGAACCGCTCCGACGAGGAGGAGCTTCCGAGAGTGGGTCAGGTGTGACTTCGGCACGTTGGAGAACCCCAGCGAATGCAGGCGGCCGGCCGTAGTCTGGAGGTGTGAGATGACAGCCTGGGGCGAGCCTGACTTCAACAGCCTGTCGTCGAGATAGGGGAAGACTGGAACCCCTGATCTGCACAGATGAGCTGCGACCACAGCCATCACTTTGGTGAACACCCGAGGGGTGCTGGTAAGGCCACAGGGGAGCATGGTAAACAAATTGCTTGTGGCCTACCGTGAACCGCAGGTAACGCCGTTGGGCCGGCAGGACGGGGATATGAAAGTAAGCATCCTGCAAATTCAAGGCAACCATCCAGTCTCCAGGGTCGAGGGCAGACAAGCCCTGAGCGAGCATCAACATTTTGAACTTCTCCTTCTGGAGGAAGCGGTTGATGTTCCTGAGATCCAAGACAGAACACAGGCCTTTGTCCTCCTTAGGCACCAGAAAGTAGTGGGAATAGCACCAATGGACTACTTCTGGGACAGGAACGCATTCAATGGCTCCCTTGGCCAAGAGTGCCAATGATACTGAGGAAGCATGGATGGAGGTGTAGTCTCGAAGGGGAGAGAGTAGCCCCTTTGGACGATCTGCAAACCTCACCTGTCTGACGTGATGGTGCACCAGTGGGGGAGGTGATGGCAAATCCTGCAGCCCACTGGCGTTTGCTAGGCCCTGGAAGGTCGGACTAGGAGGCTTCGGAGGCTGCTGCAGAGGGAGCTGTGGAGGACTGACCTGCCCGCTAGTCCCCAGAACCACGGCGCTGGCTCCCACGTCCCCAGCCACGTGAGGCTGAACAGCTTGCGCCGTAGCCACGAAAGGGGCTAAAGGCAGACTGCGCAGGGCGGGAGGTAGACCTGGCCGTAACCCTAGAGTCCTTAAAGTGCTCCAGCACATTGTCTGCCTTGTCGCCGAAAAGGCGATGGCCTTCTTCGGGCATGTCCATAAGAGTGTATTGGACATCCCCGGAAAAACCAGTCAACCTCAACCAGGCGTAGCCTTAAAGGGCTAGCCAGTGAGTCAGCGGTATCCAGCCCACAGTGGATGCTAAACTTGGCTGCGTCTCTCCCTTCGGCAACTGCTCGAGAGAGCACGGGGCAGGCACTGAGGCAGCACTCGCGCAACAGTATCCCACATGGAGTTGGTGTAACGGCCCAATAGACATGCAGTGTTTATCGACCGCAGTCCCAAGCTGGAGGAAAAAAACATCTTCACAAGATGATCCAGCTTTTTGGATTCCCTGTCCGGGGGAGCAGTAGAGAATGCGACCTTGGACGTGGAGGCTTGGTCTACCAAGTTCTCAGGGGTGGGGTGTTGGGAGAGGAAAGTGGGGCGCCCGGGGCCGGGCGGTGGCATCGGGCAATCATCCTGTCCACAGGAGCCCCTGTGTTGGACTTGGACCAGGTGCCCAAAAGGATATCCTTGAGGGCTTCATTAAACAGCAGCAGGGGCTCTGAAAAGCTCGGTGCCGGTTGAAGCACCTCTGTCAGGAGGTTTGTCCTGACTGCCACCGTAGGTACCTCGCGTTGGAGAGCCTCGGCCGCCCTACGCGACACCACTGCGTACGAGGCTCCCCCTCCTCCGTAGCCATAGTAGGAGACGACAACATGCCACGGTCTGGTGAGGTATCCAAACCACAGGCTTCCCCCAGTTCCTCTCTCTAGACCTGCTCACCCCAGCCGGGGTCGACGTCGGCTGGGGACACAACCGACGAAGGTGGCGGGCATGGTGCCGGTGGATTCAGGCCTTGATCCAAGGGGACCCTGCAGCACTGAGGCTGAAGCCACCGAACGTCCAGGGCCGCCAGCTGAGTCTGCGGGACCCAAAGGCGCTCCGTCAGTCGGGCTGCCCAAAGATGGCGTGCATTGCTTGGTAGAACTGACAAAGCTAGGCAGGGGCCGCTCCCGGTCCCGTGAAGGGGGTCTTTGACTAGACCCTACGGGCTTCGCACGCGGAGCTGCGGGAAGGGCACCACCCGCATCCCTCGTCGCATTCGATGACGGACGGGGAGAACTCTATGAGCAACAATGCTTCTTCGACTTCTTCTTGTGCTTCGACTTACCTGACCCTGAGTGCGAAGACTTAGAGGAAGAATGGTGCTGGCTCTGCAATTGGTCGCTCGACCTCCTAAGCAACCGAGACCTCAAGCGACGAGGAGCCGACTGCCGGTCCTCGAGAAGCTTTCGGGACCACTCCCACAAAGACTTTGGGGCCATAGTCCAGCAGTTGGAGCACGACTTGGGGTCCTGGTCGTGTTCCAGGCACAAGCGGTGCGGATTCGTCACAGACATCAGTCGGTTACAGGAAAAGGAAGCCGTAAAGTCTGGCTTCCCTCGTGCACCAGGTTTCGATGGATTCAAAAAACGAAGTCAACAAAAATCGAGAAAAAATGTCTGTCAATAAAATGACTGGAGGTACCACTCTCTCCGGATATGTGCTTGCTGGCGCAGAAAAAAAACCCTAACCCGCGAGGGTGGAGTCTATGTAGCTACTGCAACGTCATCCTGGTGACCACGACGCCGAACGCAGTCGACCAACACCGCCTTCCGACGCGCAGGGTTACAGCTGACGAAAAACTTTCCAGATCCAGTCTGAAGCCTGGTGGTAACTAAGGTAAGGAATCTATAACTGTTTATTTCAGATTGCCACCGTAGGAAGCTCAAGGCCGAAGGTTCCACCAAACGAACAAGTTACTTACCTTCGGTAACAATGTATCTGTAAGAAACATTAGTTAGTTAGATTCCTCACCTTAGAATATCCCCAGGCGTCAGACTGGATCCGGAAGATTTTTCGTCAGCAATACCCCTTGCACGTCGCTAGGCGTCGTCTGCGGCTCCGCGTCTGTCGTCGGCGTCGTGCGCCGGAATGACGTCGGAGTACTTAGACGCCGCCCTCGCGCGCTGACGTCAGTTCTTGTACATAGCTTTCCGCGCCAGGAAAGCAGAGCCATGCAAAGACCGACACTGGTGCCAAAAATAAAATCTAGGGGCCTGAAAAGGATAACCTTAACCCTAGATGTCAGTTCGCAGAACGGGAAGGATGGGTGGGGCGGTGAGGAATCTAACTAATGTTTCTTACAGATACATCGTTACCGAAGGTAAGTAACTTGTTCATCTGAAAGAAACACGTTAGTTAGATTACTCACCTTAGAATAGACACCCAAGCAATACCATCCCCGGTGGTGGGTCTGCGAACCAAGATCACACCAGAAAGTCCTGGAGGACAGACCGGCCAAAGAAGCCATCCCTCCGGACTTGGCTGTCAAGGCAATAATGCCTGGCAAACGTGTGTAGTGAAGCCCACGTTGCCGCCTGACAGATGTCCTGCAAAGGGACACCCCGTCCCAAAGCAGTAGTAGCCGCCGTGGCCTGTGTAGAATGGGCGCACAGCCCAACAGGAGGGTCCTTTGTTGCCAAGGAATAACAAATTTTGATGCACAAAACGACCCACCGAGAGATGGTCCGTTTGTGCACAGCTTTCCCCTTCTTAGCACCCACGTATCCAACGAAAAGTTGGTCGTCCGCCCGGAACTGCTTTGTGCGGTCCAGATAAAAGGAGAGCGCACGTTTTGGGTCCAGACGGTGGAGCCTCCCTTCCTCTTTGGAAGGATGCGGAGGCGGAAAGAAGGTGGGCAAGGTGACAGACTGCCCAAGATGATAGGGGGTCACCACTTTCGGAAGAAAGGAGGGACGAGGCAGAAGGACAACCTTGTCCGGATGAACAGAGAGAAAAGGAGGCTTTGAAGATAAAGCCTGGAGCTCACTCACCCGTCTAGCCGAGGTGATGGCTACCAGAAAAGCAGTCTTAAGCGTCAGCAGACGAAGAGGACAATTATGAAGAGGCTCAAAGGGAGCGCACATTAGAAATGTGAGAACAAGATTCAAGTCCCACTGAGGCATTACAAAAGGGACAGGAGGGAACGTGTGAGTAATGCCTTTTAGAAAGAGTGTAACTACAGGGGACTTGAAAAGAGAAGGCTGATCAGGAAGCCGCAAGAAGGCAGAGATGGCAGCAAGACAACCTTTCAAGGTGCCCAGGGCAGAGCCCTGCCGGGCCAAAGAAAGAAGAAAGAGGAGAACCTCAGAAAGAGGGGCGGAAAGGGGATCCACAGCCTTTGCTGTGCACCATGCCACAAATTTGTTCCACCGGCAGGCGTATACCGTCTTTGTGGAGGGACGCCTGGCTGCCAGAATGATATCACAGACTTCAGGAGGCAAGTCAAATGGCATCAACTGCCGCCGCTCAATCTCAACGCATGGAGGTGGAGGCTGGACAGGTTCGGGTGGAGGACCGTCCCCTGCTGCTGCGACAGAAGATCCTCCCGAAGGGGCAGACGTATCGGAGGATCGGTCAACATACTGAGTAGCTCGGGATACCAGTACCTTCGTGCCCAATCCGGAGCCACCAAGATGACTTGGGCCCGGTCGCGCCTGACCTTCTTCAGCACTCTGGGCAGAAGTGGTATAGGCGGAAAGGCATACAACAGACCACCTTGGAAATTCCAACGCGCAGAACTGCTGACATTGCGCGTTCTCGTCGGTGGCGAATAGATCTAACCAAGGCTCTCCCCACTGCTGAAAGACGTTGCGCCACCTCGGAGTTCAGACGCCATTCGTGATCCATCATGCACCGGCGGCTGAGTTTGTCTGCTCTGGCGTTCAGAGCCCGCCAGATGTTGAACCACTAGGGTGACGCCCTGGTGTTCCAGCCATGTCCAGAGGCGCAGAGCCTCCTGACAAAGGGTCCACGACCCCACCCCGCCTTGTTTGTTGCAATACCACATGGCGGTGGTGTTGTCCGTGAACACCTGCACGACACTTTCCCTGACATAGTGAAGGAAGGCTTTCAGTGCAAGTCGGATCGCTCTCAACTCCAACAGGTTGATGTGGAGACGAGACTCCGCCGGAGACCAGAGGCCTCTGATCTCCGCCTCTCCCATATGGCCACCCCATCCCAGGAGGGACGCATCCGTCACTACGACATGCTCCGGTTGGGGGAAGGGAGAGGCTCTTGCCCGTAACCCAATTGCGGTCCGTGAGCCACCACTGCAACTGATGTGCAGTGCCCTCCGAGATCAAGACATGGTCGGACAGGTTGCCGTGATGCTGGGCCCACTGAAACTTCAGGTCCCACTGCAGAGCCCGCATGCCCCGCCTGGCGTGATGCACTAGTAGGATGCAGGAGGCCATCAGCCCCAGAAGCCGCAACACTAGCCTGACCGAAACCCAGGATAGAGGCCAAAAGATGGGAATCAGGGCCTGAATATCCCGGACCCGCTGTTCCGGTGGATGGACCCGGAACTGCGCCGAATCGAGAACCGCTCCGATGAAGAGGAGCTTCTGAGAGGGACTCAGGTGTGACTTCGGCACGTTGATGGAAAACCCCAGCAAATGCAGGAGATCCGCCGTAGTCTGGAGGTGGGAGACGACTGTCTGGGGCGAGCCCGCCTTCAACAACCAGTCGTCGAGATAGGGGAAGACTGGAACCCCTAATCTGCGCAGATGAGCTGCGACCACCGACATCACTTTCGTGAACACCCGAGGGGCACTGGTAAGGCCGAAGGGGAGCACGGTAAACTGAAAGTGCTCCTGACCCACCGTGAACCGCAGGTAACGCCGGTGGGCCGGCAGGACGGGGATGTGGAAATATGCGTCCTGCAAGTCCAACGCTACCATCCAGTCTCCAGGGTCTAGGGCAGCTAGAACCTGAGCCAAAGTTAACATCTTGAACCTCTCCTTCCGGAGGAAGGCATTGACGTCCCGGAGGTCCAAGATAGGGCGTAGGCCCCCTTTGCCCTTCTTGGGAACCAGAAAGTAGTGGGAATAACCACAACCTACTTCTGGGCTCGGAACGCACTCGACGGCCCCCTTGGCCAAAAGGGCCGACACTTCCTCGTGGAGAAGATTCAAATGATCCCCCGAGATACGGTGGTGCTGCGGTGGCATGGCTGGAGGGGTCGTCTCGAAGGGGAGGGAGTAGCCCCTTCGGACGATTAGCAGCACCCACCTGTCCGATGTGATGGACCGCCAGTGGAGCAGGTGATGGCGAACTCTGCCGCCCACTGGTGTGGAATGGGCCTGAAAGCTCGGACTAGGAAGGCTTTGAGGCGGATGCTGCCGGGGTGGATGTGGGCTGACCGCGTCGACCTCCAGAACCGCCTCGGCGGAAACCACGTCCGCGAGCGCGCGCAGGTTGGTTCTGCGGCTGGTGGCTAGGCATACGTGAGGAGGCACCCCTTCCTTGGCCACGAAAGGGGCGAAAAGCGGAAGTTTGTGGCCGCGGGGCCGAGAGGCCCAAGGACTTGGCCGTAGCCCGGGAGTCCTTAAAGCGATTCAGCGCACTGTCCGCTTTCTCACCAAAAAGGCGAGTGCCATCAAAGGGCATGTCCATGAGAGTGCTCTGGACATCACCCGAAAAGGACGTGGACCGCAGCCAGGCGTGACGTCTAAGCGCCACCGTGGTAGAAATCACCCTACCCAGCGAGTCCGTAGTGTCAAGCCCACATCGGATAGCATGCCGTGCTGCATCCCTCCCATAGGCCAGAGCCTGGGTAAGTCGTGTCTGGACCTCCTCCGGACACAGGGGCAGCACGTCCTCCACCGTATCCCACAGAGAGTGGAAATAACGGTCCAAGAGACAGGCGGTGTTCAAGGACCGCAGGCCCAAACTAAGGGAGGAGAACAGCTTTTTGCCAAACTGTTCCAGTCTCTTGGAATCCCGGTCCGGTGGAGCGGATGGGAAGGAGGATTGGGAGGTAGAAGCCTGGATAACCAGGCTTTCGGGGGTAGGGTGTTGGGACAGAAAACTGGGGTCGCCCGGAGCAGGGCGGTGGCACCTGGCGACGTTCCTGTCCACAGGAGGAACTGTGGAGGGCTTGGACCAGGTGCCCTGCAGAACGTCAATGAGGGCCTCATTGAATTGCAGCAGAGGCTCAGTGGAGCTTGCTGCAGACTGAAGCACCTCAGTGAGGACGTTAGTCCTCACAGCCACGGCAGGTAGCTCGAGCCCAAGGGCTGCGGCCGCCTTGCGCAGCACCAGAGAAAGCAGCACCCTCCTCCGAAGCCACAGTCGGAGGAGAGATGAATCCAGTGTCTGGAGAGGTATCCAGACCACTGGCCTCCCCCAGTTCATCTGCCCAGTCCTGTGACAGCTGAGCCTGAACGGCCATAGGATCCTCGGATCCCTCCCATTCGCCCCCGTCATCCGATTCCTGGTAAGCAGGAGGAAGGATCGGAGCCGAACGATAGACATAATGTGTCTCCAGCGGCGCCGTACGCGGCGTCCATCGACGCCGTAACGGCGCCGGGTCCGGACCGGGGCTGAAGTGGGGCACGACGCCGAGCGGAGCCGGCGTCGGAGGTGGAACCGGTGTCGACGCCGGCGGAGGAGGCGTGACGAGGTTGACCGGCGTCGGCGGGGACTCGGGAACGGGTCCCTCGGGCACTTGCGGCGTCGAGGCAGGAGCCGTTGACGGCGCCGGGGCCGGAGCCACCGGCAGGCAAGGTTGTCCAGTCGGGTCTGCGGGGCCCGAAGGCACGCCAGCGGGCGTCGACGGCGGAGCCAGGTTCCTCATGGCCGAGAGGAAGGCACTGACTTCCGCCGGCGTCGCGTCAGTCCCAGGGACCGGTGTGTATGGGGACTTGCGCGGCGCCTGCGGCACCGCTGGAGCCGCGGGGGTGGAACCACCCTGACCCTCGGCCGAGTCGCGCGACCGGCGAGGGGAGTCCGAAGAGCGGTGTCGCCTCTTGGACTTCTTGGAGTGCTTCGACTTACTTGGAGCCAGACGATCGATGATGACGTCGGCTGCGGCTCCGCGACCGATCCTTGGACCTCCTCCTGGACCGGGATCGAGAGGGGCGCGGAGCAGAGTGGTGAAGCTCGAGAAGCTCCCGTCTAGCCTTCGAGGTCAGGGCCTTGCAGTCCGAACACGACTCCGCGTCGTGGTCGAGGCCCAAACAGTAAAGGCACCAGCGGTGATGGTCCGAAATCCGACATCAAGCGGTTGCAGTCAGCACAGGCTTTAAAACCAGGCATCCTACCTGCACCGAAGTCGAGACAAGATCAAAAAGGATCAAAAAGTTAGTCAAAAAAGACTAAAAGGGGTAGCTCTCCCGGATCTGCGCTTACTGGTGCGGAAAAAAGAAGAACGGACGTCAGCGCGCGAGGGCGGCGTCTAAGAACTCCGACTACGTCATTCCGGCGCACGACGACGGACGCGGAGCCGCAGACGACGCCTAGCGACGCGCAAGGGGTATTGCTGACGAAAAATCTTCCGGATCCAGTCTGACGCCTGGGGATATTCTAAGGTGAGGAATCTAACTAACGTGTTTCTTTCAGATGCACAAGTTACTACTTGTGTAACGATATATCTGTAAGAGACATTGGTTAGTGATAGATTCCTTACCTTAGAATATTCCCAGGGGTCAGACTGGATCCGGAAAGTTTGTCAGCAGTATCCCTGCGCGACGGAAGATGGAGTCGTGCAGCTCCGCGTCCATAGCTGGCGTATGCGCCGAGATGACATCACGGAGACTTAGGCGCCACCCATGCGCGCTGACGTCAGTTCTGTACACGACTTTCCGCGCCAAGAACGCAGAGCCATGCAAGAAACTGACCACTGGTGCCATGAAACTAGGGCCCTGAAAGGGATGACCTTAACCCTAGAAATCAGATCCCAGAGCGGGGAGGATGGGTGGGGCGGTAAGGAATCTATCACTAACTAAAGTCTCTTACAGATGTATCGTTACACAAGTAATAACTTGTGCATCTGAAAGACACGTTAGTGATGGATTTCTTACCTTAGAATAGATACCCCAGCAATACCAAACCCAGTGGTGGTCTGCCAACAAATCACAGGGGATAGAACGGCCAAAGAAGCCGTCTCTCTGGACAGTCCAGGCAATAATGTTTGGTAAACGTGTGCAGCGAGGCCCACGTAGCTGCCTGACCAATGTCCTGCAAGGGAATGCGCGTCCCAAGGCAGTAGTGGCTGCCGTTGCCACGGTAGAATGGGCACGCAACACCACAGGAGGCTCCTTCTTAGCCAACGAGTAACATGCTATGATGCACAGAACGACCCACCGAGAGATGGTTAGTTTGTGCACGGCCCAACCTTTTTTTGGCGCCCATGTAGCCAACAAAAAGCTGGTCATCCACCCGGAACTGTTGTGTGCAAGTGATGGTCTGCCTGATGTGGATGGGCGTGACAACCTTTGGCAAGAAGGATGTGTAGGAAGGTGGATATCTGACTATGGTTACCCCCAACTCTTTGCCTAGTGTCTAGCTGGTTTTTCGACTTAGTTGGCCTGAGATCCTGCCATTCAGGGTCTCAGGCTGTCTGCTCTCTTTAAAATGGACTCCATGTACCCTAGGCACATTCCCAATTGGTAAGGATCACCTTATTGGACCCTGTACAGTGTACCCTAGGTACCCAGGGCATAGGTGTACCCTAGGCCTCCGAGGGGCTGCAGCATGTATTATGCCACCCCTGGTCTGGCCTTCCAATCAGACACAACTGGCTGATCACTCAGCTGGGGCAAGGTCGTGTAATCACCCCCTGCTTAGATGTAGTATACCTATATCTACCCTTAAAATAGACTCATGTGTACCTATCAGCCACTCCTATGGCAGGCCTTAACAATCCTGGAGGCAGAGTGCTTGGTAACATGTGAGATGGTGCTCTAGCATGAGCTGAGCCTGTCTGAAGCTTTCGGAACCATGTCCTTATAGCTGTTCTAGGATATAGCCTACCATATACTCTTAAAGTGCCTTATAATCTTAAACGGTTATGGTAACTATGGTTTGGCTTTATCAAAACATGTCGTGTAAGGTGTCTAACACTTTGGAATAATACCCCCATACCATTTCTGGTGATGAGGATATTATTCCCCCCTTCTAGAGGGAGAGACATGTTAAAATTCTACTTTGCTGTTTAACTCTAACCAAAGCCTCAGCATCACAAAATGGATGCTGCTGCCACAGACACGAGTCTGACCTCCTGCTGCTGGGAGTGATCCCGGTCAGGGAGGCTTGGACAATAGGTTTCCTGCTTGGGGAGGTGCTAGCACCTCCCCAGACAGAATTTAGTGTATTGGGGCAGGGAGGGCTGAAAGGAATGAGACATGCCTGGGGCACACAAGGTGTACCATGCATAGTCCAGTTCAAACCGGTGCTGGGGCACTCCAGCCCCAGTCCTGGCGCGAAACTGGACAAAGGGAAGGGGGTGTAACCACCCCCCTCCCAGGTCCCACCCATAAGGCGTGACCTAGCAGGCAACCCAGCCCCCCAGATTAGTATAAGAGTGGTAGCTGGGCCCCAGGAGATTAGATTATCCTGAACCTGCAATTTGAACAGAAACTCTGGACCTTCGACATTCAACGAAAGAAGAAGACTGAAGAATCTCCCTTGTGGCAAAGGAGTGGCTACCCTGTGCAAAAAGGCACCATCAAGAGACTTACCCTTTGCTTTGCTGAAGTTCTACGAGGGACCGACTGCATAGCCCGACCAGAGCCTTGACTTCCAGACTTCTCCGACCCTGATCCACATCCACAGCCGAGCTGAGATCCGTGGAGGCGACGAGAGACGTGGGACCGGCTACCTGGGAAAAGTGGCGAGTATCTTCCAGCGCAGCTTCTGAGGTACCCTCGAAGTTGTGCACCGGGGATTGAGATGCCCCAACCCCAAGCACCATCTGCACCGAAGATCAGCCCCCCATACTCCACGAGTCCTGCGTGGGGCCCTTCTGCATTTTCCTGCTTGCCGCGTCTGTCCGGTTGCTTGCCCGTTGGCTAGCGGCCTTTGCGACGACACACCTTTGAATCTTCACTGCTGGTTTGGCTCCTCCAGACTGGCTCCCGCTTCTTTGCAAAAGAGAAGCACCCCAGACCTTCCTGGTCTGCACCAGAAGCAAGTCCTCCCTTCTTCGTGGGTTCCGCTTGCCAAAGCTTGGTGAGTCCTAGTTCGACTTCGACGCCGCCAACAGCAAGAGCCTTCGTGGGACAGCTCGCCCCCTGGTCCTGGTCGTCCTAGACGTCTCCTGGTACCCGTGGCTGCAGCGACAAGCTTCACCTGCAATCTTCACGACATCGCCTGGTTCCTTCCTGGTCCCACGTGGTCACTGGCTAGTGACCTTGACTCTGTCCCTTCTGCTTGCAGGTACCCTTCCTTCTTGATCCCGGCCTTGGGATCCACCGGACACTCTGCACTGACTGCCTGTCAGCAACTTTCCTTCAGGCATCCATAGAAGTCCACGACGAAACCCGACGCAAGTTCACACGTATGCACCCGCAGCCCGTGGGCTAGGTAACTTGGGTACTTCGGTGCTCACAAGGGTAGTGACTATCCTAGGGTCTAGTTTCCGAGTCTCGACTTCCTAGTTGCTCCAGAAGTGTCCTAAACTGCTTATTTCAGAACTGTACTATTTCTATCGACTATACGCATTACGCGTGAGTGTTTCCACTCTGCACCTGAATCCCGTGGGCCTTCCACTTCCTAACAGTTGGTAGTGTAGTGTAGCCCCAGCGATTCCCTAGGCCTATTCTATTTCCGTGACAGTGGTCCCTATACCACTTACTTAGTATATGGTTTGCGTGGCCCCTAGGGCCTAACTGTATTACTTACCTGTGTGACTTAATGTATGCTTAAATAAGACTGTGTTGTACTTACCTCGAATCTCATAAAGAGTGCTGAGGGTTTGACTAGAATAAATACACTTTATTTTATATATATATCTGTTGTGGTGTCCTTTCATTTGGTATTCAAGGGATTATATATGGTATCACAGCTGGCTTCACATGCCATTCAGAGTTTAGCCTACGACTGCTCTTGTCCATGCTACCACTAGGATAGCTGGTCTATAAGGTTGACTTTACAACCAATCACCATAAGGGTTGTTTGGACTGATATAAGGTGTACACTAGAACTAGTGACATCATACATCAGGCCAACTTCTCACAGGAAGGACCAGCCCTTAAAACCACCTTCTCCAGATGAACAGAAAGAAAAGGAGTTTTAGTATAAAGAGCCTGGAGCTCACTCACTTCTGGCAGAGGTGATAGATACCAGGAAAGCCGTCTTGAGGTGAGAAGACGTAAAGGACAGTTATGAAGGGGCTCAAAGGGAGAGCACATCAAATACGTCAAGACAAGATTTAAGTCCCATTGAGGCATTATGAAAGGCACAGAAGGAAACGTGTGCGTACTGCCTTTGAGGAAGCCATTACCAACTGGGGACTTAAAAAGAGAAGGCTGATCTGGAAGCCGTAGAAATGCAGAGATGGCCGAAAGATACCCTTTGATAGTGCCCAGAGCAGAGCCCTGCTGGGCCAAAGAAAGAAGGAACAGAAGGACCTCGGAAGAGGGGCAGAAAGGGGGTCCACAGTCTTTGCTGTGCACCATGCCACAAATTTGTTCCACCTGCAGGTGTATACCGTTTTAGTGGAGGGACGCCTGCCTGCCAGAATGACATCACAAACTTCGGGAGGAAGGTCGAAAACTGTCAACTGTCTCTGCTCAATCCCCACGCATGGAGGTGGAGGCTGGACAGGTTCGGGTGGAGGACCGTCCCCTGCTGATGCGACACAAGATCCTCCCAAATAGTCAGTCAGATCGGGGGATCGATCGCCATGCTGAGTGCCCAATCCGGAGCCACAAGGATGAATTGGGCCTGGTCGCGCAGAATCTTCTTCAGCACTCTGGGCAGAAGTGGCATAGGCGGAAAGACGAAAAGCGTCGCCGAGCGAGTGCAGCTTTGGAAATTCCAACGCGCAGAACTGATTACATTGTGCGTTCTTTTCGGTGGGGAATAGATCTAACCAAGGCTCTCCCCACTGCAGAAAGAGACCATGAGCCACTTCTGAGTGTAGACGCCATTCGTGATCCATCATGCACCGGCGGCTGAGTTTGTCCGCCCTGGCATTCAAGGAACATGCCAGGTGTTGATCAGTCAAGGAAATGCCTTGACGTTCCAGCCATGTCCAGAGGCGCAGAGCCTCCTGACATAGGGTCCAGGACCCCGCCCTGTTTGTTGCAATACCACATGGCGATGGTGTTGTCCGTGAACACCTGCACCACACTTCCCCGGACAGAGGGAAGGAATGCCTTCAGTGCAAGTCAGATCGCCCGAAGCTCCAGAAGGTTGATAGGGAGCCGGGACTCCGCCAGAGATTAGAGTCCTCTGATCTCCACCTCTCCCAAGTGGCCTCCCCATCCCAGGAGGGATGCATCCGTCACCACTGTGTGCTCCGGTTGGGGAAGGGAGAGGGATCTGCCATTGACCCAATCGGGATTAGTGAGCCACTACTGCAATTGTCGTGCAGTGCCCTTCGAGATCTGGACATGATCAGACAGGTTGCCCTAATGCTATGCCCACAGGAACTTCAGGTCCCACTGCAGAGCCCGCATATGCCATCTGGCATGATGTACTAGCAGGATGCAATCAGGCCCAGGAGCTGGAGGATCATCCTAACTGAAACCCGGGACAGAGGCTGAAAGATCAGAATCATAGTATGAATATCCCGGACTCGCTGCTCGGGAGGATAAACCCGAAACAGCGTCAAATCCTGAACCGCTCCGATGAAGGGGAGCTTCTGTGAGGGACTCAAGTGCGACATCGGCACGTTGAGGGAGAACCCCAGCAAATGCAGGAGGTCGGCCGTAGTATGGAGGTGGTTGACTGCCGGGGGCGAGCCCGCCTTCCACAACCAGTCGTCGAGGTAGGGGAAGACTGACACCCCCGACCTGCGCAGGTGAGCTACGACCACCGCCATCACCTTCGTGAACACCTGAGGGGCACTGGTAAGGCCAAAGGGGAGCATGGCACACTGAAAATGCTCCTGGCTCACCGTGAACCGCAGGTAACGCCGGCAGGACAGGAATGCGAAAATATGCGCACTGCAAGTCCAACGCTACCATCCAGTCTCCAGGGTTGAGGGCAGCTAAGACCTGAGCCATTTGTCTGATGTAATCTCGCGCCAGTGAGGGAGGTGGTGACGGATCCTGCCACTCACTGGCGTGGGGTGCTCCCCGAAGCTCAGATTAGGAAGGTTTGGAGGCAGAAGCAGCAGGGGTGGAGGTGGACGGACCCGCACGCTAGTTCCCCGACCCGCCCCTGTGGAGACTGCAACCCTGGCCGCGCTGGGGCTGGTTCTGCACAGGCTAAGGGGACAGGCGCGCCTGACTGCCTCTACCTTGGCCACGAAAGGAACGAAAACCAAGAGAGGCCGAGCTCTTAGTAGAAAGGCCCAAGGACTTGGCTGTAGCCCGCGAATCCTTAAAGCACTCCATGGCACGGTCAGCCTTGTCGCCAAACAGGCGGGTGCCATCAAAGGACATGTCCATGAGCGAGCTTAGGACATTGGGCGAGAACCCAGTCGAACGCAACCAGGCGTGACGTCTCAACGCCACAGTCGTAGAAATCACCCTGCCCAATCAATGAGTCAGCGGTGTCCAACCCACACCGAATGGTAAACTTAGCCGTGTCCTTACCCTCAGCAATTGCCTGAGAAAGGACAGCCTGCACCTCCTAAGGACACTGAGGCAACACCTGAGCAACGGCATCCCACACTGTGTGGGAGTAGCGGCCCAACAAGCAAGGGCGGTGCCGGGGCCGGAGCCACTGGTGCAGGATCCTGTGGCACCGGGGCTGGTGCCGGAGGCGGAGCCGCCGCGCCAACAGGATCTGGATACGGGACCGCGGGGCCCAAAGGCGCACCAGCGGGAGCCCGAGAAATAAAAAGGCGGTCCATGGTAGCAAGGAATTCTTGCACCTGTTTGGGAGTCGCCGACGGACCAGGGTATGGCGGGTAGGCTACGGGACTCCCAGGCTCCAGGGGAGCCGCCGGGGCGAAGCCCCTGTCCCCCGCGTCCGCCTCCGGGGAGCGACGGGGGGACGTCGGAGAGCGAACACGCTTCTTCGACTTTTTATGGCGTCGCTTATCGGAATCCGAAGGCGGAGACTTGGAGCCTAAGGAGCGACTGCTCCGATCCGGCGAGCAGTCCCAGGAACGGCCCCTGGTCCTGGCGAGGCGGCGTGACGAATGCTGGACCTCCAGCAACTTCCTACGCCGCACCCGCAAGGCCTTGGGGACCATGGGTCGACAATCCCAGCAGTCCTGGGAGTCGTGAGCAGAATCCAGGCAGTAGAGGCAAACATCGTGGGGGTCGGCCACCGACATATTCCGGCGACAGGACCCACAGGACTTAAAGCCGGGCATCCCTACGTACACCAGGAGAAAAGAGAGGAGACAAAAAGTCTGAAAATAGTAGTCAAAAAGTGACTAAGGTACGTGCTCAATGCAGATCTGCGCTTGCTGGTGCGGAAAAAGAAAGAACTGATGTCAGCGCGCATGGGTGGCGCCTAAGTACTCTCCGTGGTGTTATCTTTGCGCTTACGACGCCAGTGACTGACGGAGCCGCACGACGCCACCTACTGACGCGCAGGGGTACTGCTAAGCGAAACTTTACGGATCCAGTCTGACGCCTGGGGATATTCTAAGGTAAGTAATCTATCACCAACATGTCTCTTTCAGATTCAGGCATACAACACTTCATCTCCAGGGTTTGGAGTTTCAGATGCCTTTCTGTTTTTAAGCTACAATAGTAACCTTGCCTTTCAATTTTTAAGAGTTTTTGCTGAGAATGTTCTGCAATATTTGCACCCTCAACACAAACCCAAGGACCGCAGGCAGTAGAGGCACTCCTTATGAGGATTTTCAGAGAAAAGACTCATCTTCACGCAGGTTTTACATGGGCGAAACAGACCCTTTCTTGAACTGACATGCTGGCAAAATCGGTCAGAGCAGCTAGCTGAATAAGAAAGTTCACCTGGAGGTCACAAGTTGACAAAGTCAAGTTCTGAAGAGGAAAAGCTGAGCGGAGCTCAGAGAGACTCCCTATCCACAACCTGTAGTATGAAATCTGAGGTGTGAAGAAACTGGACAGGAGGGAAAGGGTGCAAGCTCCGCTCCGATGGGCTGAACTTTGGTTGTGTTCAAAATGATATGGATCGCAACCTATGCTCCCTGCAACACACAGGTTCACTTGTTTACAGGGCCATCAGTGTTTGGTTGTTAGGCATTTTGTTTTGGGCTAGTGAGCTGGTTTTTACTGTTGATTCCATGGATATTATCACAAGCAGTGCCTGCAGTAAACACAAATGCATGGAGTGTTCCATACCTTCCAAAACACTTAAACAGCATGTCTTTACACATGCTTTTCAAAATTGATCTAATTTCCAAGTGTGGGCCACAATTTTAGCTGTCACAAATGGAGACACATGCACCGGCAGTGGAAAGACGGAAGACTCACTGTGCTTCAGCCCTCACTGACAGTATGCGCAAGTGTATGTTTGGTCTGAGTGGGGCCTTATTCTTCGTTTCTTTTGGGTCTACATCCAGGTAATATACTGAATATTCATGTAAGGTATACAGGGAATGTTGTATATACATTTTACCTTTCCACCCCTGTTAAGAGTACTGTCCGGTCTTATTTGGTCCTGATGAAATGCCATGATCCTTCGGGACTATAATAGGCATGACACATGTTGACCTTTTGATTTACACTTTGTGCAGCTAAATAGACCATTACATCTATTTTATGCTGGATTCACATTTTTTAACCATGACAACGGGGCCCTATTATTTAAACTTAGTTTGTGTCCGGATCCCCTTAGTCATTTTTACGAACACTTCCCTCACCAATTCTACTCACATTTGTTCAACCTAACCTTACAGATCTCATCGGTAAAACAGAAAAGATCTCCGGTAAAGAGCCACCTCGAGGGACCCGTTGGGCATTGCAGCTCCAGCCCAACAAGGAGCTGCCCGATGGTGAAGCATGACACCCCTTGGGGTGTGTGAGGGTCCTTGCTCCTAAAAGGCGCACTCCCCACCTACTACTCGTACTAGACCTAAACATCCTCTCAGTAACTGCACACTCCTTGTTCCCATCGCTGTAGGGGCAAGTGTGCTGGACCTTAAAAACTTGACTGGTTACCCCCATTCTTGTATCAAAACACAGGCATTGCTACAAAAACAAGCATTGGCAAAGCCAAAAGGCTTAGCCTATGCAAGATCTATTGGATTTGTTAATGCTTTATTAGATATATTGCACAGCAGCACATGCTTGAAGTAAAGGATAAAAAAAGTGCTATGACGCAGTCAGCGATGTCTGCGCCATATCGCTTTTTTCCTCTTTAAACCGTGTTGCAAAGCAGCCTGTGCTGCTATGCAGTATATCTAAAAAGCTTTGAGCAAGCCAAATAGCGCTCTGGGTATGCGAGTGCTAATTGGGTTAGCTTAATGTTTTTGTAGCACCTAAATGCTATTACCACACAAGGTAAGAGTAGTTCGGAGATATATATATATACATGTATTTTTATTTATATATATTTATTTTTAGGGTGTAAGGGTGGCATGGGATGATGGTGTATTTTTAGGATTTGGGGGAAGGGGTTTAGGGATGTAAGGTTATTTTCAGGGTATGGGGTGAGCACGGACATAGGATGGTAAGGGTATTTTTAGGGTTTAGCTTCGGGTGAGGTTATGGGTTTTAAGGGTATTTGTAGGGCTTTAGATCTTAGGGGTGGGTAAGGTTATGGTGTAGTAAAGGTAAATAAAAATGGGGAGATGGTTTCCTCTCCCCAAAAATATAAAAAAATTATGAATATTTAAAAAGTGGGGGATAAGTGGGGGGGGGGGGGGACAATTGTATATATATAAATATATACATACACAAGGGGAGGAGGGCAGGTGGGCAAGCAACATGATGAAGACCTTCATTGCCACTCAAAGGAAAAGTAGAGTGAACATTGATAGCATTACAATCCTATGGGAAATGTACTTATAGTCTAAGTCAATGGAATTATTTTACTATCAGTTATAATTAATGTGGGACTCCCACCTGGACGACAGGGAAGAATCAAGCACGTAAATCTATGAAAGATTCAATACTGGAGAAAGCTTGAAAACCTTTGCAGATACAGTTGGTCTTCTGCAAAGAAGTCTCAGCTAAGTAATCTGCGTGAACCAGTAACCATTAGAGAGAACACTGTTAGGGCGTTTTTACCAGATCAAATAGGCAATTTTTCACCACACAAGAGGCAAATTCCATTGTTGTACATGTATGTGGTTCAGCTCCATATGATCCTTCATTTTCAACTCTGCACAACGAGCAGAAGAATTATGCTTCATCATATCAATTTGTAGACAGTTGCAATAAATTCTGAACTCCATACTGATCATCTTTGACAATAAACATACATCAAACCTCCATGGAAATGATTAGGAATATGCTACTTACCAGAATGCATCTGTTCTTGGCATGTAGAGCTGCAGAGTTGTACACTTAGCATAGATCGCCATCTGGTGTTGGGCCCGGATGTTTGCAGTTTGTTTTTGTTCTTTGGACAGTCTTTGGAAGTCACGAGTTTGGTGACTCCTCCTTCGGTCCGTACTGCGCATGGGCTTCGGCTCCATCCTCAGATTGTTTTTCGCCAACAGGGAAATGATGGAGCGTAGTAATAACAGTGAGAAACCCATGTGTGTTGTATCTAAATAAGATGTACTGGAACGGATACAGGTAGCCGGGGAGGCGGGTGGGCGTGTACAACTCTGCAGCTCTACATGCCAAGAACAGATGCATACTGGTAAGTAGCATATTCCGTTCGAGGCATATGAGCTGCAGATTGTACACTTAGCATAGATTATATAGCAGTACCCAACCTTAGCGGCGACCACCGGTATCAGTTGCAGTGGTTTGAAAAAGTGTCTTTAGTACAGCCTGGCCCACCCTAGCTTGCTGCTTGGAATGCACATCTACACAGTAATGTTTTGTGAAGGTGTGCGGTGTAGACCATGTGGCTGCTTTGCAGATGTCATCTAAGGGTATATTCCCTAGAAAAGCCATAGAAGCCCCTAACTTTCTTGTAGAGTGGGCTTTAGGCGGAACAGATAATGTTCTTTTTGCCTTTTGATAGCAAATTTGTATGCACTTTACAATCCACCTAGCTATCCCTGATTTAGAAATGGGGTTGCCTTTATGTGGTGGAGAGAAGGAAACGAACAATTGTTTAGTCTTCCTGAAGGGTTGCGTTCTTTGTATGTAGTATAGCAAAGCCATTTTCACATCGAGTGTGTGTAAGGCCCTTTCTGCAACAGATTGAGGTTGCGAGAAGAAGACCGGTAATTCCACCGATTGATTGAGATGGAAGGGGGAAATGACCTTGGGCAGAAACTTCGGATTTGTGCGAAGTATGACCTTGCTGTGATGTATTTGTATGAAGGGTTCCTGTATAGTGAACGCTTGTATTTCACCAACCCTTCTAAGGGAAGTGATAGCTACGAGAAAAGCTGTTTTCCAGGTGAGAAACTGTAGCTCACATTTATGCATTGGTTCGAAGGGCGGACCCATTAGTCGTGTAAGAACTAAATTTAGATTCCATACAGGGGAAGGTGGTGTCCTGGGAGGAATTACTCGTTTAAGGCCTTCCATAAAGGCTTTAATAACGGGCACTCTGAAGAGTGATAAATGCTGTCTGTTTTGTAGATAAGCAGCGATCGCTGCTAGGTGTAGGCGTATGGATGAATATGCCAGGTTACACCTGTGAAGATGGAGCAGATAGCATATAATGTGCTGTATGGATGCATCTAAAGGGTTGATTGTATTGTTACGGCAGTAAATTACAAATCTTTTCCACTTTGCGGCATAGCGTGCTCTAGTGGTAGGACGTCTGGCTTCCATGATGATGTTCATGCAATCAGGGGGAAGGTTAAGGTATCCGAATTCTAAGATTTCAGGAGCCAGATCGCCAGGTTGAGCTGAGCTGGGTCCGGGTGCCTGATTTCTCCATGGTTCTGGGTTAGGAGGCATGGGGATAGGTGCAGTTTTTGATGTGGTACCACTCACAGTTGTAGTAGCGCGGTGTACCACGGCTGCCTGGCCCACGTTGGAGCTACTAGAATGAGTGTGAGGGAGTGTTGTTGTAGCTTCCTTACCACTAATGGAATTAGTGGGAGAGGTGGAAAGGCGTATGCAAATCTGCCTGACCAGTTCATCCATATCGCATTGCCCTTGGACAATGGGTGTGGGTATCTGGCGGCGAAGCTTGGGCATTTTTTGTTTTCGTGGGTGGCGAAGAGGTCTATCTGAGGATGCTCCCACTGTTGGAAGAATGGGTGAAGAACTTGTGGATGCAGTTCCCATTCGTGTAGTTGTTGCGTTTGTCTGCTGAGCAGATCTGCCATGGTGTTTTGTACGCCTGGAACGTGCTGTGCCAGGAGAAAGATGTTTTGGGGAATTGCCCATCTCCATATGCTCTGGGCTAAGCGGGAGAGCTGGGGAGAGTGTCCCCCCCCCCCTGTTTTTGGATATAATACATTGCAGTCATGTTGTCTGTGCGAATGAGGACTGCTTTGCCCGAAATCTGTTTTTGGAAAGATTTTAGGGCTAGAAAGATCGCCAAGAGCTCCAGATGGTTGATGTGGAGCGATTTTTGCTGTGGCGTCCATAGACCTTGCATTGTGAGGTGTAGGAGGTGCGCTCCCCAGCCGGAGAGCGATGCGTCCGCTGTTAGAATCACCTGAGGAACCGGGTCCAGGAACGGCCGCCCTTTGGAAAGGTTTGTGGTGTTCCACCACTGCAGAGAGTGATGTGTGCGGCCGTCCATCAACACCAGATCCGTCAGCTGACCCTGGGCCTGGTTCCACTGTTGTGCTAGGCACTCTTGAAGTGGACGCATGTGGAGTCTTGCATGGGGCACTATGAAGATGCAAGACGCCATCATTCCTATGAGCTTCATAAACACTCTTGCTGGAAGAGAGTGTTGGGGAAGTAATGTTTTGCGTAAGGCTTGAATGCTTGTGATTCTGGCTGAGTTTGGATAGGCAATACCTTTGGAGGTGTCTATACTGGCCCCGAGATATTGCTTTGTGTGAGATGGTATGAGGTGGGACTTTTGGTAGTTCACCGTGAAGCCTAGCTGGTGGAGCAGTTGGATGGTGCTGTTTGTATGTTGCACACATTGGTGGTAGGACGCGGCTTTTATCAGCCAGTCGTCTAAGTAAGGGAAGACGTGAATATGTTGACGTCTGAGGTGTGCTGCTACTACCGCTAGGCATTTGGTAAACACCCGTGGTGCGGTGGTGACCCCGAAGGGGAGAACCGTGAATTGGTAATGTTGCCCGTCCACCACGAACCTGAGGTATTTCCTGTGAGAGGGGTGTATTGGAATGTGAAAGTATGCGTCTTTCAGATCCAAGGTTGTGAGAAAGTCTCCCTGACAGAGGAGCGGGAGGACTTGTTGTAGGGTGACCATGTGGAAATGGTCTGAATGTATGTAGGCATTTAGAGGCCGGAGGTCCAGAATGGGCCTGAGGGTCCCGTCTTTCTTTGGTATTAAGAAATATAGGGAGTAGACCCCTAGATTTTGCTGATTGACGGGGACCTGCTCTATAGCGTGTTTTTGGAGGAGGGAGAGTACCTCCTGTTTGAGCAGTGTGAAATGTTCTTGAGACATTGGACGGTGCCTTGGTGGGATATTGGGTGGGGTAGATGTTAGCTCGAGACAGTACCCTGACCGAATGATTTGGGTCACCCATTTGTCCGATGTTATGGACTCCCATGCGTGGATAAAGTTTTGTAGTCTGCCCCCGACCGGAGTGGGATGGTCTGGGGGGAGCGGAGGGAAGTCATTGTGTGGGCGGGGTGGCAGAACGGGTGGTGTTAGTTTTGCCCCTGCCCTTGTTGTTGTTGCCTCTGTAACCACCCCTTTGGTTGCCCTTTGAAAAGGTATTTTGAGGAGGGGACTTGTAGGAGGTAGAGGCGCTATCGGTGGAGAAGCCTCTGCCTGTGCCACGAAAGGAGGAGCGTCGAAAGGAACGTTTAGAGGCTTGTGTTTGGAGTGCCCCCATAGACTTTGCTGTGTCTGTGTCCTTTTTCATCTTTTCCAACGCTTCGTCTACCTTTGGCCCAAAGAGAGTTTGTTGGTCAAAGGGGTGATTGAGTATGGACGCCTGGACTTCAGGCTTGAACCCTGAGATCCTGAGCCAGGCATGGCGACGAAGCAGGACACTGGTATTTATGGCTCTAGAAGCAGTGTCGGCTGCATCGAGGGCACACTTAATGGAGGTGTTTGTAATTAGTTTACCCTCCTGTATTAGTTCATGAGCCCTACGCTTGTGTTTCTCGGGAAGGTGCTGCATAAGAGCCTCAAGTTCGTCGTAGTGTGCTCTGTCATAGCGCGCAAGTAGCGCTTGTGTGTTTGCAATGCGCCACATGTTTGCAGCTTGAGGGGCGGTGCGTTTGCCAGACGCGTCTAGGAGTTTGGATTCCTTGTCTGGCGGTGGGGCTTCTCCTGAGGACTGGGAGTTAGCCCGCTTTCTAGCTGTAGAGACAACTAGGGAATCTAAGGGAGCAGGGCCCTTAATGTATGCAGGGTCTGTGGGTGCCGCCTTGTACTTTTTCTCTATTCTAGGGTTTAGTACCCTGGCCCTGACAGGGTCTTTGAACACCTCTGCGGCATGCTTGGTGACACCCTTAAGCATGGGTAAAATAGATGTGGATTTGTCCTGTATGTCAAATGTGTCCAGTAAGAAGTCGTCTTCCACTGGTTCACTGTGCATGTCCACCCCATGGTAGTGTGCTGCTCTCTGCACTAAATGATGAAACCCTAAGGAGTCCTCTGGAGGAGACGGCCTGGATGGGTATAGGTCGTCCTGAGGCATATCGGGTATATCAGGGTTATTGTAATCCTCCCATGGGTCTGGGGTCCACGGTGGAGTGGGATCCATTGGGGCGTCCGCCGGGTAATTGTCCGGGTCCCCGTCGTCCGGATCTGGGGACGGGGTCGGAGAGTAATGAGGTAAAGGTGGCGGAGACCTGGGAGGGGGAGGGGGTGGAAGAGGTGGAGGAGGCAGGGGAGGAGGTAGTGGGGAGGGCACTCTGAGGGGAGAAGTAGCAGAGTCCTTCCGTTTGGGCGGTGGAGGAGGAGCCGGAGTATCAAGGCGTCTTTTCTTGATAATTAAAGTCAATAGCCCAGTCTTTGAATCTTTGGACAGAGTCTTTTGTAAAGGGTCTGGTGTAAACAGAGCCAATGGTGCCGAATCGTCCGTCGGCACCGATGATTTCGGAACCGAGGGCTTCGATGGTTTCTGTGCGCCATGCTTTTTGGGGCCTCCGGTTTTTTCGGCGTCGAGGGAGTTTCCGGCGCCGGAGCGTCGGTGCAGACTGATTTGTGTTTGTGTTTGGTAGGCGCCGAGAGTCCAGGCTTCGGCACCGGTGGCTTCGGAGTCGAGCTGGATATTACTTTCTTCGGTGCCGGATGCTGTTTTTCGGCACCGGGCGTTGGCTGGCTCGATCCCGAGCTGCCGTGAGACTTTGGAGGCTTCGACACCGGGCCCGAAGGTGGGGTGATAGAAGCTTTGGTCTTGGTTTTGCCCAGGCCAGCAGGCGAGGGTGTAACCCGAGTCTCTTTGGTTTTGGGCGCGGGGGTGGGAGGGGGCACAGTACTCACGACCCGCTGCGCCGGTGTGATGTCCTCCACGTCGGAGTCGTCGGCCTCGGAAGCGCTGACGACGTCTTCCTCCTGCTCGGTGTGTATTTGCCCCGAAGCTTTGGCGCCGTCTCCGAAGATGTCCGGTGGAGCTGCAGACGATGAGTGCGCCATGGTGCGTCGAGCTCTTCGATCTCGGATGGTCTTCTTCGATCGAAAAGACTTACAGGCGGGGCAGTCTCTGGCCTCGTGTTCTGGAGAGAGGCAAAGATTACACACCTGATGGAGGTCGGTGTGGGGAAATTTAGACCCACATTTTGGGCACTTTTTGAACGGAGTCCTTTCCATCGGCCGGGACCGGAGTCGAGGAGGGCCCGAAGGCCGGTGCCGATGTACGGGATGGAGAAAGTGCCGCTTCGAGAGATGAAGATGATGATGAAGAAACTCGAAGAAACGAGGATTTTCCGTCGAGGCTGGAACCGTAGAAGTTCGAAGCCGGAGCACGAAGTATCACATCCGAGCCCGATGGCGGAAAAAAACAATCTGAGGATGGAGCCGAAGCCCATGCGCAGTACGGACCGAAGGAGGAGTCACCAAACTCGTGACTTCCAAAGACTGTCCAAAGAACAAAAACAAACTGCAAACATCCGGGCCCAACACCAGATGGCGATCTATGCTAAGTGTACAATCTGCAGCTCATATGCCTCGAACACATATTTTCAACTTTATCATTGTCATGCTCGTCATCACTAAATATTGGCAAAGAGCGACCTGGACTAATGACACCTTAACACGAAATGAGAAAGGTATTACGTTAGGTGTTCACTCTAGTACAGTCAGCCATGCAACCTGAATTGTATATACATTCTAGACCATCCGCTCAAGACCTTGTGAATTAGCAAATGTCTATCTAACCTTCAAATCTAGAAATTAAGACTGACAATACTATTAACTTCTTTAATCATTATTACAACCTAACTTTGCAGTTTAATTTTACTAGGTTCCTATGTTTTCCTCATGATGGGGGAGGCAGCATCATGAGTGTGCTATATCTGGATTTTAGATCCCCAGGCTCAGCCATGCTGCATCACTATCTGAATGTGGTAGGAGGTTCAAGAACAGGCTGTCCGCTACTCAACACTTGTTTTTAAAAATTGTGGAAGTAGAATGATTATTTAGACTCTGTAATCACAATTCTAAATGCATTCAGACACTTTTATTCTTTTTTTTTTTTTAATTAAACCTGCAAATTTATTTTTTGTTTGCTAACAAAGTCACATGGTCTACCTTCAAATCCCGTTTTCCCCAACCCCAAATAGCCCTCCCTAACCCATTTCCAATCCACTCCAAAGAAGCCATGGCAACTTGCCCTGATAAGGTGAAAAATTAGGAGCTGCCTAGTCAAAGCGCACACTCTGCAGCCAATCTTCAGAATGCATCTGCACAGTGTGATCAAGGTGAAATACAATACAAGAACGTAACAAGCAAGAGTTCCCAAACCACCCAGCCCTCCCTCTACCCTAACCCCAAAAAGAAGTACCAGCTTAACATCTTTTGCAAACAAGTGATCAAAAGGAATACACATCAGCGACCTGTGATGTCCCTCGCCCAAAACCCCATACACATCGTTTCCAAGTCTTTTAACACATTTTTAAAGATAATTTCAAAACATTTTAAAATATTTTTGCAGCATCAAAAGCATCTTATTTTTGTACATTTAAGGCATCTGAACAAAAAAAAACATAAGTATACATTTCCATTTACAAAAGTTTGTTTTCTTCTTTCACAAAATGTACACGACAGGCACCCAACAGTCCATCTCAGATGCATCTGTCCTAAACATGTCCACCATTTTAGGTACAGGGAGGCTTGCCACAGCATCCTTACATAAAGAAGCTAGAGCTCCTCAGGGAGTAGCCTCCGGCCACAAATCTGGGTTCTGTATAGAGTTATTTTCCGTTTGTTAAGTAGTCCTTACATTTTTCCAGATCCCCCTTTCTCTGGATTGCTTGGTGATGTTCACAGTCCCCTCCTAAGTGTCGTTCCAAAAAGAAGTCCTGACACTACACAGAAAAAAATATATATTTTGGAGGGAAGCAAGGAAACCAGAGGTGATGCTGGACAAGTAAAGCGGCTCTTTGAGCAAAGCTTAAACACATCTGGTGGTTCTAGCTACAGGTTTACATTCAGTCCCAGATGTTTTAAACCAGTTGATACAAACCTTTACAAGATACAATAAACAAACATCAAAAACACTACTTGACGTGCAAGCCAGGAACAGCAGTGAGGCTGAGCAGGACAGAAAGTGCAACAGGTTCATGCCCCACCCCCTTTCCATAAAGACCCATTAAAAGGATTTGCCGCTTCAATTGCCATGCTGCTGCTACTGGCGGTCCTTCCTTTCTAAGATAAGAAAGGAAGAGAAGCAGCAGCCAGGCCAGATTGTCATTACATTTAAGGACACCAACCCATGTACAGTGCCGTCTCTGCCCTTCTTTGGATAATAATTAACACAATGTGCCACAGAAGTGGACAAGGATCCAACGAGGGCAGCCCTCGTCAGTTCTCACTGGTTCCTGTACAAGGGAGTCAAGATAGACATCAAAACGAGAAATACGCATACACACAAACACGTGGGCTTAGTGAAAACAAAGCCCTCCCGGTTCAGCTTGACGTTTCCAGGAACAAAAATCTAACAAAATAAAAATCCCTCACAGCCTTTCAAGCTTACCACATACCTAGACATTTGGCAACACCCACCCCAAAACTGTTTCACTCTGCTGCCAAGGGCTTCAGCATACCAGGTAATCAAGCTAGATACTAGCCGGACCTGACCCTTATATTAAAGGGCAGCAGAATGGATACCCACCCCACAGACACAAATCACATCAGTAAAGAGAAACAGACATTTTAACTGTTTTTTTTGTTTTCAACTGCAATAGTATATTAAAAGCAAACATCTTTTTCCTTATTGCTATATTTTTCTTAAAACAAAAACCCAGTAAAGTAACTCCATAATACTGCAGCAATGAACACACACACCTATTAAAATAAGGCCCCCAACCCAAACACATTTGAACACTCTTGCATTGGGGAGGCAGAGGGGGAGAAATATACTGCAAATACAGAACAGATAAAGTAAGTCTACAATAGTTGAAAAACACATTTAGGACTGGGCTGGCGCATTTAGCAAACTGGCACTGTCTGGGGGTTCAAGAGCTATGGGTCCAAGGAAAAAATAGGTTCTTGTGCCTTTTGACTAATCAATAAATCATTGTGCCTTTTAAGGGGGAAGACACCTAACAAAGACCCTTTGCATGTGTGCAATACAGATTCTAGACAACATGCATCTTTAAGCCACTACACGAAACATCCATTTAGGATACCTATCCCCACAGATTTCCATACGTGATGTGACGAGGTTGGAAGCTACTTTTTTAAATGCCTTACCATCCGATGGGCTAAACAAGAATTTAGGCTGTCACATTGCAGAGTCATAGCATGTTCAGGAGTCTAGTAAGATTCAACAATGGATGTCTTGAATGTTATGTATAAAAATAAATTAGCTTCAACACTTTGAACTGTGCTCTTGCCCAAAAATGGGCATCATAATAGGATGCATGCTTAAAGAAATAAGCATTTCTAAAAACCTTTTTAGTTGAAACGGGTTAAAAGCAAGATTGAAACGTGCCGACCTTTGTGTTGCTTTTTGTCATCCCCCCTACAGTTTGTGGCCAAGAATCACTTGATAGAAAGAGTGCATGACAGCGCTTCAGCTAGAAGCAAGTCAGATTTTGTCCGTTCAACTCCGAAACCATGGACAAAGGCTGGGTCCCAGTATAAGGCCTGTAGCTGAGGGAAACCTGTTCCATGCACTCAGCTCAGCAACCATTTGCGCAGTGCAGTAGCTGAACTGAAGGAATTAAGGAAATGAGCAGCTTACAAATTGCAGCAGTCACACCCTTGAGACAGCATCTTCTCCTAAGAGGGCTCTCAAAAATACAGCTGAAACCAATTCATTCATTTACTAAAAGGCAGACACATCACAAAAGAAATAGAGCATTGTAATCGTAGCAAAGATAAACATATGCCATACTCAAACAGCATTCACAAGTCACATGCAAGGCGAGAGTAGCTCATCAAGTTCAGTTTTTTCTCATCTATGTGATCAGGCACTATTAGTTTTTCATTTATAATGGGAAAAGTAAAGGCACAAGTGCCAGAAAGAAGAAAAAACTTAACACTATGACCTACTCTCACCTGCTAGACAAATGGAGATCTCTGCACACACAAACACATGGATGCAACATCATTCATAGAAAACTGATGCTCTCACAGCAGGTACACTAACAAGGTACTATTATTATTCCCCGAGCTGGCCTCAAAAGGAACCAACCATGTTATTCTAGATGAAGCGGCAGTCAATCAGGGTAACCAAGTGTAACATTGACACAAAATTGATGCATACAAAAAGAATCTGAACTATAATTTTCATAAAGACCCACATATGGAGCCAGTGCATAATTTACTTAGGCTAGATATGCGCACATATGAACAGACTTCCTGTTCTAAGACAGGCACACAAGCAAGAAACCAGAGCCTATGCTCTTCTCACACAACCCATGCACCAAAATCTGAAAGAAGCACAGCTCAAGGATATCAAAATATCCCCATCTGGCCGCCACTTATCACTCCCTCCTCTGGCAGCTTTCAACTAAGGCCTATATGTGAATTTAGCAGCATTGCAATGAAACGGGTGATTTACAGGGAAAACATCTGAAATGAGGGAAGGGAGGCCAACATCTTCATACTAAAATCAAAGTAGACTATATGGAACAGAATTTTTTTTTGCAAGCAGTGTCAAGAGCGAACAGCAAAAAATAGTCATAGGTCAAGAGCACAAGCAAAAGAAGAACTACACGCAGGCAAGACAGGGAAGAAGAAAATAAAAACTTAACCCACCACCCACATGTACAGCTCCGCTCTTTGGTGGCTGTAGTAACCTAGCATTATTATGGACACATTCACCTAGCAAAAAGCTAAGGCTGACACTTCCTTAAAAAAAAAAAAAAAAGATGCCACTACTGTATGGGCACCCCTACTAAGGGCATTATGCTCTTCCGCACATATACTCTACCACCCATTCAAGAGCTGCTAGCCCAAGAGTTGAGGCAATCAATGAGCCAACCGGTTGCAGCCTTGAACGGACCGAACGAGAAGCTAGTATCTCCCAGTTAAAAGGCAACCACTGGTTTTGCCAGAACTTTCAATGAAGAATGTGGGGCCAGCCATCAGTCACTCTGGAGGCTGCCCTTATTTAAAACAGACTTGAAAATCTAGATAAGATTTTGGGATAAAGTTAGTTTTCCAATATCACATGACTGGCATTTCTTTAAAGACTTGGAGATTGGGCTGTGATGAACCAAGCCCCTCATAAAGACTAACTATAAGCTGCCCAGCTTGGGAATGCTGCAAACCTAACTCCGACTATGAACAGAGGGTACTGATCAACCCATCCTTCTGGTCCTAATATCACCACCCATTAAGAGTTTCTTATCTATGAAGACAAACTAACAAGCTCAAGGAAACTGAAATGTGGATAATTTTTAGACTGAGTGCAAGCACTAATGGGATTTGTTTTACAGGATAAATGCACCAGTCTACCCACCCCCAAAAGCTCAGGTAAATATAGCACAAAAGGGCACTCAATTGAGGAGGACATACAACTATGCTTCTGCATAAAGAAGAAGTAATCTAAATATATTTTCAAAGATTTTGGTTGGGGGGCAGAGCAGAGGGAACATTTAAATTGCAAGGAAATAGGTAGTTTAGAAAATAAGCCCCCCCCCCCCCCCCTTAACCTGGCCTCTGTGACTACATTGTAGTTATAAAGTTTATATCTAGCCCCCCCCCCACCCAAGACAAACTGACATGACAAAAAAGGCCAATGTCCACTTGGCTGGCAACAGTTTGCCATTGCCACAACACCAAAACAGCACAACTCTCACACTTGCAAGATTACTTCAGAAGAATAAACACCAACTTCGCTGAAAAGCTACAAATTTCATTTTACAAAGTCAAAAGAATATTTAAAAAAACCAAGAGATCACAGTATCATAATGCCAAATAAATGGAAAACGAGTAATGTTGGTGCAACGAATATAGTACCTTATCCACCCTTGTAATAAGTTATAACTCTAGCTACCAACTACTCTACCCATATCTGCCCTCCGACTTTGGTCAAGTTTAAAAAGACGCCGAAAGATAAAGGTGGAAGATTGGTACAGAAGAAACATCAAGAACCCATCAGGGACTGCACTAACTGAGGTTTAAGTGGGGCATATCATGCCTTGCAAATAGCAAAACAGATCCCTTCTCCTTTCACCCATAAAACTAGAAACCGACTAACATCAGTCTGGGTGGAAGTAGAGCTTTAAAATGCATCAGACAGACACAGCTGCCTGATGGGAGCTCTTTCATCCAAAAATATATTTTTGTTTTTAAATTGTTTTTATTATGATGCCCACTACAAAATTATAAACTGCACACTTCCAAAATATTTGAAACTATTTCGATGTTGGGTGCAATTTTTCAATACACTGCTGGCAAAAACTACGGCCTGAGGTTTCGTATATAAAAAAAAAAAAAAAAAAAATTACTTGTTTTCCTTAAGAAAAGGTGAATTCACAAGATAACACTGTTGTTTAGTAAACAAATCAGATGATTGAAGGACCAAATGACTTTTTGACAGGAATGCAGGGGATGAAATAACCATAGACGCAGATTAGTAGACCAGAACAAGTTCATTCTGGCAAAGAAACTTTGCTAACAACTTCTTGTGAAAAAGAAGCAAGTGGCATGCCGAGCAATGTGTTCATTGCTTTTGCTGTGTTTTGCGCAGGGTGCTTGTAAACAGATGTTAACATCCAAAAAAGGACAAAAAGGATCAACTTAAATGTAGAGAGAGCATCATACTCTCCTACCATACACACCCTAGCCCAGGAGGAACAGAGAAGCTGAACAGTTCTGTCATCACATAGCAAGCTTACCTATCAGCCAGAATATTCAAAACGGTTATTCGTTTACAACAACCCGCACTTGTGACTTGACTTCAAAAACTGAACAAATCATCAGTGTTAGAGGGTGAATCGGATGCCTGTGGCCACACTGCTGCTTCGCTCCCGATACATTCAACATTGGTTTGTGCTCCTTCGAAAGCTTTAAGGGAGTCACAGTATGTCCCACAAGTGTCTGGAGGGAGAAGGGTACCAACAAGGCCACCCCAGTATTCTCTTTTTTAGCTACTTGTACACGTCAACTGTGTATTTCTGCTACCTGCTGAGAAGTTGTGGCCAAGAGACTACACTAAGAATTCAAAGGAAGGTGGTAAGGTAGGAAGAGCAGTAGGGTGATATGGCAGCAGAGAAACAAGTGAAACATAGAAAAAAAATTCATTCAGTTTACAATAACACAAAGGAGAAACTGGAAAAAGGAACAAAACCCCATTTCCTCCTGAAATGCCTGGTTCCTACTCAAAGAAATGTTAGAGCAAAGGAACGGCAGCATAAACAGTCCAGAGATTTAAAAAAAGGCAAATTAATTTTTTTACAAGTCTTAAGTGCTAAGACAATGTTCTGAAAAGAGGCACCATGAGTGTAGCCACCGAAGCAACCCCCCCTACTGCCGATTCAAGGAAAGGCAAAGAGATAGGCAGGGGGTAAAAAGGACTGATGTTTTGAGAAGTTTTTTTCCCCCTATTATCTTGAATGGTCTCATATCTATCATTCCTCTAATGTAGTGTGAGGTGATAAAAACCATGTCCCAACCCAATTCCCAAACCTCTAAAAAAAAACCAAAAAAAAAAAAACAGTAGAACAATTAAAAAAATTCAATGAGAAACTGGCTGGTGAGTATATAAATGCATCGATTCAACTTAAAAAAAATATAGTTTTAAAACAAAATGGCTTCTTAGCTAGAGAAAATATGCTGTGCACACTATACATTTACAAACATACGCATACACACATCACAAAAATCCAGTTGTAGTATCAGTTAAGTGCATCTCTTCAAGTTTTCGTAAGCTTTTCAGAATTTAGTTCATACTTAGTTTTTTTTGTTGAAAATAACAGTGTTTTCAAGATTCTTTTTTGCTTTTCTTAAAAAAAATTCCTCCCGAAAAAATTCAGGTTTTTTTGTTTTTCTTTTTTCAAACATTTGTTATTTGTCTCTTAAAAAGTCTTTTATAAAGTGCTTTGGAGTTTAAGGTGCTTTGTGTACGTTGGAAGTGCGTGAAGGGGAAACCGCTCTTTCAATTTTCCTGAAAAAAATTCCCTCAGAGGTCCCTTCCTGCCCCCTCCCTCATCGCTGTCACTGGTCTCCTCCCACCATGCAGCAGGTGGGAAGAGCAGGATAAATGCCCACTGACAGCACAGGGGGCAGCTCTTCAGCTAAGACTGAAATGACAAAGGCAGTCAATGGATTCCTATGATGTTGCAGTCTCAGTAGTCCTCAACTGTCTCCATTTCGCCTCCTGAAGAGCTGTGTAGCGAGTAGCCTGCAGAGAGGAAGGAACGTAGAAAGTATAAGTAATTCATTATAAATTCCTGGAATCACCTTACAATGGATATTAAATTATCTTATTTAGTGGTCTCACTGATTTGTTTCATAAAGTCAACTTCACATATTCTATCACACTCAGATGAAAGAAAATTAACTTGTAACGAAATCAAAAGAATGCTGGCACAAATAGTCCTCAGTTCATAAGCCATTTCAAAGAGACATCGTCATGATTCGAACAGCAGTAATCCGAGAGATCATTCCCCCCACCGCCTAACACAAATCTCACGTACCTACCGATCCATGCATCCTCCACCTCTACTGGAATCAAGGTTTGGGCGGAACAGCATTTATATGTTTGTGAACAGCTCTTTTTTTTTATTACCTCTAGTGAACTAGACAGTAATGCAAACTCACTGCCAGGTCAACTCATTTTTAGTCTTTGTAAACCCGGCTGTGCTGTAGTCTCAGAGGGAATACAAAATGTATCTTATTTGCAAACCTACAGCCCTCTCAAACCAAGCAATGTAGGGAATGATAGCTATGCAGTGAGAATCCAGTGCAGAGAGAGAGAGGCCTTTTTTCACATGTACCCCATGGGGAGACTGTCTAGGGTCACACCCCAACATTACTTAATTCAGACCCCTCAACTGTGGTTGCTGTAGGAAGGTGGATATCTGACTATGGTTACCCCCAACTTTTTGCCTAGTGTCTAGCTGGTTTTTCGACTTAGTTGGCCTGAGATCCTGCCATTCAGGGTCTCAGGCTGTCTGCTCTCTCTTTAAAATGGACTCCATGTACCCTAGGTACATAACCAATTGGTAAGGATCACCTTATTGGACCCTGTACAGTGTACCCTAGGTACCCAGGGCATAGGTGTACCCTAGGCCTCCCAGGGGCTGCAGCATGTATTATGCCACCCCTGGTCTGGCCTTCCATTCTGACACAACTGGCTGATCGCTCAGCTGGGGCAAGGTCGTGTAATCACCCCTTGCTTAGGTGTAGTATTCCTATACCTAACTTACATATAGACACATGTGTACCTATCAGTCACTCCTATGGCAGGCCTTAACAATCCTGGAGGCAGAGTGCTTGGTAACATGTGAGATGGTGCTCTAGCATGAGCTGAGCCTGTCTGCAGCTTTCGGAACCAAGTCCTTATAGCTGTTCTATGATATAGCCTACCATATACTCTTAAAGTGCCTTATAATCTTAGACGGTTATGGTAACTATGGTTTGGCTTTATCGAAACATGTCGTGTAAGGTGTCTAACACTGTGGAATAATACCCCCATGCCATTTCTGGACATGAGGATATTATTCCCCCCTTCTAGAGGGAAAGACATGTTAAAATCATACTTCACTGTTAGCCTCTGACCAAAGCCTCAGCATCACAAAATGGATGCTGCTGCCACGACACAAGTCTGACCTCCTGCAGCTGGGAGTGATCCCAGCCAGGGTGGCCTGGACAATAGGTTTCCTGCTTGGGGAGGTGCTAGCACCTCCCCAGACAGCCTTTAGTGTATTGGGGCAGGGTGGGCTGAAAGGAATGAGACATGCCTGGGGCACACAAGGTGTTCCTTGCATAGTCCAGTTCAAACCGGCGCTGGGGCACTCCAGCCCCAGCTCTGGCGTGAAACTGGACAAAGGGAAGTGGGTGTAACCACCCCCTCCCAGGTCCCACCCATAAGGCGTGACCTAGCAGGTATCCCAGCCCCCCAGATTAGTATAAGAGTGGGAGTTGGGCCTCAAGACTTTAGATTATCCTGAACCTGCAAACTTGAACAGAAACTCTGGACCTTCGACATTTGACGAAAGAAGAAGACTGAAGAATCTCCCTTGTAGCCAAGGAGTGGCTACCCTGTGCAAACAGGCACCATCAAGAGACTACCCTTTGCTTTGCCCACGTTCTACGAGGAACCGACTGCAGTGCCCGACCAGAGCCTTGACTTCCAGACTTCTCCGACCCTGATCCACATCCACAGCAAAGCTGAGATCCGTGGAGGCGACGAGCGACGTGGGACCGGCTACCTGGGAAAAGTGGCTAGTAACTTAAAGCGCAGCTTCTGAGGCACCCTCGAAGTTGTGCACCGGGGATTGAGAAGCCCCAACCCCAAGCACCATCTGCACCGAAGATCAGCCCCCCACACTCCACGAGTCCTGCGTGGGGCCCTTCTGCATTTTCCTGCTTGCTGCGTCTGTCCGGTTGCTTGCCCGCTGGCTAGTGGCCTTTGTGACGACGCACCCTGAAATCTTCTGCGCTGGTTTGGCTCCTCCAGACTGGCTCCCGCTTCTCTGCAAAGAAGAAGCACCCCAGACCTTCCTGGTCTGCACCAGAAGCAAGTCCTCCGTTCTTCGTGGGTTCCGCTTGCCAAGGCTTGGTGAGTCCTAGTCCAACTTCGACGCCGCCGACAGCAAGAGCCTTCGTGGGACAGCTCGCCTCCTGGTCGTCCTCGACGCTTCCTGGTCCTCCTGGCTGCAGCGACAAGCTTCACCTTCACCTGCAATCTTCACGACATCGCCTGGTTCCTTCCTGGCTCCACGTGGTCACTGGCTAGTGACCATGACTCTGTCCCTTCTGCTTGCAGGTTTCCTCTCTTCTTGATCCCAGCCTTGGGATCCACCGGACACTCTTCACTGACTGCCTGTCAGCATCTTTGTTCAGGCATCCATAGGAGTCGACGACGAAAACCGACGCATCTTCACCCCTATGCACCCGCAGTCTGTGGGCTAGGTAACTTGGGTACTCCGGTGCTCATCAGGATAGTGACTATCATAGTGTCTAGTTTTCCAGTCTCAACTTCCTAGCTACTCCGGAAGTGTCCTAAATCTACCGTTTTCTAAACTGTACTATTGCTATTGACTTTTACGCATTACGCGTGAGTGTTTCCACTCTGCACACGAATCCCGTGGGCCTCCCACTTCCTAACTAACGCTAGTGTAGTGTAGCCCCAGCGATTCCCTAGGCCTAGGCCTATTCTATTTCCGTGACAGTGGTCCTTATACCACTTACTTAGTATATGGTTTGCGTGGCCCCTAGGGCCTAACTGTATTACTTACCTGTGTGACTTAATGTATGCTTAAATAAGACTGTGTTGTACTTGCCTCTAATCTCATAAAGAGTGCTGAGGGTTTGACTAGAATAAATACACTTTATTTTATATATATATATCTGTTGTGGTGTCCTTTCATTTGGTATTCAAGGGATTATATATGGTATCACAGCTGGCTTCACATGCCATTCAGAGTTTAGCCTAAGACTGCTCTTGTCCATGCTACCACTAGGATAGCTGGTCTATAAGGTTGACTTTACAACCAATCACCATAAGGGTATTTGGACTGATATAAGGTGTACACTAGAACTAATGACATCATACATCAGGCCAACTTCTCACAGTTGCTTTCACCAGTCAGAAATGATGCTTATCAAGGATATGGAAATGTATGATTTACTAATGGCCTGGGGAATGTCAGACTGGATCCTGAGAATTTTTTCTCTGCAGCACCCCTGGGAGTCAGTCGACTCTGCGTTCGTCGTCGTGGTTGTCGTGGTATCTTCTTAGACGCGGCCCCTGTGTGCTGACGTCAGTTCTTTTACACAACATTCCACGCCAGAAACGCAGAGCCATGCAAGACAGACCACTAGTGCATAAAACTAGGGCCCTGAAAGAGTCCCTTACTCGAGAATTCAGTTCGCAGAACGGGGAAGATGGGTGGGACGGTAAGGAATCCTTTAACCAATATGTTTCTTACAAATATATCATTACCAAAGGTAAGTAACTTGTTCCTCTGAAAGAGACTATTAATTATAGATACCTTACCATAGAATAGATACCCCAGCAATACCAACCACGGAGGTGGGTCTGTGAACCAAGTTCACACCAGAAAGTCCTGGAGAACTGAACGGCCAACGAAGCAGTATCTACAGACTTGACTATCCTGGCAGTAATGTTTAGTACACTTGTGCAGTGATGCCCACGTGGCTGCCTATGTGGCTGCCTGGCAGATATCACAGAGGAGGACTCTGTCACAAAGCAGTAGTGGCTGCCGTCGCCCTGGTGGAATGGGCACGCAGTCGTACCGGTGGCTCCTTTTTCACCAAGGAGTAACAGATCTTAATGCAAAGGACGACCCATCAAGAGATTATCTGTTTTTGCACGGCCCGACCTTTCTTGGGGCCCACATAGGCAACAAATTGATACTACCCAGAATTGTTTTGTGCGATCCAGATAAAATAACGCACGTTTTGGATCAAGATGGTGGAGTCTCTCCTCCTACTTGGAAGGATGCTGGGGGAGGAGGAAGAAGGTGGGCAAAGTGATGGTCTGTCTGTGGAAAGAGGTAACCACCTTGGGGAGAAAAGAAGGCGAATGAAAAGTCTGGATGAACAGCAAGGAAAGGAGGTTTAGAAGATAGAGCCTGAAGCTCACTCACCTGCGAGCAGAGGTGATGGCGCCCAGAAAAGCAGTCAAGAGTCTGAGAGGACAATTATGTAGTGGCTCGAAAGGAGCACACAAAAGGTAAGTTAAGACCAGATTCAAGTCCCACTGGGGCATTACGAAAGGAATAGGAGGAAAGAGGTGAGTAATGCCCTTAAGAAACCTATTTACAATAGGGGACTTTAAAAGAGAAGGCTGAAGAAAGGCCGAAATGGCTGAAAGATAGCCTTTAAGAGTGCCCAGAGCAGAGCCCTGCTGGACCAATTAAAGAATGAAGAGGAGAACCTCCGAAAGAGGGGCAGAAAGGGAAGACACAGCCTTTGCTGTGCCCCATGCCACAAATTTGTTCCATCTACAGGCGTATACCGTTTTAGTGGAGGGACGCCTGGCTGCCAAGGTAACATTACAGACTTCAGGAGGAAAGTCAAAAGCGGTCAACTGTTGCCGGTCAATCTCCACGCAAGGAGATGGAGGCTGGACAGGTTTGGGTGGAGGACCGTTCCCTGCTACTGCGACAGAAGATCCTCCTGAAGAGGCTGTCTAATCGGAGGATCGATGGCCATGTTAAAGAGCTCATGATACCAGACTCTTCGTGCCCAGTCCGGAGCCACAGGAATGACGTGGGCCCGGTCGCGTTTGATCTTCTTCAGCACGCTGGGCAGAAGTGGTATAGGCGTAAAGGCGTATAGAAGACCGCAATTCCACTTGCGACAAAAAGTGTTGCAGAGCGAGTGCAGACTTGAAATTCCAACGTGCAGAACTGCTGACATTGCACGTTCTCTTTGGTGGCAAACAGATCTAACCAAGGCTCTCCCCACTGCTGTAAGAGACCTTGCACCACCTCCGAGGGTAAACACCATTCGTGATCCATCATGCACCGGTGGTTGAGTTTGTCCGCCCTGAAGTTCAGAGAACCTGCCAGGTTGTTGAACCACCAGGGACATGCCCTGATGTTCCAGCCACGCCCAAAGTCTAAGAACCTCTTGACACTGGCGCCATGACCCCAACCCGCCCAGTGTTGCAGTACCACATGGCGGTGGTGTTGTCAGAAGGAAGTAAGGAAGGAATGCCTTCAGTGCAAGACAAATTGCCCTGAGATCTAGAAGGTTGATGTGGAGCCTGGACTCTGCCAGAGGCCTCTGATCTCCGCCTCTCCCATGTGGCCTCCCCATCCTAGGAGAGGTACATCCGTCACCACTGTGAACTCTGGTTGAGGAAGGGATAGGGATTTGCCGTTGATCCAATCCTGGTCCGTTAGCCACCACTGCAATTGGTGTGCAGTGCCCTTCGAGATTTGGACACAATCGAAAAGATTCCCCTGATGCTGTGCCCACAAACTTCAGGTCCCGCGGCAGAGCCCAGCAGCCTCAGGTCATTCTCACCAAAATCCGGGATGGAGGCTGAAACATAGGTATCATAGCCCAAATATCCCGGACTCGCTGCTGGGGAGGATAAGCCCGAAACTGCGCAGTATCCAGAACTGCTTCGATGAAAAAGAGCTTCAGAGCGGTAACCAGGTGTGACTTCAGCACGTTAATAGTGAACCCCATCAAGTGCAGGAGGTCCGCCGTAGTATGGAGGTGGAAGACAGCCTGGGGCGAGCTCGCCTTCAACAGCCAGACTTCGAGATAGGGGAAGACTGGAACCCCTGATCCGCGCAGATGAGCTGCGACCGCTGCAATCACTTTCGTGAACACCCGAGGCGCGCTGGTAAGGCCAAAGGGGAGCACGGTAAACTGAAAATGCTCGTGGCCTAACATGAACTGCAGGTAACGCCTGTGGGCTGGCAGGACGGGGATGTGGACATAAGAATCCTACAAGGCCAACGCTACCATCCAGTCTCCAGGGTCGAGAGCAGACAGGACCTGAGCTAATGTCAACATTTTGCACTTCTCCTTCCGGAGGAAGTGGTTGACGCCCCTGACATCCAAGAAAGGATGCAGGCCTTTGTCCTTCTTGGGTACCAGGAAGTAGTGGAAATAACAACAACCTACTTCTGCCACAGGGACCCGCTCAATCGCTCCCTTGGCAAAGAGCTGTAACTTCCTGACCGAGAAGGGCCATGTGATCCTCCGACATGCGATGGAGTATTGGTGGCATGGAGGGAAGGGTAGTCTCGTAAGTGAAGAAGTAGCCCCTTCGGACTCTCTACAAAACTCACCTGTCCGACGTGATGTTGTGCCAGTGGGGGAGGTGATGATGGACCCTGCTGCCCACTGGCAACTGGTGGCGCTGAAAGATCAGACTAGGAACGTTTGGAGGCAGCTGCAGGGTGGGGGAAATTGGTGGACTGGACGGCCCTCTGGCCCCGGACCCACAACACTGGTACCAACGTACCTGGCCGCGCAGAGGCTGGGAGGCTTGTGCATGTGTGTTGATAGGAACTGGGCAGGTGTTGTGTCCAGTTTTCGTTTCTTACATGGCACCGCAGTAACATGTCCAGTTTTTGGATTAATATGGAATATGCTACTTACCAGTATGCATCTGTTCTTGGCATGTAGAGCTGCAGAGTCACACACTGAGGATAAGATCGCCATCTGGTGTTGGGCTCGGATGATTGCAGGTTGTTGTCTTCGGAAGAAGCCTTTGGTCACGAGGTTGGTGACTCCTCCCCTGGACAACAGTGCGCATGGGCATCCACTCCATCGTCAGATTGTTTTTTCGCCATGATGGGAAAAGATGGGAGTGTATAGGAATGAAAGAAAGGATGTCCATGTGTAATGTCTAAGTAAGACGGATGCTGGAACAGATACAGGTCCCGGGGAGGCGGGCGGGCGTGTGTGACTCTGCAGCTCTACATGCCAAGAACAGATGCATACTGGTAAGTAGCATATTCCGTTCGAGGCATATGAGCTGCAGATCACACACTGAGGATAGATTATACAGCAGTGCTTCCCCTTAGCGGTGGTCGCCTGTATCCGTTGCAGCAGCTTGAAATAAAGTTTTTAGGACAGCCTGGCCCACTGAGGCCTGTTGTTTGGCCTGCACGTCAACACAGTAGTGTTTAGTGAAGGTATGCGTGATAGACCACGTGGCTGCCTTGCAAATGTCTAAGGGAATGTTACCCAAGAAGGCCATAGAAGCCCCTATTTTACGCGTGGAGTGCGCCCTAGGGGGAACTGTAGAACAAGTTACTTACCTTCGGTAACGATGTATCTGTAAGAAACATTAGTTAGATTCCTCACCTTAGAATATCCCCAGGCGTCAGACTGGATCCGGAAGATTTTTCGTCAGCAATACCCCTTGCGCGTCGCTAGGCGTCGTCTGCGGCTCCGCGTCCGTCGTCGGCGTCGTGCGCCGGGATGACGTCGTCGGAGTACTTAGACGCCGCCCTCGCGCGCTGACGTCAGTTCTTGTACATAGCCTTCCGCGCCAGGAACGCAGAGCCATGCAAAGACCGACACTGGTGCCAAAAATAAAATCTAGGGCCCTGAAAGGGATAGCCTTAACCCTAGATGTCAGTTCGCAGAACGGGGAGGATGGGAGGGTCGGTGAGGAATCTAACTAACTAATGTTTCTTACAGATACATCGTTACCGAAGGTAAGTAACTTGTTCATCTGAAAGAAACACGTTAGTTAGATTCCTCACCTTAGAATAGATACCCAAGCAATACCATCCCCGGTGGTGGGTCTGCGAACCAAGATCACACCAGAAAGTCCTGGAGGACAGAACGGCCAAAGAAGCCATCCCTCCGGACTTGGCTGTCAAGGCAATAATGCCTGGCAAACGTGTGTAGCGAAGCCCACGTCGCCGCCTGACAGATGTCCTGCAAAGGGACTCCCCGTCCCAAGGCAGTAGTAGCCGCCGTGGCCCGAGTAGAATGGGCGCGCAGCCCAACAGGAGGGTCCTTTTTAGCCAAGGAATAGCAGATTTTTATACACAAAACGACCCACCGAGAGATGGTTCGTTTGTGCACAGCTTTCCCCTTCTTAGCGCCCACGTACCCAACAAAAAGCTGGTCGTCCACCCGGAACTGTTGTGTGCGGTCCAGATAAAAGGAGAGCGCACGTTTTGGGTCCAGACGGTGGAGCCTCTCTTCCTCTTTGGAAGGATGCGGAGGCGGAAAGAAGGTGGGCAAGGTGACAGACTGCCCAAGGTGAAATGGAGTCACCACTTTAGGAAGAAAGGAGGGACGAGGCCGAAGGACAACCTTGTCCGGATGAACAGACAGAAAAGGAGGCTTTGAAGATAAAGCCTGGAGCTCACTCACCCGTCTAGCCGAGGTGATGGCTATCAGAAAAGCAGTCTTTAGAGTTAGAAGACGAAGAGGACAATTGTGAAGCGGCTCGAAGGGAGCGCACATCAGGAATGTCAAAACCAGATTCAAGTCCCACTGAGGCATCACAAAAGGGACAGGAGGGAACGTGTGTGTAATGCCTTTGAGAAAGCGTGTAACCACAGGGGACTTGAAAAGAGAAGGCTGATCAGGAAGCCGCAAGAAGGCGGAGATGGCAGCAAGATAACCTTTCAGGGTGCCCAGGGCAGAGCCCTGCCGGGCCAGAGAAAGAAGGAAGAGGAGAACCTCAGAAAGAGGGGCGGAAAGGGGATCCACAGCCTTTGCTGTGCACCATGCCACAAATTTGTTCCACCGGCAGGCGTATACCGACTTTGTGGAGGGACGCCTGGCTGCCAGAATGATATCACAGACTTCAGGAGGCAAGTCAAATGGCATCAACTGCCGCCGCTCAATCTCCACGCATGGAGGTGGAGGCTGGACAGGTTCGGGTGGAGGACCGTCCCCTGCTGCTGCGACAGAAGATCCTCCCGAAGGGGCAGACGTATCGGGGGATCGGTCAACAGACTGAGTAGCTCGGGATACCAGTATCTTCGTGCCCAATCCGGAGCCACCAAGATGACTTGGGCCCGGTCGCGCCTGATCTTCTTCAGCACTCTGGGCAGAAGTGGTATAGGCGGAAAGGCGTACAACAGACCGCAACTCCACTCGTGACGAAAAGCGTCGCCGAGCGAGTGCCGCCTTGGAAATTCCAACGCGCAGAACTGCTGACATTGCGCGTTCTCTTCGGTGGCGAATAGATCTAACCAAGGCTCTCCCCACTGCTGAAAGAGACCTTGCGCCACTTCGGAGTTCAGGCGCCATTCGTGATCCATCATGCACCGGCGGCTGAGTTCGTCTGCTCTGGCGTTCAGAGAGCCCGCCAGATGTTGAACCACCAGGGTGACGCCCTGGTGTTCCAGCCATGTCCAGAGGCGCAGAGCCTCCTGACAAAGGGTCCACGACCCCACCCCGCCCTGTTTGTTGCAGTACCACATGGCGGTGGTGTTGTCCGTGAACACCTGCACGACACTTCCCCTGACAGAGGGAAGGAAGGCTTTCAGTGCAAGCCGGATCGATCTCAACTCCAACAGGTTGATGTGGAGACGAGACTCCGCCGGAGACCAGAGGCCTCTGATCTCCGCCTCTCCCATATGGCCACCCCATCCCAGGAGGGACGCATCCGTCACTACGACATGCTCTGGTTGGGGAAGGGAGAGGCTCTTGCCCTTGACCCACTCGCGGTCCGTGAGCCACCACTGCAACTGTTGTGCAGTGCCCTCCGAGATCAAGACATGGTCGGACAGGTTGCCGTGATGCTGGGCCCACTGAAACTTCAGGTCCCACTGCAGAGCCCGCATGCGCCGCCTGGCGTGATGCACTAGTAGGATGCAGGAGGCCATCAGCCCCAGAAGCCGCAACACTAGCCTGACCGAAACCCGGGATAGAGGCCGAAAGATGGGAATCAGGGCCCGTATATCCCGGACCCGCTGTTCCGGTGGATGGACCCGGAACCGCGCCGAATCGAGAACCGCTCCGATGAAGAGGAGCTCCTGAGAGGGACTCAGGTGTGACTTCGGCACGTTGATGGAAAACCCCAGCAAATGCAGGAGATCCGCCGTAGTCTGGAGGTGGGAGACGACTGCCTGGGGCGAGCCCGCCTTCAACAACCAGTCGTCGAGATAGGGGAAGACTGGAACCCCTGATCTGCGCAGATGAGCTGCGACCACCGCCATCACTTTCGTGAACACCCGAGGGGCACTGGTGAGGCCGAAGGGAAGCACGGTAAACTGAAAGTGCTCTTGGCCCACCGTGAACCGCAGGTAACGCCGGTGGGCCGGCAGGACGGGGATGTGGAAATAAGCGTCCTGCAAGTCCAACGCTACCATCCAGTCTCCAGGGTCTAGGGCAGCTAAAACCTGAGCCAACGTTAGCATCTTGAACCTTTCCTTTCGGAGGAAGGCATTGACGTTCCGGAGGTCCAAGATAGGGCGTAGGCCCCCCTTGCCCTTCTTGGGAACCAGAAAGTAGTGGGAATAACAACCACGACCTACTTCTGGACTCGGAACGCGCTCGACGGCCCCCTTGGCCAAGAGAGCCGAAACTTCCTCGCGGAGAAGATCCAAATGATCCCCCGAGATACGGTGGTGCTGCGGTGGCATGGCTGGAGGGGTCGTCTCGAAGGGGAGGGAGTAGCCCCTTCGGACGATTTGCAGCACCCACCTGTCCGATGTTATGGACCGCCACTGGAGCAGGTGATGGCGAACTCTGCCGCACACTGGCGTGGTATGGGCCTGAAAGCTCGGACTAGGAAGGCTTTGAGGCGGATGCTGCCGGGGTGGATGTGGGCTGACCACGTCGGCCTCCATTTCCGCCACGGCGGAAGCCACGTCCGCGACCGCGCGCAGGTTGGTTCTGCGGCTGGTGGCTTTGCGGACGTGAGGAGGCGCCCCTTCCTTGGCCACGAAAGGGGCGAAAAGCGGAGGTGTGCGCCCGCGGAGCCGCGAGGCCCAAGGACTTGGCCGTAGCCCGGGAGTCCTTAAAGCGGTTCAGCGCACTGTCCGCCTTCTCACCAAACAGGCGAGTGCCATCAAAGGGCATGTCCATGAGGGTTGTCTGGACATCCCCGGAAAATGACGTGGACCGCATCCAGGCGTGGCGGCGGAGCGCCACCGTGGTGGAAATTGCCCGACCCAGCGAGTCCGTGGTGTCAAGCCCACATCGTATGGCGTGCCGTGCTGCATCCCTCCCATCGGCCAAAGCCTGGGTAAGACGCGTCCGGACCTCCTCCGGACACAGGGGCAGCACGTCCTCCACCGTATCCCACAGGGAATGGGAATAACGGTCCAAGAGACAGGCGGTATTTAAGGACCGCAGGCCCAAACTAAGGGACGAAAACAGTTTCTTGCCGAACTGCTCGAGTCTCTTGGAATCCCGATCCGGCGGAGCGGTCGGGAAGGAGGATTGGGAAGTAGAGGCCTGGATAACCAGACTCTCGGGGGTGGGGTGTTGGGACAGGAAACTGGGGTCGCCCGGAGCAGGGCGGTGGCGCCTGGCAACGTTCCTGTCCACAGGAGGAACTGTGGAGGGCTTGGACCAGGTGCCCTGCAGAACGTCAGTGAGGGCCTCGTTGAACGGCAGCAGAGGCTCAGTGGAGCTTGCTGAGGTTTGAAGCACCTCAGTGAGGATGTTAGTCCTCACAGCCACGGCAGGCAACTCGAGCCCAAGGGCCGCAGCCGCCTTGCGCAGCACCACAGAAAATGCTGCACCCTCCTCCGAAGCCACGGTCGGAGGAGAAGTGAATCCAGTGTCTGGCGAGGTGTCCAGCCCACTGGCCTCCCCCAGTTCATCTGCCCAGTCCTGAGAAAGCTGTGACTGAACAGCCAGAGGGTCCTCGAACCCCTCCCAGTCGCCCGCTTCTTCCGATTCCTGATAAACAGGAGGAATGATCGGAACCGGACTGTAGAGATGGTAGGACTCAAGCGGCGTCGGATGCGGCGTCGGCGGACGCCGTGCCGGCGTCGGGTCCGGATGAGGGCTAAACCGGGGTGTCGGCGTCACAGGTGTCGGCGTCGGCGGCGCCGGTGACGGCGTCGGTGGTTCAGGCGTCGGCGCCGGTGGAGGAGTGACCAGGTCAACCGGCGTCGACTGGGGCCCAGGCAAGGGCCCCGCGGGGACCTGCGGCGTCGAGACCGGAGTCGTCGACGGCGCCGGGGCCGGAGCCGCCGGCACGCGAGGTCGCCCAGTCGAGTCCGCGGGGCCCGAAGGCGCGCCAGCGGGCGTCGACGGCGGGGCCAGGCTCCTCATGGCCGAGAGGAAGGCACTGATCTCCGCCGGCGCCGCGTCAGCCCCAGGGACCGGAAGGTATGGGGGCGGACGCGGCACCTGCGGCTCCGCCGGAGCCGCGGGGGTGGAACCACCCTGACCCTCGGCCGAGTCGCGCGACCGGCGAGGGGAGTCCGAAGAGCGATGTCGCCTCTTGGACTTCTTGGAGCGTTTGGACTTACCCGACGACTTGGAGCCGGACGAGCGATGGCGTCGGCTAGGGCTCCGCGAGCGATCCTTGGACCTCCTCCTGGACCGGGATCGCGCACGACGCGGAGCCGAGTGGCGAAGCTCGAGAAGCTTGCGGGACCGCTCCCGCCTAGCCTTCGAAGTCAGGGCCTGACAGTCGTTGCACGACTCCGCGTCGTGGTCGGGGCCTAAGCAGTAGAGGCACCGGCGGTGGTGATCGGTCACCGACATCAGTCGATGACAATCCTCACAAGCCTTGAACCCAGGCATCCTACCGGCACCAGATGTCGACAGACAAGGATCAAAAATGATCAAAAAAGATTTAGTCAAAAAAGACTAAAAGGGGTAGCTCTCCCGGATCTGCGCTTACTGGCGCGGAAAAAAGAAGAACTGACGTCAGCGCGCGAGGGCGGCGTCTAAGTACTCCGACGACGTCATCCCGGCGCACGACGCCGACGACGGACGCGGAGCCGCAGACGACGCCTAGCGACGCGCAAGGGGTATTGCTGACGAAAAATCTTCCGGATCCAGTCTGACGCCTGGGGATATTCTAAGGTGAGGAATCTAACTAACGTGTTTCTTTCAGATAGTGTACGTTTAGCCTTTAGGTAGCATATTTGGATGCATTTAACTATCCACCGGGCTATCCCGGATTTGGAGATTGGATTGCCTTTATGTGGTGGTGAGAAAGCAACAAAGAGTTGTTTCGTCTTTCGAAAAGGTTTTGTCCTGTCGATGTAATAAAGCAAGGCTCTTTTGACATCTAAGGTATGTAGGGCCCTTTCAGCTACGGAGTCTGGGTTTGGGAAAAAGACTGGTAGCTCTACTGATTGGTTAAGGTGGAAAGGGGAAATCACTTTTGGAAGAAATTTAGGGTTTGTCCTAAGAACCACTTTGTTACGGTGTAGTTGTAAGAAAGGATCCTCTAGTGTAAGGGCTTGTATTTCACTTACTCTGCGTAGGGAAGTGATTGCGATAAGGAAAGCTACCTTCCATGTTAGGAATTGTAATTCACATTTGTGCATAGGTTCAAATGGGGGTCCCATAAGTCTTGTTAGAACCACATTGAGATTCCACACTGGGGCAGGTGGCAATCTTGGGGGAAGAATTCTTTTGAGACCTTCCATAAACGCTTTGATGGCTGGTACCTTAAAAAGGGACAGGTGTTGCCTATTTTGCAAGTAGGCTGCCAAGGCTGCCAGGTGTAAACGTATAGAGGAATACGCTAGATTGCATCTTTGCAAGTGTAGTAGATAGCAAATGATGTTTTGGATGGAAGCATCCAATGGATGTATGTCATTATTAGCGCAGTAGATGGCAAATCGTTTCCATTTTGCGGCATAACACGCCCTAGTAGTAGGTCGTCTAGCTTCCTTTATGATATTCATACAGTCTAGAGGGAGATTGAGGTATCCGAACTCTAAGACTTCAGGAGCCAGATCGCTAGGTTCAGTGTTTGAGGATCTGGGTGTCTGATTTCTCCATGGTTCTGGGTTAATAGATCCGGGGAGAGGCGTAGCCTTTGATGTGGAACTAAAGATAGTTCCAGAAGTGTGGTGAACCACGGTTGACGTGCCCAAGTGGGAGCTACTAGTATTAGCGTTAGCGATTGTTGTTTGTTTGCGTACCACAAATGGAACTAGTGGGAGAGGCGGAAAAGCGTACGCAAATCTGCCTGACCAGTTCATCCATAGGGCATTGCCCTTCGACTGTGGGTGTGGAAACCTGGCGGCGAAGGTTGGGCATTTTGTGTTTTCGGGAGTGGCAAACAGGTCTATGTCTGGTTGTCCCCATATTTGGAAGAAGAGGAGTAGAACCTTGGGGTGTAATTCCCATTCGTGGATCTGCTGCGTGTGGCGACTTAGGAGGTCGGCCACTTGATTGTGGATCCCTGGGAGATGTTCTGCTAACAGGTAGATGTTTTGTGCAATTGCCCATCTCCAGATTTGCTGTGCCAGTTGGGACAGTTGGAGAGAATGTGTCCCTCCCTGTTTCTGTATATAATACATTGTCGTCATGTTGTCTGTACGTATGAGGACAGTTTTGTTCTTTAGGTGAACCTGAAAGGATTTTAGTGCTAGGAACACTGCTAAGAGTTCCAGGTGGTTGATGTGGAGCAGTTTCTGTTGACTGGTCCATCTGCCCTGAGTGGTATGGTGAAGGAGGTGGGCTCCCCACCCTGTGAGAGATGCGTCGGTAGTTAGCACAACTTGTGGAAGAGGCTCTAAGAACGGCCGCCCTTTGGACAGGTTGATGGTGTTCCACCATTTCAGTGAGCGAAGTGAGCGACTGTCCACCAACACCAGATCGGTAAGCTGTCCGTGAGCTTGGTTCCACTGTTGTGCTAGACATTCCTGTAAGGGACGCATTTGAAGTCGTGCGTGTGGGACTATGGAGATGCATGACGCCATCATGCCTAGGAGCTGCATGAACACTCTTGCTGGAAGAGATGGATGAGTTTGAAATTGAGAGATGAGATTTTGTATACTGGCTATCCTGGCAGTGCTGGGATAAGCAATGGCTTTGGATGTATCTATGGCTGCTCCTAGATACTGATGTAAGTGGGAAGGTTGTAGATGGGATTTGGGGTAGTTGATAGTGAATCCCAAAATTGTGGAGAGTTTGAATCGTGCGATGTGTGGAGAACGCATTTTTGGTGAGTATTGGCTTTTATGAGCCAATCGTCCAGATAGGGGAAGACATGGATCTGTTGTCTTCTGAGGTGCGCTGCCACGACTGCTAAGCACTTGGTGAACACTCTGGGTGCTGTTGTTACTCCGAATGGGAGAACTGTAAATTGATAGTGTTGCCCATCTACCACAAATCGTAGATATTTTCTGTGAGCGGGATGCATAGGGATGTGAAAGTACGCGTCCTTGAGGTCCAATGTGGCAAGGAAGTCTCCCTGTTGTAACAGTGGGAGGACTTGTTGGAGGGTGGTCATATGAAAATGATCTGAATGTATATACTGGTTTAGTAGTCTGAGATCCAGTATGGGTCGTAATGTTTTGTCCTTTTTGGGAATGAGGAAGTATAAAGAATACACCCCTGTTCCCTGATGTTGAAGAGGGACTGGTTCTATCGCATGTTTTTGTAACAGGGATTGAACTTCTTGTTTGAGGAGAGAGAGATGATGTGAGGACATTGGACGTTGTTTGGGTGGTATGTTTGGGGGGGATTGTATTAGTTCTAGGCAGTAGCCAGACTGGATAATTTGTCTTACCCATCTGTCTGTGGTGATGGAAGTCCAGACAGGTAGGAATTGTTGGAGTCGCCCCCCGACCGGAGTGGAATGGTATGGGGGGAGTGGTGGCAAGTCACTGTTTGGTGGCTGGGGAGGTGCGGGTGTTGTTGTGGTTGCCCCGCCCTCGACCTTTGTTATTGTTTCCCCTATAACCTCCCCGGAAATATCCTCTGTTAGGGGATGTTTGTCCAGAATTTTTAAAGGTGGACGTGGTCTCAGTTGCCGTGTTTTTGGAGCCTCCTCTATAAAAGGAGCGACGAAAGGAACCCCGGTTTTGAGGAGACTGCAGTGCTCCCATAGACTTGGCAGTCTCATTATCCTTTTTCATTTTTTCTAAAGCAGTGTCCACTGCAGGGCCAAATAACTGCTCTTGGTTGAAAGGTTGAGCTAGAATTGCGGTTTGAACCTCTGGTTTAAAACCGGAAATACGGAGCCAGGCATGTCGTCTGAGTAAGACGCTAGTATTGACCGCCCGAGAAGCAGTGTCTGCCGCATCTAAGGCGCATTTAATGGAGGCATTAGATATTAACTTGCCTTCTTGAATGAGGTCAGCGGCCTGGGATTTAAAGGGATCAGGCAGATGTTGCACAAGGTCCTCAAGTTGGTCATAATGCGCCCTATCATACCGGGCTAACAGGGCCTGGGTATTGGCAATACGCCAGTGGTTCGCCGCCTGTGCGGCGACTCGTTTGCCTGAGGCCTCTAAAAGCTTAGACTCCTTGTCTGGGGGAGACGTTTCTCCAGTTGTCTGTGAGTTAACGCGCTTCCTTGCATTTGATACGACCAAGGAGTCTAAAGGGAGCTGGGCTTTAATGTATGCAGGGTCCTGCGGGGCTGGTCGGTACTTTTTTTCAATGCGGGGGTTGAGAACCCTTGCTCGAACAGGGTCTTTAAAGACCTCAGTGGCATGCTTTATAACCCCTTTAATCATGGGCAGTATGTGAACAGTTTTTTGTGACTGCTCAAAAGTATCGAGGAGAAAGTCCTCTTCAAGGGGGTCCGTGTGCATAGTGACACCATGGAATGTTGCTGCCCTATTTATTAGTTGGCCAAACCCCAAATGGTCATCAGGCGGGGAGGGCTTGGAGGAGTAGGTAGTGGGGTCAGGCATTGGATAAGACCAGTCATCTACTGGTGCTGTGCCTGGAAATGTAAAAGGGTCGTGTGGATCAACAGGATCATTAAATAAATCAGGGTCCGCCCCTCCCCCCAAGTCATCATTATCATCCTGTGGAGGAGGTGAATGATAGGGAGATGGTAAAGGTAAGGGTAAAGGAGAAGGAGGAGGAGGAGGAGGAGGGGGAGGGGGGGGGACGGGTTAGGAGGTAATACAGGAGAGGAAGGACGAAATGGTGAAGTGGCACAGTCCTTTTTCTGTATGGGAGCTGGAGGAGGTGTGATGTCCAGCTTCCGTTTCTTATATGGGACGGCAGTCACATGTCCAGTGTCGGGATTGATGTAGATCCGCTTTTGAGTAGGATCTGGGCGAAAAAGTTCATCTGGCTCCGAAGGTGGTGGCGGCGATGGCCGTTTCGGGTCTTTATGAGCTTTTTTCGGTGTGGACGTAGTTTTCGTGCCGATGAAGTTTTCGGTTCCGATGTATGTTTCGGTGCCGATGGCTTCGGTGCCGAGGGACTTTTAGGCATCGATGTCGAAGAACGTTTCGGCGCCGGTGGAGACTTCGGTGCCGAAGGAGATTTCGGTCGTGAAGCCTGTTTTGGTGCAGACAGTGGTTTTTTCGGTGCCGAGGGTGTTAAAGGCACAATCACATGAGGTTTGCAAGAGCCCGAGCCACCTACAGGCTTAGATGTCTTCAGAGCCGGGCCCGAGGGCGGGGCTTCTGTAGAGGATTTCCGGTCGCGACTGGGCCCAGCCAGCGGAGTCTTGACCACTGTCTTTTTGGATGGGGCAGGGGCAGGGGGGGTGGTACTCACACGCTGCCCTGGAGTGATGAGGTCATCGGAATCGTCGGCCTCGGACACGATCGAGATCTTCGGTGTCATCTTCAGGAACATCTTGAGCAAAGATGTCCTCCGGTTCTGGAGCTGGTTTGGCCATAATATGGCGTCGAGCTCTTCGGTCCCGGAGGGTCTTCTTCGAACGGAAAGCGGCACAAGCTGGACAGGTCGATTTGTTGTGTTCCGGCGACAGGCAGAGGTTACAAACCTCGTGGTGGTCACTGTGTGGGAACTTCGCTCCACACTGGGGGCATTTTTTGAAGGGTGTCCTGTCCATCAGCCGCTTCCGGAACCGGTCCGAGTTGATTTAGACGTCGATGGAATGAAGATTAAAGAGTTAAATCGATTGCTGGAAGTTTTCTGCTGGAGCGGAAAAAAGTTCATCCGAACCCAATGGCGGAAAAAAACAATCTGACGATGGAGTGGATGCCCATGCGCACTGTTGTCCAGGGGAGGAGTCACCAACCTCGTGACCAAAGGCTTCTTCCGAAGACAACAACAACCTGCAATCATCCGAGCCCAACACCAGATGGCGATCTTATCCTCAGTGTGTGATCTGCAGCTCATATGCCTCGAACATATATTTATATATTTTGTGTCCACCTGTAGGACTAACCTCCCGTAGGCCTAAGGCCTCAGCCACCCTACGCAACACCACAGTGTAGGAAGCTCCCTCCTCCGTAGCCACAGTAGGGTGAGAAAGCATACCAAGGTCTGGGGAAGTATCCAAACCACTGGCATCAGCAAACTCCTCTCTCCAGTACGTCTCTTCAAGCTGGTCTGCCAAAGGGTTCATAGACCCCTCCCAGTCCTCCTCTGGATGCCACCCGATCAAGAAAGCCAGGGAAGAACAGCGGTACAGAAATACCCTCCGGCGCCTGTACCAGTGTTGGTCGGCGCCTATCCGGCTCCGTGGCCAAGTCGAGGGGGAGGCCGGGGCGCAACCAGCGTCAGAGGTGGCGGAGGCGTTGTCAGAGGGATCAGTGCCGGAGAAGGTACCGTGAGGTCGACAGGCACCTATCCGGATCCTTGGGGGCCCGGCGGCACTGGAGCAATCAGCATGAAAGGCCTAGAGTCCCCAGCCGAGTCCGCGGGCTACCCAAAGATGGAACGGAGGGCTTCGTAAAAGGCAGGAAGCTGGGCAGGGGACGCTCCCGGGAAAGGGAGGGAATCTCGGAGCCGTCCCAGGTGGAGCCAGAGCACAATGACACTACGCATCAATCAACTGACGGGGAGAAGGCCAAGATCGACGATGCCACTTCACCTTCTTGTGCTTCAACTTACCAGATGACGAAGATTTAGATGAAGAATGATGGTAGTGGCTCCGCAACCTGTTCCCACAACCTTCCTCTTGACCGGGGGCGCGAGTGGTGCAGAGCAGACTGCTGAGCCTCCAGAAGCTCTCGGGACCGCTCAAGCTAAGATTTCGGGTTCATGGCAATACAGTCTGAGCACGACTTTGGGTCGTGATTGCGCTCCAAGTACCAGAGGCACACGAGGTGCGGATCCGTGACAGACATCAGCTTATGACAGGAGTAACAAGGCTTGAAGCCGGTCTGACGATGGGACAGCCCTACATGCACCAGAAGTCGAACAACTTAAAGATGTTAACAAAAGATTAGTCAAAAAGTGACTAAGGGTACTGCTCTCTCCGGATCTACACTGGCTGGTGCGGAAAAAGAAAGAACTGACGTCAGCACGCAGGTACAGCGTCCAAGTAGATACCACAATGTCATCCCGGTGATAACTACGACGAACGCGGAGTCGACCAACGCCACCTACCAATGAGCAGGGATACTGCTGAGAAAAAAGTTCTCCAGAGCCAGTCTGACGCCTGGGGTAATTCTAAGGTATGGATGGATGGGGCGGCAAGGAATCGATAACTAATGTTTCTTACAGATATATCGTTACCGAGGGTAAGTAACTTGTTCATCTGAAAGAAACACATTAGTTATAGATTCCTTACCTTAGAATAGATACCCCAGCAATACCAACCCCGGTGGTAGGTCTGTGCACCAGAACCTCCTGGAGAACCGAACGGCCAAAGAAGCAGTCTCTCCGGACTGAACTGTCCAGACAGTAGAGTTTCGTAAACGTGTGCAGTGATGCCCATGTAGCTGCCTGACAGATGTCGCGCAGAGGAACTCCTCTTCCCAAGGCAGTATTGGCTGCCATCGCCCGGGTGGAATGAGTGCGTAGACCCACTGGAGGCTCCTTTTTAGCCAGAGAATAGCATGCTTTAATACACAGAACGACCCATCGAGAAATGGTTCGCTTGTGTATGGCCCGACCGTAGTTGGCGCCCACATAGCCGAAAAAAAGTTGGTCATCTATCCCAGAACTATTTTGTGCAATCCAGATACGCTTTAGTTCCAGACGGTGGAGCCTCTTCCTCTTTTGAAGGCTGCGGAAAGAAGGTGGGCAACGTGATGGTCTGCCCGATGTGAAAGGCAGTGACAACCTTAGGAAGGAAGGCTGGACGGGTCCTGAGAACCACCTTGTCTGGATGAACAGACAGGAAAGGAGGTCTGGAGGAAAGAGCCTGGAGCTCACTCACTCTTCTGGCAGAAGTGATGGCCACCAGGAATGCAGTCTTAAGAGTTAAGAGTCTCAAAGGACGGTTACGAAGCGGCTCAAAGGGAGCGTACATTAAATAGGTTAAAACGAGATTCAAGTTCCACTGAGGCATAACGAAAGGAATAGGAGGAACTGAGGAGTTATGCCTTTCAAGAAACGATTAACCACCGGGGACTTGAAAAGAGAAGACTGATCTGGAAGCCGAAGGAAGGCAGAGATGGCCGAAAGGTAGCCCTTGATAGTGCTCAGTGGGTGCAGTGGGGGTGAGGGGACTAGTGTGTGTAGATGTGAAGTGTAGTGAATGTAAAATAGGTCAGTTAGTCCTAAAAACCTTTATTGGGAAGGTAAACTGCCTAGTATAAAAGAGTGAGAGGGGCACAGGACTATTAAAAATGTGTCTAGTGGTGTATGCCCTGCTCTCAAGTGATCGACACGTTTCGTGCCATTGTAGTTCTATAGATCAGGGCACTTCCTCATGATCAAGTGAAACGCTACCCACCGGCAGGAACAAAAGATCCCCGATAAAGAGCCCTGGTTTGGGTGCTCGTCAGGTATTGCAGCGCCGACCTGACGAGGGTCAGGCTCATATGATGAAGCATGACACCTAGCTTGCTGGGTGTGTGAGAGCCCTAGTTCCGACAAGGGGAGCTCCCCTTCATTGCATACACGTACTGGGTCTCCACTGACACACTACACCCTATCTTCCCCCCTCCTCCAGCCTTTTAACACAGAGGAACTTCGTACCCTTTTTGCTTACTAGTCTTTGTGGGGTATGTACGCTAGACCTCAGCAAACACGCCCCCGGTCCCTCCTTTTGTTCAATAAGTCTATTCTTAGACATTGTAAGTGCAGTGCTGCCATTAAGAGTATATGGTGCTGGGAGTTTGTCATTACGAACTCCACAACACCATGAAGGCTACACTGAAGACTGGGAAATTTGGTATCAAACTTCTCAGCACATTAACCCACACGGATGTCAGTGTGGGATTTAATGTAAAATGCACAACAGAGGGCATCTTAGAGATGCCCCTGAAGCTCGACTAACTTCTAGTGACCTGACTGAGTGGCTGCTTAGGCTGCAACCACCAGACATGTTTCTGGACCCCTGGGTCAAGAGCTGCTGCTCTCGGGGGCCAGAAACAATGCACATCCTGGGAAAAGGTGCCAAGCCTCCTCTCCCAGGATGGGCAGGGTTCACGAAGGAGAGGCTTCAAAGGCATGCCGCCTTTTTGAGCCTCTCCAGACCATTTGCTGCTTTCAGCAACTGGTCCCCACTGGTTCTAACCCCCACATTGGGCAGGAGAACCGGCGGAAAAAACAATTGAGGAAGAGGTGTGCCCACCTTTGCCAACTCCCCCCCTCAGGTGGGGGAGGCGAGGTGAAGCACAACCTCGAGTCCCTGCAATCTTGAGGATGGGGGGGGACCCAGCCGACCAGGGACAGGCTCCTGCCCCCATCCCACTGAAGAGAGGCAGAATAGGGGGTGTACCCACCCCAGGGAAGGGACCCATTGGTCCCTGCCCTTTACCTACCTGTAACGCCCCTAAATCTAGTATTTATGGGGCACCGTGAACCTGGCTTCCTCAGATCCATAAACGACAAGAAAAGAAGGAGGACTGAAGAGCCGTGCAGAGCTAACAAGAGGACGACGCCCACTGACTTGGCCCCAGCCCTACAGACCTGTCTCCCCTCGAACCTGCTCCTGCGAAACCCCGGTGTGTCCTGCAGCCAGCAACCTCAAAAACCCCAGAGGACCTGCCTGCCTTCACTTCAAAGACTGAATCTCCCGTGAACACCGGACTTGTTCAAACTGCAGCTTCTGGCTCCGGCCAGACACAGCGAATCCAGCCCACTCTGCACCTGCCGAACCCAACCTGAGAGGAAAAATACCACTAGGTCACCCCGGCGATCCTGACTCGAGATCCGGCAACCCCTGACCTGCCTCAAGCCTCCAGACGACTCCTGCAGCCTCAATCCAGAGGATCCCCTCTACCGTGACCAGAGCGGGTAAGACTTTCCGACGTCCCAAGGCACCCCTGCACTCGACGCCCCACGGCCTTGTGTGCCCAAACCAATGGTGCCCAACCAACCCACGACATCCCAACTTACCCCTCGAAGTGGTGGTCGCACCCAGAAGATCCTCGTCCCCGAGCCTGCAGTGTTTCTTTGTACCAGAGGTTCTCCATTGGAAACAGGGCACCCGACCTCAAACCAGCACCCTGCCGCCCTAGTGCCGCTTAGGGTGCACCTTTGGTGCTAATTTGCCCTGAGCTAAACCATGGGAGCTTTGCTCCCACAACCCCTGTGGCCTACTTGCCAGCAGCCACCAACCGGAGACCCCCTATCCTCCATTGGATAACATTGGGCCTCAACACACTTCACCTGGCCGCCCTAGTGCTGCTGAGGGTGCAACAACAGTGCATCACTGACCCTGGGGGACCCCCGAGTCTAACCCCAGAACCTTAACTCCCACAGTCTATTACTTACCCGCAAACCGATAACCTGTTTTTCCTCCATAGGATAACATGGATAATTTTCTTCCAAAAAGTTTCTTTAAGTGTGGAGTTTTGAAAACTAAAAATATTCTTTAAAAATCGCACAAATAACCAAAACATATTTTCTTACCTGTTTGCAGGAAATGTCCCAGTGCTGAATCTAGGTATCCAGCAGAGAGTTAGAAAAGTAACGTAAGAAGCAACTTACCTGTAATTTATTGAAAAAGCCTCCACATTTGTATGTACTGTATTTGCTAAGTGTTGCAACCTACTGCATTCCCACTAAATCAAAACAAGTACAATTTCTATTGCATTTGTAAACTGTTCTACAACCAGCAACTTATTGCTACAAAATATTTATGCTTACCTGTGTCAGGCTTGCTTGGTTCTAAAAAAAAATAACAGTATATTTTTTATACAAAAACAATTGGCCTAGAGTTCAGTTCTTGAGTGTGAGAATTCATTTGCTGACTGTGTACATCAAATGCTTAACACTGTCCTCTGATATTGCCTTACTGCCCGACCACTCTACCACAAACACAGAGTAGGATTCTATCTAACTTTAACCTCTGCCTACCTCTGGGGACACTTGGACTCTATACACACTATACTTCATTTTGATGTAGTCTATATAGAGCCAGTTTCTTACAGCCTTGGAAAATCCAACGTGCAGGATTGCTGACATTGCGCGTTCTCTTTGGTTGCGAATAGATCTAACCAAGGCTCCCCCCCACTGTTGAAAGAGACCTTGCACCACCTCCAAGTGAAGACGCCATTCATGATCCATCATGCACCGACGGCTGAGTTAGTCGCCCTGGCGTTCAGGGAACCTGCCAGGCGTTGAACTACGAGGGATATGCCATGACCTTCCAGCCATGTCGAGAGGCAGAGGGCCTCCTGACATAGGGTCCACGACCCCACCCGGTTTGTTGCAGTACCATATGGCGGTGGTGTTGTCCGTGAACACCCGCACTACTCTTCCCCAAACAGAGGGAAGGAATGCCTTGAGTGCAAGACTAATCGTCCGAAGCTCCAGAAGGCTGCTGTGGAGCCCGGATTCCGCCGGAGACCAGAGGCCTCTGATCTCCACCTCCCCCATGTGGCCGCCCCATACCAGGAGGGACGCGTCCGCCACCACTGTGTGCTCTGATTAGAGAAGGGAGAGGGATCTGCCTTTGACCCAATCCTGGTTTGTTACCCACCACTGCAATTGGTGTGCAGTGCCCTCCGATATCTGGACGCAATCGGATAGATTCCCATGATACGGCGCCCACTGGAACTTCAGGTCCCACTGCAGAGCCCGCATATGCCACCTGGCATGATCGACCAGCAGGATGCAGGAGGCCATGAGGCCCAGCAGCCTCAGGGTTATCATGACCGAAATCCAGGATAGAGGCTGAAAGATCAGAATCATTGCCTGAATATCCCGGACTCTCTGTGCGGGAGGATAAACCCGAAACCGCGTCGTGTCCAGAACCGCTCCGATAAAGAGGAGCTTCTGAGAGGGAATCAGGTGTGATTTCGGCACATTGAGGGAGAACCCCAGCGAATGCAGGAGGTCAGCCGTAATCAGGAGGTGGGAGACGACAGCCTGCGGCAAGCTCGCCTTCAACAGCCAGTTGTCGAGATTGAATATGCTACTTACCAGTATGCATCTGTTCTTGGCATGTAGGGCTGCTGACATTCATATCTGTGCATAGATCGCCGCCTAGTGTTGGGTCCGGATGTTTGCACGTTGTTGTCCTGGAAGAGTCTTCGAAGTATCCTGAGATAGGTGACTCCTCCCCTGGACCACAGTGCGCATGGGCATCCTCTCCATCCTCAGATTGTTTTTCGCCATTGTGGCAGTGATGGAGTAGATACAGAAAGTGATGACCATGTTTACAGTAATTCTGAGAGCTGCAGCTGCTACAGGCGCCGGGGAGGAGGGTGGGCGATATGAATAGCAGTACCCTCTATTAGCAGCGGCTACCAGTGCCAGCTGCAGCGGTCTGAAAAAGAGTTTTGAGAACAGCCTGTCCTACAGCTGCCTGCTGTTTTGATTGCACATCTACACAATAGTGTTTGGTAAATGTATGTGTAGTGGACCAGGTGGCTGCTCTACATATATCATGCAAAGGAATGTTTCCCAGGAAAGCCATGGAGGCCCCTAACTTACGTGTTGAGTGGGCTCGTGGGGGAATCGTTAATGTGTGTTTAGCTTTTTGATAGCAAATTTGAATACATTTAACGATCCATCTGGCTATACCTGCTTTGGAGATGGCGTTACCTTTGTGGTGTGGGGCAAAGACAACGAAAAGTTGTTTTGTTTTCCTAAAGACTTTAGTCCTGTCTATATAGTACATGAGGGCTCTCTTTACATCTAGTGTATGGAGTGCTCTTTCCGCGACAGTTTGTGGGTTTTGAAAGAAAACAGGCAGTTCGATAGTTTGATTCATGTGGAACTGCGATATCACCTTGGGCATGAATTTGGGGTTGGTACGTAGTACAACCCTGTTGGGGTGAACCTGTATGAATGGCTCTTGAACGGTTAGTGCCTGGAGTTCACTAACTCTCCTCAAAGAAGTATCGCTACTAGGAAAGCTACTTTCCAGGTGAGGAATTGAATCTCGCATGAGTGTAGAGGTTCGAAGGGTGGACCCATCAGGCGTGTGAGGACCAAGTTGAGGTTCCACATTGGAGCTGGTGGGTGGCTTGGAGGAATTACACGTTTGAGTCTTTCCAAGAATGCTTTGATGGCAGGCACTCTGAATAAAGAGAGGTGCTGCCTGTTTTGGAGATAGGCTGATATTGCGGTCAAATGGACATGTATTGAGGTGTATGCCAGATTGCATCGGTATAGGTGTAAGAGGTAACAAATTATGTTTTGGATGGATGCGTCTAGCGGGTTAATGTCATTGTTATTGCAATAAATGACGAACCTTTTCCATTTGGCTGCATAGCAAGCTCTGGTAGTGGGTCTTCTAGCTTCCTTAATGATGTCCATACAGTCAGGTGGCAGGTTTAGGTAGCCAAACTCTAGGACTTCAGGAGCCAGATTGCCAGGTTCAGCTGTTGCGGATCTGGGTGCTGAATCTCTCCATGGTTCTGCGTCAAATGCGCGGGTTTGATCCGCAGCCTTTGATGCGGCACCACGGAAAGTTCGAGAAAGGTGGTGTACCATGGTTGGCGTGCCCATGTTGGAGCAACCAGGACGAGTGTTAGTGAGTGTTGTCTGAGTTTGCGTGCCACCAGCGGTATCAATGGTGCTGGGGGAAAAGCGTACGCAAATCTGCCGGACCAGTTCATCCATATCGCATTGCCCTGCGACTGCGGATGTGGGAACCTGGCGGCAAAGCTTTGGCATTTTGCGTTTTCGCTTGTGGCGAATAGGTCTATCTCCGGATGACCCCACTGCTGGAAGTACGGTTGGCGTACTGATGGGTGTAACTCCCACTCGTGCATTTGGTGGCTGTGTCTGCTGAGCAGATCCGCCATCTGGTTGTCCTTGCCGGGGAGGTGTTCCGCCATGAGGAATATGTTCCTCTGAATGGCCCACTTCCACATGCTCGGAGCCAGATGAGACAACTGTGGAGAGTGTGTTCCTCCCTGCTTCTGTATGTAGTACATGGCAGTCATGTTGTCCGTCCGGATCAACACGACTTTGCTGCACAAATGTACTTTGAATGCTTTCATTGCCAGGAAGATTGCCATCAGTTCTAGAAGGTTGATGTGCATCTTCTTTTGTTGTATTGTCCATAGTCCCTGCACTGTGTAGTTGAGTACATGAGCTCCCCATCCCTGGAGAGACGCGTCCGCTGTCAGTATTATTTGTGGGACAGGCTCTTGGAACGGTCGGCCCTTGCAAAGGTTTTGTGGATTCCACCAATGCAGAGAGTTGTATGCCCGACCGCTCACCAACACTAGGTCTTTTAGTTGCCCGTGAGCCTGATTCCATTGACGTGCTAAGCACTCCTGAAGAGGGCGCATATGTAGTCTCGCGTGTGGGACTATGAAAATGCAGGAGGCCATCATGCCTATCAACTGCATGAACACTCGCGCAGGAAGGGAGTGTTGGGGTTTGAACTTGGAAATCAGCAGTTGCATGCTGTTGATCCTCACTAAATTTGGCTGAGCTGTGGCTGCCAGAGTGTCTATGGTCGCACCTAGGTACTGTTGTACGTGTGCGGGTTGGAGATGTGATTTCGGATAATTTAGTGAGAACCCCAGACTGTGAAGAAGGTGAATGGTGCGGGACATGTGGCTGGCACATTGCTGGGCTGACTTTGCCTGAACAAGCCAGTCGTCCAGGTAAGGGTAGACGTGAATGTGTTGCCTCCGTAGATGTGCCGCCACAGTAGCTAGGCACTTTGTGAAAACTCTGGGTGCTGTTGTCACGCCGAAGGGAAGAACCTTGAATTGGTAGTGCTGCCCTTGAATAGTGAACCTGAGATATTTTCTGTGGGAGGGGTGAATGGGTATGTGGAAATACGCATCTTTGAGGTCTAGCGTGGCCAGGAAGTCTCCCTGTTTGAGCAGCGGGAGGACTTGTTGTAGGGTGAGCATGTGGAAATGCTCTGAGAGAATGTAGCGGTTGAGGGGTCTCAGGTCTAGTATAGGTCTGAGTGACCCGTCCTTTTTTGGTATTAAGAAGTACAGGGAGTACACCCCCGTACCTTGCTCGTGGACGGGTACGACCTCTATTGCGCCTTTTTCCAGCATACTTAGCACTTCCTGCTGTAATAGCGCTAAGTGCTCTGAGGACATAGGACGGTGTTTTGGCGGTATTGTGGGTGGAGTGGAGGTTAATTCTAGGCAGTAACCGTGTTTGATAATATCATTGACCCACCTGTCCGTGGTGATGGTGTTCCACGTGGACAGGAACCTTTGTAGCCTTCCCCCGACAGGTGTTATGTGGTCGGGAGGAAGGGAGAGGGCGTCACTGTTTGTTCTTGGGGGGAGGACCTGGTATTGCCGTATCCGCGTCCTCTGCCCTTTGTGCTGGAGCCACGATAACCACCCCGGGTGTTTTTATCGTAGGTACTTTGTGTGTTGCCCTTGTTGTAGGTTTGCTGTGACCCCTGTCCTCTACCTGCTCCTCTATTTCCGGGGCGACGAAAGGAGCCACTCCGAAAGGTCTGCGTTTGGAGAGCCCCCATGGACTTTGCAGTGTCTGTGTCCTTTTTTATTTTTTCTAGTGTGGTGTCAACTTCTGGTCCGAATAAGTAGTCGGGGTTGACCGGCTGATTGAGGATGTTATTTTGAACCTCAGGTTTGAATCCGGAGATTCGTAACCAGGCGTGTTGTCGTAGCATGACGCTGGTGTTTATTGCTCTGGCAGCTGTATCTGCGACATCCAGTGCACACTTAATGGATGCGTTCGTGAGGAGTTGTCCCTCCCTGATGAGGATCTCTGCTCCCTCTTTGTATTGGTCAGGGAGATGTTGGAGTAGGGTTTCTAATGTGTCATAGTGTGCGCGATCGTAGCGAGCTAGGAGCGCCTGGGTATTGGCAATACGCCATATGTTAGCTGCCTGGGCTGCAACCCGTTTGCCGGAGGTCTCTAGCACCTTGGACTCTTTGTCCGGGGGAGGAGCATCCCCAGTTGTCTGCGAGTGCGCCCGTTTGCGAGCATTAGCGACTACGATGGAATCCAGAGGCAACTGGCCTCTAATGTACGTAGGATCCCCAGGCGCCGACCTATATTTCTTGTCGATCCTGGGGTTTATTACTCTTGCCCTGGTGGGTTCTTTGAAAATGTCCTTTGCTGGTTTGAGGACACCTTTCAACATGGGTAGAGTTTTGATATTCCTTTCTGAGGATGCGAAAGTATCCATTAGAAAATCGTCCTCGATTGTGTCAGAGTGGAGTTGCACACCATGATTGGCCGCAGCACGTTCAATGAGGGCGTTGAATGCGGCAGTGTCCTCTGTGGGAGACGTTTTCGCGCCATATAGCTGCGTGTCCTGTGTATCCATAGGTGCACCCGGGTCTACAGGGTCATCCCAAGCCTGGTCAGGGTCCTGTTGGCCTTCAGGGTCCATCTCTTTGGGGTAGGGGACGTTGTCACCCATGTAGTCCTCCAAAACGTCAGTTTCGGAGGGTGTTGGAGAGAAGGGCTGTGGATCTAGGTAGGAGGTATGGAGACGTTCGTAAAGAACTGGTTCCGAATCTGCTGGCAGCTTTTTCTTTAGCGGGATCCGGTAGGAGTCCAAAGCTCGCTCGGAAGATATTCTCCGCTTGTGGAGCATAATTCTGCCGGTGTCGGCATCGATGATGTGGGACGGTGACGTCTCCGTAGGAGAGCGGGCGGCACGTGTTCTGATTTCAAACATTTTGGGCGCCGTGGATGGCGGCAGGCCAAAAGTGATGTCGGGTGTTGCAGGAGAAGCTTTTTGAGCTTTTTTCGGCTCGGAGCCCGACGTGTCCTGGAGGGCTGCCTTTTCTTTGATGCGTTGCAAGGACACTGCAACTTGTCGCACCTGGAGCGCAGACGGTTCTTTGGCGCCGAGCGGTTCAGTAGAGGCAGGCGTGGGCTTCTTCGGGGCCACGGGGTCATCGAGTCGCGGAGAGGTAGTAGCCGTCGACGGCGTCGATGATTGGGCCTTAGGTGCTGCTTTCGAAGTGGTGTGCGACGCAGCGGCCATTTTGACCTTCGTGGCCGGAGCCGATTGTTTCGGTGCCGGGTGCCGAGGCGGTTTGGCGGTACCGATGGCCTTTTTCCGTGTGTCGGCGCCGACGTCGGCTGCTGCGAGTTCGGCACCGAAGTCCCGTTTGGTGCGGTTGGTGCCGACGGGTTTGGCTGGCGTCGAAGGTGTAGTGGGCTTCGATCCGACCAGTGTCACTTTCAGTTTCGGTTTCTGTGGAACCGACACGACTTTTGGTTTCGGTTTCGAGGAAGGGAAACCAGTCGTTTTGGGTAATAATGGCTGTCGCTGAATGTCCGAGGCCGGGCCCGAGGGCGGGGCCGAAGAACTGCGGGATAGGTCTTGGGTAAGGCCCGAAGGCGATCCCTCGACCGGAGCCATAGACTGACGCACTGGGATATCCTCCGTCTGTACGGGTAGGCCTTGCTCGTCACCGGAGCTACTTTCTTCGGCCCCTAAGGCCTCATCGTAGTCTCCTACCTCGGTGTCGGCTTCATCCCTGTGAAAGAGTTGTTCTTCGATGTCTTCCGATCCGGAATAGTGTTCGGAAGCGGGGCTGGAGGGTAGGTTCTCCACGCCTTCCACATCTTCGTCCTCGGCGCTGAAGATGTTGGTCGGGGCCGGTGCCGCTTGCTGCGCTTCAAGTCTCGCTGCTAGTTGATTCCAGAGAGTCTTTTTGGATCGGAATCGGGCACAGGCCATACATGTGGATTCGTCGTGATCCGGTGAAAGGCATTTGTTGCACACCGGGTGGACGTCGACATGGGGATATTTCGCATTGCAAACAGGACACCGCTTGAATGGTGTCCTCGATTCCATCGTCGATGGTGTCGATGGTCGATGCGAAAAAGTTGTTTTTGAAGTCAGTAAACTAACAAGTAACTGTCGATACCGATCGGGAACAGTACCGACGCGAACTAAAGGCCTTTTGGCCTGAAAAAAGTTTTCCCTAACTTGAGTCAAGATAAGCACATCCGAACCCAATGGCGGAAAAAACAATCTGAGGATGGAGAGGATGCCCATGCGCACTGTGGTCCAGGGGAGGAGTCACCTATCTCAGGATACTTCGAAGACTCTTCCAGGACAACAATGTGCAAACATCCGGACCCAACACTAGGCGGCGATCTATGCACAGATATGAATTCAGCAGCCCACATGCCTCGAACAGGGGAATACTGGAACCCCTGATCTGCGCAGATGAGCTGCGACTACTGCCATCACTTTCATGAACACCCGAGGAGCGCTGGTATGGCCAAAGAGGAGCACGGTAAACTGAAAATGCTTGTGGCCTACCATGAACTACAGGTAACGCCAGTTGGCCGGCAGGACGGGGATGTGAAAATAAGCGTCCTGCTAGTCCAACTCTACCGTCCACTCTCCAGGGCCGAAGACAGACAAGACCTGAGCGAGCATCAACGTCTGGAACTTGTCCTTCCGGAGGAAGCAGTTGACGTTCCTGAGATCCAAGATAGGACGTAGGCCCTTGTCCTTCTTGGGTACCAGAAAGTAGTGGAAATAGCAACCACAACCTACTTCTGGGGCAAGAACGCGCTCGATGGCCCCCTTGGCCAAGAGAGCCAAAACTTCCTGTTGGAGAAGTGTCAGGTGATCCTCTGACATGCGCTGGTATTGAGGTGGCACGGCTGGAGGGGTAGCCTCGAAGGGGAGGGAGTAGCCCCTTCGGACTATTTGCAAAACCCACCTGTCCGACGTGATGGTGCACCAGTGAAGGAGGTGATGGCGAATCCACGTGAAGGTTGGGAAACTTGCTGCGGGCTGTGGCTCTGGGCAGGACGTAGTGGGGAAGCAGACTGCGCTGAGCGGCTGGAGAAGCCCAGGGACTTGGCCATAGCCTGCAAATCCTTGTGAGAAAGTGGCTCTGTATATACTGTTCCTTAATAGGTACAGGGTGTACAGAGTCCACAGACCCCAAGGGTTTAACAGAGGTTAAAGTTAGATATAACCTTACTCTCTAAAGTGGTAGCTTGGTCGAGCAGTAAGGCAGTATCAGAGGACAGTGTAAAGCATTTGTTGTACACACTCAGTCAGCAAATGGGTTCACACACTCAATAACTGAACTATAGGCCAATAGTTTATATATAAAAAATATATGCTTGCTTTATTTTAGAACCAACACTTGGATTTAAAATATACTTTCTCAGCAGGAGATGTTTCATATAAATACTTTTGCAATATGCAATAGACTTTAGTAAACTGTTACAAGTGGTTGCAGTAGGCAACTCTATTTTTAAACACAACAATATATTGAGCTCAATGGTAAATTCAAGTTATTTGCAACAGATTACTTTTTAGATTACTTTTGGAATTCCAGGACTGGATCCTAGATTCAGTCCTGGGTCAGTTCTCAGAATCAAGTGATGAAAGTTGATTTAATAACTGTAATGATTTTTAAACAATATTTAGCTATTTTAAAAGTTGACACAAAAATATTTCAGAGAAATCAGTCAATGATTCCCTATGGAAGAAAATTCAGGTTACAGGTACAGTATGTTCACGTTACTTTTGTAATCCAGTACTGGGTGCCTAGACTCAGTACTGGGACCTTTATCCAAAACAGGTAAGTAATTACGTTTTCAGATATTATACGATTTTTGAAGAATATTTAAAGATTGCAAAAATCGACACTTAGAAGAAATTTCACAGAAAAACAGTCAATGGTTTCCTATGGAAGAAAATTGAGTTAAGGGTAAGTACAGTTGTAAGTATTTTTCAGAGTCAGTGCTGGGCACCAAGATGCAGCACTGGGAGCTCACCTAAGAGCAGGTGAGTAAATTAGTTTGTCACTCGGCTGATTTTTGGTGAAGATTTGAAAAGTCCACACTTAGAAGAAATTTCAGGAAAAAGCCAGTCAATGTTACCCTATGAGGAAAATAGAGTTTGCGGTTTAAGGGTAAGAACTCGACTGGCAGAGTTGAGGTTCTGGGCACAGACTCAGGGGTCTCCCAGGGTCAGGTAGGTACAGTTGGTTCACCCTCAGTGGCTCTAGGGCGGCCGGGTGCAGAGAGAGTTAGGCCCAATGTTATCCTATGAGGGATAGGGGGGCCTTGTTTGGTGGCTGCTGACTGGCAAGCCACGCGGCTGTGGGAGCTGGGCTCCTGGTCACTTACTCAGGGGAAGTGGGGAACTAGGTAGGTGTAGAGTTTTCACTGCCAGGGCCACTCGGGCGGCTGGGTGCAGAGGGCTTTTGAGCCTTCGGGCGCTCAATGTATTTCAATGGGAAATCTCCGGTTTAGAAAAAGACTGCAAGCTCGGGGACGAGGACTCTTCAGGTGCCACCACCACTTAGAGAGATAAGTTGGGTAGTTGGAGGATAGGTAGGTACCCCGGGATTGGGCACAGGGGGCCGTGGGGCGCCGCGTGCAGGGGTGCCTTTTGGTATCGGGAAATCTTACCCTCTGTTGTTCGCATTTGGGGGGGCACCTTGTTCTGAGGCTGCAGGCTTCTTCAGGAGTGTCGAGGGAGGTCCTTGGGTGCCGGACTCGGGGTCACAGTCGCCGTAGGGTTGTCCTCAGGGTCTTTGTTCACTCCGGCACTGGCCAGGCTCGGCTGGTGCAGAGTGTGCTGGGTTCGCGGTTCCGGGCTGCTGTCAGGGGTTAGAGATAGGTTTTGAGTAGAGCCTCTACTCATGGGAGTCCCAGGGGCTTAGAGCCAAAAGGTAGCCAGGTCCTCCGGGGTTGGTGAGGTTGCTAGCCACAAGAGATGCCGGGTTGTAGCAGGAGCAGGTTCGAGGGTCGACAGGACGGTAGGGCTGGGGCCAAAGCAGTTGGTGTCTTCCTCTTTTCAGCAGCTGCAGGGCAGGTTTTCTTTCTTCTTGCTCTTCGTAGTTTTGAATCTGGAATCTGGGGAAGGAAGGTTCAGGGTGCCCCTAAATTCTAGATTTACGGGCGTTATAGGTAGGTGAAGGGCAGGGACCAATGGGTCCCTGTCCTGGGGTGGGTACACCCCCTATCCTGCCTCTCTCCTGAGTGAGGGGTCAGTAGCCTAGTCCTGATAGGGTAGGGCTCCCCATCTTCAAGATGGCGAGAGCCCGGAGATGTGCTTCACCTCGCCTCCCCCACCTGAGGGGTGGGGTTGGCAGGCTGGCACATCCCCTGTCCTTATTTGGGGTTTCCGGCCAAAGCTTCCCGCCAGAGTGGGGGGTTGCAGGGGCCTGGGGAAGCTCACAGAGGCGGCATGCCTTTGAAGCTTCCCCCTGCCCATCCTGGGGGAGGAGATTTAGCACCTCGCCCAGGATGTGCATTGTTGCAGGCCCAGGAGAGCAGGGGCTCTCCTACCAAGGGGTCCAGCAACATGTCTGCTGGGTGGCAGCCTAGGCAGCCTCAGAGCAGACGTGGATTGGAGGTTAGGTTAAGGGGGGCACCTCTAAGATGCCCTCTGGGGTGCTGTGTACATTAAATCCCACACTGGCATCAGTGTGGGTTTAATGTGCTAAGAAGTTTGATACCAAACTTCTCAGTCTTTAGTGTTGCCATTATGGTGCTGTGGAGCTCGTGTTTGACGAGCTCTCAGCACCATGTACTCAAATGGCAGCACTGCACTTACAGTGCCCAGGAATGGACCTGGGCACTGTAGGGGCACAGGGCTCTGCATTGGCATAAGGCACCCAGTTAGAGGGGTGACTGATGTATGCCATGGCAGTGTAGGTGATGGGCATGGCACACAGGGATGTGTTATCAAAAAACAAATGGGGGGGGGGGGGGGGGGGGAGTAGAGGTTCAAGGCTAGGTTCACCCTCCAACAGTACATATATCATAAACAACCTGAATTTATCAGGTAAAAGAACCTAACCTAAGAGAGAGAGAGGTGTCAGAAACCTATTGGATTCTGAAGTCCACCAAAAAGAGAGAAAGAAAAAGATTTTTTCTTTCTTGAGTCCCCTCACTCACCAGGGTTTCCCCACGGTGACATGCTTCATCATTGGGGTCCTCTCAGTCCTCTACGGGCTGAGGCGTGCTGCGACTTGCGGATTACGTAGGAGCACTAAAAGGTACAGATTATGTGTAGTGGAAGTGAAAGTGGAGTGGAGTGGGATGGGATAAAGTGAATTAAAATAATCAGCTAGTGGGCCAAATGAACAAGTTACTTACCTTCGGTAACGATGTATCTGTAAGAAACATTAGTTAGTTAGATTCCTCACCTTAGAATATGCCCAGGCGTCAGACTGGATCCGGAAGATTTTTCGTCAGCAATACCCCTTGCGCGTCGCTAGGCGTCGTCTGCGGCTCCGCGTCCGTCGTCGGCGTCGTGCGCCGGAATGACGTCGGAGTACTTAGACGCCGCCCTCGCGCGCTGACGTCAGTTCTTGTACATAGCTTTCCGCGCCAGGAACGCAGAGCCATGCAAAGACAGACACTGGTGCCAAAAATAAAATCTAGGGGCCTGAAAAGGATAACCTTAACCCTAGATGTCGGTTCGCAGAACGGGGAGGATGGGAGGGTCGGTGAGGAATCTAACTAACTAATGTTTCTTACAGATACATCGTTACCGAAGGTAAGTAACTTGTTCATCTGAAAGAAACACGTTAGTTAGATTCCTCACCTTAGAATAGATACCCAAGCAATACCATCCCCGGTGGTGGGTCTGCGAACCAAGATCACACCAGAAAGTCCTGGAGGACAGAACGGCCAAAGAAGCCATCCCTCTGGACTTGGCTGTCAAGGCAATAATGCCTGGCAAACGTGTGTAGCGAAGCCCACGTCGCCGCCTGACAGATGTCCTGCAAAGGGACACCCCGTCCCAAAGCAGTAGTAGCCGCTGTGGCCCGAGTGGAGTGGGCGCGCAGCCCAACAGGAGGGACCTTTTTTGCAAAGGAGTAACAAATTTTGATGCACAAAACGACCCACCGAGAGATGGTTCGTTTGTGCACCGCTTTCCCCTTCTTAGCACCCACGTATCCAATGAAAAGTTGGTCGTCCACCCGGAACTGCTTTGTGCGGTCCAGTTAAAAGGAGAGCGCACGTTTTGGGTCCAGACGGTGGAGCCTCTCTTCCTCTTTGGAAGGATGCGGAGGCGGAAAGAAGGTGGGCAAGGTGACAGACTGCCCAAGATGAAATGGAGTCACCACTTTCGGAAGAAAGGAAGGACGAGGCCGAAGGACAACCTTGTCCGGATGAACAGATAGAAAAGGAGGCTTGGACGATAGAGCCTGGAGCTCACTCACCCGTCTAGCCGAGGTGATGGCTACTAGAAAAGCAGTCTTAAGAGTCAGAAAACGAAGAGGACAATTGTGAAGAGGCTCGAAGGGAGCGCACATCAGGAATGTCAAAACAAGATTCAAGTCCCACTGAGGCATTACAAAAGGGACAGGAGGGAACGTGTGAGTAATGCCTTTTAGAAAGCGTGTAACTACAGGGGACTTGAAAAGAGAAGGCTGATCAGGAAGCCGCAAGAAGGCAGAGATGGCAGCAAGATAACCTTTCAGAGTGCCCAGGGCAGAGCCCTGCCGGGCCAAAGAAAGAAGAAAGAGGAGAACCTCAGAAAGAGGGGCGGAAAGGGGATCCACAGCCTTTGCTGTGCACCATGCCACAAATTTGTTCCACCGGCAGGCGTATACCGTCTTTGTGGAGGGACGCCTGGCTGCCAGAATGATATCACAGACTTCAGGAGGCAAGTCAAATGGCATCAACTGCCGCCGCTCAATCTCCACGCATGGAGGTGGAGGCTGGACAGGTTCGGGTGGAGGACCGTCCCCTGCTGCTGCGACAGAAGATCCTCCCAAAGGGGCAGATGTATCGGAGGATCGGTCAACATACTGAGTAGCTCGGGATACCAGTACCTTCGTGCCCAATCCGGAGCCACCAAGATAACTTGGGCCCGGTCGTGCCTGATCTTCTTCAGCACTCTGGGCAGAAGTGGTATAGGCGTACAACAGACCGCAACTCCACTCGTGACGAAAAGCGTCGCCGAGCGAGTGCCGCCTTGGAAATTCCAATGCGCAGAACTGCTGACATTGCGCGTTCTCTTCGGTGGCGAATAGATCTAACCAAGGCTCTCCCCACTGCTGAAAGAGACCTTGCGCCACTTCGGAGTTCAGACGCCATTCGTGATCCATCATGCACCGGCGGCTGAGTTCGTCTGCTCTGGCGTTCAGAGAGCCCGCCAGATGTTGAACAACCAGGGTGACGCCCTGGTGTTCCAGCCATGTCCAGAGGCGCAGAGCCTCCTGACAAAGGATCCACGACCCCACCCCGCCCTGTTTGTTGCAATACCACATGGCGGTGGTGTTGTCCGTGAACACCTGCACGACACTTCCCCTGACAGAGGGAAGGAAGGCTTTCAGTGCAAGTCGGATCGCTCTCAGCTCCAACAGGTTGATGTGGAGACGAGACTCCGCCGGAGACCAGAGGCCTCTGATCTCCGCCTCTCCCATATGGCCACCCCATCCCAGGAGGGACGCATCCGTCACTACGACATGCTCCGGTTGGGGAAGGGAGGGGCTCTTGCCCTTGACCCAATCGCGGTCCGTGAGCCACCACTGCAACTGATGTACAGTGCCCTCCGAGATCAAGACATGGTCGGACAGGTTGCCGTGATGCTGGGCCCACTGAAACTTCAGGTCCCACTGCAGAGCCCGCATGCGCCGCCTGGCGTGATGCACTAGTAGGATGCAGGAGGCCATCAGCCCCAGAAGCCGCAACACTAGCCTGACCGAGACCCAGGATAGAGGGCGAAAGATGGGAATCAGGGCCTGTATATCCCGGACCCGCTGTTCCGGTGGATGGACCCGGAACTGCGCCGAATCGAGAACCGCTCCGATGAAGAGGAGCTTTTGAGAGGGGCTCAGGTGTGACTTCGGCACGTTGATGGAAAATCCCAGCAAATGCAGGAGATCCGCCGTAGTCTGGAGGTGGGAGACGACTGCCCGGGGCGAGCCCGCCTTCAACAACCAGTCGTCGAGATAGGGGAAGACTGGAACCCCTGATCTGCGCAGATGAGCTGCGACCACCGCCATCACTTTCGTGAACACCCGAGGGGCACTGGTGAGGCCGAAGGGGAGCACGGTAAACTGAAAGTGCTCTGGGCCCACCGTGAACCGCAGGTAACGCCGGTGGGCCGGCAGGACAGGGATGTGGAAATACGCGTCCTGCAAGTCCAACGCTACCATCCAGTCTCCGGGGTCTAGGGCAGCTAGAACCTGAGCCAAAGTTAACATCTTGAACCTTTCCTTCCGGAGGAAGGTATTGACTTTCCGGAGGTCCAAGATAGGGCGTAGGCCCCCTTTGCCCTTCTTGGGAACCAGAAAGTAGTGGGAATAACAACCACGACCTACTTCTGGGCTCGGAACGCGCTCGACGGCCCCCTTGGCCAAGAGGGCCGAAACTTCCTCGTGGAGAAGATTCAAATGATCCCCCAAGATACGGTGGTGCTGCGGTGGCATGGCTGGAGGGGTCGTCTCGAAGGGGAGGGAGTAGCCCCTTCGGACGATTTGCAGCACCCACCTGTCCGATGTGATGGACCGCCAGTGGAGCAGGTGATGGCGAACTCTGCCGCCCACTGGCGTGGAATGGGCCTGAAAGCTCGGACTAGGAAGGCTTTGAGGCGGATGCTGCCGGGGTGGATGTGGGCTGACCTCGTCGTCCTCCAGAACCGCCTCGGCGGAAACCACGTCCGCGACCGCGCGCAGGTTGGTTCTGCGGCTGGTGGCTAGGCGCACGTGAGGAGGCACCCCTTCCTTGGCCACCAAAGGGGCGAAAGGCGGAAGTTTGCGACCGCGGGGCCGAGAGGCCCAAGGACTTGGCCGTAGCCCGGGAGTCCTTAAAGCGATTCAGCGCACTGTCCGCTTTCTCGCCAAAAAGGCGAGTGCCATCAAAGGGCATGTCCATGAGAGTGCTCTGGACATCGCCCGAAAATGACGTGGACCGTAGCCAGGCGTGACGTCTAAGCGCCACTGTGGTAGAAATGGCCCTACCCAGCGAGTCCGTGGTGTCAAGCCCACATCGTATAGCATGTCGCGCGGCATCCCTCCCATCGGCCAGAGCCTGGGTAAGTCGTGTCCGGACCTCCTCCGGACACAGGGGCAGCGCGTCCTCCACCGCATCCCACAGAGAGTGGGAATAACGGTCCAAGAGACAGGCGGTGTTCAAAGACCGCAGGCCCAAACTAAGGGAGGAGAACAGCTTCTTGCCAAACTGTTCTAGTCTCTTGGAATCCCGGTCCGGCGGGGCGGTCGGGAAAGAGGATTGGGAGGTGGAGGCCTGGATAACCAGGCTCTCAGGGGTAGGGTGTTGGGACAGAAAACTGGGTTCGCCCGGAGCAGGGCGGTGGCGCCTGGCGACGTTCCTGTCCACAGGAGGAACTGTGGAGGGCTTGGACCAGGTGCCCTGCAGAACGTCAGTGAGGGCCTCATTGAAAGCAGGAGAGGCTCAGTGGAGCTTGCTGCAGACTGAAGCACCTCAGTGAGGACATTCGTCCTCACAGCCACGGCAGGTAGCTCGAGCCCAAGGGCTGCGGCCGCCTTGCGCAGCACCACAGAGAAAGCAGCACCCTCCTCCGAAGCCACAGTCGGAGGAGAGATGAATCCAGTGTCTGGAGAGGTATCCAGGCCACTGGCCTCCCCCAGTTCATCTGCCCAGTGTTGGGACAGTGTAGCCTGAGCGGCCATAGGATCCTCGGATCCCTCCCAGTTGTCCCCATCATCCGACTCTTGGTGTAGATGAGAAAGTAACGGAGCCGGGCGGTAGACATAATGTGTCTCTAGCAGCGCCGATCGCGGCGTCCATCGACGCCGTACCGGCGCCGGGCCCGGAGTGGGACTGAACCGGGGCTCGACGTCAAACGGAGTCGACGCCGGCGGAGGAGGCGTGACGAGGTTGACCGGCGTCGACGGGGACTCGAGAACGGGTCCCACGGGCGCTTGCGGCGTGGAGGCCGGAGCCGTCAACGGCACCGGAGCCACCGGCAGGCAAGGCAGCCCAGTCGGGTCCGCGGGGCCCGAATGCGCACCAGCGGGCGCCGACGGCGGAGCCAGATTCCTCATGGCCGAGAGCAAGGCACTGACTTCCGCCGGCGTCGCGTCAGTCCCAGGGACCGGAGGGTATGGGGACGTGCGCGGCGCCTGCGGCTCCGCTGGAGCCGCGGGGGTGGAACCACCCTGACCCTCGGCCGAGTCGCGCGACCGGCGAGGGGAGTCCGAAGAGCGGTGTCGCCTCTTGGACTTCTTGGAATGCTTCGACTTACCCGAAGACTTGGATCCCGACGACCGATGGTGACTCTCGAGAAGCTTACGGGACCGCTCCCGTCTAGCCTTCGAGGTCAGGGCCTTGCAGTCCGAGCACGACGCCGCATCGTGATCGAGGCCCAAGCAATAAAGGCACCGGCGGTGATGGTCCGTAACCGACATCAAGCGGCTACAGTCCGTACAGGCTTTGAAACCAGGCATCCTACCGGCACCGGAGTCGAGACAGGAGCAAAAAGGATCAAAAAGTTAGTCAAAAATTGACTAAAGGGGTAGCTCTCCCGGATCTGCGCTTACTGGCGTGGAAAAAAGAAGAACTGACGTCAGCGCGCGAGGGCGGCGTCTAAGTACTCCGACGACGTCATTCGGGCGCACGACGCCGACGACGGACGCGGAGCCGCAGACGACGCCTAGCGACGCGCAAGGGGTATTGCTGACGAAAAATCTTCCGGATCCAGTCTGACGCCTGGGGATATTCTAAGGTGAGGAATCTAACTAACGTGTTTCTTTCAGATACATTTTATTCTTGCTCCTAGCTAATAGGATTAAAAACGGGGTGATATGCTAAAGTCCCTAACTATAATGGATAGGTGTACCTAGCATATAGTCAACTAGTTTCGAGCTTCCCCCAGCTCTCCTCAGGACTACACCGGGACCAGCCCAGTGTGAAAACCACTCCTAGTCGACCTGATTAAGGTGCAAAAGTGAGGCGCTGCAACTAATAGGCATGCGTTATAAGTAATACATACGTAAATAAACGTCAGGCAATATCTGTAGGGTACATAAAACACATATTAAAGGAACAAAAGATCCTTGGCATTGTTGTCAATTCAATTGTGATCACACTACACACCAGTGTTGGTACAGTCTTCACTCTTATGTGCCGCTATGTTGTTCAAAAGAAGACGTTAAATAAAGAACATTCTCCATGCAGGCGTCTGACACAACATAAAACACATACAAGACTGACTGTTGCAAGACATTACATACATTTTAAGAAGCAACAATGTGCCTCATGGTCAACGGAGGGGGTGTGGAGATCTCGTACACCTAGAAGAATGGTAAATTAGGTCGTTAATGGCGTCGGGCTCCGTGTCTGTGGCAGGCCCTTTTAGGAAAAAACGGGGAAAAAAAGGAATCGATCTCCGGGATTTTAATGGGCCGGGCTGATCTTCCCAAGCTCCCCACTTACTTGTACGTGGACACCCACACTCTTGTACACCTATTGGAGCCAAACCTCACGGACGCATACTGAAGTGTCCCGGGCGAGGGGCCGGTTATCAATGGGTGTTTCCGCATAGAAAAACGAGGAAGGACTCGCAGTAGGAAGTCCTTTCCGTCGTGGCCATTTTGGATTTGGGATTCTACGTGTTAGTGTACTGACGTTCGAGTGGCCCATCCTATCAATACAAGGATCATACACTAGAAATTATAAAGAAAATGTATATAGACGAGGAATTATTGCTCAGAAAGGCACTATAAAATGCCTCATACGATGTATCCTGTAGAGGCTCACAGGGCATAGTCTCAATGGTGTGGCCATGATGGATCAGGCCATATCCGGAATTGAGATTATTAATGAAACGGGTGGATGCTCACCTCAATATTGTATCAAGACACACAAAAACACCTATTAGTATATCGATCTTATACCAGTAGGGAAAAAAAAAATTTTGTTCTGAAAAAATGGTCATGGTGTGTTGAACTATTCAGGTGGAAGCCAAAAGGTATGAATTTTCACAATACTTTAAATAAAGTTGATTGAAAAAACAGATAATTGAAAGACCGGAGGCACGATGAGATTCAGGAAAACCTCAGAATAACCCTAGATTGTACAAGATTATTTGGTTATGGCCGATGCATCTACCTTTGTTTTATGCAAATTGTCCCCACGGTATATCATCATTTAGGCCTTTGGTGTCAGACCGTAACTTAAACACCCAACGTTGTTCTTTTTCATGCAGTTTTCTTTCGATGTTAGGGTGGTTTTTTACATGTACAAGAATGACCCAGCTAAGGTCATTAGGTGTGTGTTGTTGTTCTAGAAAATGAGTGGTCATTTTTGTGTTGTTACGTTTGCACCTAAAATTGCTCCGGTGTTCGATTATTCTTGTGTTCACCTTTCTTGTGGTCATCCCCACATAATGGAGGTTGGAAACGCAGGTGATAAGATATACCACACCTGTCGTATTGCAATTGGTAAAAGATCGAAGGTCCCATGTCATTACCATTGTTGTAGGCTACTCTTTTGGTAACTCTGGTTAAGTGACAAACACTGCAGTTGCTGCATGGGTAATGGCCCTCAGGTAATGGATGGAGCAAACGTAAAGGGCCGTCTATCTTGGTAGGGTTGGGACGGGTGTGTACTAGATAGTTCCTCAAATTTTTGGCTTTCCTATGACTGAACATAGGTTTTTGTAAATTCAGACCTCCACTATTCAGGATTCGACAATGTTTTTTTAAAATTATTTTTGTGACTTGGTCTGATGCGATATTGAAGGTGGCGATACAGATTTGTCTTTTGTGGTCTTTATCAGTGTCCTCAGGTTTGTGTTCAAGTAGTGCTTCTCTGTTATTATTGGAAGCTCTTTTTTGTGCTTTGGACACTAGATATTGTGGGTATTGTCGTCGTATAAGTTTCTGTGATAGATCCTTAGCTTGGATGTTATAATCTTGTCTTGTGGTGCAATTGCGTCTCAGGCGCAAAAATTGCCCAAAGGGAAGATTGTCTTTCAAACTTCTGGGATGGAAACTGTCGTACACTAGTAGGCAGTTCCTTGCTGTGGGCTTGAAATGTGTGGTGGTGATCAAGCGACCTTCGTGCGCTGTTATGTTGAGGTCAAGAAAAACCAGATTGGACCTACTCATAGTACAGGTGAATTTCAGAAAAGGATCTTGTTGATTGAGCCAAACAAGGAAAACCTCTGCTTCGCTACCTTCCCAAATCAAAAACACATCATCTATGTATCTTTTCCATAGTTTGATATGGTCACTGTGCGGATTGTTTTGGTGGAGAATCTTTTGTTTCTCTAGGTGATGTACATAGAGCGCTGCTACGCTCGGCGCAAAGGTGCTTCCCATGCTGGTACCGTGCTTTTGTTGGTACAGAGAGTCGTTAAATTGGAAGAAATTCTCGGTCAGAGCTAGACGACAGCATGCAAGAACCACGTTTCTGGGTGTGTGGTATCCCCAATTGTTCTGAAAAAGTACTTCCTCCAGGATGTCCAAAGTGTCCTTGTGTGGTAAACTGGTGTAGAGGCTCTCCACATCCAAACCGATCAGTATATTGGTTATGGGGTTGAATTCAAGATTCTGAATCAAACAAAGGACTGCTTTAGTGTCCTGTAAATACGTTTCGGTGGCTTGGACCAAGGGTCGTAAGAATGCGTCCGCAAACTTGGACAATGGTTCCAGAATTGAACCTATCCCTGATACTATTGGTCTACCAGGGGGCGCCACCATTGATTTATGTATTTTAGGAATAGTATAAAAATAAGGGATTATGGGTTTTTTGTTTTCCAAAAAATCCGCTTCTTTTTTGCTTATCCAATCATTTGTCAAAGATTCTTCAACCAAGCTCGCGATCTCTATCCGCAGGCGTTCTGTGGGGTCATTCCGTATTGCTAAATAATTTCTTTCATCTGCCAGCAGGCGTAGGCATTCTTTTTGGTAATCAAGTGTATTTTGTAAAACTATTGCTCCACCTTTATCTGCTAGTTTTATTGTGAGATTTTTTTCATTTGATAGTTGGTGGATGGCCTCTTGTTCAATTTTGCTGGTGTTGTGAAATACCCGTATTGATCTAGGGTCTATTTCTGTGACTTCTTTCAATACTGCTTTTTCAAAAGCTAGTAGTTCAATGGGAAGGTTGTTAGATGGAGGAGTAAAGTTAGATTTTTTATGGAGTCCAGTATCCGTAATGATGTTAGTATTTGGTTCCTTATCTTTGAAGAAAATTTCCAATTTTATCCTGCGAATAAACTCTTTCAATTCGCAGACCAGCCTGAATTTATCCAAAGTGGCTGTTGGAACAAAACCTAATCCTTTTTCCAACACAGTTTTTTGGATAGGTGTGAGTGAGTTTGGACAGGTTGAATACTAGGCTTGGTTGCTGCTCGTTGAAGGCATGTTCGGTGGACCCATGCTCCGTGTGTGGCTCCTTGCCGTTTCCTAGCTTTTGAAAAAGCAGTATTGAAAGAAGTCACAGAAATAGACCCTAGATCAATACGGGTATTTCACAACACCAGCAAAATTGAACAAGAGGCCATCTACCAACTATCAAATGAAAAAAATCTCACAATAAAACCAGCAGATAAAGGTGGAGCAATAGTTTTACAAAATACACTTGATTACCAAAAAGAATGCCTACGCCTGCTGGCAGATGAAAGAAATTATTTAGCAATACGGAATGACCCCACAGAACGCCTGCGGACAGAGATCGCGAGCTTGGTTGAAGAATCTTTGACAAATGATTGGATAAGCAAAAAAGAAGCGGATTTTTTGGAGAACAAAAAACCCATAATCCCTTATTTTTATACTATTCCTAAAATACATAAAATCAATGGTGGCGCCCCCTGGTAGACTAATAGTATCAGGGATAGGTTCAATTCTGGAACCATTGTCCAAGTTTGCGGACGCATTCTTACGACCCTTGGTCCAAGCCACCGAAACGTATTTACAGGACACTAAAGCAGTCCTTTGTTTGATTCAGAATCTTGAATTCAACTCCATAACCAATATACTGATCGGTTTGGATGTGGAGAGCCTCTACACCAGTTTACCACACAAGGACACTTTGGACATCCTGGAGGAAGTACTTTTTCAGAACAATTGGGGATACCACACACCCAGACACGTGGTTCTTGAATGCTGTCGTCTAGCTCTGACAGAGAATTTCTTCCAATTTAACAACTCTCTGTACCAACAAAAGCACGGAACCAGCATGGGAAGCACCTTTGCGCCGAGCGTAGCAGCGCTCTATGTACATCACCTGGAGAAACAAAAGATTCTCCACCAAAACAATCCACACAGTGACCATATCAAACTATGGAAAAGATACATAGATGATGTGTTTTTGATTTGGGAAGGCAGCGAAGCAGAGGCAGAGGTTTTCCTTGTTTGGCTCAATCAACAAGATCCTTTTCTGAAATTCACCTGTACTATGAGTAGGTCCAATCTGGTTTTTCTTGACCTCAACATAACAGCGCACGAAGGTCGCTTGATCACCACCACACATTTCAAGCCCACAGCAAGGAACTGCCTACTAGTGTACGACAGTTTCCATCCCAGAAGTTTGAAAGACAATCTTCCCTTTGGGCTATTTTTGCGCCTGAGACGCAATTGCACCACAAGACAAGATTATAACATCCAAGCTAAGGATCTATCACAGAAACTTATACGACGACAATACCCACAACATCTAGTGTCCAAAGCACAAAAAAGAGCTTCCAATAATAACAGAGAAGCACTACTTGAACACAAACCTGAGGACACTGATAAAGACCACAAAAGACAAATCTGTATCGCCACCTTCAATATTGCATCAGACCAAGTCACAAAAATAATAAAAAAACATTGGCGAATCCTGAATAGTGGAGGTCTGAATTTACAAAAACCTATGTTCAGTCATAGGAAAGCCAAAAATTTGAGGAACTATCTAGTACACACCCATCCCAACCCTACCAAGACCGACGTCCCTTTACGTTTGCTCCATCCATTACCTGAGGGCCATTACCCATGCAGCAACTGCAGTGTTTGTCACTTAACCAGAGTTACCAAAAAAGTAACCTACAACAATGGTATGACATGGGACCTTCGATCTTTTACCAATTGCAATACGACAGGTGTGGTATATCTTATCACCTGCGTTTGCAACCTCCATTATGTGGGGATGACCACAAGAAAGGTGAACACAAGAATAATCGAACACCGGAGCAATTTTAGGTGTAAACGTAACACCACAAAAATGACCACTCATTTTCTAGAACAACACCACACACCTAATGACCTTAGCTGGGTCATTCTTGAACATGTAAAAAACCACCCTAGCATCGAAAGAAAACTGCATGAAAAAGAACAACGTTGGGTGCTTAAGTTACGGTCTGACACCAAAGGCCTAAATGATGATATACCGTGGGGACAATTTGCATAAAACAAAGGTAGATGCACCGGCCATAGCCAAATAATCTTGTACAATCTAGGGTTATTCTGAGGTTTTCCTGAATCTCATCGTGCCTCCTGTCTTTCAATTATCTGTTTCTTCAATCAACTTTAAATAAAGTATTGTGAAAATTCATACCTCTTGGCTTCCACCTGAATAGTTCAACACACCATGACAATTTTTTCATAACAAACTTTTTTTTCCCTACTGGTATAAGATCGATATACTATTAGGTGTTTTTGTGTGTCTTGATACAATATTGAGGTGAGCATCCACCCGTTTCATTAATAATCTCAATTCCGGATATGGCCTGATCCATCATGGCCGCACCATTGAGACTATGCCCTGTGAGCCTCTACAGGATTCATCGTATGAGGCATTTTATAGTGCCTTTCTGAGTAATAATTCCTCGTCTATATACATTTTCTTTATAATTTCTAGTGTATGATCCTTGTATTGAAAGGATGGGCCACTCGAACGTCAGTACACTAACACGTAGAATCCCCAATCCAAAATGGCCACGACGGAAAGGACTTCCTACTGCGAGTCCTTCCTCGTTTTTCTATGCGGAAACACCCATTGATAACCGGCCCCTCGCCCGGGACACTTCAGTATGCGGTCCGTGAGGTTTGGCTCCAATAGGTGTACAAGAGTGTGGGTGTCCACGTACAAGTAAGTGGGGAGCTTGGGAAGATCAGCCCGGCCCATTAAAATCCCGGAGATCGATTTCTTTTTTCCCCGTTTTTTCCTAAAAGGGCCTGCCACAGACACGGAGCCCGACGCCATTAACGACCTAATTTACCATTCTTCTAGGTGTACGAGATCTCCACACCCCCTCCGTTGACCATGAGGCACATTGTTGCTTCTTAAAATGTATGTAATGTCTTGCAACAGTCAGTCTTGTATGTGTTTTATGTTGTGTCAGACGCATGAGTTTTTTTGCATTTTGCATTTTAATTCACTTCTCAGCTCAGCGCCTGCATGGAGAATGTTCTTTATTTAACGTCTTCTTTTGAACCACATAGCGGCACATAAGAGTGAAGACTGTACCAACACTTGTGTGTAGTGTGATCACAATTGAATTGACAACAATGCCAAGGATCTTTTGTTCCTTTAATATATGTGTTTTATGTACCCTACAGATATTGCCTGACGTTTATTTACGTATTTATTACTTATAACGCATGCCTATTAGTTGCAGCGTCTCACTTTTGCACCTTAATCAGGTCGACTAGGAGTGGTTTTCACACTGGGCTGGTCCCGGTGTAGTCCTGAGGAAGAGCTGGGGGAAGCTCGAAACTAGTTGACTATATGCTAGGTACACCTATCCATTATAGTTTTTTGTTTTTTTTGTTTTTTGTTTTCAAAAACCTTTATTCAGCATGACTTCACAGTACACAGCCCCATGCCTACAACCAACAAGTGGCCGGCGGCCTGGTATAAATGAGGAGTTTAACGTTGAACACAGCTGCCTGCCTACAACCCTCCAAGGGCCGGCTGCGGCATAGGAACTAATAAAATAGGACACACACTCGAGGAACGCGTCACCCCCCCCCACGGAAGCCCCGCAGTCAGTAAGCGCTCCATAGCATTATACACCGGCGTGCAGAGGCGACCCTCAGCACTGTGCGTTGTCATTCCCCCCTCCCTATCCCAATACCTAGTGCAACATGGCAGTACCATGAGATCCATCCATGCCGGAGAACAAGAAAAGTGGAGGGGAACTCAGGTCTCATTGCTTGATGACATTCTACCAATTCCCGCCCCCCCAACCGGGGTAAAGCCATTGGATTAAGAGCGCGAAGATCTAATGTGGATGTGAGTGGGAAAGTGCGTTAAATCTGCGGGTGTGACAACAGATACGTCTGTAGGGGACCCCAAATGTCAAGCAGTCGGGATGCGGAAGGGAGGAGTTCAGCGTATAGCAGTACATTGTCCTGACAGTGAACCAGGTCTTTGATCCAATCCTTAAATTTCGGAGCTCTACCCCTCCCCCATCTACAGGCTATGAGTCGCTTAGCCATGAGAAGGGCAATTGTGACAAATCTACGAACCGGCTTCTTAGTAGTTTTGGTGTAGCCCAACAGTGCCTGCGTCGGAGAGGGTACAAGAGGGGTGTCAATCATTTCCGAAATGCCAGAATATACATGTTGCCAGTAAGTGGCTAATTAGCGGCATCCCCACGCCATATGAAGGAAGTCAGCCGCGGGAGCATGACAGCGCCAGCAGAGATCTTCCTCTCGAAGGCCCACCCTGTGCATGTGCGCTGGAGTACAGTATAGTCGATGTAGGAATTTATAGAAATCAGCCTGAACCTACTGCTGGAGGAGATTTGTTCGGTTTGCAAGCAGCAATAGCTCCAAATCTCGTCCTCTATGGGCTGACCCAATTCCTCCTCCCATTTGGCTCGTGCCCTACAAGGTAGGGAATCTGGTGAAGTGCGTAATGAGTGGTAGAGGGTGGAGACCGCGTGTGAGGGAGTGACAGCCTTGAGTAGCTGATGAAGGGGCTCTAGAATGGGCGGTTCGCTGGGGAATTCCCCTGTCAATGCTCGGATACCACTGCGAAGCCTGGTATAGAGGAATGTGTCCATGAAGGTTGGGGCAGTGTCAGCGAATAAATGTGTCTGGGAGCGGAAGAGGCCATCATGATAGAGATCCCCCCATGTCGTTATGTGGAATTTAGCCATAACGTTTTTAAACAATTGTTCTTGTAAGAGGGGCAGCAGGGGGTGATATGCCAGGGGAAGCAGTGGAGAATAGAGCAAAGTCGTGTGGGCAAGTTTCGCTATGTATTGCCACGCCAGAATGGAACTGGAAATAGTGGTGCGGTACATCGTTCGCGTCTCTGGCGCACTAAATATCGCACCTGCCAGTGGGATAGGATCCGCCAGCCAATGTTCCACAGCTGTCTGTGGTAGAAAGGGAGTAGGGCGGATCCAGTGATGAATAAAGTGGGCTTGCGCGCTATAGTAGTACAACTCAAAGTTCGGCAGGTCCAACCCCCCCTGCACGAAGGGACGAGTCAGTGTCTCCCAACCAAGACGCGGCCGCCTTCCTCCCCACACCAGCCGAATAAGCTCAGAGCGCAGGAGTCGAAAAAAGGACCGGCCTGGGTAATATGGGATATTTAGGAAGAGGTAGAGGAGCTTAGGAAGAACTGCCATCTTGATGAGGGAGGCTCGGCCAGCGAGGGAGAGAGGCAGCGTGATCCACCTGGCTACGCAGGTCTGAATGTGATAAAAGGTGCGACCATAGTTCAGCCGCATCAACTCCTCCCGATCACGAGAGAGAAGTATGCCAAGGTATCTAACTTCATCCTCCTCCCATCGTAAGGGGTATTCCAGCTGGAACGGCTGAGCAGCCGCGGTCAGCGGGAAGACAGTGGACTTACCCCAGTTAATATGAACACCAGACATGCCTGCGAAGCGAATAAACTCCCGAAGGATGGGATTTAGGTTAGTGGCGGGATCCCGGATGTATAGTGTAATATCATCCGCGTATAGGGAGATTAGTACCTCTCTCTGGAGACAACGCAACGCCTTGTCTCGGTGATGTTGTCGGAGCCGGGCAGCCAGCGGCTCCATCGCCACCGCGAACAACAACGGGGATAGGGGGCACCCCTGACGGGTGCCCCGCGATATCGCAAAAGCCTCCGATATCCGCCCATTTATCCCCACTCTAGCGACCGGCCGGTCATACAGGATATCGATCCAGCGCGTGAAACCCAGTGGGAATCCCATATTACGCAGCTTACAATGCAGATAGTCCCATTCCAGGGAGTCAAAGGCCTTGGTGGCGTCCAGAAAGACCGCCACTAGTGGCAAATCAGGGTCTACATTGTGCATAATGGAGAAAAGCGTCCGAAGATTATTGGAAGTGGCTCTGCCAGGAACGAACCCTGCCTGATCCGACAGTACCAGCTGTAATCGATTGGCTAGAACCTTGGCCAGAATTTTTGCGTCACAATTAATCAAAGAGAGAGGGCGGTAAGAGTCACACGAGTGAGGCAGTTTACCCGGTTTCAATAGAGAAGTAATCAGCGCTTCCTGCATTGATGGAGGGAGCGCACCCGACTCATGCGCCTCCAGAAAAACTTCTCGAAGCACCGGTGCAAGGAGATCCATATAAGCCTTATAAAAATCAATGGGCAGACCGTCCAGACCGGGGGCCTTTCCAGGTGCCATCTGATTAATTGCATCTCTAATTTCGTCCAGGCCTATGGGTTCCGCCAAAAACTCCCGCTGACGATCCGAGAGCCAGCCCAGGGTGAGCTCCCTCAGGTAGTCGTCCATGTCCAGTGCGCTAACTCTGGTGGTAGAGTAAAGCGTGGAATAGTGCATAGTAAAAGCCGCCAAGAGCGACTGTGTGTCGCGTATAGGAACTCAATCTTCCCCCTTAAGTTCTAGCACAAAATTGGAGCCACGCAGCGGACGGACCGCGTTCGCAAGGGATCGACCGGGACGTTCACCCTCTCCGTATGCCCGAGCCCTGAAGTATTTGCCCCGGAAGTGTACCTCTCTGTCGGCAGTGGAAGTGTATTCAGACATCGCCGCACGGTACTGTGCTTGCGCATCTGTGCTGACAGCAAAGTCTGGACTAGTTTCCAGAGTATGTAGCGTGGATTCTAACTTATGTAGTGTAGCGCATAAGGTCTTCAACACCCCGGAGCTCTTAGAGATACATACTCCACGCATCGTGACTTTCAGTGCCTCCCATAGGGTGGCCACGCGGTCAACCGAGCCCCTGTTACGCGAAATGAAGTCTTCTAGTTCCTGCCCTAGTTCGGATCGGAACAGTTCATCGAGTAAGATGTTGGGCCGGAGTCGCCATGTCGGGGATCTACCCATTATGTCCGGTAAGCGGAATTTGGCGAGCACCGGAGAGTGGTCGGAGAATGTGCGGCCTATGTGTTGCACACTGACCAGGGAGGGGGCCAGTGCCCTATTTATCATAATGTAATCTAGTCTAGCCCATGTGGCATAAGCAGTATTCCAGTGTGTGCCCTCCATGGAGGTCGGGTGTAAATGACGCCAGGTATCCACGACCTCTTGAGTGTCGCATATGTCCCTCAGGTATTTGTGTGTGTTATCATAGTGGCAAGCGGAGGGGTTGGATCTATCCATAGCAGGGTCTAGCACAGCGTTGAAGTCACCTCCCCAGATGAGGTGCGTGGAGCCCACCTCCCGGATTTTGTTCCAAAGAGCAATAAAGCTGCGTGGGTCATCACAATTGGGACCGTAAGAGCAAGCCAGGGTAATAGTCTCGATGCCTATCCTGCCCCACGCTAAACAATATCGGCCCTCTGCATTCTTGGCTGTACCCTGGGGAACAAAAGGAACCCCACGTTTTAAAAGAATAGCAGTGCCTCTTGCATAGGATAAATACGACGCGAAAAGCGAGTGCGCAGCCCATCTAGCAGCAAAGGATCCCCGACGGAGGGGGTCCATATGTGTCTCCTGCAGGAAGACTACCTGAACATGCAGCCTATCTAAAGCTCCCAAGATTTGCCGCCTTTTTCTCGGGTCCCCCAATCCCCTGACATTCCAAGAAATAGCGGTGAGCAGTCCCCCCCCCACCTGGCTCAGTGTGTGTGGCGTGCGCTAGGTCCTCGGACACGGGAACTCCAGGTCAATAAACCCACCCGGCGGCTGTCCCAAACGTGTAGCCATCTATTAAGGGCAACATACTGTGCTACGTCAACAAGTCTGCGTGTAGTGCTCATGCTGAAAAAAAACCAACAAACCTAAAACAAATCCCTGAGAGCCCACCCACCCACCCACTCCGACATCCCAATCATGCCGGGCATCTCCCCCACCCCTTACAAACCTAAAACATCTTGTCATTCACTCATGAGGGAGCACCCAAGTGGGGAACACCAGAGGTCCAGACCCGCCATCCCACTCCCCCCGATATCTCACCCGCTATCCCCTGGAGCCAAGATCCAGTGGAGAAACACGGAAGGGGGAGGTTGGTGCCAGGGCGCAATCGAGTTGAAACATCGTCAAGGAACCATCAAGAAAAGGAGAGGCATAGCCTAATGGGTGGTAACTCCACCAGAACGGGCGAGAACACAGAGTCACAGATTGAGCAGTAATTGAATTGCACAGAAGAAAGGCAGAGGCAGAAATAAGTGCACATCAAAAGAATACCATCAACGGGGCTCAACGGCAGTCGGATATCCCCAGTCAGTCAGGGGCAGAAGTGGGCGATCGGGATCTCGCACTCCCCGAAGGGGAGTGGGCCAGGTCAATAGATCTTTTGTGGTCTTTCAGAAACAGTTCAACTTGGGCTGGATCCTGAAATATATGTGGCTTGCCGCGATGGACAACCCGTAGCCGGGTATAGCATGGAGTATTGAAGTCCCTGTTGAAGCAGTCGTTTCTTGACCTGGCCAAATTTACGAGAAGGTATCTACACCCACCCAGCTTAGGACAGGGCTATACAATAGCCTACAAGTACCCCACCTAGGGTATGACATGTCCCAAAACAAGAGAGGAACATCTCTTAGGAAAATCCGCAGCAGAGGTCAAGAACATAAAAGACCTGTGGGTATCACCACAGGTGGCTTACCAATCAGCCAAAAAATACACAGACGATCCAATCTGAGGACCTATATGGCTGAACTAACAGCCAACAAAAGCTAAAGGGCTGTACCAGCAGCCAAAAGTACAGAGGGGCCAACTTTAGGGCCCTCAAGGCAATTCAAGCCACTCACAGCACACAGATGGGCCAACCGAAACACTAGGCCCAAAGAGAAAGGTGGGAGAAACGCCTCCCATAAGACACCTGAGGACTGGCAAGCCGAAGCTTACGGAGGGGAAGGAGGAGGAGGACAGAGCACCGCAAGGAGTCGTTGAATAGCGGAGTCCGCATGGGTGTTAAATAAAAGAATCCCATCAAAAGGCAGGTCAACAAGACGCTCCTGAATATTCTCCGGAAAGATGCTATCAAGCAACCAAGCATGGCGACAGAGGGCCACAGAGCTCGCCATAGCACGGGCGAGAGAATCAGAGACACCCAAGGCCAAACGGAGAATAAATGCAGCTAACTCCCGACCATCCAGCACATGGTGCCGCAGATCAGCGCGGGCACCTTTGTGGGAGGCGCGAGACAGAAGGGACTCCACAGAATCCCATACGTCGGAGGTAGCCCTGGCCAACACACAAACTTTATTGAGCGCGCGTAGAGCAGCACCAGTGGAAGCGAAAATGTTACGCCCCCAGGAGTCCAACCACCGGGCCTCCCGTGATGGAGGGAGCAACACTGAAGGTAAGGAAAGAAAAGCAGTCTGCAGGACAGAGCCCCGGGCAGATGGGTGGAAAAAAAAAGGCAGACTGGTTCATGCAGGGCAGGACAGTGGAGGCACCGGATCCCCCGTAGCAGGACGCCCCCAGAAGAGAGTTGTGGAGCGAAGCTTCAAATGGAAGAAGCGGCTCCCTCCACCAGAGCCCTGGTGGCGAACCTCGAACAAGTGGTCCGTTGGGAGTGGAACGACCGGGTTGCACATTTGCATAATGCCAGTGGCCGTGGAGATGGACCGGACAAAGGCTACACTCGCCTCCGTAGGGCGTCATGTGGGTGAGAGCAACTCTTCTGTGGGCGAAGGCTGCAAACTAAGCCGCCCATCCCCGTGCCCTGCTGGAGGAAGAAACGGCCAGCCCCTGTAGGATAGAAGACCCATGGACGAGTGAGGGGCCGGAGGGGTCTCCGGAGAAGCCTGCGGGGCAATCAACTGCAAGAGATGGCGTAGAACCCGCCCCGGAAGCCGCCGGGGAAAAGGCAACGACGCGGCGTCCAGTCTCCTGTGAAGAGCAGACGACAAATCCTCCGGAGAGGAAGGGACATCCGGAGAAGTCGACGATCCGATGTCGGGACGGCGCCGGGGAGTCCGCCATGGGCACCGGTGTGTCCTCGAGCGGCGCCGAAGTGTCCACCAGGGGTGCCAAGTCGACCACCACCACCACCACGTGCCATATAGGAGAAAGGGGCAGGGTCGGAGCCGAAGCAGCCAATGAACGGTGCTGAAAAGGCGCCGGCTCTACCTTCGACGAGGCAGCCGCCTGCGCAGAGGACCAAGAGGGACCTCTGGGAGGTGCTCCGGGTGCCGGCCTCCACCCACGGCACCGCCAGGGTGGAGGAAAGCCATCGGCGCCGGAAAGGAGTCGGCTCGGCCTCTGGTAAGACAGCCGCTTGCCCAGAGGACCGAGGGGAGACTCGGGACGCAGTGAGTCCCGGTGACCTCCTGCGACCCCACAGGGAACCCTGCGGGGTTTTTCGGCAAGGCAGGGACACCGTGGGTTGAAGAGGGGAACCCTGTAGGGCCGCGCCTTGACGACACCACACCTCCAACACCTGAAGCCTAACTCGTCAGCGAGTCCGCAGAAGGCCCGCGCATGGCGAGGGATCTGCAGACGTCACAGGAAGAAGAGGGGGGCCCAAAGAAGCCTGCAGAACCGTAGCGTAGGCCTTCATTTGGGCCCTTGTCGCCCCAATGCCAGGAAACGGCGGATAGGGTGGCGACGGGCGAGGGAGCGCATCCCGAGAGGAACCCGCGCCCACTGCAGAAGGAGGAAAAGGCCTCGGTGGCAAGCTGCAGGACTTACCGGCGGGTGAAAGACGCAGATGGGGCCTCGGCGAAGGACGATGCCGCAGCTGGAATCAGCGGCTTCTGTATCCTTCCGAGGTAGGGGACGGACGCTGTGACGGTTGCGGTGCCGGTGGAGGTGTAATTAGGTCAACCGGTGCCGATCCGGATCCAGGCCTGGATCCATGGGGGCCTTGCGGCACCGGAACAGACGGCGGCGAAGGCCTAGGCCCCCCAACTGAATCCGTGGGGCCTGAAGGCGTGCCGGCGGGTTCGGGCTGCCCAAAGATAGCATGCATCACTTTGTAGAACGTATAAAGTTTGGCGGGAGTCGCTCCGAGTCACCGGAAGATTCCTCTGGCTCTGCACAAAGAGTGCGGGCGGGGCAGCGCCCGATACCTCGTCGCGTCAGCCGATGCTTCTTCGACTTCCTTTTGTGCTTCGACTTACCCGACCCAGAGTGCAAACATTTGGACGAGTGGTGATGGCTCTGCGACCGGTCCCTCGACTTCTGGCGCTCAAGCAACTTTCGTGACCGCTCCCGCAAAGCCTTTGGTGCCATCGACCAGCAGTCAGAGCACGACTTGGGGTCGTTGTAGCGCTCCAGGTAAAAGAGGGGCACACGTTGCAGATCCATAACAGACATCAGTCGGGTACAGGAACCGCATGCCTTGAAGCCGGGCATCCCTCATGCACCAGGAGTCGATGGACTCAGAAAAAAAAGTGGACAAAAGACATAAGTGACTGAAAGTACTGCTCTCTCCGGATCTGCGCTGGCTGGTACGGAAAAAGAAAGAACTGACGTCAGCACGCAAGGGCGGCGTCTAAGTCGCAACCGCGACGTCATCCCGGTGACCACGAGGCCAACGACCGACGCGGAGCTGACCGACCCCACCTTCCGACGCGCAGAGGTACTGCTGACGAAAAAACTTTCCTGATCCAGTCCGACGCTTGGGGGTAATTCTAAGGTAAGGAATCTATAACTAACGTGTTTCTTTCAGATACCTACAACATCTTTCCAGAAACACAAGGATGCACTTTCAGGATTGGAGCAGTTCAATACTATTTCAATTAGGCAGACTACGGCTGACTGTGGCACCTGGCCATGGCACTGAAGATGTATATAAATATTGGCAGATTATTTTTTGACACAGACGCCTGCACACCACTGTTGAAAACAAAAAGAACCAGTGGCAGGACTGCTGCTGGATAGCTTATATATCACAAGACTAGGCCTAAGTCTGGAAAAACCTGCAGAACAAGTTTACCTTTGATAACACCTTATCTGGTAGAGGCTATATCTAGCTGAAGATTTCTTACCTTTGAACTTCCCAGACGTCACATGGATCCAGAAGATTTTTCATGAGCAGTAGCCCTGCACGCCGGTAGGCGTGGTCAAAAGGCTCTGCATGGAGTTGTCCGCGCCTGACGTGATGTCGCAGAACCTATGTAGGTGCCCGCCAGGCATGCTGACGGCAGTTTCTCCTCACGACTTTCCATGCCAGAAGCACAGAGCCATGAAGTAAACTGACCACTGGTGCGTAAAACTAGGGCCTTGAAATTGATCAGCCCTACCCCCAGAAATATGTTCGCAGAGCGGGAAGAATGGGTGGGTCAGTAAGGAATCCGCCGCTATATAGAAACCGCGTATGTCACATCCGGCACAGAAGTCAATAATGCCACGCGGAGCCGATCGACAGCGCCGACTGGCGATTCGGGGTACTGATCATGAAACTTTTCTGGATCTATTCTGACACTTGGGGATAACTGTAAGGTAATGAATCCGTGGCTAGATGTCTCTATCAGATATAGGAAAACAAAGGTAACAGTCCTTTTACATCAATGTACTCAGCATTTGAAACAACATCCCTGTATCCATCAGGACTGACCCAATGCTGCTCCAATTTAGGAATGAGTTGAAGAAAGCTTTTTAAAAAGCACTACTTTACTGTGCATGTACAGTCCGCAAACCACTTACCTCCGTTACTCATTGACTTCATGATTGTCTGTACAGCACTCCGCTGCATTTTGGCTAGAATCATGCTACAGAAATACAACATACGTACACAGATGGCATTGTCAGACTGGCATAAGAAAAAACATGTTTGGCAAAGGCATCAATCTGTTTGTACCGTATGTTTGGTGGATTGGTTGGAAATGAATTAGAGTTCAACTTGCTGTTCAAGGCCTGTACAAGGAGACTATACAGAAAAGGTTTCCTTGAAAATCAGATCACCGGACACTGTGTTTGGCACCTACCGGCTAACAGGCAGGCAGGAACATGGTTTCAACCTGCTGGTCAGAGTATCACTGAAAGTAAGGGCACAGATTTTGCCAACCCAGTCTTGACAATTTTTGTCAAAAACAGAGGGCAGTTGCAATTCAAGTATCTCTGCTGCCCTTCGAACCACCAATGCAAATAAGGCACTTTCTTACTAGAGAAGTCAAGCTATGCGTCATGCGAGGTATCAATCGCACTGGTGTTCTCTAAATCAAGGTATATGGCATCATCAGCATAAAGAGGGGGAGCAAGCTTATGTTATTACCCTCATCAATATCATGGGGATGCACCCTTCTTTAGCACAGAATCAGAGTCAGAAACAAAAAGATAATGGAGCCGCTGCTGATGGCTGTGAAGCGGTAGATGCAGAGTTACAGACAAATTGCATGACAACTGGTTGAGTTTTAGTAATCTGACATCATGACTTTGGTCGAGCGAATGTCTGTTCAGGATCCAACATGGGCGTCAGCACAGGTTCATCCACATATACCAGCCCTGGATACCTGCGTGGATTGAAAGTCTGTATCAGAGTCCGTTCAGGCCTGATAAAGGGGATAGACGACACCCTAAAGGAATTCACAGGGGTAATCCAACTGGAGACCCTTCCGGTTCCATCAGTCCGGAAGGCTCATTAGTGAGCCAAAAGTACAGTGAAAAATAGCAGCATGGCATTTTTGAAGGCCTCAATATCCTGCTGGGTGGATGATGGCCTAGGAAAAGAGTCAAAGTGAGGACTCTGTTTCATTGCTAGCCAGTTCAAGGGAGTGTGGCTTACATCTTGACACCCTGAAGCCAGTGCTTGGTTTGCAAAAAAAACAAACTTACGTGCCAGGGCCCTCGTCAGGAGGCCGCAGCAGCTTGCACCCCCCATTGCCCCTGCCAGCACTGCCAACAGTACTTACACAACTAGAAACCATCATACTCCTACAACTGTCACAATTCCAGGCCCCCAAAACTATGAATATGGCTTGAGAAGCAGGCAATATTCAATGTTTATTGGATAACTAAACAACTGTTTTTGTGTTGCTCTCTAAATTAAACAGTCAGTGAAATCATGTGCCAGACGGTCACAAGTGCTGGTGCCAAGCACCTTAAAGCACGGAATCAAATTAAGCATTGCATGAAGCCTTCTCTTTGGAGTCAGAACTGCAGGATGGGGTTCCTGCTCCGCCTTCTTATGTGTGGACTTTCACTTACTCAGGAAATTCGAAGGGTAAGTGGAGCGATCGCATAATCAGCTTGGTGAACAGGATCACAACTTGAGAACAGAAGTAGCATTTGGGTGAAACCCACAATTACTTCTTGTGTTCGTCAATGTATAACTCCACCTCTTTGTCTGTAATTACGTTCTGGTACAGTAGAACACAGTGATCATCTGATTGCTAATCTACTTGGAATCTTATCTGGAGCCCATGCACCAAAGAAACACCCTTTGTGGGGTCTATGACTAACATTTGCTACCTGCAGTTGCAACACAGTGCAATCCTGTCGATTTCTGCAGGGACATTGCTTCTTAACACTATGAAAAAGTTTGGAGTCACTGGAAGACCAACAAAGTCATGAGAGGAGCTCTGATTCAAGTTAAAACTTCAGGTGTGGGTGCTTATATGCTGCTTAGCTTTGTTGCTTCTGGGGAGGTGTGGAGTCAGTGAAGAGCAGCATGGCATCACCCGATGGTGTACAGAAGCACTGCTACAAAATTCTCCAGATCCAGTCTAGCACGAGTTGAGGGTTGTCAAATTAGAAGAATCAAATCAGAAAAAGACAAAAATAAATCTGAGTTAAATGATTGAAGCACAGAATACTGCAGAAAACCCCCCAGTAGAGACCGTGCAAGACTAGGGTAGAGGGGAGGCAGGGTGGGATCAAGTAAGCTAACTGAATCTTGACCTTATTGGCTAGAGTTCGGGTCACATAATGAGGTGGAGTAGATGTATATATTCTTAGGCTGATTTCAGTGTTATTTAGTGCATATTAATAAACTTCAATTTTACCATTGGTTATTGTCTATTCCATTCATGACAACGTTTAATAGGTTAAGTGTGTTAAACTTCTATGATCCAATTTTAAAGAAACTCTGCCCGACATGATACTGCTCTGTCATATTTTGACTATCCCAGGACCCTAAGTAAGTACTCTCAAATGTTGCAAGCTCAACTCTTCTGATCCTATCATGAACCTTACCCTTACTTACTTTCCCCACTTACTTTCCTCGCCCCTGAATAGAGCCAAGAGTAAAAGCTCAACTGGCCAATTACCAATAATCTTCTAATCACTTTGAATAGTGTGGCATTCACAAGTACGCTTATTCATCTGGCAAAAGTAGCGAACTATAAAATAAAAGCAAACATATTACATACCCAAAATGCTGGGGTCAGCATGAAGCATCACAGGTCGCTTCTTCATCTTGCTAGCCTGGCTGCTGTCAAACGATGCCTGCTTTGAGCTATGGTTGGCCTGAAACATGGACTGGAGGCTGCTGGGACTAAGCCACGAAGACTCCTGGACATGTTAGAATGGAAAGCAAAAATGAACTTAGTGACGATTAAGACAATTCAAAAGAATCAATGCAAGAAAGAATGCCAGTCTTAAAACTGGAATGCAGGTATGCTTAAAAGCCAGAACCACATTGCACAAAAGAACCATCTTTAATGGAGACTGCATTGACAAAGGACATAGGTCCTTCAGCAGGCACTACAATTCAAAACTGGTTCATAAGGCATTCAATAGAATGGTCCTAATGTAAAGTATACAGAATCGTGTCAATGCTCAAGAATGATGATGCTGTGTAGTCGGGGGAGGGGGGTGGCAGGGATCTTCCATGTCCACAGTCCTGGTGAGGTGATTCAAGCACACAGGGGTCGATGTCCCACAAAGTCTTCTCCCAGTCAGCAAAAGTCCAGTCACCACTGGACTTTGTTTTCTTCTTTTTGCATTAGCTCTTTCTAGGCAACCAAGCTGCACTAAGAGAACACTCAAGAGGACAGCAGACTTGGTTGCAACTTTTGAGCGTCGGGTCCTTGTCTCTTGGGCTGCACGCCGGCGAGCCAGTGAACTGAGCTACGAACTCGCCCCAGTAGTCTTCAACTATTGTGGCCCTGTACTGCGAACAGGAAATGAGCAAACTGGCTTTGAGTCCCTGCTAGAGGCTGGGCTTAAGGGATTACTTCTTCACGAGCAGGACACAGCAGGCACAGTCCTTTCCTTCTCTAGCCCAAGGAGCTGCAGTCCTTATTTCAGGCAAGTGACATCTGAGTTATGGGCGCCGGGAGTGCCCTATATAAGCTCAGAAAGTGCCCTCAGAGGATGTCGCACTCACTAGCCAATGTGCTACTACGTTCCCTCCCACTTGATGACAACCTCCTGTGAAGTGTGGCATCTACCTATCCCAGTAGGCTGCATTCTGCCAACTCTCAAAATGGCAGAACCCATCTCTCATTCTGAGGTGCTCGGTAGCCCATCCTAGAGGTGTGGATAAGGAGTAGTTTCTTTTCTGTAACTCTAGTTCTGTAGTAGGGGTATCTCTGTTATAGTCACAATCTAGTGAATAGTCCCGCCCATGTGCGCGGACCCTGGAGCAATAAAAATAATCTCTTAAGTTGTCAAGTCATGCAGACCTGCATCTACACTTAAGAGAGAATTTCAAAGACAGATAATGCAGCCTATATCCACAGGCTACACTGTCCAGTACTTCAACTAGAAAGAATTCCACCAGCAACCACCAACGGCACTGCCTGTCCAGCTTTTTCCATAGAGAAAAAACCTGCCTCTTCCAGCAAAAGCCTCTGGAATGATAGAGAGGAAGGAATGGACAGACAAGCCCCATAGGCTGCCATTATGTGGCTCAGAACAGGATACTGTGCCTTTAAGAAAACTTTCCAGAACTTTTCCAGTATCCCAGAATGCACAGCAGGTCCCTTTTACTTTCAGTTCTTTTTGAAGGCGTTGCATGCCAGACCTGTAGCATTCCTTATATTAACATTCATCTCTCCACCGGGGAGGAGGGCGGGCGCTTATGACTATAACAGAGATACCCCTACTACAGAACTGGAGTTACAGAAAAGAAACTACTCCTTCTGTAGTAGGGGATCTCTGTGTATAGTCATAATCTAGTGAATAGAATGGCAAGCCCATCCCCACACAAAAACGGCGGTGGAGAAGATTACAAAATAATACCACTACTGTGCGAACAAATTTCGCAGCTAAGCCGGCCCAACCTGAGCATCTGCCCTGGCATCCGCGTCTAGACAGTAATGCGCAGCAAAGGTATGGACCGACTTCCAAGTGGCCGCCTTGCAGATTTCTGCAATCGGAACATTACGCAGCAAAGCAGTCGTGGCAGCTTTGCCCCTGGTGGAATGAGCCTTAGGTTTACCCCCTAAGGTCTTATTAGCCTTTTGGTAACACAACTGTATGCAGGACACAATCCACCGAGAGATGGACTGTTTGGAGGTAGCAAGACCGGTCCTGACTGATCCATAATTGATAAACAATTGGTCTGACCTACGAATATCTTTGGTCTTATCAAGATAAAACTTCAACACCCTCCTAACGTCCAGGGAATGTAGAGACCGTTCCGCTGGAGAAGAAGGATTCCGAAAAAACGTAGGTAAAGTTATGGTCTGGTTGACATGAAAATCAGATATAACCTTAGGAAGAAATTTAGGGTGAGTACGCATAACAACCTTAGCAGCATGAAATACAGTATAAGGTTCTCGGCAACACAACGCCTGAAGTTCACTCACCCTGCGGGCCGATGCAATGGCCACTAGGAACGCCGCTTTCCAGGACAGGTGCTGCAACGAAGCCTTGTGAATAGGTTCAAAAGGCTCCTTCATCAATCTGGACAGCACCACATTCAACTCCCAGGAAGGCGAGGGAAGTCTGACCGGAGGGAACACCTTCAAGCCTTCCAAAAATCCTTGACCACGGGGATCTGAAAGAAGGAAGTCTGTGAAGGGCATTTCCTGTAAGCAGTCAAAGCAGCGAGATGAACCTTAATGGAGTGGAAATTAAGGCCAGACTGTGCCAAATGTAAAAGATATGGAAGGATGACTTCTTCCTTACAGGTTGTCGGGTCAAAGTTCTTGGATTTGCACCAGATGCAGAATCTCTTCCACTTGTAAGCATAGGAAGTCCTAGTGGAAGGACGTTTAGCCTCCTTCAGTATGCCCATACAATCTTCTGGTAGATTCAAATGGCCATATTGCACTATCTCAGGAGCCATGCCGCCAAACTCAAAGACGAGAGGTTAGGATGCACCATCCGCCCCCCGAACTTCGTGAGAAGGTCCGGCCTGCACGGCAGCCGCATGTGAGGAAGGAGAGACCGGTGAAGCAGATCCGTGAACCACCACTGCCTGGGCCATTCCGGGGCAATCAGGATCATCCGCGCCCTGGACTTGGACAGTTTGATGAGCACTGCCGGAATCAGGGGAATGGGTGGAAAAGCGTACAGAAAGCTGTTCGACCAGTCGATCCATAGCGCATTCCTCAGCGTCCCCTTCTGGTAGTACCTGGATGCGAAGTCTCGGCATTTGCTGTTTTCGGCAGTGGCGAACAGATCTACATCTGGAGTCCCCCACCTTGCGAAGACTTCGCCTAGTACCTCGTCGTTTATGACCCATTCGTGGTCCTGAAGCAGCCTGCTCAGCACGTCCGCCTGAACATTCTGCACACCTGGCAGATGCGTGGCCAGAAGCCAGCGCCAGATCGCCAGCGCCTCCTGCAACAGAGTGCGCAATCTCGACCCCCCTTGCTTGTTGAGGTAATACATCGTGGTTGTATTGTCCGTCTGTATCAGCAACGAGGTGGTCTGGAAGGACGGATGGAAGGCCTTCAACGCCAGGTACACGGCTCTGAGTTCCAGGAAATTGATGTGGTACGTCGACTCCAACAGGGACCACTGTCCTTGTATCTGTAAGACTCCGGAGTGCGCTCCCCAACCTTGGAGAGACGCATCCGTCACGATAGTCGTCTCGGGAATGTCCTTGTGGAAGGGAACCCCCCTGAGGAGATTCTCCGCCGAACACCACCATTTCAGAGACTGAAGAGCATGTAGAGACAGACGGATCTTGTCGTCCCAAGAACCTGTTCTCTGATCCCAGTGATCCTCCAAGGACTCCTGCAGTGGTCTCATGTGCAGCCGTGCGTGCGGCGTGACGAAGATACAGGAGGCCATCGACCCCAGCAGCGAAGACACCTTCCTCACTGTCACCGATGGAGCGGCCATGAGGTCCTGAGCCTTCCGAAGGAGCGATAACCGTCTCTCCTCCGAAGGAGACACGCTTGCTGACCGTGTATCGATGGAGGCCCCCCAAGTACTGTATGCACTGGACCGGAGTCGGGACAGATTTGGACATGTTGACGTGTAACCCCAGCTTGTTCAAGAGAACGCACGTCCTCCGGAAGTGCACCTGCGCTACCAAAAAAGATGAGACTTTGATCAACCAGTCGTCTAGGTACGGGTAGACAAACACCTTGTTCCTTCGTAGGTGCGCCGCTACCACTGCCATGCACTTCGAGAAGGTCCTTGGGGCAGACTTTAGCCCGAATGGCAGTACTGTGTATTGATAATGATTGGCGCCGACTTGGAACCGCAGGAACTTCCTGTGTTTCCATGCAATGGGCACATGGAAGTACGCATCTTGTAGGTCTATGGCACAGAGCCAGTCTCCCTGTTGCAGCTGAAGGTAAATCTGATGCAACGACAGCATGCAAAACTTCTCTCTGCAAATCCATTTGTTTGCTTGCCGCAAATCCAGAATGGGCCTGAACTCGTTCTTGTCCTTCTTGCGAACCAGGAAGAAAAGAGAGTACAGACCTCTTCCCCTTTGAGACAGAGGTACGTCTTCCACTGCCTTTTTCCTTAACAGGATGTCTGCCTCCGCCTGGAGCTCTCGCAGTTGATACCGTGAGCTTACCGGCGGAATCGCTGGAGGCGGTCTGATGAATCGAAGACTATCCATTGCAAACAATATTCAGCACCCACTTGTCCTGAGTAACTTTTCTCCACTCTGCCGGAAAAAATTGAATGCTTCCCCCCACTGGAGTGGGTAACGATTGCAGGGGAAGTAAATGCTCAGGGCCGCGACCCGGCCGGGCCCTTGGTAGCAGGAGCGGACTGCTGGCCCCCTCTACCCTTCTGGCGTTTCTGGAAGGGTTTACGGAACTGCTGCTGCTGCTGCTGCTGCTGCTGCTGTCCCAAGGCCTGTCCACGCCCTCTGCCCGCAGACCCGAACCGTCTCTGGAAGGGCGTTTCTTCTTTTCTGGCTTCTCCAAACCAACAGCCGTCAGGGTCTCCGCCTCCGTCTTCATGCGGGCCATCTCGTCGTCCGCATGCTGGCCGAACAGGGTTTCCCCCGAGAAAGGCAGATTGGCCACTCTCTGCTGAGCCTTCGGGTTGAGCGAGGTAAGGCGAAGCCTCGCGTGCAGTCGTTGGTGGACGCCATGACAGTACCCATGCGCCGCCAGCAGGGACACATCCGCTGCCGCACTGATCACCTGGTTGGAGACTAGCATCCCCTCGCGCAAAGTCTCCAAGAAGTCCTCCCTCTTGTCACGAGGCAGCAGCTCCGCATACTGCTGGAGAGACTCCCACAGGGCACGGTCGTAACGCCCCAACAGAGCCCCGGCACTTGCCGCCTTCATGGTGGTGGCAGCCGTACCACAGACTTTCCTGTCCGCCGAATCCAGCCAGCGGCTTTCCTTGTCGGGCAGAACTGTCGATGAGGGGGTGGTAGCATGCTGCTTCCTCGCCGCCGTCACAATGACTGAATCCGGCTTAGGGTCCGTCCTCAAAAAGGTCGGGTCCGAGTCCGGAGCCCGATACTTCTTCATAAGCCGGGAGGGGGCGGATTTCGTCACTGCCGGAGTGAGAAACAACTCCATAGCGGGCTCCACCAGTCCCGGCACGAGAGGCAGCAGGGGGCGAGACAGGTGCTTCTTGTGCAGCGTCTTGAATATCACGGACGTCGTAGGTGTCGGTACCGTCACTCCCAACTTGGCTGCACCTCTCAGCAGCACCTCCTGGAAGGAGACCAGATCGTCAACCGGCGACACCCTCGTCCCAGGTGAGTCCGACAGCGTCGGTGAGAAGTCCCTGGCCGATGATAGAGTTCGCGATCTGGATCTGCGCCTCCTGTGGCGCCGTCTCGATGTTGACGACGAACGCCCACGGCTCCGCGATCTCCCTCTCCGTCCGGAGCGGGAGCGCGATCTTCTTGGCTTCGGTTTGTCCGCCGGCCTCGCCGAGCCCGGCGACGGTGGCTTACCCTGGCGCCGCGGATTAGGCGCTCCCTGCGGCGGCGTCGGATAGCTGGGCAATGAGACCGATCGCGTCGGAGCTGGTGGTGGGCCTGAAGGCATGCGAGGCGGAATAGGAGGAGGCGGAGGAGGAGTTGGCGGTGGTGGCGTCAGCGGCGGTGGCGGAGGAGGAGGCGGCGTATATACCGCTGAGTACCCCGAGCCCGGGGACTCCGTCGAGGGACTCCTGGTGTCCGGGCGCCCCCTGCGCCTCCTCGACGTCTATGAATCCTTCTTCGATGTCGATCGCATCCTCGACGGCGAGTGACGCCTCCTCGACGGCGAGTGACGCCTCCTCGACGTCGATCGTCTCGTCGACGGCGAGTGACGCCTCGACGGCGAGTGACGCCTCCTCGACGTCGATCGTCTCCTCGACGTCGACGGCGAGTGACGCCTCGACGGCGAACGCCTCCTCTTCGCCGACGGCGAACGGCGACCTCCCCTCGACGGTGAGCGCCGACGCCGGGCCTGATCTCGACGTCGATGCCTCGACGGACACGTTGACGGCCTCGACGGACACGTTGACGGCGTCGACGGCGACGATGCCGTCGACGGCGGTCCTATCAGTTCCCTCGACGTCGAACGTCGTCGCTTCTCCCCAGAGCCCTGGGGGGACGGTGAACACACTGTGGTCATCCCTCTCGACGCCTTAGTCGACGTCATAGACGCCGGTGGAGAGTGGGGGCGTTTGCCGGTCTTCCTGCCCCTGGGGAGCCCCCCAGAGGCCTCAGCATGGGCAGAATCAGCCCCTCCTGACCCACCTTGTGCCTTCAGCCTTCTGTCCTCCAGGACTTGGAGCCTGATCTTCATTCTTTCCCTCAGGGTCCTGGCTGAGAACGAGTGGCCGATATCACACTCTTCAGGCACATGGGACTGGGGAAGGCAGCCTATACACACCTTGTGTGGATCTGACTTAGCCTTCTTCCTGTCGCACTCTGGGCACTTGTCGAACAAGCCAGGCAACGTGACAGCACCAGAACACTAAACACTTGAATAATTGACAAAAAACACCAATAAACCCTTGAAAAAGGAGAGCTCAATGCCCCAGGGTCCTGCCAGCAGGAGCCGGAAAAAAGAACTGAAAGTAAAAGGGACCTGCTGTGCATTCTGGGATACTGGAAACGTTCTGGAAAGCTTTCTTAAAGGCACAGTATCCTGTTCTGAGCCACATAATGGCAGCCTCTGGGGCTTGTCTATCCATTCCTTCCTCTCTATCATTCCAGAGGCTTATGCTGGAAGAGGCAGGTTTTTTCTCTATGGAAAAAGCTGGACAGGCAGTGCTGTTGGTGGTTGCTGGTGGAATTCTTTCTAGTTGAAGTACTGGACAGTGTAGCCTGTGGATATAGGCTGCATTATCTGTCTTTGAAATTCTCTCTTAAATGTAGATGCAGGTCTGCATGACTTGACAACTTAAGAGATTATTTTTATTGCTCCAGGGTCCGCGCACATGGGCGGGACTATTCACTAGATTATGACTATAACAGAGATACCCCTACTACAGAACTGTGGGTTACACGGCAAAAGGAACACCAATTTGGCCAGTGTGTTCCCCTCTCTGTTCCAGATGTAAACCAGTCTACCTGAAAAACAAGTTACTTACCTTTGGTAACCCCTTATCTGGTAGAGACTATCTAGCCGCAGATTCCTTACCTTAGAATTATACCCAGGCGTTAGACTGGATCCAGACATTTTCTTGAGACTGGAACCCCTGCACACCGGTAGGTGTCGGTGTTCAGCCCTCCTTGGCATCTTCGGCAGGGTCAACCATGCCAAAAGTGATGTGCAATGTACCTATGCAGGTGAAACCCCAGCGAGCTGATGTCAGTTACTTTTTAAAACTTTCCACGGCAGAAGCGCGGATCCACAAAGTACACTGACCACTTGTGTGGAATGCGAGGGCCTTATACCTAGAAATTTGTTCACAAAGCGTGGAGGGTGGGTGGGTTGATGAGGAACATGTGGCTATATAGGGTCTCTACCAAAAGGAAAATGCTACTTACCAGTATGCATCTGTTCCTGGCATGTAGAGCTGCAGATTCACATACTGTGCATAGATCGCCATTTGGTGTTGGGCCCGGATGTTTGCACTTTTGGAACAAGTCTTTGGAAGTCACAGGATAGGTGACTCCTCCTTTGGACAAGAGTGGGCATGGGCATCGACTCCATCTTCAGATTGTTTTCTCGCCAAGAAGGGAAATGATGGAGCTTTGTAAGAAACAGAAATAGACGTCCATGCATGTTGTATCTAAGAGAATACTGGAACAGATGAACAAGTTACTTACCTTCGGTAATGATGCATCTGTAAGAAACGTTAGTTAGATTCCTCACCTTAGAATATCCCCAGGCGTCAGGCTGGATCCGGAAAGATTTTTCGTCAGCAATACCCCTTGTGCGTCGCTAGGCGTCGTCTGCGGCTCCGCGTCCATCGTCGGCGTTGTGCGCCGGAATGATGTCGTCAGAGTACTTAAGACGCCGCCCTCGCGCGCTGACATCAGTTCTTGAACACAGCTTTCCGCGCCAGGAATGCAGAGCCATGCAAGAGACACACTGGTGCCAAAAAGTCTAGGGCCCTGAAAAGGATAACCTTAATCCTAGATGTCAGTTCGCAGAAAAGGGAAGGATGGGTGGGGCGGTGAGGAATCTAACTAATGTTTCTAACAGATACATCGTTACCGAAGGTAAGTAACTTGTCCATCTGAAAGAAACACGTTAGTTAGATTCCTCACCTTAGAATAGATACCCCAGCAATACCAACCCCGGTGGTGGGTCTACGAACCAAGATCACACCAGAAAGTCCTGGAGAAGAGAACGGCCAAAGAAGCTGTCTCTCCGGACTTGGCTGTCCAGGCAATAATGCTTGGCAAACGTGTGCAGCGAGGCCCACGTTGCTGCCTGACAGATGTCCTGCAAGGGGACTCCTCGGCCCAGGGCAGTAGTCGCCGCTGTGGCCCGGGTGAAATGGGCTCTCAGCCCTACAGGAGGGTCCTTTTTAGCCAAGGAGTAACAGGCTTTTATACACAATACGACCCACCGCGAGAGGGTTCGCTTGTGTACCGCCCGCCCCTTCTTAGCACCCACGTAACCAACAAAGAGTTGGTTGTCCACCCGGAACTGTTTGGTGCGGTCCAAATAAAAGGACAGCGCCCATTTTGGGTCCAGACGGTGGAGCCTCTCTTCCTCTTTCGAAGGATGGAGAGGCGGAAAGAAGGTGAGCAACGTGACAGACTGCCCGATGTGAAAGGCAGTCACCCCTTTCAGAAGAAAGGAAGGACGAGTCCGGAGGACAACCTTGTCCGGATGGACAGAAAGAAAAGGAGGCTTAGAAGATAGAGCCTAGAGCTCACTCACCCGTCTAGCCGAGGTGATGGCTACCAGGAAAGCAGTCTTAAGAGTCAGAAGACGAAGGAGACAATTATGAAGAAGCTCAAAGGGAGCGCACATCAGATATGTCAAGACCAGGTTCAAATCCCACTGAGGTATGACGAAGGGGACAGGAGGAAACATGTGAGTAATGCCTTTGAAGAAACGAGAAACAACAGGGGATTTGAAAAGAGAAGGCTGATCAGGAAGCCGTAAGAAAGCAGAGATAGCAGCAAGATAACCTTTTAGGGTGCCCAGAGCAGAGCCCTGCTGGGCCAGGGAAAGAAGAAAGAGGAGAACCTCAGAAAGAGGGGCGGAAAGGGGATCCACAGCCTTTGCTGTGCACCATGCCACAAATTTGTTCCACCTGCAAGCGTATACCGTTTTTGTAGAGGGCCGCCTGGCCGTCAGAATCACATTGCAGACTTCAGGAGGCAAGTCAAATCGCATCAACTGTCGCCGCTCAATCTCCACGCATGGCGGTGGAGACTGGACAGGTTCGGGTGGAGGACCGTCCCCTGCTGCTGCGACAGAAGGTCCTCCTGAAGAGGCAGTCTAATCGGGGGATCGATTGACAGACTGAGTAGCTCGGGATACCAGTACCTTCGTGCCCAATCCGGAGCCACCAAGATGACACTGGCCCGGTCACGCCTGATCATCAGCACTCTGGGCAGAAGTTGTATAGGCGGAAAGGCGTACAACAGACCGCAACTCCACTCGCGACGAAACGCGTCCCCAAGCGAGTGCCGCCTTGGAAATTCCAACGCGCAGAGCTGCTGACATTGCGCGTTCTCTTCGGTGGCGAATAGATCTAACCAAGGCTCTCCCCACTGCCGAAAGAGGCCTTGCGACACGTCCGAGTTTAGACGCCATTCGTGATCCATCATGCACCGGCAGCTGAGTTTGTCTGCTCTGGCGCCAGATGTTGAACCACCAGGGTGATGCCCTGATGTTCCAGCGATGTCCAGAGGCGCAGAGCCTCCTGACAAAGGGACCACGACCCCACCCCGCCCGGTTTGTTGCAATACCACATGGCGGTGGTGTTGTCCGTGAACACCTGCACCACACTTCCCCGGACAACGGGAAGGAATGCCTTCAGTGCAAGTCGAATCGCCCTCAGCTCCAAAAGGTTGATATGGAGCCGAGACTCCGCCGGAGACCAGAGTCCTCTGATCTTCGCCTCCCCCATCCCAGGAGGGACGCATGCGTCACTACTACGTGCTTCGGTTGGGGTAGGGAGAGGGCTCTATCGCTGACCCAATAGCGGTCCGTGAGCCACCACTGCAACTGCTTTGCAGAGCCCTCCGAGATCAAGACATGGTCGGACAGGTTGCCCCACTGCTGGGCCCACTGAAACTTCAGGTCCCAACGCAGAGACCGCATTCGCCACCTGGTGTGATGCACTAACAGGATGCAGGAGGCCATCAGACCCAGAAGCCGCAACACCAACCTGACTGAAACCCGGGATAGAGGCTGAAAGATGGGAATCAGAGCCTGAATATCCCGGACCCACTGCTCCAGAGGATAAGCCCGGAACTGCGCCGAGTCCAGAACCGCTCCGATGAAGAGTAGCTTCTGGGAGGGACTCAGATGCGACTTCGGCACATTGATGGAGAACCCCAGCAAATGCAGCAGGTCGGCCGTAGTCTGGAGGTGGGAGACGACTTGCTGGGTTGAGCCCGCCTTCAACAACCAGTCGTCGAGATAGGGGAAGACTGGAACCCCTTGTGAGAAGTTAGCCTGATGTATGATGTCACTAGTTCTAGTGTACACCTTATATCAGTCCAAACAACCCTTATGGTGATTGGTTGTAAAGTCAACCTTATAGACCAGCTATCCTAGTGGTAGCATGGACAAGAGCAGTCTTAGGCTAAACTCTGAATGGCATGTGAAGCCAGCTGTGATACCATATATAATCCCTTGAATACCAAATGAAAGGACACCACAACAGATATATATATATATATATATATATATAAAATAAAGTGTATTTATTCTAGTCAAACCCTCAGCACTCTTTATGAGATTCGAGGTAAGTACAACACAGTCTTATTCAAGCATACATTAAGTCACACTGGTAAGTAATACAGTTAGGCCCTAGGGGCCACACAAACCATATACTAAAGAAGTGGTATAAGGACCACTGTCACGGAAATAGCATAGGCCTAGGCCATCGCTGGGGCTACACTACACTACCAACAGTTAGGAAGTGGGAGGCCCACGGGATTCAGGTGCAGAGTGGAAACACTCACGCGTAATGCGTAAAATCGATAGAAATAGTACAGTTCTGAAATAAACAGTTTTAGGACACTTCTGGAGCAACTAGAAAGTCGAGACTCGGAAACTAGACCCTAGGATAGTCACTACCCTTGTGAGCATCGAAGTACCCAAGTTACCTAGCCCACGGGCTGCGGGTGCATAGGTGTGAACTTGCGTCGGGTTTCGTCGTGGACTTCTATGGATGCCTGAAGGAAAGTTGCTGACAGGCAGTCAGTGCAGAGTGTCCGGTGGATCCCAAGGCCGGGATCAAGAAGGAAGGGTACCTGCAAGCAGAAGGGACAGAGTCAAGGTCACTAGCCAGTGACCACGTGGAACCAGGCGATGTCGTGAAGATTGCAGGTGAAGAGTGAAGCTTGTCGCTGCAGCCACGGGTACCAGGAGACGTCGAGGACGACCAGGACCAGGAGGCGAGCTGTCCCACGAAGGCTCTTGCTGTCGGCGGCGTCGAAGTCGAGCTAGGACTCACCAAGCCTTGGCAAGCGGAACCCACGAAGAACGGAGGACTTGCTTCTGGTGCAGACCAGGAAGGTCTGGGGTGCTTCTCTTTTGCAAAGCGGGAGCCAGTCTGGAGGAGCCAAACTAGCAGTGAAGATTTAAAGGTGTGTCGTCGCAAAGGCCGCTAGCCAACGGGCAAGCAACCGGACAGACGTGGCAAGCAGGAAAATGCAGAAGGGCCCAACGCAGGACTCGTGGAGTGTGGGGGGCCGATCTTCGTTGCAGATGGTGCTTGGGGTTGGGGCTTCTCAATCCCCGGTGCACAACTTCGAGGGTACCTCAAAAGCTGCGCTGGAAGATACTCGCCACTTTTCCCAGGTAGCCGGTCCCACGTCTCTCATCGCCTCCACGGATCTCAGCTCGGCTGTGGATCAGGGTCGGAGAAGTCTGGAAGTCAGGGCTCTGGTCGGGCTCTGCAGTCGGTCCCTCGTAGAACTTCAGCAAAGCAAAGGGTAGTCTCTTGATGGTGCCTGTTTGCACAGGGTAGCCACTCCTTGGCCACAAGGGAGATTCTTCAGTCTTCTTCTTTCGTCGAATGCCGAAGGTCCAGAGTTTCTGTTCAAGTTGCAGGTTCAGGATAATCTAATCTCCTGGGGCACAGCTACCACTCTTATACTAATCTGGGGGGCTGGGTTGCCTGCTAGGTCACGCCTTATGGGTGGGACCTAGGAGGGGGGGTGGTTACACCCCCTTCCCTTTGTCCAGTTTTGCGCCAGGACTGGGGCTGGTGTGCCCCAGCACCGGTTTGAACTGGACTATGCATGGGACACCTTGTGTGCCCCAGGCAGTATCTCGTTTCATTCATCCCTCCCTGCCCCAATACACTAAGGCCTGTCTGGGGTGGTGCTCGCACCTCCCAAGGCAGGAAACCTATTGTCCAAGCCTCCCTTGCCGGGATCACTCCCAGCAGCAGGAGGTCAGACTTGTGTCGTGGCAGCAGCATCCATTTTGTGATGCTGGGGCTCTGGTTAACTTTAACCGGGTAAGTAGGTTTCAACATGTCTTCTCCCTCTAGAAGGGAGGGATAATATCCTCATCCCCAGAAATGGGATGGGGGTATTATTCCAAAGTGTTAGACACCTTACACGACATGTTTTGATACAGTCAAACCATAGTTACCATAACCGTCTAAGATTATAAGGCACTTTAAGAGTATATGGTAGGCTATATCATAGAACAGCTATAAGGACATGGTTCCGAAAGCTGCAGACAGGCTCAGCTCATGCTAGAGCACCATCTCACATGTTACCAAGCACTCAGCCTCCAGGATTGTTAAGGCCTGCCATAGGAGTGGCTGATAGGTACACATGTGTCTATATGTAAGATATGTATAGGAATACTACATCTAAGCAAGGAGTGATTACACGACCTTGCCCCAGCTGAGTGATCAGCCAGTTGTGTCATAATGGAAGGCCAGGCCAGGGGTAGCATAATACATGCTGCAGCCCCTGGCAGGCCTAGGGTACACCTATGCCCTGGGTACCTAAGGTACACTGTACAGGGGCCAATAAGGTGATCCTATCCAAATGGGTTATGCACCTAAAGTACATAGTATTAATTTAGAGAGAGAACAGCAGGGCTGTGGGTCTGATTAGCAGGCCCACAGCCACATCTAATTCGAAAACCAGTAAAGCAAAAGCAAAAAGTGGGGGTGAACATAGAGAGCAGACCCTACTCTCCCACACCCCTGATCTGCGCAGATGAGCTGCACCCACCGCCATCACTTTCGTGAACACCCGAGGGGCACTGGTGAGTCCGAAGGGGAGCACGGTAAACTGAAAAGGCTCCTGACTCACTATGAACCGCAGGTAACGCCGGTGGGCCGGCAGGACGGGGATGTGAAAATAAGCGTCCTGCAAGTCCAACGCTACCATCCAGTCTCCAGGGTCTAGGGCAGCCAGAACCTGAGCTAAGGTGAGCATCTTGAACCTCTCCTTCCGGAGGAAGGCATTGACGCTCCTGAGGTCCAAGATAGGGCATAGGCCCCCTTTGCCCTTCTTGGGAACCAGAAAGTAGTGGGAATAACAACCACGGCCTACTTCTGGACCAGGAACGTGCTCGACGGCCCCTTTGCCCAAGAGGGCAGTAACTTCCTCCCGTAGAAGATTCAAGTGATCCCCCGGCATGCGGTGGCATGGCTGGAGGGGTCGTCTCGAAGGGGAGGGAGTAGCCCCTTCGGACGATTTGCAGCACCCACCTGTCCGAAGAGATGGAACGCCAGTGGAGCAGGTGATGGCGAACTCTGCCTCCCACTGGCGTGGAATGGGCCCGAAAGCACGGACTAGGAAGGCTTTGAGGCGGATGCTGCTGGGGTGGATGTGGATGGACCGGCACGTTGTCCCCCTGTACCGCCTCGGCAGAATCCACATCCGCGTGGAGGATGATTCTGCGGCCTGTGGCTAGGCGGACGTGAGGGGGCGCCCCTTCCTTGGCCACGAAAGGGGCGAAAAGCAGAAGTTTGCGGGCGCGGGGCCGAGAGACACAAGGACGTGGTCGTGGTCCTGGAGTCCTTAAAGCGCTCCAGCGCACTGTCCGCTTTGGCGCCAAAGAGGCGATCACCATCAAAGGGCATGTCCATGAGGGTGCTCTGGACATCCCCGGAAATAGACGTGGACCGCAACCAGGCGTGACGACGAAGCGCCACCGTGGACGACATTGCCCTGCCAAGCGAGTCCGTCGTGTCCAAACCATATTGGATGGCATACCGCGCTGCGTCCCGCCCGTCGGCAAGAGCCTGGCCGAGCAGTGTCCGGGCCTCCTCCGGAGACAGGGGCAGCACGTCCTCCACCGTATCCCACAGAAAGTGGGAGTAACGGTCCAAGAGACAAGCGGTGTTAATAGACCGCAGCGCTAAAGTAAGGGAGGAGAACAGCTTTTTGCCAAACTGCTCCAGTCTCTTGGATTCCCGATCCGGGGGAGCGGACGGGAAGGAGGTCTGGGAAGTAGAGGCCTGGATAACCAGGCTCTCAGCAGTGGGGTGTTGAGACAGAAAACTGGGGTCACCCGAAGCAGGGCGGTGGTGTCGGGCTACGTTCCGATCCAAAGGAGGTACTATGGAGGGCTTGGACCAGGTGCCCTTAAGAACGTGCATCAGTGCTTCGCTAAACAGCAGCGAAGGCTACGAGGAGCTTGCTGATGGTTGGAGCACTTCAGTGAGGAGGTTAGTCCTCACAGCCATAGTACGGAGCTCCAGCCTGAGGGCTTCGGCTGCCTTACGCAACAGAAAAGGTAGCACCTTCCTCCGATGCCACGGTCAGAGAAGAGATTAAGCCAGTGTCAGGGGAGGTACCTAGTCCACTGACATCCCCCAGCTCATCTGCCCAGTCCTGTGATAACTGGCTCTGTTGGGCCAGAGGGTCCTCAGACCCCTCCCAGTCGCCCCCGCCATCCGATTCCTGATAAACAGGGGGAATTACCGGAGCCGGACGGAAGATGAAAGGTCATCCATCGGTGTCGGATGCGGCGCCGGTGCTGAATCGGGGAACGGCGTCGTCCGGGGACGGCGCCGGGGGTGGAACCGGTGTCGGCGGAGGAGGCGTCGTGAGGTCGACCGGCACCGACTGATATCCAGGCCTGCATCCCACGGGGACCTGCGGCGTCGGGACCGAAGTCGACGACGGCGCCGCCAGCTTGCTAGACCGCCCAGTCGAGTCCGCGGGGCCCGAAGGCGCGCCGGCAGGCGTCGACGGCGGACCCAGGTCCCTCATGGCCGAGAGAAAGGCACTGATCGCCGGAGTCGCGTCAGTCCCAGGGACCGGTGGGTATGGGGACGGACGCGGCTCCAGCCGAGCCGGTACCACCCGGACCCTCGACAGAGTCGTGTGACTGGCGAAGGGAGTGCGAAGAGCGATGTTGTCTCTTGGACTTCTTACCATGCTTTGCCTTGCTCGAAGACTTGGAACCCGACGAGCGGTGATGGTGGCTGCGGCTCTGCGACCGGTCCTTCGACCTCCTCCTGGACCGTGAACGGCACGGAGCCGAGTGCCGGAGCTCGAGAAGCTTGCGGGACCGCTCCCGCCTAGCCTTCGAGGTCAAGGCCTGGCAGTCGAGGCACGACTCCGCATCGTGGTCGGCTCCAAGACAGTAAAGGCACCGGCGATGGTGGTCCGTTACCGACATCAGTCGGTGACAGGAGTCACAGGCTTTAAACCCAGGCATCCTACCGGCACCAGTTCGTGTCGACGAATAGACAAAAGAGTCCAAAAAGTTGTAGTCAATAAATGACTAAAGGGGTAAGCTCTTCCCGGATCGGCGCTGTCTGGCGTGTAAAAAAGAAGAACTGATGTCAGCGCGCGAGGGCGGCGTCTAAGTACTCTGACGACGTCATTCCGGCGCACGACGCAGACGACGGACGCGGAGCCGCAGACGACGCCTAGCGACACGCAAGGGGTATTGCTGACGAAAAATCTTTCCGGATCCAGTCTGACGCCTGGGGATATTCTAAGGTGAGGAATCTAACGTGTTTCTTTCAGATAAAGGGAGCCGTGGAGGCGGGTGGGCGTGTGTGAATCTGCAGCTCTACATGCCAAGAAAAGATGCTTACTGGTAAGTAGCATTTTTCGTTCGAGGCATATTAGCTGCAGATCACACACTGTGCATTGATTGCATAGCAGTACTTCTCCTTAGCGGCGACCACCAGTATCTGTTGCAGCAGTTTGAAATAGTGTTTTGAGTACAGCCTGGCCCACACTAGCTTGTTGATTTGCCTGCACATCTACACAATAGTGTTTTGTGAATGTGTGCGGTGTAGACCATGTAGCTGCTTTGCAGAGATCATCTAAGGGAATGTTCCCTAAAAATGACATTGAAGCCCCTATTTTGCGGGTAGAGTGGGCTTTAGGGTCAATAGATAGTGTAGGTTTTGCTTTGTGATAGCAAATTTGTATACATTTGACAATCCACCTTGCAATCCCAGACTTTGATATGGGACTGCCTTTATGTGGTGGTGAGAAGGATACAAAAAGTTGTTTTGCGAAAGGGTTTTGTTGTGTCAATATGGTAAAGGAGTGCTCTTTATACGTCTAGTGTATGAAGAGCTCTTTCTGCTACCGTTTGTGGGTGCGAGAAGAACACTGGCAACTCAACAGATTGGTTGAAATGGAAGAGAGAACTTTAGGAAGGAATTTGGGATTTGTACAGAGAACCACTTTGTTATGATGGAGTTGTAAAAATGGTTCTTGAATAGTTAGTGCCTGTAGCTCACTGACTCTTCTAAGAGATGTAATGGCCACAAGGAAAGCGACTTTCCATGTAAGAAATTGTAGCTCGCATTTATGCAGAGGTTCGAATGGAGGACCCATTAGTCTTGTGAGGACAATGTTTAGATTCCACACTGGCGAGGGTGGTACCCTGGGAGGGATTATTCTTTTGAAGTCTTCCATAAATGCTTTAATGGCAGGTACCCTGAACAATGACAGATGTTGTCTGTTTTGTAGGTAAGCTGCTATGGCAGCGAGATGTAATCTAATTGATGTGTATGCTAGATTACATCTTTGAAGATGCAGCAGGTAACATATGATGTGTTGAGTGGAGGCATCTAGAGGATTGATGGTGGTGTTGTTACAGTATATAACAAATCTTTTCCACTTGGCTGCATAGCAGGCTCTAGTGATGGGGCGCCTAGCCTCTTTGATAACGTTCATACAATCAGGTGGAAGATTGAGGTAACCAAATTCTAGGACTTCAGGAGCCAGATCACCAGGTTAAGCTGATCTGGATGTCTGATCTCTCCATGGTTCTGAGTTAAGAGCTGTGGGGAGAGGTGTAGTTTTTGGTGCGGGACTACTGATCGTTCCAGCAATGTTGTGTACCATGGTTGTCTGGCCCATATTGGAGCAACTAGGATCAGTGTTCGTGACTGTTGCAGCTTGCGCACCACTAATGGAATGAGGGCGAGAGGCGGAAAAGCGTACGCAAATCTGCCGGACCAATTCATTCATATTGCATTGCCTTTGGACAATCGGTATGGATATCTGGCGGCGAAGCTTGGGCATTTTGTGTTGTAATGTGTGGCGAGGAGATCTATCTCTGGCTGCCCCCACATTTGGAAAAACGATTGAAGAACTTGTGGAAGAAGTTCCCACTCATGAATCTGTTGTGTCTAACGACTTAACAGATCTAATGAAATATGAGATGAGCCTGCACACCGTTTAAGGATGATTATATATATATATATACATTGAAGTGTTGACTTATTAAAGGTTAAATATGTGAAAAGCGTGCAGTCATGTATTGGGGTTTGGCCCTAACCCCTATGTAAACTATGAACAAACGAGAAGGAATGGGATGACCCAAACCTACATGACGCACAGCAGTAGACTAAAGATAGTCTCAAACAAATTTTAATTTTCACCTAAATAATTGAAACAAAAATATACATGTAATCATATCCTGTGCGGTTATAACAGTAAATGGCAGCATGATGAGTCGTTAAGCAGAAATTTTAAGGTTTCGAAATTTCACATAGATATTCTTTTCTTTGTGATCCTATAGATGCACAAATAACAAGCATAGAAAACAAACTAAATCTTCATTGCAGAAAAAAGTCCCAATGCATTTCGGGTTATTTAAACCCTTCTTCAGGGGAATAAGATGAGATAAATTTCCAAGTGGTCCACTGTAATGTAAACTACAACAGAACAAAGAGCATAATTATATTAAAATGTGACATTTCAAGATACTAATTAGGATTTGCACTCTGAGAAAAGGTCAAAAACCAGAGATTAAAAATATACTGTTGTGAGGTGCGTGCTGTGATGAATGTAATCATCAGGTGAAGTGCTTAACAGTATATTTGTGAAACAAACACACAAAGTAATAGTGAAGACCAAGCGGTGATCCGGAATAAAAATTTGACGGTGCATCGGTAATAGGGTGCCCATAAGTGTTATGCAGTGCTCAGCGGTAAAAGGTGAAAGAGTGCAGAAGAAGCCGTAACTATGTGTGACAGTTGGAGGAACTGAACGAAGCTTAGGCAACGAAACCCATCAGGATTTATAAGGCAAAGAGATACTCACTAAGGGGCGGGTCCTAACTTTCAAGATAGTGAAATGGTGACACAGCTTTCCGGTGAGATCTCAATTCTGTATAACCGAAGAAAGTTTAGAAACGTAGTTTAAATATACTTTCCAAGAGATGAAGAAAGACTAAGTGGTATCGCCCTATGCGTGATCACCCGTGTGTTCTGTGATAAAATCTTACCCGATATTCTCAAAATACGATAACTCAAGACGACTGAAATATAAAGGACAAAGGCATTTGTACACGAATCCTTAAGAAGCCAGGATTGTTTGAAAGTTCAATTGAAGCGCAAAACCTCCACGATTAGAAGAAGCTTACCGGCGAGTCGGTGAAAGTACAGCATTCTCAGTGTACTAGCGAGATGAGAAAGCGTGCGTGTAGACGCGTGCGTGCTTATTACGTATTTAAAGGAACCGTGATGTGAACAACGCAGCTCAGGTGGAAAAAACTTTATTGAAAATGTATTCGGATGACAGAACAGAGTTGGGCAAGTGCATTCATTATATTAACAAAGGAGAAAAATGAATAAAGGACGCTGTAAAAAAGGCGATTTGCCTAAATCAATGATGAAGAAAATGCAAAATGGGAAAATAAATGAAAAAGAGTGCAAATCCTGTACAGAAAGTACACTTGTACCTGCAAACATTAGCGTATTCACTTCACAACTGTTTATAAAAAGCACAACAATTCCACATGATCATTGAGCCCGCCTGGGGCTAACGTACCAAGTTTTTTGATCCATAAAGTCTCTTTACGTGCTAAACATGTGTTAAAGTCTGTACCTGTAGTTAAGTGAATTTTTTCCAAGATGGTGAAACGTAATTGTGGTATAGTGTGAGAAGTGTTGACCCAATGTGTTGCTAAGCATGATTTGAAGTTTTTATTGCGTATGGTGCTTTTATGTTCAACTATTCTTGTTTTAATTTTCCAGGAAGTTCTACCTACATAAACTAGCCCGCAAGGGCATTGAATCGTGTAGATTACTCCCTCAGTGGTGCAATCAGAAGAATGCCTCAATGTAATTTTCTGTCCTGTATGGGGATGTGAAAATGTGTTGCCAAGGATAACGTTGCCACATTGTCCACAGTTGTGGCATTTGCCCATTCCTTTGTGGGTTTGTTTGATGGAAGGACTTCCTGGTTTAAGAAGTTCTCTGAGGTTCTTAGATCTAGTATGTGCAAATAAAGGTGGGCCTCTATATAAGTCAGTAAAATCCGTTTCTTGTGCGATGATCTCCCAACGTTTTTTAATAACTTTCTTAATTTGTGAAGCTTGTGCTGAGTATTTTAGAACAAATACCTCACGTTGATCCGTCTGTTTTTGTGATGGGAGTAAAAGATCTTCACGTTTTTTGAGAGCCACTATCCTTTCAGCTTCTGAAAGTACGTCCTCCGGGTAACCTCGTACCTTGTATCTCATTTTTTGTTCTTCTGTGAATTTGATGCATGATGTTTTGTCTGATGTTATCCTTTTAATCCTGATGAACTGTGACACTGGTAAATGTTTGAGAGAATACGGATGTGCACTGTTTAAGTGCAATGCGTTGTTGACATCTGTGGGTTTTTTATAAACTGTTTGAAAACCTGTAGGTGTTTTTAGGATTTCAATATCAAGAAAGTGAATTTTATCGGTTTGAATATTGGAAGTGAACTGGATTCTCGGATTGCACTGGTTGAGATCTTGGATACAGGATTCCAAAGTGATTTGTGACCCTTTCCAGATAACTAGAATGTCGTCTATGTACCGTAAAAATAGAAGTGCATGCTCTTGCCATATTGGGTTTTGAAGGATACGTTGGTGTTCAAAGTGTGCCATGAAGTTATTTGCATATGCTGGTGCCCCGGGAAATCCCATGGACGTTCCTGTTTTTTGTAGGTAGAAGCGCTCCTTCCAACGGAAATAACTGTGATAGAGTGAAAAATTTAAAAGCTCCAATAGGAACACACCCATGTCAGGTTCAAAAAGAGATTGTAAAAGTCGCCACTCCACCGCTTCGAGACCTTCATTATGAGCTATGGATGTGTATAGAGCTACCACATCTATTGTACAAAGTAAAATGTCTTCTTCTAGATGGTGTGGTGTAGTTTCCAGTTTCAATAAACAATCAGTATTATCTTTGACGTAGTTCTCCCATGATTGCACTAGTGGTTGTAAATTAAAATCTATAAATTGTCCAATTGGTTCGTGTATTGATCCACATCCTGCCACAAATGGACAAAAAGGTGGATTAGTAACACTTTTGTGCACTTTAGGGAGCATGTATATGTGGGGTATTTTGGGGTTGTCAACTAGTGGAAATTTCCTGGTATTCTCAGTGATCAGGCCATTGTCAGTGGCTTTTTTTTTTAGTAAAGACCCTAATAGATATTTGAATTCTCTAGTAGGGTCATTGTCCAACTGAATATAGGTGTCTTGGTCATTAACATGCTTACCGACATTGTCTTAAAAAAATTCGGTGTCTAGAATGACTAAGGCACCTCCTTTGTCTGCCGGTAGAAAAGTTATGTCCTTGTCTTGGTGAAGTGCGTTGAGTGGCCGTAGTTCCTTCATAGATAAATTGGTGTGTTTGGGTTTGCAATATCTAATGTGTTCCAAATCTTTTTTCACCAATAATTCGAAGTTATCTAAGGTTTTATATGAGAATGGAGCCATGAATTTGCTCTTGGGGCGAAAACGTTCTTTAGGTCTCTTGTTTTTCTGAAGTGTTGGTGGAAAAGAACCATCTCAATCTAAGTTTACACATGAATTTGAAGAGAGCTATTTTCGTCTCTAGTGGGTTGGATGTGTAGGTGGGAACAAAGGATGTTCTTTTATTAAGTACCCTTGTTTGTTCTATGTTCAAGCTCTTTTTTGAGATATTTATCACAAGAGATTTGTTTTTTTCCAGATTCCTCTGTGGTCTGCCTGTTTCGGTGTTTTTTTTTTGTTTTGTCCCCTGAGGATACGGTGTCTGGTGGGTGAATGCTCCTGTCTGGATGTAGATTCGATGAATGTCCCTCTGCTAAAAAAGCCCGGATGTAGAAGCTGTTTCCTTGTTCTGAATACTCGTCTGCTCCGTACTCTGTTTAGCCGGTGGTCTTTGTGTAGATAGTTCGTGGACATCAACTACACTTTCTTCAGACGAGGTGTTACCTGGTTTCCTAAAGAAACGTTTTTGAGCATAAGTTTCAGCCCACGTATACACTTCATCTAATTTATAGTCGATGGTGTCTCGTCTGAATTTCCGGATCTTCCGTTCATGGACTTCTCTAGCATACGTGTCCAGTCTAACATTGATCTCTTCTAGAACCGTAGACCAATTTTCTTGTTCCATCTGTTCTTGAATCTCATCTTTGAATTTATTGATGTCTTGCGCAAGTTCTATGAGAATGGCTGATATCTCTTCTATGATTAATAGGATGAGGTCCAAAGAACATTTGTCCAATATGGCATACCATCTTGCCATGAATGTTTTATTGAATTTGAACAACATCGGTTTCAAAGTGATCCTCAGTCCCCTAGGGATGCGTTTTACTTTGTGGTACTCGATAAGAGTGGTGGCGTGGAGACGTTGATTTATTTCTTTTTTCATGGTATATTCCAATTGTTTAAGTAGTTGAGTTGTAGTTCCAGCGGTGGTACTAAAGGTATGTGCTTCCTGTATCAAAGAGTAAATTGATTCTGCTTCATCTGTGGAGTAGGCTTTGGTATCAGCCTGGTTAGTGGTAAGATCTGCTATATCTTTGAATGACATTTTTATCAATGGGTGCTGGTTCAAGGAAGTGGGCTCAGTGTATGAAATAATAAAATACGGGATGAGCCTGCACACTGTTTAAGGATGATTATATCACTTAAGTGTTGACTTATTAAAGGTTAACAGATCTACCATGTGATTTTGAATTCCTAGAAGATGTTGGGCTAAAAGGAATATGTTTTTAGGAATAGCCCAACTCCATATGCTCTGTGCTAGTTGAGAGAGCTGCAGAGAGTGCATCCCCCTGGATTTTGTAAATAGTACATTGCTGTCATATTGTCCGTGCGGACTAAAACAGCTTTGCCTGATATCTGTTTCTGGAATGATTTTAATGCCAGAAAGATTGCTAGTAACTCCAAATGGTTGATGTGGAGTAGCTTTTGCTGAGGTGTCCATGTGCCATGTATGGTGTGATGAAGTAGATGAGCTCCCCAGCCGGTAAGCGATGCGTCTGCTGTTAGCACAATCTGTGGAACCGGCTCTAGGAACGGTCGCCCTTTGGAAAGGTTTTGGGTGTTCCACCACTGCAGAGAGCGATGTGTGCGGCCGTCCACCAACACCAGATTTGTTAGCTGACCTTGAGCTTGGTTCCTCTGACGTGCCAAGCATTCCTGTAATGGGCGCATCTAGAGTCTTGCAGGAGGTACTATGAATAGACAAGAGGCCATCATCCCTATTAGTTGTATGAATACTCGAGCTGGAAGTGAGTGTTGCGGCTGGAATTTTGTTATAAGGGTATGCATGCTTGCTACCCTGGCTGGACTGGGATATGCAAGGCCTTTTGAGGAGTTTATTGTGGCACATAGATATTGTTGGATGTGGGACAGTTGGAGGTGAGACTGAGGTTTACGGTATACCTCAAGTCATTAAGTAGTTGGATCGGGTTTGAAGCCGGTAATGCGTAGCCACGCATGTCTGCGTAAAAGGACACTAATATTAATAGCTCGGGATTCTGTGTCTGCCGCATCCAGAGTGCAACGAATGGAGGTATTAGTAATAAGTTTGCCTTTCTGGATGAGATCATTGGCTCTTGTTTTATATTGATCTGGAAGGTGTTGTAGTAGGGTCTCTAGCTCGTCATAGTGTGCCCTATAGTACCTAGCCAGCAAAGCCTGTGTGTTGGCAATTCTCCATATGTTGGCTGCTTGGGACGCGGTTCTTTTACCAGATGCGTCCAACAGTTTTGACTCCTTATCAGGAGGTGGAGCATCGCCTGTGGTTTGGGAGATAAACCTTTTTCTGGCGTTGGAGACTACTAGGGAATCAAAGGGCAGTTGCCCTTTAATATAAGTTGGGTCAGTTGGGGCAGACTTGTACTTCTTTTCCACCCTGGGGTTAATGGCTCTGGGCCTTACAGGATCTTTAAACACTTCAGGGGCGTGTTTGATTACCCCTTTTAGCATTGGGAGAATGGAAGTGGCCCATTGAGATGGTGCAAAAGTGTCCATGAGGAAATCCTCTTCTACAGGGTCTGTGTGCAAATTCACACCGTGGTATTCTGCAGCTCTGTGTATGAGCTGAGTGAACCCTATAGTGTCCTCTGGAGGGGATGGTCTAGATTGGTAGATATCATCTTGTGGTGCATTAGGGACATCTGGTGTGCCATAATCTTCCCATGGGTCCTCTGGTGTGTTAGGGTAACTAGGTTCCCCTAAAGGGTCATAATCATCTTCCTCCCCGGAGGTGTCATCATCCTGTGGTGGAGGAGAGTGTGAGGGTACTGGGGATGGGATAGGAGAGATGTGGTGTGGAGGAGGAGGTGGAGAAGGAATTCTCAAAGGAAAAGTGGCAATGTCTCTTCTTTGGGCGTGGAGCTGGTACAGGTTTGTCCATTTTCCTTTTCCTGTTAGGACTAAGTATAAGTTGACTTGTCTTTGGGTCTATTTCAAAAGTTTTTGGGTTGGATCAGGTCGAAAAAGCTCCTCATCAGGAGTGTGTTTCGGTGCCGATTTTTTCGGGTCCGATTGTTTGTGTGGCACAAGTTTTGGAGTGGTTTTCTGCTCCTTAGGCTTGGAATCTGGAGTTTTCTTGGGTTCTGTCGGGGTCTTCGGAACCGACTGTTTCTTTGGTTCTGTAGATTTTTTCGGATCCGAAGGTTGAGTGACAGTGGTCATCGAAGCCGGTTGTTTCTTCGGTTCCGATGTTTTTTTGGAAGATTAAGCGTCAGTCTTTGGAACCGGTTGTTTTGTCTGGTTCTGACGGTTTTTTCAGAGCAGAGACATCCGTACCAGCGGTTTTCGGTGCCGAAGGCGCCGATGTGGAACCAGGTGTTGGTGCGGATCAAGACAGTTGTTTCTTCTTTAGCGCCGTGGATGGGTTTTCGGTACTGACTGTAGGCTGACTAGATCCCGAGTGGCCTGAAGGCTTAAGCATCGACTTCTTTGCCGAGCCCAATGGCGGGGCGTGGGAAGTTTTGTCCCGGTGTGCACCTAAGCGTGAAGGTGTGACCGAAGCCTTTTTGTGAATGGGTGTGTAGGAGGAGTCGACATCAGTACTTACGACCTCTAACAAGATGTTACCAAAGGTAAGTAATTTGTTCATATGATAGACACTTCTAGCCGCAGATTAGAAGATACCCAAGAAATGCCTCCCCGGAGGGGAGTCTGTGGACCAATTTCACACGAGGAAGTCCTGCAGGACCGAACGGGTAAAATGCCCATTCCTAGGGGCCTGATCTATCCAGGCAGCAATGTTTGGTAAACGTGTGCAGGGAGGCAGACTCTGCTGCCTGGCAGACGTCCAGGACCAGAACTCTGCACCAGAACTCGGCATGCTAACGAAGGGGTTGCAGCTTTAGCCCTGGTGGAATGAGCACACACACCCTCAGGGGGTTGATTCTTAGCCAGTGTGTAGCAGATTTTGACACATAGTACTATCCATCGGGAGGCAAGATAGAAGTTCTGTCACTTAAAGTCACTGCATGACTGACACTGGACTCCGGTAAAACTGCAGGAACTGGGCCTGTTACCACATGCAAACTGCAGATGCTGCTCCCACGACCAAAATGACCAGATACACGTCCTGTGATTGCCCCCTGGTAAAATCTTTTTGGGAGGCAGGTGGCACCACGCTGAATGAGACCCTACTAATCACGTCACCACTGATCCTTCTAAATGAACTCACGACCTCTATGGACCTTTCCCGCCTTCCAGGCCATCTATTGCATGCAGCTCTCACCACGGCTGAGGTCTGCATTCTCCGCCACTGGCGTTTCCCATTCTGTGTATAGATGTGGACCTGCATGTTCTCCTTGATATTGCCGTTCCTTTCCCTTGAAGGATCCCTGCCTCATGGAAACACCACATGCTATGTACCTGGAACTGTTTCATCTTGCACTGTGTTTTTTTGCACAGTATTACTGATTCACATAAGGTGCCTTATGTTCCCCGTCCCTCCTTTCACTATAAACTGTCTTGTTTTAATTTTCCAATAAAGAATTGTGAAACAGAAAGGAAAAGTTTACTATTAGTCTAGTTGAACAAGTTACTTACCTTCGGTAACGATAGATCTGTAAGAAACATTAGTTAGATTCCTTAGCTTAGAATATCCCCAGGCGTCAGGCTGGATCCGGAAAGATTTGTCAGCAATACCCTTGCACGTTGCTAGGCGTTGTCTGCGGCTCCGCATCCGTCGTCGGCGGCGTGATCGCCGGGATGACTTCGGAGTACTTAGACGCTGTCCTCGCGCGCGGATGTCAGTTCTTGTACATAGCTTTCCGCGCTAGGAACGCAGAGCCATGCAAGAAACCGACACTGGTGCCAAGAATCTAGGGCCCTGAAAGGGATGACCTTAACCCTAGATGTCAGTTCGCAGAGCGGGGAGGATGGGTGGGGCTGTAAGGAATCTAATTAATGTTTCTTACAGATATATCGTTACCAAAGGTAAGTAACTTGTTAATCTGAAAGAAACACGTTAGTTAGATTCCTTACCTTAGAATAGATACCCCAGCAATACCAACCCCGGCGATGGGTCTGCGAACCAAGATCACACCAGGAAGTCCTGGAGAACGGAACGGCCAAAGAAGCCGTCTCGCCGGACTTGGCTGTCCAGGCAATAATGCTTGGCAAAGGTGTGCAGCAAGGCCCACATTGCTGCCTGACAAATGTCCTGCAGAGGGACTCCCCGTCCCAGTGCAGTAGTAGCAGCTGTGGCCCGAGCAGAATGGGCCCTCAGCCCCACAAGAGGTTCCTTCTTAGCCAAGGAATAACAGGCCTTAATGCACAAAACGACCCACCGAGAGATGGTGCGCTTGTGCACTGCCAGCCCCTTCTTAGAGCCCACATAGCCAACAAAGAGTTGGTCATCCACCCGGAACTGTTTCGTGCCATCCAGATAGGACAGCCCTCGTTTTGGGTCCAGACGGTGGAGCCTCTCTTCCTCTTTCTAGAGATGCGGAGGCAGAAAGATGGTGGGCAATGTAACAGACTGGCCGATGTGAAAGGCAGTTACCCACCTTAGGGAGAAAGGAAGGACGAGTCCAGAGAACAACCTTGTCCGGATGGACAGAGAGGAAAGGAGGCTTAGAAGAAAGAGCCTGGAGCTCACTCACCCGTCTGGCAGAGGTGATGGCAACCAGGAAAACAGTCTTAAGAGTCAGAAGACGAAGAGGACAATTATGAAGTGGCTCAAAAGGAGTGCATATCAGATAGGTCAACACCAGGTTCAAGTCCCACTGAGGCATTACGAAAGGGACAGGAGGAAACATATCAGTAATGCCTTTAAAGAATCGAGCAACAACAGGGGACTTGAAAAGAGAAGGCTGATCAGGAAGCCGTAAGAAAGCAGAAACAGCTGAAAGATATCCCTTGAGGGTGCCCAGAGCAGAGCCCTGCTGGGCCAGGCAAAGAAGAAAGAGTATAACGGGGCGGAAAGGGGATCCACAGCCTTTGCTGTGCACCATGCCACAAATGTATTCCACCTGCAGGCGTATACCGTTTTAGTGGAGGGACGCCTGGGTGCCAGAATGACTTCACAGACTTCAGGAGGCAAGTCAAATGGCATCAACTGCCGCCGCTCAATCTCCACGCATGGAGGTGGAGGCTGGACAGGTTCGGGTGGAGGACCATCCCCTGCTGCTGCGACAGAAGGTCCTCCTGAAGAGGCAGTCGAATCGGGGGATCGATTGGTAGACTGAGTAGCTCGGGATACCAGTATCTTCGTGCCTAATCCGGAGCCACAAGGTTGACTTGGGCCCGGTTGTGCCTGATCTTCCTCAGCACTCTGGGAAGAAGTGGTATAGCCGGAAAGGCGTACAACAGACCGCAACTCCACTCGTGACGAAAAGCGTCTCCGAGCGAGTGCCGCCTTGGAAATTCCAACACGCAGAACTGAAGACATTGCGCGTTCTCTTCGGTGGCGAATAGATCTAACCAAGGCTCTCCACACTGCCGAAAGAGACCTTGCACCACCTCCGAGTGAAGACGCCATTCGTGATCCAACATGCACCCGAGTTCGTCCGCCTTGGCGTTCAGGGTACCTGCAAGGTGTTGAACCACCAAGGAAATGCCTTAACGTTCCAGCCACGTCCAGAGACAGAGCGTCCTGACATAGGGTCCACGACCCCACCCGCCCTGTTTGTTGCAGTACCACATGGCGGTGTTGTTGTCTGTGAACACCTGAACTACTCTCCCCTTGACAGAGGGAAGAAATGCTTGGAGTGCAAGTAGGATCGCCCCGAGCTCCAGAAGACTGATATGGAGCTTGGAATGCGCCGGAGACCAGAGGCCTCTGATCTCCGCCTCTCCCTTGTGGCCACCCTATCCCAGGAGGGACGCGTCCGTCACTACTGTGCGCTCCAGTTGGGGAAGGGAGAGAGATCTGCTGCTGACCCAAAGCTGGTTCGTGAGCCACCACTGCAAGTCCTGTGCAGTGCCCTCCGAGATCTGGACGTAGTCGGACAGGTTCCCCCGATGCTGCGTCCACTGGAACTTCAGGTCCCACTGCAGAGCCTGCATATGCCATCTGGCATGATCGATTAGCAGGATGGAGGAGGCTATGAGGCCCAGCAGCCTGTCTTCCTGACCGAAACCCAGGACCAGGGCCGAAAGATCGGATTCATAGCCCGAATGTCCCGGACTTGCTGTTCGGGAGGATAAACCCGAAACTGCCATATCCAGAAGCGCTCCGATGAAGAGGAGCTTCTGAGAGGGAATCAGGTGCGACTTCGGCACATTAATGGAAAACCCCAGCAAATACAGGAGGTTGGCCGTAGTCTGGAGGTGGGAGACGACTGCCTGGGGCGAGCCCGCCTTCAACAGCCAGTCGTCGAGATAGGGGGAAGACTGAATCACCTGATCTGCGCATATGAGTTGCATCCACCGCCATCACTTTGGTGAACACCCGAGGGGCGCTGGTAAGGCCGAAAGGGAGCATAGTGAACTGAAAGTGCTCGTGGCCCACCGTGAACTGTAGGTAACGCCAGTGGGCTGGCAGGATGGGGATATGAAAATAAGCATCCTGCAAGTCCAACGCTACCAGCCATTCTTGTGGGTCTAGGACAGACAAGACCTGAGCAAGCGTGAGCAACTTGAACTTCTCCTTCCTGAGGAAGCGAATGACGTTCCAGAGGTCTAAGATTGGGCGCAGACCTTTGTCCTTCTTTGAAACCAAGAAGTAGTGAGAACAACAACCTCAACCTACTTCTGGCGTCGGAACGCGCTCGATGGCCCCCTTGGCCAAGAGGGCTGCAACTTCCTGCTGGAGAAGTGCCAAGTGTTCCCCCGACATGCGGTGATACTGAGGTGGCATGGCTGGAGGGGTAGATTCGAAGGGAAGGGAGTAACCCCTTCGGACTATTTGCAGAACCCACCTGTCCGAGGTTATGGAGCGCCATTGGGGAAGGTGATGGCGAATTCTGCCACCCACTGGCGTCCGGTGGGCCTGAAACACTGGACTAGGAAGGTTTAGAGGCGGCGGCAGGGGAGGTGGTGGACTGACCTGTCCGCTGTCCTCGGGACCCACCACGGCGGGTCCCACGTCCTCGGCTGCGCTGAGACTGTGGTTGCGCAGGCTTGCGGGTCTGAAAGGAACGCGCCTGGGCACCCCGACCTCGAAAGGACCGAAAAGCGGACCCCAAGGGATTACACATGGTGGCGAGACCCAAGGACTGGGCCCTAGCCAGAGAGTCCTTAAAGCGTTCCAGGGTGCTATCCGCCTTATCACCAAAGAGGCGTGTACCATCAAAGGGCACGTCCAACAGGTTGTTCTAGACATCCCCAGAGAAGCCAGTAGTTCGGAGCCAAGCATAACGACGGAGCGCCAACATGTTGTGGAAAGTGCCCTCCCGAGAGAATCAGCTGTGTCAAGCCCACAACGAATAGTACATTTTGCAGCATCTCTCCCTTCGGTAATGGCTTGGGAGAGAACCGCCCGTGCTTCCACAGGGCATTGAGGCAGCACCTGTGCCACAGTGTCCCACACAGAATGAGAATAGCGGCCTAGCAGGCACGCAGTATTCACTGCCCGCAACCCTGAGCTGGCAGATGTGAAAATCTTTTTCCCAAATTGCTCCAGTTCCCTAGATTCCTTGTCCGGAGGAGCAGAAGGGAACTCATTCGGCGAGGCAGAAGCCTGGACAACCAGACTCTCAGGCGTCGGGTGTTGTTTGAGAAAGCTGGGATCGCCCGGCGCTGGGCGATGGCGGCGCGCCACACCCTTGTCTACAGAAACTCCTGTGTTAGGTTTGAGCCAGATGCCCAACAGGATATCAGTAAGCGCTTCATTGAAGGGCAGTAACGGCTCCGCAGAGGACGACTGCGGCTGCAGGACCTCAGTCAGGAGATTGGTCCTGATAGGTACAGAAGGGAGCTCGAGGGTAAGAGCCTCAGCTGCCCTACATAACACCACCGAAAAAGTCCCAACCTCCTCCGTGGCCGCGGAAGAAGGGGACAGAGTACCAGGGTGTGGAGAGAAGTCCAGATCTACTGGACCCTCCACATCGCCTTCCCATTCAGGCTCATCCTCACATTGAGCTTCAAGAGGGTCCTCAGACCCCCTCCCAGTACTCCCCTTCGTCCACCGGTTGTTGAAGAGGCCGGTAAGGACAAGTGGTCCTGGGAAATGGGACAAACTCCCCACCAAGCAATAGACTGGTGGGGGTAAGATACCAGTCCCGGTTCAGCACCGTCCGGCGCCAGGATCCAGACCCGGCGCCGGAGTGGCGCCGCAGGGTATGGTGCCGGTGTAGCCGAGGTCAAGGGCGGCGGCACGGAGGCAGACCCTCCCGACGGATCCACGGGGCCCGAAGGCACTCCGGAGGGACCCGACGGGGCAAACAAATGGCACAAGGCCGACACGAAGGCCTGCACCTCGTCCGAAGTCGCGTGCGATCCCGGAAAAGGTGGGTAGGTCGCAGGCAACAACGGAGGCTCCGACGGAGCAGCGGGGGAGTGACCGCCCGCCCCCTCCACTGCGTTCCACGACCGGTGAGGTTTAGAGGAAGAGCGACATCGCTTCTTAGACTTACCTGTCCCCGATTCAGACGAGCGATGCCGATGGCTCCGCGACCGGTCCCTCGACCTCCCACGGGATCGGGACCTCGATCGGCACGGAACAGATTGCCGGACCTCCAACTCCCGCAAAGCTTTCAGCGCCATGGCCCGACAATCAAGGCACACCTCCGGGTCATGGGCGTGCCCCAAACTAAAGAGACACACGTCGTGCGGGTCCGCTACCGACATGTTTTGGCGGCAGGCCCTACAGGACTTAAACCAGGGCATCCCTACTGCACCAGGAGTCAAGTACTCGACAAAGCAAGTTGTCAGAGACCAAGTTAAAACTTTTTTAACTAGGGGTACCGCTCTCTCTCGGATCTGCGCTGCTGCGCGGAGAAAGAATTGACGTCAGTGCGCGTGGTGATGTCTAAGTAGCTCAGACGACGTCATCTCGGCGGCTACGACGCCAGCGACGTACACGGAGCCGTACGACGCCGCCTACCGACACGCAGGAGTGCTGCTGACGAAAACTTTCCAGATCCAGTCTGACACCTGGGGATAGTCTAAGGAAAGGAATCTATCACTAACGTGTCTTTCAGATATGCCTCAGTTTTAGGTCTCACCTAAACACAGCTCTCTGCTGACAATAATGAGAATATAATTTCCTTGATTATTATTTTATGACTTGCCTTCCCCTTCTTGCGTTTGCACTTGCACTGCAACATAGCTTCTTTACCCTTGCTTAGGTGGGATGACTTGTATTCCTACACTGCTCACATTCAGGGAACTACTTTTTCATTCAGCCCTCCGTGTGAGTGCATGCATATTCGTGCTCACATGTGGTACTTGTCCCCACTCCTAAAGGTACTGCATTGCTCTATCCCAGCCATCACATCCCTTGCTTTTGCTACACAGCCTGGCTTTTTTCTCCCTCAATATCTCCCCACCTCAATCTCCTCCATTACTCAACTGCCCCTCACTCCCACCTTGCTCCCCTCATCCATCACATAGCTAAAAAAAAAAAACATTTGATGGCCCAGCAACTCCGATTTGCTGTGTGTGCCGTTCGTTTTTAGTAATACACTTTCCTGTAAACTGACCTTTTTCCCGATTTACCACTCCAAGATTAGTGTCGACCATGTGGGAATACAGAGCAATGCTTTGACAATGCTCACTCTACTGTTAAAGCAATCGCTGAGTACTGCGAACGGTCAGACCTGACAAAAATGCGAGCTTGTTTAGAAGGCTTGCATTCATTTCAGTAGGCTAAATGCGTTACTTTAGCTGCTACCGTTGACAAAACTATCCAATACTGTGAAACATGTTACCTTAGCTTTAAGGTCTACTTATTACAGAAACTGATCTCTGCTGGTAACCAGCGGAATGTTCAACTTTGAAACTTGCCTTGCCAAGATACCCTGAAACAATGATGTCATCAACCTGAAAGATCTGTGAAAAGGAGCTCCGAGATGTTCAGGTGTATGAAACCAAATTATTAAATTGTACCTTTGTCAATTCTTTTTGCTTCATGTGGGTCGCTGTTACGAGGACCACTAAAACTACCATCTGGGGTGAGTGGATGCTGAGCAAGACCAAGTGTTAGTCTGGTAGGAGCTGAAGGAGGAACTGGTGTTGTAGGTAGAGTACCAGGTCATCTAATGAAGATAATCAACTAAGCACATTAACAAATTAAGATAATCAGCTGGGGGTGGTGAGTGGGGGCGTATCAGGGATGGAAAAACACAACCATACCCTTTTTGATGTTGTATTTCTGGGTTTTGATATCTATGTTTTGTGTATCAATGTCAAGAGGAGAAATGAATGATGCGACTAAGTCTTGACGTCGATTGGTTAGGCTCCAGCGTCTCTCTCAAAGTCTATATTTCTTAAAATCAAACAGTCTTTTTCACTGACTGCACTGATCGCATATCTGCATTTGTCAGTGAACATGCAATGACTGCATCTGTGTTTGACTATGGGGATATCAACTTTGAACATGAACAGTGTGCATGTTAAGAATACTTGCACCTTCTATGCTGCTTTTTTGCCGAATCAATTTTTGAAGGAGAGGACATGTGAGTGCAAGAGAAAGGGTCTGCATCTCTGTTCGCTCTTTCACTATCCTCCTGTGTTGAATTTGCTCACATATTTTAATTTCCTATTTACATGAATTATTTCAAAACTTTTCACTGTGCAATGATGCATTCTCTTACAAACTCACATTTGGTATAATGTGGTAAAGGAGAGCAAAACAGGCACTTTAAGTTTGGTTCATTTGCCCCTTTCTTTCTTCCACAGAAAGGGCACTTCAAAAACACTGAACGCAGTGTTGAGCATTTGCTAGAAAAGGCAGAAAATGGCACAGGAAATTCACTTTAAAATGTCAACGACATTAACGTTAAATCCAAAACACTGAAAAAATGCTCTAAAAAAAGGTAACCGCTATATCAGTGTTATGGCCTTCTCCTCACCAGAGCTAGGAAAATAAACACTAAGACTGGAGCAAATGGCAGTACAAGGCATGATGAGAAAGCAGTGGGGCTCCCTAAAACAGCAGTGTCTATCCGATAATTGCTGCCTTACTTACCTCTCTCTTTGTTTCTGCAGGTTTTAGTTTTTCCACGAGGGCAGCAAAATTAAGGCTCATAATGCCAAGTAATTTTTTGTATGTTTTAATTGGATATAAAAACATTCATGATTTCAGATTAAATTAACATTAGATCGACTTTGCACATTTTTCTGCATTACAAATTACAATTTGTGGGCATTAAATTTGTTTTAATGTGTTGCAAACTTATTCTGTGGTACCCATGTTAGACTATTTATGATGAACTAGGAAGCAGAAATACATTTAACACAAAGGACACTACAGGGGGGGGGCATTACCTAGTTTCAATAAATATACATTGTGTAATAGCTCTGCACATACCTGCTGTCTTTGCTGGTTGGCTTTCTGTTTGGCACGGCGTTCTAAGAACTGCTTGGCAAACTCTTTGGCTTCAAGGGTGTCCCCCAAGTAGGATCTGATGTAGTCATGCACATCATATGGAGATTCTACTTCTTTTAGGAATGAGACAAAAGTTGCCGCTGGAAAGATGAAGGGAAATAAAAAGAACAAACCATGTGGACTAGAAACAATTGCCATAAAAACATGATGAACAAGTTACTAACCTTCGGTAACGATGTATCTGTAAGAAACATTAGTTAGTTAGATTCCTCACCTTAGTATATCCCCAGGCGTCAGACTGGATCCGGAAGATTTTTCGTCAGCAATACCCCTTGCGCGTCGCTAGGCGTCGTCTGCGGCTCCGCGTCCGTCGTCGGCGTCGTGCGCCGGGATGACGTCGGAGTACTTAGACGCCGCCCTCGCGCGCTGACGTCAGTTCTTGTACATAGCCTTCCGCGCCAGGAACGCAGAGCCATGCAAAGACCGACACTGGTGCCAAAAATAAAATCTAGGGGCCTGAAAGGACAACCTTAACCCTAGATGTCAGTTCGCAGAACGGGGAGGATGGGTGGGTCGGTGAGGAATCTAACTAACTAATGTTTCTTACAGATACATCGTTACCGAAGGTTAGTAACTTGTTCATCTGAAAGAAACACGTTAGTTAGATTCCTCACCTTAGAATAGATACCCAAGCAATACCATCCCCGGTGGTGGGTCTGCGAACCAAGATCACACCAGAAAGTCCTGGAGGACAGAACGGCCAAAGAAGCCATCCCTCCGGACTTGGCTGTCAAGGCAATAATGCCTGGCAAACGTGTGTAGCGAAGCCCACGTCGCCGCCTGACAGATGTCCTGCAAAGGGACTCCCCGTCCCAAGGCAGTAGTAGCCGCCGTGGCCCGAGTAGAATGGGCGCGCAGCCCAACAGGTGGGTCCTTTTTAGCCAAGGAATAGCAGATTTTTATACACAAAACGACCCACCGAGAGATGGTTCATTTGTGCACAGCTTTCCCCTTCTTAGCGCCCACGTACCCAACAAAAAGCTGGTCGTCCACCCGGAACTGTTTTGTGCGGTCCAGATAAAAGGAGAGCGCACGTTTTGGGTCCAGACGGTGGAGCCTCTCTTCCTCTTTGGAAGGATGCGGAGGCGGAAAGAAGGTGGGCAAGGTGACAGACTGCCCAAGGTGAAATGGAGTCACCACTTTAGGAAGAAAGGAGGGACGAGGCCGAAGGACAACCTTGTCCGGATGAACAGATAGAAAAGGAGGCTTTGAAGATAAAGCCTGGAGCTCACTCACCCGTCTAGCCGAGGTGATGGCTACCAGAAAAGCAGTCTTTAGAGTTAGAAGACGAAGAGGGCAATTGTGAAGAGGCTCGAAGGGAGCGCACATCAGGAATGTCAAAACCAGATTCAAGTCCCACTGAGGCATTACAAAAGGGACAGGAGGGAACGTGTGTGTAATGCCTTTGAGAAAGCGTGTAACCACAGGGGACTTGAAAAGAGAAGGCTGATCAGGAAGCCGCAAGAAGGCGGAGATGGCAGCAAGATAACCTTTCAGGGTGCCCAGGGCAGAGCCCTGCCGGGCCAGAGAAAGAAGGAAGAGGAGAACCTCAGAAAGAGGGGCGGAAAGGGGATCCACAGCCTTTGCTGTGCACCATGCCACAAATTTGTTCCACCGGCAGGCGTATACCGACTTTGTGGAGGGACGCCTGGCTGCCAGAATGATATCACAGACTTCAGGAGGCAAGTCAAATGGCATCAACTGCCGCCGCTCAATCTCCACGCATGGAGGTGGAGGCTGGACAGGTTCGGGTGGAGGACCGTCCCCTGCTGCTGCGACAGAAGATCCTCCCGAAGGGGCAGACGTATCGGGGGATCGGTCAACAGACTGAGTAGCTCGGGATACCAGTATCTTCGTGCCCAATCCGGAGCCACCAAGATGACTTGGGCCCGGTCGCGCCTGATCTTCTTCAGCACTCTGGGCAGAAGTGGTATAGGCGGAAAGGCGTACAAAAGACTGCAACTCCACTTGTGACGAAAAGCGTCGCCGAGCGAGTGCCGCCTTGGAAATTCCAACGCGCAGAACGGCTGACATTGCGCGTTCTCTTCGGTGGCGAATAGATCTAACCAAGGCTCTCCCCACTGCTGAAAGAGGCCTTGCACCACTTCGGAGTTCAGACGCCATTCGTGATCCATCATGCACCGGCGGCTGAGTTCGTCTGCTCTGGCGTTCAGAGAGCCCGCCAGATGTTGAACCACCAGGGTGACGCCCTGGTGTTCCAGCCATGTCCAGAGGCGCAGAGCCTCCTGACAAAGGGTCCACGACCCCACCCCGCCCTGTTTGTTGCAGTACCACATGGCGGTGGTGTTGTCCGTGAACACCTGCACGACACTGCCCCTGACAGAGGGAAGGAAGGCTTTCAGTGCAAGCCGGATCGCTCTCAACTCCAACAGGTTGATGTGGAGACGAGACTCCGCCGGAGACCAGAGGCCTCTGATCTCCGCCTCTCCCATATGGCCACCCCATCCCAGGAGGGACGCATCCGTCACTACGACATGCTCCGGGTTGGGGAAGGGAGAGGCTCTTGCCCTTGACCCACTCGCGGTCCGTGAGCCACCACTGCAACTGCTGTGCAGTACCCTCCGAGATCAAGACATGGTCGGACAGGTTGCCGTGATGCTGGGCCCACTGAAACTTCAGGTCCCACTGCAGAGCCCGCATGCGCCGCCTGGCGTGATGCACTAGTAGGATGCAGGAGGCCATCAGCCCCAGAAGCCGCAACACTAGCCTGACCGAAACCCGGGATAGAGGCCGAAAGATGGGAATCAGGGCCTGTATATCCCGGACCCGCTGTTCCGGTGGATGGACCCGGAACTGCGCCGAATCGAGAACCGCTCCGATGAAGAGGAGCTTCTGAGAGGGACTCAGGTGTGACTTCGGCACGTTGATGGAAAACCCCAGCAAATGCAGGAGATCCGCCGTAGTCTGGAGGTGGGAGACGACTGCCTGGGGCGAGCCCGCCTTCAACAACCAGTCGTCGAGATAGGGGAAGACTGGGACCCCTGATCTGCGCAGATGAGCTGCGACCACCGCCATCACTTTCGTGAACACCCGAGGGGCACTGGTGAGGCCGAAGGGGAGCACGGTAAACTGAAAGTGCTCTTGGCCCACCGTGAACCGCAGGTAACGCCGGTGGGCCGGCAGGACGGGGATATGGAAATATGCGTCCTGCAAGTCCAACGCTACCATCCAGTCTCCAGGGTCTAGGGCAGCTAAAACCTGAGCCAACGTTAGCATCTTGAACCTTTCCTTTCGGAGGAAGGCATTGACGTTCCGGAGGTCCAAGATAGGGCGCAGGCCCCCCTTGCCCTTCTTGGGAACCAGAAAGTAGTGGGAATAACAACCACGACCTACTTCTGGACTCGGAACGCGCTCGACGGCCCCCTTGGCCAAGAGAGCCGAAACTTCCTCGCGGAGAAGATCCAAATGATCCCCCGAGATACGGTGGTGCTGCGGTGGCATGGCTGGAGGGGTCGTCTCGAAGGGGAGGGAGTAGCCCCTTCGGACGATTTGCAGCACCCACCTGTCCGATGTTATGGACCGCCAGTGGAGCAGGTGATGGCGAACTCTGCCGCCCACTGGCGTGGTATGGGCCTGAAAGCTCGGACTAGGAAGGCTTTGAGGCGGATGCTGCAGGGGTGGATGTGGGCTGACCACGTCGGCCTCCATTTCCGCCACGGCGAAAGCCACGTCCGCGACCGCGCGCAGGTTGGTTCTGCGGCTGGTGGCTTTGCGGACGTGAGGAGGCGCCCCTTCCTTGGCCACGAAAGGGGCGAAAAGCGGAGGTGTGCGCCCGCGGAGCCGAGAGGCCCAAGGACTTGGCCGTAGCCCGGGAGTCCTTAAAGCGGTTCAGCGCACTGTCCGCCTTCTCACCAAACAGGCGAGTGCCATCAAAGGGCATGTCCATGAGGGTGTTCTGGACATCCCCGGAAAATGACGTGGACCGCATCCAGGCGTGGCGGCGGAGCGCCACCGTGGTGGAAATCGCCCGACCTAGCGAGTCCGTGGTGTCAAGCCCACATCTTATGGCGTGCCGTGCTGCATCCCTCCCATCGGCCAAAGCCTGGGTAAGACGCGTCCGGACCTCCTCCGGACACAGGGGCAGCACGTCCTCCACCGTATCCCACAGGGAATGGGAATAACGGTCCAAGAGACAGGCGGTATTTAAGGACCGCAGGCCCAAACTAAGGGACGAGAACAGTTTCTTGCCAAACTGCTCGAGTCTCTTGGAATCCCGGTCCGGCGGAGCGGTCGGGAAGGAGGATTGGGAAGTAGAGGCCTGGATAACCAGACTCTCGGGGGTGGGGTGTTGGGACAGGAAACTGGGGTCGCCCGGAGCAGGGCGGTGGCGCCTGGCAACGTTCCTATCCACAGGAGGAACTGTGGAGGGCTTGGACCAGGTGCCCTGCAGAACGTCAGTGAGGGCCTCGTTGAACGGCAGCAGAGGCTCAGTGGAGCTTGCTGAGGTTTGAAGCACCTCAGTGAGGATGTTGGTCCTCACAGCCACGGCAGGCAACTCGAGCCCAAGGGCCTCAGCCGCCTTGCGCAGCACCACAGAAAATGCTGCACCCTCCTCCGAAGCCACGGTCGGAGGAGAAGTGAATCCAGCGTCTGGCGAGGTGTCCAGCCCGCTGGCCTCCCCCAGTTCATCTGCCCAGTCCTGAGAAAGCTGTGACTGAACAGCCAGAGGGTCCTCGAACCCCTCCCAGTCGCCCCCTTCTTCCGATTCCTGATAAACAGGAGGAATGATCGGAACCGGACTGTAGAGATGGTAGGACTCAAGCGGCGTCGGATGCGGCGTCGGCGGACGCCGTGCCGGCGTCGGGTCCGGATGAGGGCTAAACCGGGGCGTCGGCGTCACAGGCGTCGGCGTCGGTGGCGCCGGTGACGGCGTCGGTGGTTCAGGCGTCGGCGCCGGTGGAGGAGTGACAAGGTCAACCGGCGTCGACTGGGGCCCAGGCAAGGGCCCCGCGGGGACCTGCGGCGTCGAGACCGGAGTCGTCGACGGCGCCGGGGCTGGAGCCGCCGGCACGCGAGGTCGCCCAGTCGAGTCCGCGGGGCCCGAAGGCGCGCCAGCGGGCGTCGACGGCGGGGCCAGGCTCCTCATGGCCGAGAGGAAGGCACTGATCTCCGCCGGCGCCGCGTCAGCCCCAGGGACCGGAAGGTATGGGGGCGGACGCGGCACCTGCGGCTCCGCCGGAGCCGCGGGGGTGGAACCACTTGGACCCTCGGCCGAGTCGCGCGACCGGCGAGGGGAGTCCGAAGAGCGATGTCGCCGCTTGGACTTCTTAGAGTGTTTGGACTTACCCGACGACTTGGAGCCCGACGATCGATGGTGGCGTCGGCTAGGGCTCCGCGAGCGATCCTTGGACCTCCTCCTGGACCGGGATCGCGCACGACGCGGAGCCGAGTGGCGAAGCTCGAGAAGCTTGCGGGACCGCTCCCGCCTAGCCTTCGAAGTCAGGGCCTGACAGTCGTTGCACGACTCCGCGTCGTGGTCGAGGCCTAAGCAGTAGAGGCACCGGCGGTGGTGATCGGTCACCGACATCAGTCGATGACAATCTTCGCAAGCCTTGAACCCAGGCATCCTACCGGCACCAGATGTCGACAGACAAGGATCAAAAATGATCAAAAAGATTTAGTCAAAAAAGACTAAAAGGGGTAGCTCTCCCGGATCTGCGCTTACTGGCGCGGAAAAAAGAAGAACTGACGTCAGCGCACGAGGGCGGCGTCTAAGTACTCCGACGACGTCATCCCGGCGCACGACGCCGACGACGGACGCGGAGCCGCAGACGACGCCTAGCGACGCGCAAGGGGTATTGCTGACGAAAAATCTTCCGGATCCAGTCTGAAGCCTGGGGATATTCTAAGGTGAGGAATCTAACTAACGTGTTTCTTTCAGATGCTTATGTTACTTATTCTGTAAGCATCTGTTCTTTGCATCCAGTGCTGTATATTCACATGCTTTGCATAGTCTAGATATCTAGTGTTGGGTCCGGATGTTTGCAAGTTTTTCTTCAAAGAAGTCTTTCCAAGTTACGGTAAGGGGACTCCTCCTTTCGGAGATAGTGCGCATGGGCATCAACTCCATTGTTAGATTGTTTTCCTGCAAGAGGGTGAGAATGGAGTAAATAAGTGTAGTGTAAAGATGCCACAGGTGCCCGGGAAGGTCGGAGGATGCATGTGAATCTACAGCTCTACATGCCAAGAACAGATGCTTACAGGGTAAGTAACAATTCGTTCGAGGCATGTGTGCTGTAGATACACATGCTTTGCATAGACTGTATAGCAGTACTCTCCCAAAGCGGTGGCTAACCAGTGGGTGTTGCAGTTTGAAAGTGTGTTCTTAGGACTGTCTGCCTTACATTAGCTTCTTGACGTGCTAATGAACAAGTTACTTACCTTCGGTAACGATGTATCTGTAAGAAACATTAGTTAGTTAGATTCCTCACCTTAGAATATCCCCAGGCGTCAGACTGGATCCGGAAGATTTTTCGTCAGCAATACCCCTTGCGCGTCGCTAGGCGTCGTCTGCGGCTCCGCGTCCGTCGTCAGCGTCGTGCGCCGGGATGACGTCGTCGGAGTACTTAGACGCCGCCCTCGCGCGCTGAAGTCAGTTCTTGTACATAGCCTTCCGCGCCAGGAACGCAGAGCCATGCAAAGACCGACACTGGTGCCAAAAATAAAATCTAGGGGCCTGAAAGGACAACCTTAACCCTAGATGTCAGTTCGCAGAACGGGGAGGATGGGAGGGTCGGTGAGGAATCTAACTAACTAATGTTTCTTACAGATACATCGTTACCGAAGGTAAGTAACTTGTTCATCTGAAAGAAACACGTTAGTTAGATTCCTCACCTTAGAATAGATACCCAAGCAATACCATCCCCGGTGGTGGGTCTGCGAACCAAGATCACACCAGAAAGTCCTGGAGGACAGAACGGCCAAAGAAGCCATCCCTCCGGACTTGGCTGTCAAGGCAATAATGCCTGGCAAACGTGTGTAGCGAAGCCCACGTCGCCGCCTGACAGATGTCCTGCAAAGGGACTCCCCGTCCCAAGGCAGAAGTAGCCACCGTGGCCCGAGTAGAATGGGCGCGCAGCCCAACAGGAGGGTCCTTTTTAGCCAAGGAATAGCAAATTTTTATACACAAAACGACCCACCGAGAGATGGTCCGTTTGTGCACAGCTTTCCCCTTCTTAGCGCCCACGTACCCAACAAAAAGCTGGTCGTCCACCCGGAACTGTTTTGTGCGGTCCAGATAAAAGGAGAGCGCACGTTTTGGGTCCAGACGGTGGAGCCTCTCTTCCTCTTTGGAAGGATGCGGAGGCGGAAAGAAGGTGGGCAAGGTGACAGACTGCCCAAGGTGAAATGGAGTCACCACTTTAGGAAGAAAGGAGGGACGAGGCCGAAGGACAACCTTGTCCGGATGAACAGAGAGAAAAGGAGGCTTTGAAGATAAAGCCTGGAGCTCACTCACCCGTCTAGCCGAGGTGATGGCTACCAGAAAAGCAGTCTTAAGAGTCAGAAGACGAAGAGGACAATTGTGAAGAGGCTCGAAGGGAGCGCACATCAGGAATGTCAATACCAGATTCAAGTCCCACTGAGGCATTACAAAAGGGACAGGAGGGAACGTGTGTGTAATGCCTTTGAGAAAGCGTGTAACCACAGGGGACTTGAAAAGAGAAGGCTGATCAGGAAGCCGCAAGAAGGCGGAGATGGCAGCAAGATAACCTTTCAGGGTGCCCAGGGCAGAGCCCTGCAGGGCCAGAGAAAGAAGGAAGAGGAGAACCTCAGAAAGAGGGGCAGAAAGGGGATCCACAGCCTTTGCTGTGCACCATGCCACAAATTTGTTCCACCGGCAGGCGTATACCGACTTTGTGGAGGGACGCCTGGCTGCCAGAATGATATCACAGACTTCAGGAGGCAAGTCAAATGGCATCAACTGCCGCCGCTCAATCTCCACGCATGGAGGTGGAGGCTGGACAGGTTCGGGTGGAGGACCGTCCCCTGCTGCTGCGACAGAAGATCCTCCCGAAGGGGCAGACGTATCGGGGGATCGGTCAACAGACTGAGTAGCTCGGGATACCAGTATCTTCGTGCCCAATCCGGAGCCACCAAGATGACTTGGGCCCGGTCGTGCCTGATCTTCTTCAGCACTCTGGGCAGAAGTGGTATAGGCGGAAAGGCGTACAACAGACCGCAACTCCACTCGTGACGAAAAGCGTCGCCGAGCGAGTGCCGCCTTGGAAATTCCAACACGCAGAACTGCTGACATTGCGCGTTCTCTTCGGTGGCGAATAGATCTAACCAAGGCTCTCCCCACTGCTGAAAGAGACCTTGCGCCACTTCGGAGTTCAGACGCCATTCGTGATCCATCATGCACCTGCGGCTGAGTTCGTCTGCTCTGGCGTTCAGAGAGCCCGCCAGATGTTGAACCACTAGGGTGACGCCCTGGTGTTCCAGCCACGTCCAGAGGCGCAGAGCCTCCTGACAAAGGGTCCACGACCCCACCCCGCCCTGTTTGTTGCAATACCACATGGCGGTGGTGTTGTCCGTGAACACCTGCACGACACTTCCCCTGACAGAGGGAAGGAAGGCTTTCAGTGCAAGCCGGATCGCTCTCAACTCCAACAGGTTGATGTGGAGACAAGACTCCGCCGGAGACCAGAGGCCTCTGATCTCCGCCTCTCCCATATGGCCACCCCAACCCAGGAGGGACGCATCCGTCACTACGACATGCTCCGGTTGGGGAAGGGAGAGGCTCTTGCCCTTGACCCACTCGTGGTCCGTGAGCCACCACTGCAACTGCTGTGCAGTGCCCTCCGAGATCAAGACATGGTCGGACAGGTTGCCGTGATGCTGGGCCCACTGAAACTTCAGGTCCCACTGCAGAGCCCGCATGCGCCGCCTGGCGTGATGCACCAGTAGGATGCAGGAGGCCATCAGCCCCAGAAGCCGCAACACTAGCCTGACCGAAACCCAGGATAGAGGCCGAAAGATGGGAATCAGGGCCTGTATATCCCGGACCCGCTGTTCCGGTGGATGGACCCGGAACTGCGCCGAATCGAGAACCGCTCCGATGAAGAGGAGCTTCTGAGAGGGACTCAGGTGTGACTTCGGCACGTTGATGGAAAACCCCAGCAAATGCAGGAGATCCGCCGTAGTCTGGAGGTGGGAGACGACTGCCTGGGGCGAGCCCGCCTTCAACAACCAGTCGTCGAGATAGGGGAAGACTGAAACCCCTGATCTGCGCAGATGAGCTGCGACCACCGCCAACACTTTCGTGAACACCCGAGGGGCACTGGTGAGGCCGAAGGGGAGCACGGTAAACTGAAAGTGCTCTTGGCCCACCGTGAACCGCAGGTAACGCCGGTGGGCCGGCAGGACGGGGATATGAAAATATGCGTCCTGCAAGTCCAACGCTACCATCCAGTCTCCAGGGTCTAGGGCAGCTAAAACCTGAGCCAACGTTAGCATCTTGAACCTTTCCTTTCGGAGGAAGGCATTGACGTTCCGGAGGTCCAAGATAGGGCGTAGGCCCCCCTTGCCCTTCTTGCGAACCAGAAAGTAGTGGGAATAACAACCACGACCTACTTCTGGACTCGGAACGCGCTCGACGGCCCCCTTGGCCAAGAGAGCCGAAACTTCCTCGCGGAGAAGATTCAAATGATCCCCCGAGATACGGTGGTGCTGCGGTGGCATGGCTGGAGGGGTCGTCTCGAAGGGGAGGGAGTAGCCCCTTCGGACGATTTGCAGCACCCACCTGTCCGATGTTATGGACCGCCAGTGGAGCAGGTGATGGCGAACTCTGCCGCCCACTGGCGTGGTATGGGCCTGAAAGCTCGGACTAGGAGGGCTTTGAGGCGGATGCTGCCGGGGTGGAAGTGGGCTGACCACGTCGGCCTCCATTTCCGCCACGGCGGAAGCCACGTCCGCGACCGCGCGCAGGTTGGTTCTGCGGCTGGTGGCTTTGCGGACGTGAGGAGGCGCCCCTTCCTTGGCCACGAAAGGGGCGAAAAGCGGAGGTGTGCGCCCGCGGAGCCGAGAGGCCCAAGGACTTGGCCGTAGCCCGGGAGTCCTTAAAGCGGTTCAGCGCACTGTCCGCCTTCTCACCAAACAGGCGAGTGCCATCAAAGGGCATGTCCATGAGGGTGGTCTGGACATCCCCGGAAAATGACGTGGACCGCATCCAGGCGTGGCGGCGGAGCGCCACCGTGGTGGAAATCGCCCGACCCAGCGAGTCCGTGGTGTCAAGCCCACATCGTATGGCGTGCCGTGCTGCATCCCTCCCATCGGCCAAAGCCTGGTTAAGACGCGTCCGGACCTCCTCCGGACACAGGGGCAGCACGTCCTCCACCGTATCCCACAGGGAATGGGAATAACGGTCCAAGAGACAGGCGGTATTTAAGGACCGCAGGCCCAAACTAAGGGACGAGAACAGTTTCTTGCCAAACTGCTCGAGTCTCTTGGAATCCCGGTCCGGCGGAGCGGTCGGGAAGGAGGATTGGGAGGTAGAGGCCTGGATAACCAGACTCTCGGGGGTGGGGTGTTGGGACAGGAAACTGGGGTCGCCCGGAGCAGGGCGGTGGCGCCTGGCAACGTTCCTATCCACAGGAGGAACTGTGGAGGGCTTGGACCAGGTGCCCTGCAGAACGTCAGTGAGGGCCTCGTTGAACGGCAGCAGAGGCTCAGTGGAGCTTGCTGAGGTTTGAAGCACCTCGGTGAGGATGTTAGTCCTCACAGCCACGGCAGGCAACTCGAGCCCAAGGGCCTCTGCCGCCTTGCGCAGCACCACAGAAAATGCTGCACCCTCCTCCGAAGCCACGGTCGGAGGAGAAGTGAATCCAGTGTCTGGCGAGGTGTCCAGCCCACTGGCCTCCCCCAGTTCATCTGCCCAGTCCTGAGAAAGCTGTGACTGAACAGCCATAGGGTCCTCGAACCCCTCCCAGTCGCCCCCTTCTTCCGATTCCTGATAAACAGGAGGAATGATCGGAACCGGACTGTAGAGATGGTAGGACTCAAGCGGCGTCGGATGCGGCGTCGGTCGACGCCGCTGCGGCGCCGGGTCCGGATGAGGGCTAAACTGGGGCGGCGTCGGCGCCAAAGGAGTCGGCGGCGCCGGTGACGGCGTCGGTGGTGGTTCAGGCGTCGGCGCCGGTGGAGGAGTGACTAGGTCAACCGGCGTCGACTGGGGCCCAGGCATGGGCCCCGCGGGGACCTGCGGCGTCGAGACCGGAGTCGTCGACGGCGCCGGGGCCGGAGCCGCCGGCAGGCAAGATCGCCCAGTCGAGTCCGCGGGGCCCGAAGGCGCGCCAGCGGGCGTCGACGGCGGGGCCAGGCTCCTCATGGCCGAGAGGAAGGCACTGATCTCCGCCGGCGCCGCGTCAGTCCCAGGGACCGGAAGGTATGGGGGCGGACGCGGCACCTGCGGCTCCGCCGGAGCCGCGGGGGTGGAACCACCCTGACCCTCGGCCGAGTCGCGCGACCGGCGAGGGGAGTCCGAAGAGCGGTGTCGCCTCTTGGACTTCTTTGAGCGTTTGGACTTACCCGACGACTTGGAGCCGGACGATCGATGGCGTCGGCTAGGGCTCCGCGAGCGATCCTTGGACCTCCTCCTGGACTGGGATCGCGCACGACGCGGAGCCGAGTGGCGAAGCTTGAGAAGCTTGCGGGACCGCTCCCGCCTAGCCTTCGAAGTCAGGGCCTGGCAGTCGTTGCACGACTCCGCGTCGTGGTCGGGGCCTAAGCAGTAGAGGCACCGGCGGTGGTGATCGGTCACCGACATCAGTCGATGGCAATCCTCGCAAGCCTTGAACCCAGGCATCCTACCGGCACCAGATGTCGACAGACAAGGATCAAAAATGATCAAAAAAGATTTAGTCAAAAAAGACTAAAAGGGGTAGCTCTCCCGGATCTGCGCTTACTGGCGCGGAAAAAAGAAGAACTGACGTCAGCGCGCGAGGGCGGCGTCTAAGTACTCCGACGACGTCATCCCGGCGCACGACGCCGACGACGGACGCGGAGCCGCAGACGACGCCTAGCGATGCGCAAGGGGTATTGCTGACGAAAAATCTTCCGGATCCAGTCTGACGCCTGGGGATATTCTAAGGTGAGGAATCTAACTAACGTGTTTCTTTCAGATACACCCAAGCAATAGTGTTTAGTAAATGGTTGTGGTGTAGACCATGTAGCTGTTGTACAAATGGCAACTATAGGAATGTTACATAAAATGGCCATAGATGCTCCTATCTTCCGAGTAGAATGTGCTCTTGGAGGTATAGACAAATTTCTCTTAGCTTTGGTATAACATGTTTGAATACATTTAACAATCCATCTCGAAATATCAGATTTCGAGATACGTTTTCCCTTATGAGGGGGAGCGAAGGCAACAGTTTTAATTTGCGATTTTTTAATTCTATCAATATAATAGAAAATTCTCTTTTGACATCTAATGCATGTAGGGTTCTTTCTGCAACCGAATCTAGTTAAGGAAAGAAACGGGTAACTCAACTGATTGGTGTAGGAAGCTGGCTCTGTATATACTATATCAAAGTGTGCAGAGTCCAGTGGATCCTCAGAGGTAGGCAGAAGTAAAAGTAGATAATACCTTACTCTCTATTTGTGGTAGTGTGGGCGAGCAGTAGGGCTTTATCAGAGGGTAGTGTTACGCATTTGTTGTACACGCTCAGGCAAGAAATTATTTCACACAGTAAAAGACTGAACCATGACCAACTGTTCTGTATACAAATATTTTGTTGTATTTTATTTTTAGAATAAAGCCAGACTTGGTGAAGGAACGTAAAACTAATACTTTTTAAATGCAGTTGAATGTAGATACAGGTAGGTCTACTTAACGACTCCACGATCAATACGCTCCTTGCAGATCTCTCTGCACTGCAACTCAACCCCTTCATCTCCACTTCAACTCACGTAGCCGGCCACATCCTAGACCCAGTCTTCTCCAACTTAGAAAAACTCACCTCAGAGCCACCCCTTCCTATGGGATGGACAGATCATTCCCTTATTAAATTAGCCATTCCGGTCAACAAAAGCAGGCACAACACGGCACCGACCAGCCGTTTAAAAAGACCGTGGCATAAACTGTCTCATGATGACCTACACAAGACATTAGGGGATTTTCACCCTGACTCTAACGCTGACATCAACACTATCTACAGCGCGTTTCACGAGTGGATTACGGGCGGACTAGACAGTCTTATCCCTGCTAAATGGACAAAAGGTCGTAACTCGCCATCGAACCCCTGGTACAACGACACACTCAAAAATCTACGAAAAGAGTGTAAAAAGGCAGAACGCCTTTGGCGTAGGGAATACAATAAAGAAGACAAAACTAAATACCTTCTGCTACAAAAAACGTATCATAAAGCCATCCGTGCTGCACGGACCGCCTTCTACGCCGACAAAATTGAAACTAGTCCCACCCCCGCGAAAGAAATTTTCAAACTCGTACAAGAACTACAGAGCAGCAAAACACCCCCCCCTATGATCTCCTCTGAGCAACAGTGCGAAGAACTTGCTAAGTTCTTCGTTGACAAAGTGCAGAAAATCTACACCTCCTTCCCCCAGCATGACCCTAATACCATCAGCTATCCCTCCGCTTCTCTTAGCTACTCGACCTTGACCTACATCCCAGAAATTTCCAAAGATACTCTTATTAAACTTTGCAATAAAATCAAATCTGGCTCCCCCGCAGACCCTATGCGCCCGGCTCAATTCCTAGATTCAATCGACTTCTTCCTACCAGCGTTAACCGCCATCCTGAACCTCTCCTTTACTTCAGCGTGTGTACCATCTGCCTGGAAGCAAGCGTGGGTCTCGCCTATCATCAAGAAACCCACCCTAGACCCATCTAAACCGGAGAACTTTCGTCCAATCTCCCTGCTTCCATGGCTCTCCAAACTCGCTGAAGCGCATGTTAACAGCGCTCTATCCCAACATATGGTCAAAAACAACATTCTGGACCCATCACAAAATGGGTTCAGACCAGGCCATAGCACTGAGTCTGCTCTTTTAGCCACCACAGAGCACCTCCGGACGATCTTGGATGCCGGTCAAGGTGCTGCGCTGATCCTTTTGGATCTCAGCGCGGCCTTTGACACGGTATCCCATGTCATCCTTCTTAAACGTCTGGAGACCTTTGGAGTAACGGGCCATGCCTTGGAGTGGTTCAGATCCTTCCTCGACAACAGGTCCTTCCGAGTCTCTGCCCCCCCCTTTCTATCTAAACCCCACCCTATTGAACAGGGAGTCCCGCAGGGCTCTGCGCTAAGCCCCTCTCTTTTTAATCTTTATGTTCAGCCTCTAGCGGCAGTAGCCAAAGAATGGGGCTTGACATTGGTATCGTACGCTGATGATACACAACTGGTCATCGCCCTCTCAGACGGACCTTCCAACCGTTCCTCTAATTTCAAAAACGGACTCTCTGCGGTCGCCCAATGGATGACCACAAACTGTTTACAACTCAACGGTGGAAAAACAGAGGTGCTTCTCCTTGGCAAAAACACCAGCCTTTGGAATGAGCACTGGTGGCCATCCTCACTTGGTACCATCCCTCCCCCCAAAACCCTAGTGAAAAACTTGGGTGTCTGGATGGACGACTCACTCAACTTTCGAGCTCACACCAAGAAAGTTGCCGGCACCTGCATTGGCTTACTGAGAAGCCTTAGCCACATACTAGACTTCTTTGATGCAAAGACCCGCCAACTCATCATCCAAGCCACCATCCTCTCGCGTCTAGACTATGCCAATGTACTCCTTCTTGGCGCCAACAAATGTGAGTTAGCACGACTCCAACGCGTGCAGAACTCGGCCGCTAGAACTCTGGTCGGCCTTCCCCGCAGATGCTCAGCCAGAGCAACCATCAGTAAACTGCATTGGCTTCCGGTTGACTCCAGAATCAAGTTTAAGACCCTCATCATGACCTTCAAAATTCTCAAACTTAACACTCCCCCTCTGCTTCAACCCCTTCTCACTCCCTATGCGCCGTCACGGAACCTTAGATCTTCCAACCAAAACCTTCTCTGCGTCCCACGCATAAAACTCTGCCGCATGGGCGGACGCTCCTTTAGGTTCCTGGGAGCCAAGATGTGGAACGACCTACCACATCATATTCGCGCGATAGACAACCTATCTGCCTTCCGGAAGGCAGTGAAAACTCTTCTATTCCCTTGCCTGTAACTTTCCTCTGTCCTCGGACCCTTTAGCTCAGGATCGGATCTGGGTTTCAGCGCCGGGACGCCTCATTGCCGGGGCAGCTGTAGCGCTTCACCAAAACATTAAGATAAGATAAGATAAGGTCAAATGTCCAGAAACTGTTTAAATAACTTTTCAGTTACTTTGCAATTACTTTGTGAAGACTTTCCAAGTTACTTTTCAGATTACTTTTTCTACTCAGTGTGACATGCCTAGATATCACACTGGGACATTTCCTAGAAAAAAAGTGAGCAAGTCACTTTTTTGTAAATACACAGTTTTAGGTTCTCATACAATCTCCAACTCCACACAACTTTTTTTTATTACAAAAAAGCAGTCAATGTAATCCTATGGGAGGAAATTAAGCTATTGGTCAAGGGGTAAGTACTTGATGTGGGAGTTGGGTTTCTGGGGTTAGAACCAGGGTTCCATGAGGGTCAAGGATGCACTCAAAGAACAACCTCAGCGGCACTGGTAAAGAGTGCTGAGGCCCAATGTTATCCAATAGGGGCTTCCGGTTGGTGGCTGCTCACTGGCACCCCACTTGGAAGTGGAAGCAAAGCTCCTAGGATCTAGGTCAGGGCAAAGGGGGATCCACGAGAGCACACAAGGTGCACCCGCAGCTGCACTGGGGCGGCCGGGTAAAGGGTCGACGTCGGGAGCCCTATTTTCAATGGGGAAGCTGCGGTCAAAACAAACACTGCAGGCTCAGGAACGAAGATCTTCTGGAGGCGACCACCAGTTGGAGAGGTAAGTTAGGATGTTGTGGGATGCCGGGACACCATCATATGGGCTACCCAAGGCCGTGGGGCATCGGGTGCAGGTTTGTTTTGGCGTCGGATTTTCCTTACTGGCTCCAGTTGCGGTTGGAGGGGATTCTTTGAACAGTCTTACTGTGAAACAAACAGTCACTCACTGCTACTCTCCCATTTTGCAAATACATGTGCATATACATCTCAAGCAACCTCAGGTCTCTATGCACCTTGTACACATTCTACCATCCGCCGGGTGATAACTTCCCTTTTGTTGAACAAATTATGGAAACCATCTCCTCAAATGTGGATCATCACTGTCCACAAATCTTCTTCGGTGACTTCAATCTTCACTGGATTGACGTGAATGACCCTGCAGTGAATAGCCTCAAAACCTTCCTAGTTGACCTTGACATGATTCAAATATGTGACATCCCCCACTCACAATTTGGGCACTATCCTGGACCTTATTATCGCTAAACCAGACTTCATTCAACTTGACTCCATTGTCCCGTGTGACTGGACTGATCACCACTACATCTCCTTCCGCATCATGAGACCGTGGACTAAGTTAAAACCTCAGCCTAAGAAATCTAGGCATTGGAAGCGATCCATCCGAAATACAAACCTGGATGAAATGATATCCCTTAGCAACATGACCGTACCTCCTCCCACTCACATGTCTGGGGTTCATGACCTCACTGAGCACTACAACAACTCCATATCGAGCATTCTGGATGCTATTGCCCCCTTGCAACTAAAAAGAAAGCGCACCGAAGACTCCAAACCTTGGTTCAACGCGGGGTTAAATACTGATGGACGCAATCTGGGACTAGCCAAACGATCCTGGAGAGGCTCGCTGTCTCTTGAATACATTGTGCTCCTGAGATCTAGGAGGAGCATGTACAATAAACACATTAGGAGCGCTAAAGCGATCTTCAGAAGTCAAGTTGATAAAGCCAGAAACAGGCCAAAAAAGCTTTTTGAATTCATTAAACTCCAATTCAACAATCTTCCCATTTTTTCGCCACGGCCTCCGTTATACAGCCGAATTATGATTTCTCTGCCTTCTTCCTTGGAAAGATGGATACGATTATAACTAATCTCCAGACATTGATAAACCAGCTGACAGACCCTTCCCTTCTCTCCCCTCAGTCACCCCGTTCTAGGGTACACTCCCAAAAATAGCGCCTCCTGGAGCCTTTTCACACCCTTTGACAAAATCTCTATACTTAACATACTTACTAAACTCAAACCCTCCAGCCACTTCAATGACCCGCTACCACCCAGTTTCTTCAATGAAATGAAGAGGTCCCTAGTTCCAACCTGGACCAAGATTGTAAATGCCTCCCTACAGCAAGCTGTGATTCCTGACTGTCTAAAGGCTGGCCAGGTTTACGGCCATTCTTAAAAAACCCTCTGCTGAGCAAGACGACCTAAATAACGTCTGCCCAATCACTACCATTCCTACGCTATTGAAGCTGCTAGAGAAACGTGTCCATATCCAACTTTGTAGCCGCATTAATCAATTCCAGCTTCTTCATCAATTCCAATTGGGCTTTCGACAGGGTCATAGCACCGAAACTGCCATTACCCACATAATGGAAGACGCTCTAAAAATGCTGGATCGGAACGAAGCTTGCCTTCTAATCCTCCTTGACCTCTCATCAGCTTTTCATAAGGTCAAACATGACAACCTCCTGGATGTACTGGAACGGAGGATGGGTCTCTCAGGATCAGTTCTGAACTGGTATGCCTCATTTCTTCATAACAGATCGCAAAGAATTAAAGTCAATCACTCCCTCTCCAACTCCTCTGATCACTCTGGGGGTCCCTCAAGGGTCCTCGCTCTCACCCACTCTCTTAAACTTGTTCATGGAGCCCTTAATGCAAATGCTCAAATCATCCAATATACTGTATCACATGTACGCGGACGATACCCAATTGTCTCCTCCCCCGAAGACATCAATTCGACCCTACTCAAAACCCAACACTGGTTGACTTCCAATCAACTCAAATTAAACTCCATCAAAACGGAATTCCTCCTTATTTCTCCTCCCAATCAGCTCTCTACTACCACTGGATGAATGAAGAAGCTTACGGCTCCACACATCATTGACTAACAAATCTCTCGGAATAATACTTGATGTGTTCCTGCATGCTCAGGGCCTCATCAGTGCTTCCACCAAAGGAGCAAACTTCCAAATGAGCATACTAAAAGTTAAAACCCTTCCTTCCTCCGGAAGAATTGAAGTCTGCTGTTCAAGCACTAGTCATCTCCAGATTGGAGTATGGGAGCTCAACTCTGTGGGCTTCCGAGCTACAAGTTGGCTCCGCTGAGGGCCTCTCTGAACTCAGCGGCTAGGTTCATCACAGGATCCAAAAGAAATAACCACATCACGCCGGATTTGAAATCTCTAAACTGGCTTCCTATTGAGGCTAGGATTCATCTTAAAATTGCTTGCATGGCTCACAGAACAAGTTACTTAACTTCAGTAACGATATATCTGTAAGAAACATTAGTTAGATTCCTTACCTTAGAATATCCCCAGGCGTCAGGCTGGATCCGGAAATATTTTTCGTCAGCAGTACCCTTGCGCGTCGGTAGGCGTCGTCTGCGACTCCGCATCCGGCGTCGTGATCGCCGCGATGACGAAGTACTTAGACGCCGCCCTCGCGCGCTGACGTCAGTTCTGTACATAGCTTTCCGCGCCAGGAACGCAGAGCCATGCAAAAAACCGACACATGCCATGAAACTAGGGCCCTGAAAGAGTTGAGCTCAACCCTAGATATCAGTTCGCAGAACGGGGAGGATGGGTGGGGTAGTAAGGAATCTAACTAACTAATGTTTCTTACAGATATATCGTTACCGAAGGTAAGTAACTTGTTCATCTGAAAGAAACACGTTAGTTAGATTCCTTACCTTAGAATAGATACCCCAGCAATACCAACCCCGGTGGTGGATCTGCGAACCAAGATCACACCAGGAAGTCCTGGAGAACAGAACGGCCAAAGAAGACGTCTCGCCAGACTTGGCTGTCCAGGCAGTAATGCTTGGCAAACGTGTGCAGGGAGGCCCATGTTGCTGCCTGACAAATGTCCTGCAGAGGAATTCCCCGTCCCAAGGCAGTAGTAGCCGCTGTGGCCCGAGTGGAATGAGGCCTCAGCCCCACAGGAGGATCCTTCTTAACCAAGGAATAACAGGCCTTAATGCACAAAACGACCCACCGAGAGATGGTCCGCTTGTGCAATGCCCGCCCCTACTTAGTGCCCACGTACCCAACAAAGAGTTGGTCGTCTACCCGGAACGGTCTTGTGTGGTCCAGATAGAAGGAGAGCGCACGTTTTGGGTCCAGACGGTGGAGCCTCTCTTCCTCTCTCTCTCGCTCGGGATGCGGAAAGAAGGTGGGCAAGGTAACAGACTGTCCGATGTGAAAGGCAGTAACCACCTTAGGAAGAAAAGGGCGAGTCCTCAGAACAACCTTGTCCGGACGGACAGAGGAAAGGAGGCTTAGAAGAAAGAGCCTTGAGCTCACTCACTCTTCTTGCAGAGGTGATGGCAACAAGGAAAGCAGTCTTGAGAGTCAGAAGACTGAGAGGACAGTTATGAAGTGGCTCAAAAGGAGCGCATATCAGATAGGTTAACACCAGATTCAAGTCCCACTGAGGCATTACAAAGGGGACAGGAGGAAACATGTGAGTAATGCCTTTAACTCTTTCGATGCGCATGACGGATCGGTTCCGTCATGCGCATCGGTCGCGCTGTGCGTATGACGGAACCGCTCCGTCACGGCCCTGCCCGCGCAACGAACCTTCAGCACGGCGCGGTAATCCGCGCCGCGCTGAAGGGGTTAAAGAATCTATTTACAACAGGGGACTTGAAAAGAGAAGGCTGATCAGGAAGCTGTAAGAAGGCAGAAACAGCTGAGAGATATCCCTTGATGGTGCCCAGAGCAGAGCCCTGCTGGGCCAGGGAAAGAAGAAAGAGGAGAACTTCTGGAAGAGGGGCGGAAAGGGGATCCACAGCCTTTGCTGTGCACCATGCCACACATGTATTCCACCTGCAGGCGTATACAGTTTTAGTGGAGGGACGCCTGGGTGCCAGTCAAGTCAAATGGCATCAACTGCCGCCGCTCAATCTCCACGCATGGAGGTGGAGGCTGTACAGGTTCGGGTGGAGGACCGTCCCCTGCTGCTGCGACAGAAGGTCCTCCTGAAGAGGCAATCGAATCGGGGGACCGATTGACAGACTGAGTAGCTCGGGATTATCTTCATGCCCAGTTCGGAACCACAAGGATGACTTGGGCCCAGTCGCGCCGGATCTTCTTCAGCACTCTGGGTAGAAGTGGAATAGGCGGAAAGGCGTACAATAGACCGCAACTCCACTCACGACTAAAAGCGTCGCCGAGCGAGTGCCGCCTTGGAAATTCCAACGCGCAGAACTGATGACATGGCACGTTCTCTTCGGTGTCAAATGGATCTAATCAAGGCTCTCCCCACTGCTGAAAGAGACCTTGCACCACGTCAGAGTGCAGACGCCATTTGTGATCCATTAAGCACTGGCGGCTGAGTTCGTCCACCCTGGCATTCAGAGAACCTGCCAGGTGTTGAAACACCAAGGTAATGCCTTGATGTTCCAGCCACGTCCAGAGGCGCAGAGCCTCCTGACATAGGGTCCAGGACCCCACCCCGCCCTGGTTGTTGCAATACCACATGGCGGTGGTGTTGTCCGTGAACACCTGCACCACACTTCCCCGGACAGAGGGAAAGAATGCTGTCAGTGCAAGCCGGATCGCCCGAAGCTCCAAAAGGTTGATATGGAACCGGGACTCCGCCGGAGACCAGAGTCCTCTGATCTCTGCCTCTCCCAAGTGGCCTCCCCATCCCAGGAGGGACGCATCCATCACCACTGTGTGCTCCAGTTGGGGAAGGGAGAGGGATCTGCCACTGACCCAATCGCGATTCGTGAGCCGCCACTGCAACTGCTGTGCAGTGCCCTCCGAGATCTGGACATGATCGGACAGGTTGCCCTGATTTTGCGCACAATTGAACTTCAGGTCCCACTGCAGAGCCTGCATATGCCATCTGGCATGTGCCACCAGCAGGATGCAGGAGGCCATCAGACCCAGAAGGTGGAGGTTCATCCTGACAAATCCGGGACAGAGGCTGAAAGACAGGAATCATAGCCTGAATATCCAAGACCCGCTGCTCGGGAGGATAAACCCGAAACGGCGTCAAATCCAGAACCGCTCCAATGAAGGGGAGCATCTGAGACGGACTCAGGTGCGACTTCGGCACGTTGATGGAGAACCCCAGCAAATGCATGCGGTCGGCCGTAGTCTGAAGGTGGGTGACTACTGTCTGGGGCGAGCCCGCCTTCAACAACCAGTCGTCGAGGTAGGTGAAGTCTAACACCCCTGACCTGCGCAGATGAGCTGCAACCACCGCCATCACTTTCGTAAACACCCGAGGGGTGCTGGTAAGGCCGAAGGAGAGCACAGCAAACTGAAAATGCTCCTGGCCTACCGTGAACCGTAGGTAAAGCCGGTGGACCGGCAGGACAGGAATGTGAAAATATGCGTCCTGCAAGTCCAACGCTACCATCCAGTCTCCAGGGCCGATGGCAGCTAAGACCTGAGCCAGAGTCAGCATCTTGAACTTCTCCTTCCGGAGGAAGCGATTGACGTCCCGGAGGTCTAAGATAGGACACAGACTTCCTTTGTCCTTCTTGGGGACCAGAAAGTAGTGGGAATAACAACCACTCCCTACTTCCGGTCCAGGAACGCACTCTATGGCCCCCTTGGCCAAGAGGGCCGTGACATCCTGTCGGAGAAGAGCCAAGTGATCCCCGACATGCGGTGGCACCGAGGTGGCATGGCAGGAGGGGAGGACTGAAAGAGAAGGGAGCGCCCATTTGTCTGATGTAATCTCGCGCCAGTGAGGGAGGTGGTGGCAGATGCTGCCACCCACCGGCGTGGGGTGCTCCCCGAAGCTCAGATTAGGAAGGTTTGGAAGCAGAAGCAGCGGGGGAGGAGATGGACGGACCAGCACGCTGGTTCCCCGCCCCTGTGGAAACTGCGACCCCGGCCGCGCTGGGCCTGGTTCTGCAAAGGCTTAGGGGAAGGGCGCGTCTGACTGCCTCTACCTTGGCCACGAAAGGAACAAAAACCAAGAGAGGCCGAGCTCTTAGTAGAAAGGCCCAAGGACTTGGCCGTAGCCCGCGAATCCTTAAAGCGCTCCAGGGTACTGTCAGCCTTGTCGCCAAACAGGCGGGTGCCATCAAAGGGCATGTCCATGAGCGAGCTTTGTACATCGGGCGAGAACCCAGTTGAATGCAACCAGGCATGACGTCCCAACGCCACAGTTGTAGAAATCGCCCTGCCCAATGAGTTAGCGGTGTCCAACCCACACCTGAATGGCTAACTTAGCAGCATCCTTACCCTCAGCAATTGCCTGAGAAAGGACAACCTGCACCTCCTCAGGACACTGAGGCAACACCTGAGCAACGGCATCCCACACCATGTGGGAGTAGCGGCCCAACAAACAGGCGGTGTTCCCCGACCGCAGCCCTAAGCTGGTCGAAAAGAACAACCGCTTCACAAACTGGTCCAGCCGTTTAGAGTCCTTATCTGGCGGGGCCGTAGGAAAAGCACTCTGACGTAGAGGCCTGAATGACCAGGCTCTCAGGCGTAGGGTGAGTAGCCAAAAAGGCGGAGTCACCGGACGCCGGTCAGTGGCGCCTGGCGACATTTTTATCCACCGGGCCCCCCGTGGCCGGCCTCGACCAAGTGCCCAAGAGGACATCGGTAAGGGCGTCATTGAAGGGAAGCAACGGCTCAGACAAAGTAGACGCCATCTGGAGCACCTCGGTGAGGAGGTTGGTCCTGAGGGCCACAGTGGGGAGGTTAAGATTGAGGGCTTCAGCCGATCGACGGAGGACCATCGTGTAGGAGGCACCTTCCTCCATCGTAAGGGGGGGGGGGGGGCTAGGGAAGGCGAACCCCGGGTCAGAGGTGACATCGAGGTCGTCTGCCTCCTCCAAGTCGTCCACCCAATCCTGCTCGGAGTCGCATTGCTGGGCAAGAGGGTCATTGGACCCTTACCAGTCTTCGTCCGCCTCTGGCGTAGAGGAAGTCTATCGCGGCGGCAAAGCCGGAGAAGGGACGAACGGCATCGGGAACGGCGCTGGCCGGGGTTGGACCGGCGCCTTCTCCCAATGCGGATCCCAGGCCGGAACAAAATTGTCCTGGAACCGGGGCAAGGGAGGAATAAACTGCGCCGAGGGTGGCGCCGGAGCCAGCAACGCAGCGCCTCGTGGCGCCAGGGCCGGAGCTGCTGGCGCAGGATCCCGTGGCGCCGGGAGCCCGAGGTTTAAAAAGGCGGTCCATGGTAGCACAGAATTCTTGCACCTGTTCGGGAGTCGCCGACGGACCTGGGAATGGCGGGTAGGCTGCGGGACTCCCAGGCTCCAGGGTAGCCGCCAGGGCGAAGCCCCTGTCCCCCGCGTCCTCCGGGGAGCGACAGGGGGATGTCGGAGAACGAACACCTTCTTCGAATTCTTTTTATGGCGTCGCTTACCGGAATCCGAAGGCGAAGACTTGGAGCCTGAGGAGCAACGGCTCCGGTCCCACGAGCAGTCCCGGGAACTGCCCCTGGACCCGGAGCGAATGCCGGACCTCCAGTAACTTCCTACACCGCTCCCGCACGGCCTTGGGGGCCATGGCTCGACAATCCTGGCAGTCGTGGGCATTTTCCGGGCAGTAGAGGCAAACATCGTGGGGGTCCGCCACCGACATATTCCAGCGACAGGACACACTGGACTTAAAGCCGGGCATCCCTATGTGAACCAGGAGAAAAAAAGAGGAGACAAAAAGTCTCAAAATAGTAGTCAAAAAGTGACTAAGGTACGTGCTCAATCCGGATCTGCGCTTGCTGGCGCGGAAAAAGAAAGAACTGACGGCAGCGTGCATGGGTCGCGCCTCAGTACTCTCCGTGGTGTCATCTCGGAGCTTACGACGCCAGTGACGGACGCGGAACCGCACGACGCCACCTACTGACGAGCAGGGGTACTGCTAAGCAAAACTTTCCGGATCCAGTCTGATGCCTGGGGATATTCTAAGGTAAGGAATCTATCACTAACGTGCCTCTTTCAGATGTGTACTTTTTGGTGAGGAAATACTGATAACTCCAACAGGTTTGTGAACCAGGGTTGACGGGCCCAGGTGGGAGCAACTAGGATTAGTGTCATGGACTGGTGTCTGAGCTTCCGAACCACTCATGGAATGAGTGGGAGAGGCGTAAGCAAATATCCCTGACCAGCTCATCCATAATGCATTGCCTTTAGACAATGGGAGTGGATACCTAGAAGCGAAGCTTGGGCATTTTGCGTTTAGATGTGTGGCAAACAGATCAGATCTCTCTCTGGGAGGCCCCACATTTGAAAGAATGGGAGGAGAACTCTAGTGTTGTTGCCTGCTTGGGCGAAGCTGTGTTGAATGCTCGCCAGGTGGGGTTGTTACTTGCCACAAAAACGCTTTTCTAAATCTTTTAACTACTTTTATTGTTGCTTACTTGTGGGGCTTTTTACTTACTTTACTTGCTGCTGAAATTTGACGTTTTTTGCACAAAGTAGAGGGAGGGAGACGGAAGGAACCAGAGGGGCCGCCATCTTGTTGGGTAGTGGTCTAGTGGTTGAACGCTAGGCTATTTAGGAAGCACATGGACGCCTAAGGCAAGCCCGTCTGCACCCGTCCGGGCTCAGGGCCAGTCCCCCTGGTCAATTATCCTCAGACATTATGACTTGTACTAGAGGAGAGCTATTGAGGCTGGATCTTGGTAAGGGCACATCTAGATGCCCTTAGATTCCTCTAAGGGCCGTAGACACTGCTATGGATAATATTTGACCTAGCTGCCGGCTTCACTTCCCCCATGTCCTCGATTCTGCAGCAACTGGTCTTGGTGCTAGATCAATGAAGAGGGCAAAAGAAGCCGATGCTGGTCCCTTAAAATGCATTACAACAAACAAATGATGGACGGAATGCTGACAATGCAGACATTCTCCCCCAGTCAAGAGATCTGGGTTAAATCCATTGTTCTTTTGCCCACTACACCACCCCAGTTTAGACATGGCCATATGCAAATCAGTCTTGACCCTGTGCCTCATGGGAACAGTCCAGCCCGAACTGCCAAGCCATGTCTTCCCTGGACCGGAATCAAGCATCCTAGGACCGGTTTCTGGCTATCAGCCGTCATCAGCCAGGATAGCTTGACTCCAGTGGCGTAGTGAGCACGGGTCCCACGTCTGGGAATACCCATCCCACTTAGGGCGAAAAGCGTTACAACAAACAAATGATGGACGGAATGCTGACAATGCAGACATTCTCCCCCAGTCAAGAGATCTGGGTTAAATCCATCGTTCTTTTGCCCACTACACCACCCCAGTTTAGACATGGCCATATGCAAATCAGTCTTGACCCTGTGCCTCATGGGAACAGTCCAGCCCGAACTGCCAAGCCATGTCTTCCCTGGACCGGAATCAAGCATCCTAGGACCGGTTTCTGGCTATCAGCCAGGATAGCTTGGCTCCAGTGGCGTAGTGAGCACGGGTCCCACGTCTGGGAATACCCATCCCACTTAGGGCGAAAAGCGTTACAACAAACAAATGATGGACGGAATGCTGACAATGCAGACATTCTCCCCCAGTCAAGAGATCTGGGTTAAATCCATCGTTCTTTTGCCCACTACACCACCCCAGTTTAGACATGGCCATATGCAAATCAGTCTTGACCCTGTGCCTCATGGGAACAGTCCAGCCCGAACTGCCAAGCCATGTCTTCCCTGGACCGGAATCAAGCATCCTAGGACCGGTTTCTGGCTATCAGCCGTCATCAGCCAGGATAGCTTGACTCCAGTGGCGTAGTGAGCACGGGTCCCACGTCTGGGAATACCCATCCCACTTAGGGCGAAAAGCGTTACAACAAACAAATGATGGACGGAATGCTGACAATGCAGACATTCTCCCCCAGTCAAGAGATCTGGGTTAAATCCATCGTTCTTTTGCCCACTACACCACCCCAGTTTAGACATGGCCATATGCAAATCAGTCTTGACCCTGTGCCTCATGGGAACAGTCCAGCCCGAACTGCCAAGCCATGTCTTCCCTGGACCGGAATCAAGCATCCTAGGACCGGTTTCTGGCTATCAGCCAGGATAGCTTGACTCCAGTGGCGTAGTGAGCACAGGGCCCACGTCTGGGAATACCCATCCCACTTAGGGTGAAAAGCGTTACAACAAACAAATGATGCACGGAATGCTGACAATGCAGACATTCTCCCCCAGTCAAGAGATCTGGGTTAAATCCATCGTTCTTTTGCCCACAAGACTGATTTGCATATGGCTTGGTTCAAACTGGAACGGCATGGTGAGCAAAAAAACGATGGATTTGGGCCCAGATCTCTGTACTTGGGTGAATGTATGACATTGTTCTGCATTCTGTCCATCAATTGTTGTTTTTGCATTTGTCACCCGAGTGGGAAGGGTATGCCCAGACGTGGGTCCCTTGCTCTCCATGCCACTGGAAATCTAGCAAGCCTGGCTGAAGACGGCTGAAATGCCAGAAACCGGTCCTAGGATGCTTGTCTCCAGTCCAGGGTGGACCTGGCTTGGCAGTTCAGGCTGGACTGTTCCCATGAGGCACAGGGTCAAGACTGATTTGCATATGGCTTGGTTCAAACTGGAACTGCATGGTGAGCAAAAAAACGATGGATTTGGGCCCAGATCTCTGTACTGGGGTGAATGTATGACATTGTTCTGCATTCTGTCCATCAATTGTTGTTTTTGCATTTGGCACCCCGAGTGGGAAGGGTATGCCCAGACGTGGGTCCCTTGCTCTCCATGCCACTGGAAATCTAGCAAGCCTGGCTGAAGACGGCTGAAATGCCAGAAACCGGTCCTAGGATGCTTGTTTCCAGTCCAGGGTGGACCTGGCTTGGCAGTTCAGGCTGGACTGTTCCCATGAGGCACAGGGTCAAGACTGATTTGCATATGGCTTGGTTCAAACTGGAACGGCATGGTGAGCAAAAAAACGATGGATTTGGGCCCAGATCTCTGTACTGGGGTGAATGTATGACATTGTTCTGCATTCTGTCCATCAATTGTTGTTTTTGCATTGGTCCCTTAAAATGCATCCTACTTAATGCAAGATCATTAATCAAACATAGTACAGAATGTGCATTATTACTTGATGAACACAAGATTAAGTTGGCCTTCATTACCGCGTCATGGACAGACATTGCTTCTGGACCAGATCTAGTGAAGGCAACCCCCCCAGGGTTTCACTGCCACACACTGGACAGACCGCACAGAGGGGAGGGGGAGAGGCGGCTGGCAGTCATATACCATGATTCAGTGGAACCTACTTTCCATAATGCCTCCAATACTGTGTGAGGCCTTAGCTTTCAGCATTTAAACGGTATATCACAGTACTTTCAAAGGGATACTGCTCTACCGTCCGCCTGGTCCTAAAAAAGAATTTCTGGAGCAGCATTACCATATACAAAACGCTACTACTAGATACACAAAAACAATTTTACACGAAAAATCGCACTAGCCAAATCCAACTCGAAAGAACTCTTAAAAAACTTTGCTACTCCTAATGTCCCTAAGAGTTTAAGCAGTCCTGAACTCTAACAAATTGTCCGACTTCTTCAAACAAAAAGTAGAAATTATTTTCTCCTCATTTACTTTAGATGAGAAGGTAAAAGTGCGGCCGCATTTGGAAGGACCAGATAGTCCCTGCCCTCTACCGGTCTTAGAACAATTTGTACCCCTTGAGATCCCAGAAACTATCAAACTTTTGAACTCCATTTGTGCTACAGCTCCCACAGATCCCTGCCCACCACTGGTTATGAAACAAATTCCATAAGTTATTGGGTCAGCACTTACACCCCTGCTGAATGCCATCTTTAGCTCGGGCGTATTTCCCAGGAGTTGGAAGAAGGCCTCGATTCTTCCCTTGCTGACGAAACAGACCCTGGATCCAAAAGACCCGAATAACTATAGGCTAATTTCACAGCTTACACTTCCCGCAAAAATATTGGAAAAAACTATGAATATCCAACTCAGTGCGTTCCCTTCAGTCTTATAACACTATTGACCCGTCCCAACACAGGTTTAGAGCGGATCATAGCACTGAGCTGGCACTAATTAAATCTACTGAAGAAATCCGAGAGGCCCTAGAGAAGGGAGGTAATGCAATATTGATCCTGCTGGATTTGTCCGGGGCCTTCGACACGGTCCATCACAAAGTGCTAATGGACCGGTTGTCTGAAGCTGGAATAAAAGGACAAGCATGGAAACTCTTACACTAATTTCTATCAGAGAGATTGCAAACGGTGGATTTGGATAGTAATACGTCAAAGCCATTTTCCCTTTCTTGTGGGGTGCCACAGGGCTCGTCGCTAGGCCCGACGCTCTTCAATATCTACGTGGCACCCCTGGCAGAAGTCATAAGATCCTTTGGCTTCCAACTTACCTCCTACACGCTGATGACACCCAAATAGTGTTGTCATTGACTGAGGGGGAAGAAAAAGAAACAGGGGCCCGTTGCCACGACTGCATGGGTGCCATCTCTGAATGGATGTCCTCTAACTGTTTAAAATTAAACTCTAGCAAAACTGAGGTCTTAAAGTTTGGGAACAATTCGCTTGTCTGGACACCCGATTGGAGGCCGGATGACCTGGGACCCTGTCCCTCACCCACTAGGAAAGCAAAGAACCTCGGGGTGCTAGTGGACAACAAGCTCGCTATGGGTGACCAAATAAGTATGTTGTCTTCGGCCTGCTTTCTGGCACTCAGAATTATAGGAAAAATCAAGTTTTTCCTCACTGAAAATAGCCTCAAGACAGTGGTCACAGCCCTCATAATGTTACATCTTGATTACTGCAATGGCCTGTTTCGTAACGCTCAAAAATAACAAATTAACAGGCTGCAACTTGTCCAAAATGCAGCAGCCAGGCTGCTGTCAGGTACTCCAAAATTTGTTTCGGTTAAGAAAGGAACTTAGGCAGCTACATTGGCTCCCGGTCAAACAATGAGTACACTTCAAAACACTCTGTAAAGTCTTTAGGGCCATAAATGGAGTAGGCCCTGATATCCTGAGGCATAAAATTCAGTGTTATGTCCCTGGAAGAGGGTTACGTTCAGCAGGAGCTAAACAAGTTGTAGTTCCCGCATTAAAAAATGTTAACTGGGGAGGCAGGAGTTTTATCACCTGCGCCTCCAGGGCTTGGAACAATCTCCCCTTTCATCTCAGGAATGCCCCGGATCTCCTCACCTTTAGGAAGGGGTTGAAAACTTGGCGTTTTTCCCTGTAATTACACTCCTTCACTATTCATAGTAGGCCGTGCTTAGCGCCAGGACACCCCAGGGTAATCGTGCGCTCTACAAGTGCGACTAACAGTTTCCATTCGTGTATCTGTTGTCGTTGACGACTGAGCAGATCTGCAATCTGGTTGTTTACTCCTGGGAGGTGTTCTGCAAGGAGATAGATCATGTGAGTTATGTCCAATCTCCAGATGTTCGGACCTAATTGTGACAGCTGGAGTGTGCTTCCCTGTTTCTGTATGTAGAACATTGCTGTCATGTTGTCTGTGTGAATCAGGACCATTTTGCCTACTAGATGAAGCTGAAATGCTTTGAGCACTAGAAAAATTGCTAGCAGCTCGAGATGGTTTATGTGGAGCTGCTTTTGTTGCAGAGTCCATATACCCGGAATAGTCGGCTTTTCGAGGTGAGCTCCCCAGCCAGTGAGGGATGAGTCTGCTGTTAGCACTATCTGTGGAATCGGGTCTATGAAGGGCCACCCTTTTCATAGGTTTTATGTATTCCACCACTGCAGAGAGTGATGGGTGCGGCCCAACTGACCCTGAGCCCGGTTCCACTGAAATACTAAGCACTCTTGAAGGAGACGCATTTGGAGTCTTGCGTAAGGAACGATTATGATGCAAGACGCCATCATTTCTAGCAAATGCATAAACACTCTACCTGGAGAGTGTTGGGGCTGAAACTGAGAGCAAAGAGTCTGCATGTTGCGGATTTTAACTGGATTGGGACACGGCAGAGCTTTGTGAGTGTCTATTGTGGCTCCTAAATACACTTTTATTTTGGACGGTTGGAGAGGAGACTTGCTAAGTTTTACTGTGAACCCTAGGTGGTGAAGTACTTGTACTGTTTGAGTGTATCGTAGACAACTTTGCTGGGAGCTGGCTTTTATGAGCCAGTCATCTAGATAAGGGAAGACATGGATGTGCTTTTTTCATGGAGAAGCTGCGATTACTGCCAGGCATTTTGTGAAAACATTGGGTGCAGTAGTTACTCCGTATAGGAGGACCTTGAATTGATAATGTTGACAGTCTACCATAAACCTGAGTTATTTGCGGTGAACAGGGTGTATGGGAATATGCTGAAGGAGTGGAAGTACTTGTTGGTGTGACCATGTGAAAGTGGTCCGACTCAATGTACAGATTTAGTTCGCTTAGGTCTAATATAGACCTAAGAGAGCAGTCTTTTTTGGGAATTAAAAAGTACAGGGAGTATACTCCAGTCCCTTGGAATTGTAATGGGCCTGGCTCTATGGCGTGTTTTTCTAACAGAGAGAGAACCTCTTGCATCAGAAGGGTAAGATGCTCTTGTGACATTGCATGTGATCTTGGAGGAGAGTCTGTAAGCTCCAGGCAGTAACCATACTGGATAATTTGTAGTACCCATTTGTCTGAGGTGATTGAATTCCAGACAGGTAGGAATTGAGAAAGATGTCCCCCGACAGGAGTGGAATGATCGTGGGTACCGGATGGAAGTCACTGTTTGTTTGCAGGGAAAGTGCCTCTGCCTCTTCCCTTACCTTTGTTTCCTCAAAAACCTCCGCTGATATAACGTCTTGATGAGGGGGATTGGTTATTGCCCTTGCAAGGGGAGGAAGGATTGTCGGTGGATATATTTTTGGAACCACCCCTGTAAAAGGAGCGGCGAAAGGAATCCCAATTGGTGGTTAATTGCAAAGCCCTCATGGACTATGTGACCTCTGTGTCTTTCCTTATTTTCTTTAGCGAGGAATCAACTGCTGGTCCAAAGAGATGTTCCTTATCAAATGGTTAGTTGAGAATGGAAGTTTGCACCTCAGGCTTGAATCCTGAGATTCTCAATCAAGCATGTTTATGTAGAGGTACGCTAGTATTTACTGCATGGGCTGCAGTGTCAGCTGCGTGTAGGGCACACCTGATGTATTGGTGATGAGTTTACCTTCTTGGATAATATCAATAGCCCTATTCTTGTGCTAATCAGGCAGGAATTGCATGAGTTTTTCTAACTCTTCGTAATGAGCCCTATCATAGCGAGACAGTGAAGTTTGAGCATTGGCAATACGCCAATGATTGGCCGCTTGTGAAGGCAGTCTTTTGCCAGAGGTATCAATAAGCTTAGACTAGTTATCGGGAGGAGCTTCACATGTGGTCTATGAGCTAGCCATCTTGCGAGCGTTAGAAACTACAAGTGAGTCTAAAGGCAACTGACCTCTGATATAAGCAGGTTCAGTAGGGGGCAAGCCAATATTTTTTCTCCATCCTAGGTGTAATAATTCTTGCCGTCACAGGATCTTTAAATATGTCATCTGTGTGTTTTAACATGCCTTTAAGCATTTGCAATGTATGAATCCATCTTTGAGAGGAAGTAAGGGTCTCAAAGAGGAAATCCTCTTCTAAGGTCTCTTTATGGAGCTCCACCCCATGATATTGAGCAGCCCTGTTAAGATGCACGACATATCCAATGTGATCAGGTTGGGAGGGTCTAGACCAGTGGTCTTCAAACTTTTTGATGTTGAGACCCCCTTGTCAAACCTTTTTAGGCATAAGGACCCCTTCTGACAAAATGTTCTAGAAACTGGTTCTCCTCATGATCAACATCTATCGACAACCATAAACGCCCCTGCTAAACCTTGCATATTTTGGCATGTTTCCTCTCTTTTTTTCCTTTCTAATATCCTAGTTTTGACTGTTTTTGCTGGTTCAGTGTCTCTGCGCACTTTCTCACTGCTGTTCAGTGTTAAAGTGCAAGTGCTCCTATTGTAAATTGTATTATGGATTGGTGTTTCCATGATTGGCATGTTTGACTTACTAGTAAGTCCCTTGTAAAGTTCACTGAGGGTGCCAGGGCCGGTAAATCAAATGCTGCTGGTGGGCCTGCAGTACTGATTGTGTCACTCACCTATGCAGCCCTGAAAAGGGTTATCAGACCTGCCACTGCAGTGTCTGCGAGGTTTGGAACTGCCATGTCAACCTGGCGAGTGCACCTACTTGCCAGGCCCTAATCTTCACTTTTCTTCCATGTAAGTCACCCCTAAGGTAGGCCCAAGGTACCCCTGTGGGCAGGGTGCCCTGTATATTAAAGGTAGTACTGTTGTGTGTGACATGTCCTGGTAGTGAATTATAGTGCGTTTCATTTTTCACTATGGAAAGGCTGTCTCATAGAATAGAATGGGATTTTACTTGTAGCATCTTATAAGCATATCTTCCCATTGGGACACAATAGAGAAATGGAATTTAGTATGCCTGAACTCAGAATATAAAAATGCATCTTTTAGTAAAGATGATTTTTATTTTCTGTGTTTGAAAATACCACTTTTAGAAAGTGGGTATTTTCTTGCTTAGCCATCCTGTGTGCCTCTGCTGGGTTTGTGGATTGACTGTGTGGCTTTGGAGTGACAGGGGATGTGCATTCTCATCAGACAGCCACTGGTGGGATCAAGGTGTGTCCTGCCTTTCCTGGATGAGTCAGGGCTGGGCTGAATTTATAGTAGTGGGAGGAGATTTCCTTGCACCTGAAATGGCCTTGTCTGCCTTGGACAATGCTGTCTCCACCTCCTGCCAGGATGCTGTGCCAGAGAGGATGGAACTATATATATTATATATATTCACGCTCTTGCTTGCTCCTGATGTGAGAGGCACTCGAACAAACCACACGAGCTGCAAGCATCAGACTGATTTATTAGGTACGAAGGAGCCGGACCCCCGATCACTTGAGCAGCCAAATCACCCGCTGCCAACGCGTTTCGAAGTCTCCCTTCTTTGTCAAGGCCGGTGGTGAAGTGGAAAACACAGTCCGGTCACAGCCCCTTTCATTTAAATAGCGCGCCATCTATAGGCCGTTCTGAATGACTCTGCGCAATGTTTCATGGGCATTGAAGTCCCGGAGGGAAAAAATGTTTCCTTTACAGTGCATAATATCCTGCTGTGGATTAAAACCCCCAGATGGGTCTCAGTGGCCGTACTCCCTCTCAATCCTGTGTGGTTGCCCCGCATATAGAGTCCGGTAAATACCTTCTCCGTGGCCCCCTCTCTTCATGGGGTGGTGCACTCTCGGCGGTAAGGCCACTGCCTACATATTCACGCTCTTGCATGTTCCTGATGCGAGAGGCACTCGAACAAACCACGCGAGCTGCAAGCATTAGACTGATTTATTAGGTACGAAGGAGCCGGACCCCCGATCACTTGAGCAGCCAAATCACCCGCTGCCAACGCGTTTCGAAGTCTCCCTTCTTTGTCAAGGCCGTTCTGAATGACTCTGCGCAATGTTTCATGGGCAAGGTATTTACCGGACTCTATATGCGGGGCAACCACACAGGATTGAGAGGGAGTCCGGCCACTGAGACCCATCTGGGGGTTTTAATCCACAGCAGGATATTATGCACTGTAAAGGAAAAATTTTTTCCCTCCGGGACTTCAATGCCCATGAAACATTGCGCAGTCATTCAGAACGGCCTATAGATGGCGAGCTATTTAAATGAAAGGGGCCGTGACCGGACTGTGTTTTCCACTTCACCACCGGCCTTGACAAAGAAGGGAGACTTCGAAACGCGTTGGCAGCGGGTGATTTGGCTGCTCAAGTGATCGGGGGTCCGGCTCCTTCGTACCTAATAAATCAGTCTGATGCTTGCAGCTCGTGTGGTTTGTTCGAGTGCCTCTCACATCAGGAACAAGCAAGAGCGTGAATATATATAACACACCACACGACTTCCAATGAGAAATCACGCACAGGACACCCAGGAGATTTGCAGTTAAAGTTGGTTTATTCGCTGCAAGCAACGCGTTTCAGCTTTCGCCTTTTTCACGCGTGAAAAAGGCGAAAGCTGAAACGCGTTGCTTGCAGCGAATAAACCAACTTTAACTGCAAATCTCCTGGGTGTCCTGTGCGTGATTTCTCATTGGAAGTCGTGTGGTGTGTTATATTTGGGGCTGCCGATTGCCCCGGCACGGACCGCCCTGCCTGACAGCCTCTATTCTATCGGATAGATAGATAGATAGATATATATTACCTACTGGTGGTCGCCAGTAGGTAGTTCTAGTTAGGACCGTGTTTCCATAGGAAATCCGCAACATTCTATTTTGAATAACATTGGCGCCGATTGACGAATCCTGGCGAAATTTTCAAAATAGGTGGGGCGCTCCGCTCCTACCCTGAAAGTCTCGGGGGGATTCGTCAAGTGGGGGCTGAGAAAAAAGTGGGGTCCCAACACGCGTTTTCCCCATGCATTTTTACATAGGACCTTTAGTCGAAGGTACAGCCCGAACGGCTGAACAGAATTACTTGAAATTTGGCAGAGAGGTAGTCCTCAGGTCAGGGAAGTGCCTTTTGCAGGTCTGGTGTCAATCTGTTCAGTATTTCCTGAAAAAACAGCATTTAAAAGCATATAAATATCTATACACGCGCACTGTGCGCGAGCAAAATTCTGATTGGTTGATAGAGGTCAGTAAGCATTCGAATCGGTCGAAATCAGGAAGTGTCGGCCGCCATTTTGTCTGTCGCACTGAAAAGGAAAGGTGGAAAAAAAGTGGAAAACGTGAAAAGGGGGCAGGGAAGAGAGTTCCTGACCCCCTAGCGGTTGTCAGGGGGTCACAGAAGGAACCCCAAGGGTGTAAAAAACATTTTATTATTTTCGAAAAAAATTGCAGGGTGCAGCGCACCGTGCGCCCAACGTGCGCGCACGGTGAAAAACCTTGAAAAAAAAAATAAAATTAATAAATACATAACTTAGCATTTAAAAAAACGTACAAATTCACTTAAAAAACCATAGGTTTCACACACGTTATAGTTAGGAATTAGCATTTAAAAAACCTTGCAAATTCACTTAAAAAAAACATAGGTTTCACACAGGTTATAGTTAGGTGGACATTTCATTCGTAAAAAACCAATGATTTTCTCCTGTTATAGTTAGTTCAGATAACTATAACTCACGCGACCACCACTCTATCACAAGGATGATGTCATCAGTGATGTCATGAGTGATGCCATTGACCACGTCATGAGTGATGTAATGTGTGACGTCATGAGCAGAGGATTGCGGGCACGCGAGTTATAGTTATCTCAACTAACTATAATGGGAGAATATCATTGGTTTTTTACGAGTTAAATATCCACCCAACTATAACATGTGTAAAACCTATGGTTTTTTAAGTGAATATATATATATATTATTATGGAGTTACTGCTCTCTACTCGGATTCAGGCATGTCAATCTATGCAAGATAGCCCAATACTGGAGAAGAACAAAAGTTACTTACCTGTAATCTGTGGTTCTCCAGTATTGGTATCTTTCATTGATTCACATGCTTGTCAACCCTCCTCACTACCCGCAACTATCCCTTAACCTGGTCACCCTTCGTCTACTTCCGCAGTAACCCCAACCAAGTTCCGCTGACCCTTGTCCTTCGAGCCAAGACGAGGAATATATTACAATATGCTAGCCCATCGGCCACGACTCTCTTTTCATACTAAAAGTAAGTTTCAACATCCCCTCACGCTTAGCGCTTATGTTCCAACCACCTTGGTTCACTTAATTAATTCGTCCCCTCTCCTACTCCAGATTTCGTCTCTGATACAACCGCGGCTGCGGTAAGCCATCTGCTCCCTTTTCGACCGCCATTTTCACTCCGTTTCACTGTAGCGTTGTCTGCTCTAAGGCTATCACGAGCACAACTTTAGGCATCTGTCACCCGTTACTGCAACCCATATAGCATGTACTCGAATGCACACGCCTTGGCTGATCAGTGATCTCACGCCTGCCTGGCCACTATCTCTACAATATTATGTTTTTTGACTCTTAAATAATGATTGGCATTAGCTACCTGTTTAATTGCTACAATAATTAGAGTTCCAATTCTACTCCTTATTGTTTCACCATCGACTTGATGTAATAATGTTTTGCATTTACTTTTATATCCACGATATTGCTCCTCCTTCCGCCTTAATATTACTACTAGCACATTGTACAATTTTAACGTGTAGGTCCTTGTTGTCACCATTTTAAGTCCTGGCTCCTATGAGTCCATAATGTTCATAATACCTTCTCCCTCTTCCTTCCCCTTCTCTTCAAGGTTATTCAGGTTGTACCTTACAGGCATTATTGTCCTCTGTCCTGATGATGATCCTTGCATTTACTTAGTAGGATCGAAACGCCGTCGACACTCACAAATACCCGATATGTTGTAAAAACAGTGATTTTGACACATAAGGGTGTTGTTTATAATGTTTGTTTCTCCATTATTTAGGCTATCTATAACAAACTATGTTTCATGCCTGAACCTTTTTGCCTCTTTGACCTAATGTATGTACTGGACGCAGGCTTGTGTCCCACTTTATGAATCTTCTAATTGTTTGGTCATTTTTCTATATTAGTAAAACTCATGAACTCTGTCCGGCTGGACAAGTCTCTCAAATTATAAGTACTGATTGGGTCCTTATTTATCACTAATGTTACTCTTTCTATGTCTAGGGATGTTTGTTGCTTAGAATTACTTAATTCCCAGGGTCCCTAGTTGACCTTTTTTTTTGGGTGCCCATGTTGTTACTAAAGATGTAAAAAGAAAGGCAACATTTGTTCCGGTTTTGCATGGATTGGATGAATGTTGGCGGCTTGACGAACAAGTTACTTACCTTCGGTAACGATGTATCTGTAAGAAACATTAGTTAGTTAGATTCCTCACCTTAGAATATCCCCAGGCGTCAGACTGGATCCGGAAGATTTTGTCAGCAATACCCCTTGCGCGTCGCTAGGCGTCGTCTGCGGCTCCGCGTCCGTCGTCGGCGTCGTGCGCCGGGATGACGTCGTCGGAGTACTTAGACGCCGCCCTCGCGCGCTGACGTCAGTTCTTGTACATAGCCTTCCGCGCCAGGAACGCAGAGCCATGCAAAGACCGACACTGGTGCCAAAAATAAAATCTAGGGGCCTGAAAGGACAACCTCAACCCTAGATGTCAGTTCGCAGAACGGGGAGGATGGGAGGGTCGGTGAGGAATCTAACTAACTAATGTTTCTTACAGATACATCGTTACCGAAGGTAAGTAACTTGTTCATCTGAAAGAAACACGTTAGTTAGATTCCTCACCTTAGAATAGATACCCAAGCAATACCATCCCCGGTGGTGGGTCTGCGAACCAAGATCACACCAGAAAGTCCTGGAGGACAGAACGGCCAAAGAAGCCATCCCTCCGGACTTGGCTGTCAAGGCAATAATGCCTGGCAAACGTGTGTAGCGAAGCCCACGTCGCCGCCTGACAGATGTCCTGCAAAGGGACTCCCCGTCCCAAGGCAGTAGTAGCCGCCGTGGCCCGAGTAGAATGGGCGCGCAGCCCAACAGGAGGGTCCTTTTTAGCCAAGGAATAGCAAATTTTTAAACACAAAACGACCCACCGAGAGATGGTCCGTTTGTGCACAGCTTTCCCCTTCTTAGCGCCCACGTACCCAACAAAAAGCTGGTCGTCCACCCGGAACTGTTTGGTGCGGTCCAGATAAAAGGAGAGCGCACATTTTGGGTCCAGACGGTGGAGCCTCTCTTCCTCTTTGGAAGGATGCGGAGGCGGAAAGAAGGTGGGCAAGGTGACAGACTGCCCAAGGTGAAATGGAGTCACCACTTTAGGAAGAAAGGATGGACGAGGCCGAAGGACAACCTTGTCCGGATGAACAGATAGAAAAGGAGGCTTTGAAGATAAAGCCTGGAGCTCACTCACCCGTCTAGCCGAGGTGATGGCTACCAGAAAAGCAGTATTTAGAGTTAGAAGACGAAGAGGGCAATTGTGAAGAGGCTCGAAGGGAGCGCACATCAGGAATGTCAATACCAGATTCAAGTCCCACTGAGGCATTACAAAAGGGACAGGAGGGAACGTGTGTGTAATGCCTTTGAGAAAGCGTGTAACCACAGGGGACTTGAAAAGAGAAGGCTGATCAGGAAGCCGCAAGAAGGCGGAGATGGCAGCAAGATAACCTTTCAGGGTGCCCAGGGCAGAGCCCTGCCGGGCCAGAGAAAGAAGGAAGAGGAGAACCTCAGAAAGAGGGGCGGAAAGGGGATCCACAGCCTTTGCTGTGCACCATGCCACAAATTTGTTCCACCGGCAGGCGTATACCGACTTTGTGGAGGGACGCCTGGCTGCCAGAATGATATCACAGACTTCAGGAGGCAAGTCAAATGGCATCAACTGCCGCCGCTCAATCTCCACGCATGGAGGTGGAGGCTGGACAGGTTCGGGTGGAGGACCGTCCCCTGCTGCTGCGACAGAAGATCCTCCCGAAGGGGCAGACGTATCGGGGGATCGGTCAACAGACTGAGTAGCTCGGGATACCAGTATCTTCGTGCCCAATCCGGAGCCACCAAGATGACTTGGGCCCGGTCGTGCCTGATCTTCTTCAGCACTCTGGGCAGAAGTGGTATAGGCGGAAAGGCGTACAACAGACCGCAACTCCACTCGTGACGAAAAGCGTCGCCGAGCGAGTGCCGCCTTGGAAATTCCAACGCGCAGAACTGCTGACATTGCGCGTTCTCTTCGGTGGCGAATAGATCTAACCAAGGCTCTCCCCACTGCTGAAAGAGGCCTTGCGCCACTTCGGAGTTCAGACGCCATTCGTGATCCATCATGCACCGGCGGCTGAGTTAGTCTGCTCTGGCGTTCAGAGAGCCCGCCAGATGTTGAACCACCAGGGTGACGCCCTGGTGTTCCAGCCATGTCCAGAGGCGCAGAGCCTCCTGACAAAGGGTCCACGACCCCACCCCGCCCTGTTTGTTGCAGTACCACATGGCGGTGGTGTTGTCCGTGAACACCTGCACGACACTTCCCCTGACAGAGGGAAGGAAGGCTTTCAGTGCAAGCCGGATCGCTCTCAACTCCAACAGGTTGATGTGGAGACGAGACTCCGCCGGAGACCAGAGGCCTCTGATCTCCGCCTCTCCCATATGGCCACCCCATCCCAGGAGGGACGCATCCGTCACTACGACATGCTCTGGTTGGGGAAGGGAGAGGCTCTTGCCCTTGACCCACTCGCGGTCCGTGAGCCACCACTGCAACTGCTATGCAGTGCCCTCCGAGATCAAGACATGGTCGGACAGGTTGCCGTGATGCTGGGCCCACTGAAACTTCAGGTCCCACTGCAGAGCCCGCATGCGCCGCCTGGCGTGATGCACTAGTAGGATGCAGGAGGCCATCAGCCCCAGAAGCCGCAACACTAGCCTGACCGAAACCCGGGATAGAGGCCGAAAGATGGGAATCAGGGCCCGTATATCCCGGACCCGCTGTTCCGGTGGATGGACCCGGAACTGCGCCGAATCGAGAACCGCTCCGATGAAGAGGAGCTTCTGAGAGGGACTCAGGTGTGACTTCGGCACGTTGATGGAAAACCCCAGCAAATGCAGGAGATCCGCCGTAGTCTGGAGGTGGGAGACGACTGCCTGGGGCGAGCCCGCCTTCAACAACCAGTCGTCGAGATAGGGGAAGACTGGAACCCCTGATCTGCGCAGATGAGCTGCGACCACCGCCATCACTTTCGTGAACACCCGAGGGGCACTGGTGAGGCCGAAGGGGAGCACGGTAAACTGAAAGTGCTCTTGGCCCACCGTGAACCGCAGGTAACGACGGTGGGCCGGCAGGACGGGGATATGGAAATATGCGTCCTGCAAGTCCAACGCTACCATCCAGTCTCCAGGGTCTAGGGCAGCTAAAACCTGAGCCAACGTTAGCATCTTGAACCTTTCCTTTCAGAGGAAGGCATTGACGTTCCGGAGGTCCAAGATAGGGCGTAGGCCCCCCTTGCCCTTCTTGGGAACCAGAAAGTAGTGGGAATAACAACCACGACCTACTTCTGGACTCGGAACGCGCTCGACGGCCCCCTTGGCCAAGAGAGCCGAAACTTCCTCGCGGAGAAGATGCAAATGATCCCCCGAGATACGGTGGTGCTGCGGTGGCATGGCTGGAGGGGTCGTCTCGAAGGGGAGGGAGTAGCCCCTTCGGACGATTTGCAGCACCCACCTGTCCGATGTTATGGACCGCCAGTGGAGCAGGTGATGGCGAACTCTGCCGCCCACTGGCGTGGTATGGGCCTGAAAGCTCGGACTAGGAGGGCTTTGAGGCGGATGCTGCAGGGGTGGAAGTGGGCTGACCACGTCGGCCTCCATTTCCGCCACGGCGGAAGCCACGTCCGCGCGCAGGTTGGTTCTGCGGCTGGTGGCTTTGCGGACGTGAGGAGGCGCCCCTTCCTTGGCCACGAAAGGGGCGAAAAGCGGAGGTGTGCGCCCGCGGAGCCGAGAGGCCCAAGGACTTGGCCGTAGCCCGGGAGTCCTTAAAGCGGTTCAGCGCACTGTCCGCCTTCTCACCAAACAGGCGAGTGCCATCAAAGGGCATGTCCATGAGGGTGGTCTGGACATCCCCGGAAAATGACGTGGACCGCATCCAGGCGTGGCGGCGGAGCGCCACCGTGGTTGAAATCGCCCGACCCAGCGAGTCCGTGGTGTCAAGCCCACATCGTATGGCGTGCCGTGCTGCATCCCTCCCATCGGCCAAAGCCTGGGTAAGACGCGTCCGGACCTCCTCCGGACACAGGGGCAGCACGTCCTCCACCGTATCCCACAGGGAATGGGAATAACGGTCCAAGACACAGGCGGTATTTAAGGACCGCAGGCCCAAACTAAGGGACGAAAACAGTTTCTTGCCAAACTGCTCGAGTCTCTTGGAATCCCGGTCCGGCGGAGCGGTCGGGAAGGAGGATTGGGAGGTAGAGGCCTGGATAACCAGACTCTCGGGGGTGGGGTGTTGGGACAGGAAACTGGGGTCGCCCGGAGCAGGGCGGTGGCGCCTGGCAACGTTCCTATCCACAGGAGGAACTGTGGAGGGCTTGGACCAGGTGCCCTGCAGAACGTCAGTGAGGGCCTCGTTGAACGGCAGCAGAGGCTCAGTGGAGCTTGCTGAGGTTTGAAGCACCTCAGTGAGGATGTTAGTCCTCACAGCCACGGCAGGCAACTCGAGCCCAAGGGCCTCGGCCGCCTTGCGCAGCACCACAGAAAATGCTGCACCCTCCTCCGAAGCCACGGTCGGAGGAGAAGTGAATCCAGTGTCTGGCGAGGTGTCCAGCCCACTGGCCTCCCCCAGTTCATCTGCCCAGTCCTGAGAAAGCTGTGACTGAACAGCCAGAGGGTCCTCGAACCCCTCCCAGTCGCCCCCTTCTTCCGATTCCTGATAAACAGGAGGAATGATCGGAACCGGACTGTAGAGATGGTAGGACTCAAGCTGCGTCGGATGCGGCGTCGGTCGACGCCGCACCGGCGCCGGGTCCGGATGAGGGCTAAACTGGGGTGTCGGCGTCACAGGCGTCGGCGGCGCCGGTGACGGCGTCGGTGGTTCAGGCGTCGGCGCCGGTGGAGGAGTGACTAGGTCAACCGGCGTCGACTGGGGCCCAGGTATGGGCCCCGCGGGGACCTGCGGCGTCGAGACCGGAGTCGTCGACGGCGCCGGGGCCGGAGCCGCCGGCACGCGAGGTCGCCCAGTCGAGTCCGCGGGGCCCGAAGGCGCGCCAGCGGGCGTCGACGGCGGGGCCAGGCTCCTCATGGCCGAGAGGAAGGCACTGATCTCCGCCGGCGCCGCGTCAGCCCCAGGGACCGGAAGGTATGGGGGCGGACGCGGCACCTGCGGCTCCGCCGGAGCCGCGGGGGTGGAACCACCCTGACCCTCGGCCGAGTCGCGCGACCGGCGAGTGGAGTCCGAAGAGCGATGTCGCCTCTTGGACTTCTTTGAGCGTTTGGACTTACCCGACGACTTGGAGCCGGACGATCGATGGCGTCGGCTAGGGCTCCGCGAGCGATCCTTGGACCTCCTCCTGGACCGGGATCGCGCACGACGCGGAGCCGAGTGGCGAAGCTCGAGAAGCTTGCGGGACCGCTCCCGCCTAGCCTTCGAAGTCAGGGCCTGACAGTCGTTGCACGACTCCGCGTCGTGGTCGGGGCCTAAGCAGTAGAGGCACCGGCGGTGGTGATCGGTCACCGACATCAGTCGATGACAATCCTCGCAAGCCTTGAACCCAGGCATCCTACCGGCACCAGATGTCGACAGACAAGGATCAAAAATGATCAAAAAAGATTTAGTCAAAAAAGACTAAAAGGGGTAGCTCTCCCGGATCTGCGCTTACTGGCGCGGAAAAAAGAAGAACTGACGTCAGCGCGCGAGGGCGGCGTCTAAGTACTCCGACGACGTCATCCCGGCGCACGACGCCGACGACGGACGCGGAGCCGCAGACGACGCCTAGCGACGCGCAAGGGGTATTGCTGACGAAAAATCTTCCGGATCCAGTCTGACGCCTGGGGATATTCTAAGGTGAGGAATCTAACTAACGTGTTTCTTTCAGATACCACAGGCAAAATAGTTTCCATTTGAGCCTGTATGTCTTTATTGTGGAAGGCGCTCTAGCACAGGCCAAGACTTCCCTACAGTACAAAGGAATGTTTAAGTGAGCGAATTCAAGGTGTTCAGACGCCAGGCCGCTAAGCGCAGAGATGCAGGATCCGGGTGGAAGATCTGTCCATTCTGAATGGATAGAAGGTTCGGTATTGGTTGCAACTGGATGGGATCGCATTCGGAGAGAAGAAGTTTGGTGAATCAGAACTGGCGAGGCCACCTGGGAGCTATGAGTATTAGGCGACCAAGCTCCTTTTTTCTGAGAACCCTGGGAACCAACGGTATTGGTGGAAAAGCGTAGGCATAAATCCGTGACCAGTTCATCAAAAACGCATTCCCGCACCACCCTTTGTGGGGAAGCCAGTTTGCGAAGAATGGGCATTTGCGGTTCTGACTGGTCGCGAACAAGTCCAGATCGGGTCGACCCCACTTCTGAAAAATACGATCCAAAGTTGGTTGATGGAGTTCCCAATCGTGATTGGAAACGGTCGACCTGCTGAGGGAACCCACGAGGACGTTGGAAGCTCCCGGGACATGGATTGCTGTTAGACTTACCCGGTGTCAGATCGCCCAATCCCAAATTTGCTGGGCTTGCTGAGACAGTAAAACGGATCTTGTCCCTCCTTGTTTGTTCAATTAGTGCATACTTGCCGTGTTGTCCGTTCGGATCAAAATCGATGCTCCGAGAATGATGGTGCGAAAAGACTTCAGGGCCAGGAAGATAGCTAGCAACTCTAAGATTGATATGCCAAGTCAGTTGTTGAGCATCCCATTTGCCGCTGACGGGGAGTCCTTGTAGGTGCGCTCCCCATCCTTCGAGGGAGGCATCCGTGGTGATGACAAAACTTGGTGCTTCCACTAGAAATGAGCAGCCTGCTGTCACGTTCTTTTTGCAAGTCCACCACCGTAGAGCTTCTCGAATCCGAGTATTTATGTGGATGTGATCGAAGGATCCCGAAACCTGTAACCAGTTTGTTGAGCTCCTCTTGCAGAGGTCTTATCTTGAGATGGAAGTTGGGGGATCAGGGGAATGCAGGATGAAAGCATCCCCAAAAGGGACTTGAACTGTCAAACTGAAAACGCACTTTCTTGATCCCAACAGTTGGGCAAGTTTGCAAAGTTTCATTTGCCTTTCGTTTGAGACAAAGGCTTGTGTCAGCCGAGTGTCTATGGTGGCCCCCAAGAACGTTCTCCTTTGTGATGGGCCGAGGTGAGACCTGTCGAAATTGACAGAGGAGCCCAGAGATCGGAAAAGAGACAGACATCTCGGAGTATGGGCGTTTGCGATTGTGAAAGAATTCACCTTGATAAGGCAATCGTCTAAATAAGGAAAGATTTGAATTCCCTCCAGTCGAAGGTGTGCTGCCACCGGTGCTAAGACCGTGGTAAAGACATGGGGCACGGAACATAGTCCGAAAGGAAGGACTTTGAACTGAAAGTCCCTGCCAGCCACTCTGAACCTCAAGATCATCCTGTGTCTGGGGAGAATTGGTACATGAAAATAAGCGTCTTGGAGGTCGAGGGTGGTCATGTAATCCCACGCAGTGAGGAGTTGAAGGATTTCTTGAAGAGTCAGCATCCGGAAAGAATTTCTTTAGATATTTGTTGAGGGAGCGAAGATCTAAAATGGGGCGGCATTCTCCTGATTTCTTCTTTATTAGAAAAAATCTGAAATAGAAACCGGTTCCTCTTTGCAAGTGAGGCACTACTTCGATCGCTCCTTTTCGTAACATCAAATCTATTTGGGAAAAAAGCTCTGTGAGGTGAGCTGGAGGTGGTCCGTTTGGAAGAGAATTCAGAGGAAGTTTTACAAATTCTGGAACATGGCCTCTGGCCACAAGGTCCAAGACCCATTTGTCTGTTGTAGCTGACCAGTTTGAGTAAAAACGGGAGATTCTTCCTCCACCTTTTAAAGGGGTAAGCGGTGGAGCAGGTGGCGGGTGTTACTGCTTCTTAGACGTATCACGTCCGCAGTAGGAAGACTTCCTTCTGTTTTGTGAATAAGAGGTAGTTGGTTGTTGCCTGAAGGATTGTTGACATTGAGAAGAGTAACGTTGGTTACTCCGATAGGACGGATATTGTCTTTGCTGATTATAGCCTCCTCTAGCGCCACGATAAGGCGGTTTCCGAAATTGAAGAGTACCGAGAGATCTTGATGTCTCGGTATCCTTTTTAATGGCCTAGACGACCTCGTCAACATGCTGACCAAAAAGACTCGCCGTCAAAGGGCATATCAATTATTTTAGACAACCTCCTGGCGAAATGATGTAGCTTTTAGCCAGCCCAGCCAGCCTTAGCCAGGACTGCGGCACCTGCCAGTTGTCGAAACCCCGTAGATGCAACATCCATAGCCGAATCAATACTCTCAGCCGAGATTCAATCCCCTTCCTGAAGAATTTTGAGCGCCTCAGACTTAGAGGGCTCAGGCAACATGTCGATGTAGGAAGAAATGTCCGACCACATTATCATATCGACCTAGAATGGCCAGTGAATTAGCTGCACGGACGGTCGTTGCTGCCATGGTTGAAACGTTCTTCCCAATAGCGTCCAGACGTCTCCCATCCCGATCAGGAGGAGCTGACAGCAGAGAGGAGGGATTCCGCGCTCGTTGAGCTGCTTTGGCGATAACGGAATCTGCCTTTGGCTGACCTATCAGACATGCTGGCGTATTGTCTGGTGCTTTGTATTTCTTCTCTAGGCGGGGCAAAACCGCAGGAATAGAAGCAGGAGCTTTCTTAACCTTTAGTCCTTCCTGCCAAATAAAGTCAATAATAGGAATCGACCGTATCTACTTCCTCGGTTGATCCTTAAAATCGTGAAGGAAACAATCATCCTGCTTTGTTTCCATAAGAAGGAGGAACCGTTGTGTTGCCCTCTCCAAGAGAAGATGAATACCTCCAATGTCAACTGGAGGAGAGTCAACCGGAGCAGGAGTAGATGGAGACGGAGTTTGTATCTGGTGGTCGTCCCATTGTGTAAGGAGTGATCTGTCATCCAGTTCTCCTTCCTCCCTATCGTCATCCGTGGTGTGAGCGTCCTGAGAGTGATGTGAAGGTACCGGAGAATGTGGTCTGGGCGACCTCAATGCTGATGATTGCGGAACAGGTGTAGGTGGTATAGAAGAAGCCGATTCAGATGGAGGGAAACGGCAATAATAGTCCAACATGTATTGCAAGTTATTTAGAAGAGCCAAAGGCATTTGGGCCGTAGGAACTGGATCTGGAGCTGAAGGAACATTCTCCTGGCAGAAATCATCTTCTTGATCCACATCTTGATATTTAATGAAGAACTCGGAAGGGCTCCTGGCAGTACGAAACCCATCGCCCTCATCCGATTCTTCATCATCCTCTTCATAATCCAGCAACTGTTCAGGTAACACAAGAGGAACCTTAGAAGGGGAGGTGTGAAATGGAGAGAGAACCGCCAAGGAAGCTCCACGTCTTTGTAGCAAAGAAGGCGTTTCTGTTGACGGAGGAAACTGTGTAGACGGTGCCCCAGACGATGTAGACGATGTTGTGGGCGTAGACGAAGACCAAACCTGAAGAGCGTGCATGAAGACAGGTGTGGCGCCGACGAGGTAGTAGTCAATGGGGCACATGACGATGAAGTGATCGTCACCGAAACAACCCTCGTCGTGTAGATCTCACCTCCTTCGTCGAACGAGACTGGCTTCACGGAGACGGATATCAGCGTCGACGACAATGATTATGCAGACATCATCATCTGCGGCTTCGGCGACGAGAAAAAAGCAGTCGACATAGTCGTCGCGCCGATGGAAGGCTTTGTCGACGAAGACATCGTCGTCGATCTCGCCGACGAAGGACCCCATTTCTGAGGTAAATCTCTATCAGAAATTTGTTTTGAAACCTGAGACTTCAGTCTTCTCGGGGGCGTAGAAGGAAGAGTCTTACTCTTAGATGGTGGAGGAGCCTTTTTTGAAGTAGAAGAGCTCAGCACTCTTAGAAGTGTGCTGTTTTTTCAACACCTTAGCCCCAGGAGAAGATAAATCCGTGTCAGCTGTCCTCTTCCTAGAGGAAGTAGTCTTGACAGAGGCAATACACCCAACTTCATATAAGGGATTGTCCTGATCTTTAATCTTCTGCAGCCACAGAAGTAGACGCCCTTCTCTGTCCCTCAGTCTTTTTGGTGGAAAGTTCTGCAAATCTTGCAGTCTCTCACCTGGTGGTCAGGATACAAGCAGTACATGCACTTCTTGCGGGGATCTTCTGAAAACAGCCGGAGCTTTCCATAAGATTCACAAGGCCGAAAGAGAGATTGCTTTGAAGAAGACATCGTAAAAGGAAGAATTCCTGAAGAAACCAGAGAAATACTGAGCAGAGCTCAGGGAGACTCCCTTCACACGACATGCGGTAGAAAATCTGAGAGCCTGAGCTTCTGAGGAGAACATTCTGGAGGGTGCGGTCGCCTGATTGGCTGTAGTTTGGACTATATATAATGACTTGGACGAGTCATGAAAGTGGAGAATTTTTTTCCTTTTGATTTCTGTCTACTTCACTTCCTGGTTCTAGGTTACCTATGATATGGTTTCTATATGCATGTATAATGCTATTTTTATGTACCGTGGGACTCCCACTCCGACAGCGAGGAATGATTCAGGCATGTGAATCTAGGAACGATACCACAATACTGGAGAACAAAGGGCCTCATTTATGAGGAATTGGCATAGGGCAGCGCCGCAAGCCTTCTTGAGGAGCTGCCCTATGCCAACGTGAAAGGGCTGGAATGCACTGTATTTATGAAATGTGGTGCATTACAGTTCTTTTCCCTTCACAAATTGCTGCCTAGCACCAAGGTAGGCAGGATTGTTTTTGTCCAGGACGAGGCACCTTCCTTCACCAAAACAATCCTGAGGGATTGTTTTCCTATTTCTATGTGAGCTGCAGAATGAAGCACACATGGAAAGAGGAAAAAAACGAGGAGAAATGAAATCATTTCTCCTCGTTACGCCTCCACTGGGGAGGCGTCAGGTTTTGGAGCTGCCCCAGGTTTACGTGATTTTGTAGGTATGGGGCAGTATCAAAATACATGGGCTTTGCGTGCTAACCCCACGCAAAGCCCAAGGAACACCTCCTTGACTCAGAGTAAGGCAACACAGTGACGTTCGCTGCTATCTCTTACTCCATATCTATGAGGCTATCCAAAGCCATGCAGGGTGACTTTGCATTGCCTCATAGATATGGTTTAGATGTTTGCACCAACGGAGCATCATAAAAGGTGATGCTCTGGCGATGCAAGCCTCTCAAATTAGCCCAAAATATTCAGTACGTTTTTTAGGTCTTTCACCTTCAGGTATCTACATATAAAATAGGCAGCGTAAATGAAAAATAAATAAAAAAAAGTTATTGCTCAATGGGAAATACACTATTACATTATGAAACCTCTTAGTTAATGCACTGCAGAGGTCTGTGTGTAACCAGAGAACCACAGAATTAAATCTTGATTAGTGCAGTGGAGAATAGTGATGTGTATTCTTAGTGCTACGTAGTCACAGGATGTGACAGAAAGCACTGTTAATATGCAAGTCAATTTTTTATACTTCCATTACACACAGGATAAGACAGAATGCTGCAAAACGTGTGAAACGTTTTATGATAAGATGGTGCTTTCAAAATTTAGGTTTTAATAATACCAGAGTGTATGTAATGCAGATTTTTTTTTTTTACATAACTGTCCCTTCAACACCTCTTTAGGGGCACTTAGTGCCGTGTAAATGCAGTTAAAATTAAAAGCAAGAACTTCCCAGCCCAGTTGTTTACTCATTGCACTTCCACTCAAAAAAACACATCTTCGTCTTCACAAAGAGCCAGAACTGCTTCCAAGCATCATTTACACTTGCAGATTAACTGATATGGAACATTTGCCTTTCATTCAGGCAAGCAGCTGATAAGGATCTCAATTAGCCGTCCCAGGAGTGCTGTTTTTTGCAGGGACAAGTGAAGCTGGGGAATCTGCGACCCCCTTCCTAGGACTTCATGACCCACCCCCCCGGGGGTCGGGCCCCCACAGTGTCAAGACCTCTGGTCTAGACGGATACAGATCACGGTCATTATCTGTAATGGGGTCAGTATGATAATCCTCCCAAGGGTTGATGTCTTGTGGCCTATACTGATCCTCATCTACATCCCGTGGGTCAGGTTATAGTGTTGGTGGTGAATTTGAAGGTGAAGTGGGTAGAATGTAAGGGGGAAAAAGGTTAGTACACATGCTTTTTCATTTGAGAGGAATGTGGTAATCCTCTAGCTGGTCTATGTTCTGTTACTTTGGTAGGGTGGCATGGATATGTCCTGTATTAGGGTGTATAACCATTTTTTTCTGTTTTGGATCAGAGGGCGGCGCATCGGACAAAGATTCTTTAGACGGAGTTTCTTTTTCCTTACTTGCCGGTTTTGGCGTCGAAGGTTTCGGCTTTGAGCCTTTTGGTGCGAAAGGAGGATTCTTCGGTAACAGTGGAATTGTTACTAGGAGATGTTACGATTTTGGTGCCAAAGGTATTGGTTCGGCACGGATATGGGGCTAGCTCGAGCACGAAGGCTTGTTCTAGTGTGTCGGTGCTGACCTTAGCTCGAAGGCAGAGGAGGGGCCGGAGCAGTTTTCTTTGTCTGTTGGAGGCGTAAGGGGGTATCTTTACTCACGGTACGCTGATCCAGAGTAACCTGCTCCTCTTCCTCCATGTCGGAGTCGGCTTCAGACACAGACATGTAGTTCTTCCTCGGCTCCTTGACCCTGATGTTCTGTGTCGGAATCTTCTCCGAAGATGTCCGTTGCTGAGCCAGTTTGGTGTGCATCTAGTGACGTCGAGCCCGAAAGTCTCAAAGCATTTTCTTTGATCTAAATGATCGGCACGCGTCGCAGTCTTTCTCGTCGTGTTATGGGGACAGGCAGATGTTGCACACTTTGCGCAAGTCGGTGCATGGAAACTTAGCACGACATTCGGGGCAGTACTTGAAAGAAGTCTGTTCCATCGACTGCTGGTGCAGTCGACGCAGGTAGGCCCGACAGCTTGCCACGAGTTTACCGATCTAAGTAGTTTTGAGTTGAGGCGATATGCGTAGAATGGAAAGATGTGATCGATAACAATACCCTCAGGGTTAGTGGAATGCGTGTTGAAGGGTCCCGAGAAACAGCGCCGAACCGGAGGGCAGCAATACACATCCGAACCAGATGGTGGAAAAAAAGAAGGAGCCAATGCCCATGCGCACTATCACCGAAAGGAGGAGTCACCTACCTCATGACTGGAAAGACTTCTTCAAACAAAATCAAAGTGCAAACATCCGGACCCAACACCAGATGGTGGTCTATGCACAGCATGTGATCTACAGCTCACATGCCTCGAACATAGCATTTCTAACTCCATATAAATATCACCCAAACACCTATGTGCAGAAATACACAAAGATTATAGTAACCAAGTATAAACTTGCATGGCTCTAAATCCACAGGATCACTATAGAGACACCAAAATGCCCTTAAAATTAGTATACTGGTTTTGCCCCAAGTACATGCCCATGGAATTTTAAGAGAACTAAATCGCTGTCTCTGCCTAGCTTCAGCGCCTGTAGCAGTCATACCGTCCAGGTTGTTAGAGGTGTTAAGAGCATGCAACATCTGCTCACACCACTGCGTAAAGCCATCCTGAGGCTTATGAATGCCTTGCAGTAACTTGAGAAGTTTCTCTTCCTCTTCAGTCTTCTTCCGGCTCTGGCGGCTGGGGATACCATAAGAATCACTGTGTTATGGAAATAGAGGACAGTGGTTACTATTTGAACTAGGTGGACACAAAACAAACTGCTTTAAATGTTACATTTGACATATTTAACAAACTAAAGTGGGAGATGGCACTCGCAAGAGAAAGTAAGAAGACAGTCAAATAAAAAAACTTCTGGCAGCACTTCCTGATCAACAAGCTCCCTGCCAACGAAAACAGGTGCCACCTAGTTCATACATGGAAATAGATATGATTCAGGTGGGAAACTCCTGATTTTCTAAGACATAAATGGCTTTCATTTAGGTGTCTCCCACCTAAAATTGTTTTTGTTTATATACAATTCACTGGTAAAAATACACTCTAACACTAAATAATTTTTTTTTAAACCTCCCACTTCTCTTTGAAAATACAGGCATGTATCCCAATGTCCTCATTTTTCTTGCATGGGTACAACATGCACAGAGTCCAGCCAAACCGTATTGGTTTACAGGGCTTACTTTAATAATCGCAAGTGCTCTATTTGTGGTTGTAGGAAAGTGCAACTTTTTGACATGGGGACCCTCACTTTTTGCTCACTGGTACGGATGATGTTCATAGTTGGTGCACCGGGTCTCTGCAAAACAGGCCCCAGTGCCAGTGCTCTTTCCCTAAAAACAAGACAAATTTTCAATTGTAACCTAAACGGCAAGGAATTTGGCACCCATTTAATTCCCTACTAAATGGTACCCCCTGGTACCCGGGGCATGGGTACTAAGAACAAGTTACTTACCTTCGGTAACTATCTGTAAGGGACATATGTTAGTTGTAGAATCCTTACCTTTAGAATTCCCCCCAGGCATCAGTCTAGATCCAGAGATTTTTCTTTAGCAGTACCCCTGCGCGTCGGCAGTTGGCGTCGGTCAACCACACGCCTGTCGTCGGCGTTGTGGTCGTCGGGATGATGTCACCGTGGTCTCCAGGATGACGTTGCAGTGCCTACTGACGCTGTTCCTGCGCACTGACGTCAGTTCTGGCACGACTTTCCATGCCAGAAGCGCAGAGCCATGAAAGACACTGACCACTGGTGCGCCACAAATAGGGCCTTGGATGGGAGTCCCAATCCCTAGAAATCACTTCAGAGGTCGGGGAGGATGGGTGGGGCGGTAAGGAATCTGCAACTAAAATATGTTTCTTAAAGATACATCGCTACCAAAGGTAAGTAAATTGTTAATCTGAAAAGGACAGTTGTAGATTCCTTACCTTTAGAACATATACCCCAGCAATACCATCCCTGGAGGGTCTGCAAACCAAGTTCCGACGAGAAAGTGCTGGAGGACTGAACGGGCAAAATAGCCGTCCTTCGGGACTTAGCAGTCCAGGCAGTAATGTCTGGTAAACGTGTGCAGAGGTGCCCACGTTGCTGCCTGGTAGAAATCAAGGAGCGAGCCAACGAAGTGGTTGCTGCCGTAGCCCTAGTGGAATGAGCACACAACCCCACTGGAGGATCCTTCTTAGCTAAGGCATAGCAGATCTTTACACAAAGGTCAACCCATCAAGAGATGGTACGTTTTTGAACAGCCCGGCCTTTCTTGGCACCTACATATTCAATAAAGAGTTGATCATCCACCTGGAAATCTTTGGTGTGGTCAAGGTAGAATGACAGCGCCCATTTAGGGTCCAGACGGTGGAGTCTTTCCTCCTCGGAAGGGTGCAAAGGTGGGAAAAAGGTGGACAAAGTGATAGATTGTCCTACATGAAATGGTGTAACCACTTTAGGAAGAAACGAAGGCCTTGTTCTAAGCACCATTTTGTAGGGATGCACAAAAAAGAAAGGGGGCTTGGAAGACCAAGCTTGAAGCTCACAAGCAGAGGTGATGGCCACAAGGAAAGCAGTTTTGAGAGTTACGAGCCTGAGAGGACAGTTATGAAGAGGCTCGAAGGAAGAACACATACGGTATGTGAGAACAGGATTCAAGTCCCACTGGGGCATTATGAAAGGAGATGGAGGAAACAGATAAGTAATGCCCTTCGATAATTTAGTAACAATAGGAGACTTAAACAAGGATGGCTGATCTGGTAGCCTTAGAAAAGCAGAGATAGCTGTAAGATAACCTTTAAGAGTGCCCAGAGCAGAGCCCGGCTGGGCCACAGAAAGTATATATAAAAGGACCTCTGAAAGAGGGGTATAAAAGGGATCCATAGCCTTTGCTGTGCACCATGCCACAAACGTATTCCATCTACAGGCATATACCGATGTAGTGGAGGGACACCTGGCTGCCAAGATGACATTACAGTCTTCAGGCGGAAGGTCGAAAGGTCAAAAGCTGTCACCTGTCGCCGATCAATCTCCACGCAAGGAGATTGAGACTGGATTGGTTCGGGTGGGAGGTGGAGACTGGATAGTTTCGGTAGAGAACCCTCCTCTGCTGCTGCGACAGAAGATCCTCCTGTAGGGGCAGTCTGATTGGAGAATCGACGGCCATGCTCAGAAGCTCGGGGAACCAGACTCTTTGTGCCCAGTCCGGAGCCACAAGAATAACTTGGGGGCCCGGTCATGCTTAATCTTCTTGAGCACTCGGGGCAGAAGTGGTACAGGTGGAAAGGCGTACAGGAGGACGCAGTTCAACTTGTGACGAAAAGCGTCACCGAGCGAGTGCCGCCTTGGAAACTCCAACCCTTAATACTGCTGACATGGCCAGTTCTCTTCGGTGGCGAACTGATCTAACCAAGTGTAAGAAACTGGCTCTATATATTCTGCACCAAAGGGAGGTACAGTGTGTATAGAGTCCACAAAAGTAGGCAGAGGTTAAAGTTAGATAGAACCTTACTCTCTAATAGTGGTAGCTTGGTCGAGCAGTAAGGCAGTACCAGAGGACAGTGTTAAGCATTTGATGGACACACTCAGTCAGCAAATGAATTCACCCACTCAAGAACTGAACTCTAGGCCAACTGCTGTTGTATAAAAATATATGGTTGTTTATTTTTAGAACCAAGCAAGCCTGGTACAGGAAAGCATTAAATACTCTTCAGTAATAAGTTACTGGATATAGAACAGTTAAAAACGCAATAGGAATTGTACTTTGTTTGATTTACAAGGGAGCATTAGTATGCAAAACTTAGCAAATGCAGTACATTGAAATGGCTTTAAAAAATTGCAGGTAAGTTACTTTTACGTTACTTTTTCTAACTCAGTGCTGGATGCCTAGTTTCAGCACTGGGACATTTCCTGAAAACAATTTAGAAAATTAGTTTTGGTTATTGTTTAGATTTTTAAGGAATATTTCCAGTTTTCAAAACTCCACACTCAGTCGTTTTTTCGAAAGAAAATTGTCAAGGTTATTCTATGCAAGAAAAACAGGTTATCGGTTTGCAGGTAAGTAAACGACTGTGGGAGTTAAGGTTCTGGGGTTAGACTCGGGGGTCCCTCAGGGTCAGTGACGCACTGAGATTGCACCCTCAGCGGCACTAGGGCGGCCGGGTGCAGAGTGTTGAGGTCCAATGTTATCCTATGGAGGATAGGGGGCTTCCGGTTGGTGGCTGCTGGCTAGCAGGCTACATGGCTGTGGGAGCAAAGCTCCTAGGGTTTAGCTCCGGGCACGTTGCCGACCAAAGTAGCACCAAAGGTGCACCCTCAGCGGCATTTGGACGGCCGGGTGCAGGGTGCTGTTTTGAGGTCGGGCACCCCGTTTCCAATAGAGAACCTCTGGGACAAAGAAACACTGCAGGCTCGGGGACGAGGATCTTCTGGGAGCGACCACCACTTCGAGGAGCAAGTTGGGATGTCGTGGGTTGGTTAGGGCACACAAGGCCGTGGGGCGTCGGGTGCAGGGGTGCCTTGGGACGTTGGATTCTCTTACCCGCTCTGGTCGCGGTAGGGGGTGTCCTCTGGATTGAGGCTGCAGGCGTCGTCGGGAGGCTTGAGGAAGGTATGGGGTCGCCGGATCTCGGGTCAGGATCGCCAGGGGGACCTCCTCGTGGTGTTGGTTCAATCTAGCTCGGGCCGGGGTCGGCGGGTGCAGTGTGTGCTCAATTTGCGGTCTCTGGTCGTAGCCAGAAGCTGCAGTTTGAACAAGTCAGTTGTTCACGCGGGATTCAGTCCTTGAAGTGAAGGCAGGTAGGTTCTCTGGGGTTCTTGAGGTTGCTGGCTGCAGGACACGCCGGGATTTCGCAGGAGCAGGTTCGAGGGGAGACAGGCCTGAAGTCAGTGGGCGTCGTCCTCTTGTTAGCTCTGCACTGCTCTTCAGTCCTTATCTTCTTTTCTTGTGGTTTCTTAATCGGAGGAAGCAAGGTTCAGAGCGCCCCTTAAATACTAGATTTAGGGGCGTTACAGGTAGGTAAAGGGCAGGGACAAATGGGTCCCTTTCCTGGGGTGGGTACACCCCCTATTCTGCCACTCTCCTGTGGGAGGGGGGCAGGAGCCTGTTCCTGGTTAGCTGGGTCCCCCCATCCTCAAGGTTGTGCTTCACCTCGCCTCCTGCCTTAGGGGTGAAGTTGGTAGAGGTAGGCAAACCTCTCTTCCTCACTTGTTTTTCCCCGCTGGTTCTCCCGCCCAAAGTGGGGGGTAGAACCAGTGGGGACTATTTGCTGAAAGCAGCAAATGGTCTGGAGAGGCTCACAAAGGCGGCATGCCTTTGAAGCTTCTCATTCGTGAACCCTGCCCATCCCTGGGTGAGGAGGCTTGGCACCTCGTCCCAGGATGTGCATTGTTTCAGGCCCCTGAGAGCAGCAAGCTCTCGACCCAGGGGTCCAGAAACATGTCTGGTGGTGGCAGCGTGTGCAGCCACTCAGTAAGGTCACTGGAAGTCGGTAGAGTTTCAGGGGGTACCTCTAAGACGCCCTCTGGCGTGCATCTTACATTAAATCCCACACTGGCATCAGTGACGTTTTATTGTGCTGAGAAGTTTGATACCAAACTTCCCAGTCTTCAGTGTAGCCATTATGGTGCTGCGGCGTTCGTAATGACAAACTTCCAGCACCATATACTCTTAATGGCAGCACTGCACTTACAGAGCCCAGGAATGGACTTTGGCACTGTAGGGGTACAGGGCTCATGCTCCCGTACCCTCACCTCTGGCATAGGGCACCCAACTAGAGGGGTGACTGATGTATGCCAGGGTAGTGGTTTGTGGGCATGGCACATAGGGATGTGTGCCATGTCGACTCTTCACTTTGTTCTGCTCCAAGGCACTCAGTCTGCAAAGTCAGTGTGTGTGTGTGTGTGTGTCAGGGTACAGGGCCTCTGAGTGTGGCACAATAAGTGCTGCAGCCCTTAGAGGCCTTCTCTGGTCACAGGGCCCTGGGTACCTGTGGTACCATTTACCAGGGGCTGACATGAAGCCAGAGATGCCAATTGTGGTTAGGCTTCAATGCAGTTTTAGGGAAGGAACACAGGCCCTGGGCACCTGATTGGCAGAAGCCCATGGCACACTCAAAGCACATCAGCAATTCAGCAAAATCTGTGGGCATACCATGCAAGAAAAAGGGCACTTTCTCCCAACCCCAGCGACTGCAGGAGTTCTGCCGTAGTCTTGAAGTGGGAGACGACAGCCTGGGTCAAGACTGATTTGCATATGGCTGGGTCCAAACTGGAATGGCATGGTGAGCAAAAAAACGATGGATTTAGGCCCAGATCTCTGTACTGGGGTGAATGTATGACATTGTTCTGCATTCTGTCCACCAATAGTTCTTTTTGCCTTTAACAGCCAGTCATCGAGATAGGGGAAGACTGGAACCCCTGATCTGCTCAGATGAGCTGCAACCACCGGCATTACCTTTGAGAAAACCAGAGGGGCATTGGTAAGGCCAAAGGGGAGCACAGTGGACTGGAAGTTCTCGTGGCCCACTGTGAACCGTAGATGGCGTCTGTGGTCTGGTAAAACAGAAATATAGAAATAAGCGTCTTGCAAGTCCAACGCCAGCATCCAGTCTCCGGAGTCGAGGGCAGACAGGACCAGAGCCAACATGAGCATCTTGAACTTCTCCTTCCGGAGGAAGCGGTTAAGGGCTCCGAGGTCTAGAATAGGACGCAGGCCTTTGCCCAAAGAGTATCGTGAATAGAAACTATGACTTACTTCTGGGGAAGGGACCGTAGGAAACTGGCTCTATTTATACTACACCAAAATGAGGTATAGTGCGTATAGAGCCCAGGTGACCCTAGAGGTAGGCAGAGGTTAAAGTTAGATAGAACCTTACTCTCTATTTGTGGTAGAGTGGTCGAGCAGTAAGGCAGTATCAGAGGACAGTGTTAAGCATTTGATGTACACACAGCACATTAACACACTCAAGAACTGAGCTCTAGGCCAATTGTGTTTGTATCAAAAATATATACTGTTTTATTTTTAGAACCAAGCATACCTTGCACAGGTAAGTATTAAATACTTTACAGTAATAAGTAGCTGATTGTACAACAGTTTGAAAAAGCAATAGTGTGAGAAAGTGGCTCTGTATATACTGTTCCCAAATAGTTACAGGGTGTACAGAGTCCACAGTCCCCAGAGGTTTGGCAGAGACTAAAGTTAGATATAACCTTACTCTCTAAAGTGGTAGCTTGGTCGAGCAGTAAGGCAGTATCAGAGGACTGTGTAAAGCATTTGTTGTACACACTCAGCCAGCAAATGGTCTCACACACTCAATAACTGAACTCTAGGCCAATGGTTTATATATAAAAAATATATGTTTTTTTTATTTTAGAACCAACAATAGGTATTAAAGAACAAGTTACTTACCTTCGGTAACGCTTTTTCTGGTGGATACAGTATCTGCCTGTGGATTCCTCACCTTGTGAATATCCCCTGCGCCAGCATTCCACGGAACTTTTCTTCCCCAGCACTCCACGTCGACGTGGGCGACGTCATAATGCATCGGCTCCGCTCGCGACTCCGATCGACGTCACCGGAGCCATAAGAAGCCCACGTCGGCGTGATGACGTCAGTTACACCCATTTTTTCCGTGCCCCCGAGGCGCACAGGTGGACCAACGAAAAATTCTAAGTATACACAGTATACAATATACAATCAAATATACGTAGTATATAAACAAAAGGAAAGCTAAATAAACAAGCATTTCCTACCAATGCACCAGAAAGCATAACAACATCTCAAACAAGACAACTTTTAAGGTATACAAAGGTGGACAACGGGGAGGCGGGTGGGCCAGTGAGGAATCCACAGGCAGATACTGTATCCACCAGAAAAAGCGTTACCGAAGGTAAGTAACTTGTTCTTCTGATGGATACATCTGCCAGTGGATTCCTCACCTTGTGAATAGATTCCCACAGCAGTCCCCACTCCCGGAGGAGGGTGTCCACCTTCCTATACCAGAAAGTCTTGCAACACAGAGCGCACAAAGTGGCCCTCCCTCCTCATCTCTGAGTCCAAGCAATAATGCTTTGCGAAGGTATGGAGGGAGGTCCAAGTCGCGGCCTTACAAATATCTGCCACAGGAACACCCCGGGCAAAAGCAGATGTAGGTGACTTAGCTCTAGTTGAATGAGCCCTGATGCCCTCAGGAGGGGTCTTACCAGCCAGGGCGTAGCAGATCTTGATGGCCAGTATTATCCATCTCGACAGCGTGCACTTGTGCACCACTTTACCCTTAGAACGACCAACGTAGCCAATAAAGAGCTAGTCATCAAGGCGAAAGTCCTTGGTTCTGTCCAAATAAAAACTCACAGCCCTCTTCGGGTCCAGGCGATGGAGTCTTTCCTCCTCTTTGGAAGGATGAGGAGGTGGGTAAAAAACAGGGAGAGTAATGGACTGCCCCAAATGAAACGGAGTGACAACTTTAGGCAGGAAAGCAGCCCTGGCCCTGAGAACCATCCTTTCAGCATGTAAGGTAAGAAAAGGAGGTTTGGAACTAAGAGCTTGGAGCTCACTCACCCTCCTTGTCGAGGTTATGGCCACAAGAAAAACCACCTTAAAGGACAACAGCCTCAAAGGACAACTATGTAGAGGCTCAAATGGGGACCCCATTAGAAAGGTTAAAACAAGATTAAGGTCCCACTGAGGCATTACAAACGGAGTGGGAGGAAACATGTTTGTAAGGCCCTTGATGAACCTCAGAACAACCGGAGATTTAAAAAGTGAAGGCTGATCTGGAAGGCACAGAAATGCCGATAAGGCCGAAAGGTAGCCCTTGACCGTGGCCACAGCAAAGCCCTGCTGAGCCAAGGAAAGAGCAAACTGGAGCACATTGGAAAGATGAGCCTTTAAAGGGTCAATGGATCTCTCTCCACACCATTTTACAAATTTTGACCACCTGTAGGAGTAAATGGACTTGGTGGAGTGTCGCCTGGCCGATAAAATAACATCCACCACATCAGGTGGGAGAGAGAAGGAACTCAGGTTGCCCCGTTCAATCTCCAGGCATGAAGGTGTAAGCTGTGGGGGTGTAGAACCTGCCCCTCCGACTGCGAGAGGAGGTCTGCCTTCAGAGGGAGACGGAGCGGAGGGCACAAGGATAGGTGGAGAAGATCTGTATACCACACCCTTCTTGGCCAATCCGGGGCAACCAAAATGACTTGGGCCCGGTCTTGGCGAATCTTCCTCAGAACCCTAGGAATCAAGGGTATGGGAGGAAACGCGTAAAGGAGTCGTGAGCCCCAACTCAACTGAAACGCATCCCCCAACGCCCCCTGCATCGGATACTGGAGACTGCAGAATGACGGGCAGTGCGCGTTCTCGTGAGTGGCAAACAGATCCACCCGAGGAGTCCCCCACGCCCGAAAGACGTGACGAACCACCTCCGGATGAAGCCTCCACTCGTGGTCGGCAGAGAACTGCCGACTGAGACTGTCCGCACGAACGTTCAGCACCCCGGCCAGATGATTTGCCATCAGACAAATCTGATGGTCCTGAGCCCAGGACCATAGACGCAGAGCCTCTCTGCAGAGACAAAGAGACCCCACTCCTCCCTGCTTGTGGACGTACCACATTGCGGTAGTGTTGTCCGTCAGGACTTGAACAGACTGACCGCAAAGGGAAGGGAGGAAGGCCTTGAGCGCCAAACGAATCGCCCGCAATTCCAGAAGGTTGATGTGAAGCAACCTTTCCTCTGGAGACCAAAGACCCTTGATCTCCAGATCCCCCAGATGAGCACCCCACCCTAGGGTGGATGCATCCGTTATCACTGTGGCCACCGATTGAGGAAGATGAAAGGGCTTTCCTTGAGACAGGTTGCCCTCCACGCTCCACCAAGACCGATCCGCCGCAGCTTCTCTGGAGATCCTGATCGACTCCCTGTGATCTCCGTTGTGCTGATACCACTGCTTGCGGAGGCACAACTGGAGCGCCCTCATGTGCCAGCGTGCATGGTTGACCAACAGAATGCAGGAAGCGAACAGACCGAGCAGGCGAAGGACCTTCAGAACTGGAACAACCGCTCCATTGTGGAATAAGGGGACCATCTCCTGAATGTCGAGAATCCTTTGAGGAGGAGGGAATGCTAGACACACAGTAGTGTCCAGTACCGCCCCTATGAACAGGTTGCGTTGAGAGGGCACCAGGTGAGATTTGGGCACATTGATCGAAAAACCCAAGTCGAATAACAGCTGAGATGTTATCTGCAGATGACGCTGCACCACCTCTGGGGACTCTGCCTTCAGAAGCCAGTCGTCCAGGTAGGGGAAAACCGGAATCCCCGACCTCCTGAGATGAGCAGCCACCACTGCCATCACCTTCGTGAAGACTCGAGGTGCGGTAGTAAGACCAAACGGGAGGACCGGAAACTGGTAGTGTTGGGACCCAACCGTAAAACGGAGATACTTCCTGTGCGACTTCAGGATTGGGACATGAAAGTACGCGTCCTGCAAGTCGAGCGACACCATCCAGTCTCCTTGCTGCAACGCTTGAAGAACCTGCACAAGGGTCAGCATCTTGAATTTCAAGATCCTGAGGTCCAAGATTGGACGCAATCTGCAGTCCTTTTTGGGAATCAGGAAATACCGGGAGTAGCATCCCTGACCCCTTTCCTGCTCCGGAACCACCTCTATTGCACCCTTCTGAGGCAAGGCTAGAACTTCTTTCTGCAGGAGAAGCAGATGGTCTTCCGAGCAATAACCTTGGCAAGGAGGGTAAGGGGGAGGAAACTCCCGAAAGGGAAGGGCGTACCCAGTCTCTACGAGGTTCAAAACCCAAAGGTCGGTCGTAACAGATTTCCAACCCCGTAGAAAGTAGGACACCCGACCCCCCACAGGTCTTACATGATCCGGGATGGGGGATCTAGGGCTGCTTCCCTGATGCCTCATTGGGAGCAGAGGAGGAAGAGTAAGAAGAGGGGTTGCGTCCAGAACCTCCGACCCCTTTGCCTCCCTCTATAGGATATATAGAGGGGATTCTGCTGTTGCTGCTGCTGCTGTTGGGGCTGCTGGTAAGAGCGAAAAGATGATCTTCCAAAACCCCTAAACTTTCGAAAAGACGAACCCCTAACAGGAGCTTGCAGTCCCAAGGATTTTGCAGTCAACCTGCTGTCCTTAAATCGCTGTAGGGCAGAGTCTACTTTATCCCCAAATAGCTTCTGTCCGTCGAATGGCAGATCAACCAGCGTAGCTTGCACATCAGCTGAGAACCCAGAGGTACGGAGCCAAGCCTGCCTCCGTGCGGCAACAGACGACCCCATGATCCTTGCCACCAAGTCCGCAGTATCCAGCCCTGACTGAATAACCTGCCTGGCAGCCACCTGAGTGTCCGCTACAACCTCCAAAAAGGATGACTTATCCCCCTCAGGCAACTTAGGGGCCAAAGATTTAATGGAGTCCATTAGTGCATGTACATAACGCCCCAGCAGGCATGTAGCATTAGTTGATTTTACGCCATACTTCCTGTGGAAAAGGTATTTTTGGCTGCCTGATCAACCTTTTTAGATTCCCTGTCAGCAGGAGACTGAGGGAAGGCACCCGAAGCATGCTTGGAACATGAAGCCTGCACAACCAAGCTGTCCGGAGATGGATGAGTAGACAAGAAGTCAGGATCCCCTGGTGCAACCTTGTACCTTCTTGCCACCTGTCTGCACACCGCCGGAGATGAAAGGGGTTTCTTCCACACCTCCAAGACCGGCTCCAAGATGGCCTCATTGAAAGGCAACAAAGGCTCTGATGTTGATGATGGAGAATGCAACACTTCTGTAAGCAAGTTGGATTTGTACTCCACAGAAGGCAGCTGCAAATCCAAAAGTTCTGCTGCCTTTTTGATCACTACATGCTAGGGAGCCAATTCCTGAGGTGGAGAAGACCTGGCAGATGCATGTATCCAACCCACTAGCTTCATCAATGCCTTCAAATTAATCTGAAGAAGAGTCGACCTCACCTTCTTCCACCTCTGTCCGACATCTCCCTTCCACCAACACCCTCTGGGCCTCCCTCCTCGACCGGATCCGGGGAGCCGGCGTCGACGTCGTATGCGGCGCCAGGGGAGCCAAAAGTACCGGAGTCGGCGGCGCCATAGGTGGAGTCGGCGACGCCGGACGCGGCGTCGAGGAAGGCTCCGAAGTCTGCTGGTGCTTCCGAGGTCGAATCGGAACTCCAGACGGCGCCGGAAACTGCCAAGAAGGCGCCATCGGCATAAAGGGGGCCTGAGCATACTGCTGCGGCACCCCCAGTGTAAAAGCCATCGAACCCACGGGACCAGTTGGTGCTCCGGATGGGTAGGCCGCCCTATTAAAAATGCCATACATAGCATTTAAGAAATTGGCTGAATCTGTACCTGGAGCCGGGAACTGAGGAAAAGGAACAGACCCTGTATCCCCTTGTGGAGTCTCCGGCGTCGGCCCCGCAGTATCTTCCACCAGAGCCTCAGACTCTTCAGGCACCGGAACAGACTCTTCTTGCTCCTGTTCATGCATGGAAGCATCCGACTCCACTCGAACCGGAGTCGAAGCCTTAGACGGATCCGATGACCGCGTCGGGGACTGAGCCGGAGTCCGCTCCTTCGAAGGAGAATGCCTTGCTTACTTCGAAGGTGAAGGAGAAGGAGACAAAGCTTTGCTCAGACGTCGACGGGGCGAAGCCGACCTCGACTTCCTGGACTTCGAGGACCGACGTCGAGAAGAATGCTTCCTCTTTTTGTGGTGCTTCTTCGATCTCGAAGACCTCGAGGTCGACGACTCCCTCTTCGACTTCTCCTCACCGATCTTCTTCATGAAGAGCTTAGTCTTCCTCTCCTTGAGTGCTTTCGGGTTCATGCTTCTACAGCAACCGCACTCCTCCATATCGTGTTCTGAAGAGAGGCACCATAAACAGTTTTGGTGTGGATCCGTCATCGACATCAGACCTCCACATTCCATACAGGGCTTAAAGCCCGACTTTCTAGTTGAAGACATACTCTAATTAACAGATTAAAACGGCTAAACTACAAAGTAGCTAAAGAGCACTGGAAAAAAACCGTTGCGCGAAGGTGCGAAAAAAAGGGAACTGACGTCATCACGCTGACGTGAGCTTCTTATGGCTCCGGTGACGTCGATCGGAGTCGCGAGCGGAGCCGATGCATTATGACGTCGCCCACGTCGACGTGGAGTGCTGGGGAAGAAAAGTTCCGTGGAATGCTGGCGCAGGGGATATTCACAAGGTGAGGAATCCACTGGCAGATGTATCCATCAGAAATATACTTTCTCAGAATGAGATGCTTTATATACATACTTTTGCAATATGCAATTGACTTTTGTAGAAAGTTGCAAGTGGTTGCAATAGGCAACACAATTTTAAACACAATAATGCATTGAGTTCAATAGAAGTTTCAAGTTATTTGCCACAGATTACTTTTAGGATTACTTTTGAAATTCCAGGACTGGATCCTAGATTCGGTCCTGGGTCAGTACTTGGAATCAAGTGATGAAAGTCGACTCAATTACTGTGATGATTTTTAGACAATATTTTGCCATTTTAAAAGTTGACACTTAGAAAATATTTCATAAAAAACAGTCAATGAATCCCTATGGAAGAAAATTCCAAGTTGCAGGTATAGTATGTTCTCGTTACTTTTGTAATCCAGTACTGGGTACCTAGACTCAGACTGGGACCTTTATCCAAAACAGGTAAGTAATTACGTTTTCATATATTATACGATTCTTAAAGAATATTTAAAGATTGCAGAAATTGACAGAAGAAATTTCACAGAAAAACAGTCAATGATCTCCTATGGGAGAACATTGGGTTACTGGTAAGTACAGTTGTAAGTATTTTTCAGAGTCAGTGCTGGGCACCAAGATCCAGCACTGGGAGCTCACCTAAGAGCAGGTGAGTATTTTCTTTTTCGTTACTCGGCTGATTTTTGGTGAATATTTTAAGATTTTAAAAGTCCACACTTAGAAGAAATTTCAGGAAAAAGCCAGTCAATGTTACCCTATGAAGATAGGAATATGCTACTTACCAGTATGCATCTGTTCTTGGCATGTAGAGCTGCAGATCTACACACTTTTGCATAGATTGCCATCTGGTGTTGGGCCGGGATGTTTGCGGTTTGTTTTTCCTCTTGGAAAGTCTTTGGAAGTCACGTGGTCGGTGACTCCTCCTTTGGATCGTATTGCGTATGGGCTTCGGCTCCATCCTCAGATTGTTTTTCGCCAACAGGGAAAGATGGAGCGTAGTAATAACAGTGAAGAAACCCATGTGTGTGGGGTGTGGCCAAGCCGCGGGCTAAGATGGCCGCACGGCGTTGAAGCTCCGCCATCGACCCGGCGCAAACCCTGCTTTCCTCGCCCTCCTGATGCGGGCGCGGGACGCCAGACGCTGCCGCTGACCCTACTAAGACCCCGGAGTGCGCTGGGATACAGAGCGGACCTCCCGGGCCGCGGGGGCGCCCGGAGATGAGCACACCATCCTGAGGCCCAAGATGGCGGGCTGATCCGGGATCGGGGGACTCGAGTGCGAGGAGGGCGGCCGGCCGAGAGACAGGTACCCGGGGGGCTCGGAGGGGGGGGCATTGAGCACCGGGGTGCTGGCTGGCGGGGGCCCGCTTCTTTCTCCCTACGCCGTTGCGGGCCGGGGGGCGACCGGGCGCACGGCTCTGGCCCTGCGCTCCGGCCGCGGCCTCACTCGTTGTCTCCTCCCTGGGGCCCCGGACTAATCCGGTCGGGGAGCCTGGGAGGTGTGGCGGGACGGCCTGCTGGCGGTGGGGGGGGCGGTTGGGGCCCTGCGCTGGGCCCGACGCCCGGGTTGTCTCGGCCTCGTCGCTTGGGCCCTCTCGGGTTTTGCCATGTGCTCCGCGGCTGGTTGTTGCGTTCCTCCCTTGCCCCTCCCGGCGGCGCCGAATCGTGGCTGCTGACCACATCGCGATGGCGCACTTGATGTTCCATTGGGGCCCTGCTGGCTACACGGAGTCGTGGCTCTTGCCTGCTGCGCAGTGAGGACGTGATCTGTCCGGTGCCCGGTGGGCCCACCATCATCAGTGCTCCAGACCAGATTGGCTCCATCGCACCATCGCCTCCCTTGCGCTCCACACGTCTGGCGGTTGTGAGAATGGGTCGCAAGGACCCCAAACAGAAAACGCTGCAATTCGAGAAACTGTCTGAGCAGCCCACGGATAACCCCCCTGACATGCCGGACCCGGCTGATGGGGCGACCGGCGGCGCGACGACCCAGGCTCCGGCCCCGGACTGGCTACAGGAGATGCGTGCCGGCTTCAGGGCCCTGGATGGTCGCTTTGACGCCCTAAATAAGACGCTGGAAACTATGGGGGCCAAGATCCAGGCCCATGACAAGCGTTTGGGAGAGGCTGAGGCCCGGATCTCGGCAGTGGAGGATAAATCGGTACAGGAGATCAAAAGGGTGGACAGATTGGAGCGCATACTGAAGGAAGTGGCCAGCAAAAACGAAGATTTGGAATCGCGCAGTCGGCGAAACAATGTACGGCTTATTGGGGTTCCGGAGTCCACGGCCACGGGCCGGCTGGATGTTTTTGTGGAACAACTGTTGGCTGATATCTTTGGGAGAGACTCCTTCACTCCTGGCTTCGTGGTGGAGCGTGCCCACCGCTCCCTGGGGCCGAGGCCTAACCCGGGGCTCCCGCCTCGCCCCCTGATTGCCCGCATTATGAACTTCCGAGACCGTGACACGGCCTTGCGGCTTGCCAGAGAGAAGGGCGAGATTACTTGGCAAGGTGCAAGACTCTCATTCTACCCAGACTTCACCGCCATGGTCCAGGGGGCCAGGCGTAAGTATGCGGGGGTGAAGGCGGCGCTCCGGAACCTGGGCCTTAAATATGGCATGCTCTATCCGGCCCGGCTCCGGGTCGAGGTTGAGGTTGATGGCCGAGCTCGGCTATTTGACAATCCCGCTGCGGTGCAGGAGTTTTGCCGTACCTACAAGCCGCGCGGGGGCCCGCCGGGGGGAGATGAGGGTGGACGGTCTCCCCCTGGTAGTGGGTCTGCGGGCAGCCAGGACCTGTTCTCATCCTCCGGTGTCGGCTGAGACTGCGCCCGTTACTGAACTTTGCACTGTTTTGACTTTGGTTATTTGAGGACGTACTAACATTTGGAGTATATTGGTTCTGCAGCGCTGGGTTGATTGCGGATCGTTGTCACCCCCCTTTGGTTGAAACCGCTGGGATCGTTTTCTGTTACGATGCTCTACTTTTTGTTGTTTGGTTACACTGGGTATTCCTGCCTAGAGCTATGTTCTTCTTTTTTTCCACAATTGGGATTGCCTCACGTTTGCGTGGTTTGGCTGGGCGGGGGGAGGGGGGTTGGGGTAAGCAATTTTGATTCTACTACTACGGCTATGTGTGAACGAACTTTATTGATACACAGTGACATCCTGATTTTGCTGCTCCCATCACTTGCTGACTGGCATCAATGGCCCACATAGGTTTGAATGAAGCTCCTCTCAATCTATCGTTAATGACTTGGAATGTCCGGGGCCTGAACAACCGGAGTAAATGCAAACAAGTACTGCATTACTTAAATCGGCATCAGGTGGACATTGCTTTTCTCCAAGAGACTCATCTGCATGGCCCCATGCCCTCCCGCTTTGCGGCTTCCTGGGGCGCTCACCGATACTTCGCTAATTATAGTAATTACGCCAGAGGCACTGCGGTGCTGATCCATAAGAGAGTCCCGTTTCAATGCCAAACGTTCCTAGGGGACAGGGAGGGGCGCTACTGTATTGTACAGGGGGTCTTGATGGGCCATGTTGTTACTCTTGTCTGTGTGTATGCCCCCAACACTGATTCCCCGGATTTTTTCAATGCGCTTGCGGCCCATCTGGTAACCCTGGCGCCGGCTGGCGTTTTGCTGGGCGGCGACCTAAACATGTTGCTGGATGTGGGGCTGGATAGCACCTCTGGGGCCAAAGACTCTAAGCCTAGGGCAAGGCGCGCATTCCAGGACCTTTGCCGTCGATTCCTGTTGACGGATATATGGCGCAGGCGACACCCAAACACTACTGACTACACACACTTTTCAGGGCAGCACAACACTTGGACCAGAATTGACTACTGGCTCCTCTCCCCGGGCCTGTCCCCTTGGTTCCGCGCGTTGAGGACGTTCCCGAGAACGTACTCGGACCACTCTCCAGTCCTGCTTGGCTTAGACGTTCCTCGACCTGAGGGGTTTGAGCGGCAGTGGCGCTTCCCTGGGAGGGCGCTGCTGGATGACCTTTTTGTGCACGAGGTTTCCGAGGCGATAGAGGACTACTTCACCATAAATACTGGCTCGGTGGACTCGTGGGCAGTGCTCTGGGATGGGTTCAAGGCATACATCAGAGGGGTCTGCATTGCTAAGCACGCGGGGGTCCTGAAAGTATTGCGCGCCACAATAACACAACTGGAGACACAGCTAGACGCGCTAGACACTGAGGCGCAGCAAGCACCCGCGGACGAGGTATTTACCAGGCGCTTACGACTGTTATCTGACTTCCGGGAGGCCGCGGACAGGGAGATCCTGTATCTGGGGAAATACCAGGTTGCGCGTAGATATGGAGAGGGGGACAGACCAGGGCGCACGCTAGCGCAGGCCTTGCGACCACCATACAGCAAGTCCCTGATCGCCGAGGTGCGGGGCACGGACGGGGAGCTCCGCACGACGCCCGCTGAGATCCGGGACGAGTTCCTGGCCTACTACACAGATCTATACACCACCAAGTTGGGTGACTCCGCGGCCGCGCGTGCGGCCTATTTATCTGAAATCGCTCTGGTGTTCCTGGATAAGGGCATGCAGGAGTTCATGGCGGAACCTATAACGGTGGCGGAGGTGCGGGGGGCGATCAAGGTGCTCCGGGGCTCTTCTGCCCCGGGCCTTGATGGCTTCTCCGCTGACTTCTACAAGGCCTTTTCGGATCTGCTGGCGCCCAAGCTAATAGAAGTGTATGCGGAGGCCTTGGAACGTGGCTCCCTCCCGTCAACTCTTAGTGAGGCGGTCATTGTGCTGCTCCCGAAGCCGAATAAGGACCCTACATTGTGTGGGTCGTACAGGCCCCTCTCCCTCTTAAACACTGACTATAAGATCTTGGCCAAAATAGTGGCCAACAGGCTTTCCCAGCTGATGGAATTCATTATATCGCCCGCACAGTCCGGCTTTGTCACCCGCCGCTCGACGTCGCTTAATTTGCGAACGCTCTTCACAGTTCTGCACAGAATTAACCCGACCACTCCGGCTGCCGCGATCCTCCTAGACACCGAAAAAGCGTTCGATTCTTTGGAGTGGCCTTTCTTTCTTTCCGTCATGGAGCGCATGGGCATGCCCATGAACTTCCTGGCGACCGTCAGACTCCTTTATAGTCGCCCTACGGCCCGTTTGCGTCTCAACGGCACGCTCTCTCGCCCATTCTCACTCACGCGCGGTACGCGGCAGGGTTGCCCGCTTTCACCGCTCTTGTTCATTTTGGCTATGGACCCCCTGATTCGGCATTTCCAAGAGCAGCACCTCCACAGGGGTCTCCAGTTTCGGACAGGTCCATTGCTGGCCTCTCTTTATGCCGATGACACAATCCTGTATGTCAGGGAGCCGCAGGCCAACCTGGCCCCCTTGATACAGGAGATCCTTCGTTTCGGTAGCCATTCGGGCCTGGGCATAAACTGGCATAAGTCCATCATCTTCCCACTGACTATCGGCACCTCCCCATGGCAATGTGAGTTCCCCCTTGAGTGGTGCTCAGACTCGGTGCGATACTTGGGCATACAAATACATTTGAACACGGACGAAATCATCCGCCTCAACTATGGCCGCGCGATTGCGCGGCTGGAGACTCAGGTGGATGGGTGGTTGCGGCTCCCGCTCTCTATGTCCGCCAGGATAGCTATTCTTAAAATGATAGTGCTCCCCAAATTCTTGTATCTTTTCAATAACATCCCTATCCCTCTGACCCGGGCCTTCTTCTCCACACTGCGGTCCCTCATGATTAGGCTGGTCTGGGGCGGGAAACACCCCCGGATCCGCTGGGCGACCCTCACACTCCCACAAGATCGTGGCGGCCTTGGAGTGCCGGATTTATATTTATACTATTTAGTCGCTCAGTGTGCCCATGCCTATGCCTGGTATCACACTGATGCTCGGATCCCATTCCTTCGCCCAGAGGCGGACTTTGTCCTCCCGGGTCGCCTGTTGACGGTGTTGCCCAAAGGTGTCCCCAGGGACCCAAAGGACATTCAAACCGTGTCTACCGCCAGCTGGGCATGGAACAGGCTCTCGCGCTATTTGGCTCAGCCTCTGCTGTATTCGTCTTCCCTCCCGATACCCAACCCTGGGCTGTTGCCTGGCACGGATGAAGCACTGGTGCGACGAACGTTGACGAAATTTGACCTCACCAGGATCGGGGACTTGTACCCGGGTGGGCACATTTTCTCGGCGTCCGAGGACGCGCGATTAAGTGACGCTACATTCATGGACCGGTTCGTTCTTCGCCGGCTCTATTGCGCCGCCCGGGCGGAGATTCAGGGATTCCCACTCGAGCCGGCCTCCCTTGAACCTCTCACCATCCTGATTGACGCCGATACGGGGGCACATATTGTTTCCAAGCTGTACAGGGCGTGCGCGGCGCGGGTCCCCTGTGCGGATGATCGTGCGCGGGAGGAGTGGGGGACAGACCTTGGTAGGCCTATCACGGACGAACAATGGACGGCATGTTGCAAGGTCACCGACACAGTGTCATTGAATAGCCGTCACAAACTCCTACATTATAAATTCCTACGCCGTTGGTATATGACCCCGGTTAGACTCCACGCCATTGATCCCGCGCGGCCGCACGCCTGCTGGAAATGCGCTGCACCACATGCCGATTTTGCACACATGGCCTGGACGTGTCCGAGACTGCAGACATTCTGGGCTCAGGTTCACAAGATCCTAGAAGAGATGCTAGGGCTTACACTCATTCCCACTCCTGAGGTCGCACTGCTGGGTTATACGGTCAATTTCCCAAAGAATGTCCGTAAACTGGCCTCTCTAGGGCTTCTTCTGGCCAAGCGGGAGATAGCAAAGCACTGGGGGAGGAAGACAGCTCCCACGTCCAAGACATGGCTTACAGCCATGGCTTTCTGCAGCACGAATAGCGAGATCTACTCTAGTCTCCTCCCAACGATAGCGCGTCCTAGGGACATCTGGGGCCCTTATAAAACATACATTGCAGGCTTGCCTGACTCGACCCCGCCATCCCCGAATAGCTCCCACTGGAGTGGGGTAGGTCGTGCCAACCCACTATTACGAAGATGTAGGGGTCCTGCTGGGGTGTCGACGCGGGGATATTGAGCTCCTGGGTCGGGTACTGTACACCGCGTGGCGTTTTCCCATGTTAGAAATGAGGGCAGGGGAGGGGGACGTCTTTAGTACCCTGGAGACAGCTCACGGGTCAGGGATCCCCCTGGTTCAGGTTCGGACAGGTGTTGATGATGGATTGGCAGATGGGGTCTTGTTGTCGGTTGCATTCATGGTGTGGTATTGTTTATTTCAGGACCGGAAATGTCACAATGCTGCTACTGATTGGTTATTTGTGTATCGCACAGCCGCAAAATCTGTATTATTTGATTTGCCTAATTTCAATAAAAACTTTAAAAAAAAAAAAAAAAAAGAAACCCATGTGTGTTGTATCTAAATAAGATAGACTGGAACAGATACAGGTAGCCGGGGAGGCGGGTGTAGATCTGCAGCTCTACATGCCAAGAACAGATGCATACTGGTAAGTAGCATATTCCTTTCGAGGCATATGAGCTGCAGATTACACACTTTTGCATAGACTATATAGCAGTTCCCAACCTTAGCAGCGACCACCAGTATCTGTTGCAGTGGTTTGAAATAGTGTTTTAGTACAGCCTGGCCCACACTAGCTTTTTGCTTGGTTTGCACATCTACACGTTAATGTTTAGTGAAAGTGTGCGGTGTTTTTTTTTTTTTTTTTGGAAAAAGTTTTTATTGAACAATAATTCGGTTACAAGTATGGGCCTACAACCACCCGGGCCGGCCGCTAGGTACATAAGGAAATATACACATATCAAGGCTGCAATCCGTTCCCAGGGCACTGCCCCGCCGTGGCTCAAGATAGTTCTCGAAGAACAGCAAGCGTCAGTCCAACAATAACAGAAACAAAAAGAAAAAACAATAAAAACAAAAGGCGAGTTACGAGGGATACCAGTGCGGTTCAGGCTCCCCCCGGGAGACTCCAGTCAGAACATTTGAGCAATCCGCTAAAAGAGAGGAGTACCGGGAGGCCGGGGACGGAGGGGGGGGGGGAAGGGGGTCAAGGGAGATGAACGTCCATATGTAGTTGTTACAAAAAGCGCCAGGAGCCGTCAAGGGTCAGGGGGACATGGCGATATCAGTGTCCACCAGGGGGGGCGTACAGATGCCTCCGCGATACGCATTCCATTGACCCCAAATTCTACCCCATGCCCCCGGCTTGCCACGGGCCACATACACTGTCTTCTCCCGAAACATACACCAGTCCATATTCTCCTTCCATACTGACACGGTGGGCGGCCGTTGAGCGCCCCAAAGTTGCGCTATATCCCTCTTGGCAATCATGTTCCCTAGGGCCGCCCACCGAGTCTGAGCCGCGTTGTAGTCATTGGGCTCCCACACATTCAGGACACAGCGACGCACCTCCGGCAGCAGCACAACCCCGGTGACCTGTCCCATGACCGTGTGGACCCGGCGCCAGTAGTCCGCCACCTCGCGACACTCCCAAAGGATATGAAAAGTGTGCGGTGTTGACCATGTAGCTGCTTTGCAGATATCATCTAATGGGATGTTCCCTAGAAAAGCCATAGAAGGCCCTATCTTTCGTGTAGAGTGGGCTTTAGGGGGAACGGATAGCGTTCGTTTTGCTTTGTGGTAGCAAATCTGGATGCATTTTACAATCCACCTAGCTATCCCTGATTTTGAGATGGGGTTGCCTTTGTGTGGTGGAGAGAAAGACAAATAGTTGTTTGGTCTTTCTGAAAGGTTGTGTTCTTTGGATATAGTAAAGTAAGGCTCGTTTGACATCCAGGGTGTGTAGAGCCCTTTGTGCAACAGTTTGAGGTTGCAAGAAAAATACCGGTAATTCTACCAATTGGTTTAGATGAAAAGGGGAAATGACTTTAGGTAGGAATTTTGGGTTGGTACGGAGAACAACCTTGTTCTGGTGCATTTGGAGAAAAGGTTCTTGTATGGTAAGTGCTTGTATCTCACTGACCCTTCTAAGGGAAGTGATGGCTACAAGAAAAGCTGTTTTCTATGTGAGAAATTGCAGTTCGCATTTATGCAAAGGTTCGAAGGGCGGTCCCATTAGCCTTGTGAGAACTATATTTAAGTTCCACACAGGTGAGGGTGGTACTCTGGGGGGGAATTATTCGTTTTAGGCCTTCCATGAAGGCTTTAATGGCAGGTACCCTGAAAAGTGATAGGTGCTGCCTGTTTTGTAGGTAAGCGGCAATTGCTGCAAGGTGTAGCCGAATGGATGTATATGCTGGGTTACACCTTTGTAGATGGAGTAAGTAGCACATGATGTGTTGTAGAGACACGTCTAGAGGATTGATTGTGTTATGGCAATAAACAACAAATCTTTTCCACTTGGCAGCGTAGCAGGCTCTAGTGGTAGGGCGTCTAGCTTCTCTGATGACGTTCATACAGTCAGGGGGAAGGTTAAGGTATCCGAATTCTAGGATCTCAGGAGCCAGATCGCAAGGTTGAGCTGAGCTGGGTCCGGGTGTCTGATCTCTCCATGGTTCTGGGTTAGGAGGCATGGTGAGAGGTGTAGCTTTTGGTGTGGTACTAACGAGAGTTCCAGCAGAGTGGTGTACCACGGTTGTCTGGCCCATGTTGGAGCTACTAGGATCAGCGTGAGGGAATGCTGTTGTAGCTTTCGCACCACTAATGGAATTAGTGGGAGAGGTGGAAAGGCGTACGCAAATTTGTCTGACCAGTTCATCCATATCGCATTGCCTTTGGATAATGGGTGTGGGTATCTGGTGGCGAAGCTCAGGCATTTTTTGTTTTCGTGGGTGGCGAAGAGGTCTATCTGCGGATGCCCCCACATTTGAAAGAACGGGTGAAGAACCTGCGGGTGAAGTTCCCACTCTTGGATCTGCTGCGTCTGTCTGCTGAGCAGATCTGCCATGGCGTTTTGGACTCCTGGTACATGTTGGGCCAGGAGAAAGATTTTGTGTGGAATTGCCCATCTCCATATGCTCTGTGCTAGTCGAGAGAGCTGTGGAGAGTGTGTGCCGCCTTGTTTCTGAATGTAATACATGGCCGTCATGTTGTCTGTGCGAATGAGGACTGCCTTGCCTAAAATCTGTGTTTGAAAGGATTTTAGGGCTAGAAAGATTGCCAGTAACTCCAGATGGTTGACATGGAGTAACTTTTGTTGCGGCGTCCATGTGCCCTGCACTGTGAGGTATATAACAGATGAGCTCCCCAGCCGGAGAGCGATGCGTCTGTTAGTATTATTTGTGGAACCGGGTCAAAGAACGGTCGACCTCTGGAAAGATTTGTGGTGTTCCACCACTGCAGAGAGCGATGGGTGCGACCGTCTACCAACACCAGATCTGTCAGTTGCCCCTGGGCCTGGTTCCATTGGCGCGCTAAGCACTCTTGGAGTGGATGCATCTGGAGTCTTGCATGAGGCACTATGAAAATGCAAGAGGCCATCATCCCTATCAGTTGCATAAACACTCTTGCTGGAAGGGAGTGTTGAGGAATGAATCTTTGACGCAAAGCCTGAATGCTTGCAATCCTGGCCGGATTGGGGTAGGCTATGGCTTTTGAGGTGTCTATGGTGGCACCGAGGTATTGCTTTATGTGGGATGGTGTTAGCTGGGACTTTTGGTTCACTGTGAAGCCTAGCTGGTGAAGTAGTTGGATTGTAGTGGCGGTGTGGTGTACACATTGGTTGTTGGACGTGGCTTTTATCAGCCAGTCGTCCAAATATGGGAAGATGTGAATGTGCGGTCTTCTGAGGTGTGCCGCCACTACCGCTAGGCACTTGGTGAATACCCTTGGTGCTGTTGTGACCCCGAATGGGAGAACCTTGAACTGGTAGTGTTACCCGTCCACTACAAATCTGAGGTACTTTCTGTGAGCATGGTGTAACGGAATGTGAAAGTATGCGTCTTTCAAGTCCAGTGTGGTGAGGAAGTCGTTCTGAGAGAGAAGCGGAAGTACCTGCTGAAGCTTTACCATGTGAAAATGGTATGAATATATGTATGTGTTTAGGGGCCAGATATCTAGGTCTGGCGGGAACTTGTTCTATTGCCTGTTTTTGTAGGAGGGAGATTACCTCCTGTTTTAGTAATGTGGAGTGTTCTTGTGACATTGGGCGTTGCCTGGGTGGAATGTTTGGGGGGGTAGATGTCAATTCTAGGCAGTACCCTGAGCGAATAATTTGGGTCACCCATTTGTCTGAGGTGATGGTCTCCCAGACCTGAAGGACATTTTGTAGTCTGCCCCCGACCGGAGTGGGATGGGATGGTCTGGAGGGAGCGGGGGGGAGGGGGGGAAAGCCATTGGGTAGGCGGTGTGGCAGAGCGGGCGGTATTCGTTTTGCCTCTGCCTTTATTGTTATTGCCCCTATAGCCGCCTCTTTAAGATAACCCCTTGTAAAGGTGGACTGAGTAGGGGATTTGTAGGAAGTGGACGCGCTATCTGAGGAGTAGCCTCTAGCCGTACTCCGAAAGGAAAAGCGGCGAAAGGAGCGCCTAGGAGGGTGTGACTGCAGGGCTCCCATAGATTTCGCCATATCAGTGTCCTTCTTCCTTTTCTCGAGGGCCTCGTCTACCTTTGGGCCGAACAGGTGTTCTTGGTCAAATGGATGATTTAGGATGGAGGCCTGTACCTCAGGTTTGAAACCTGATATTCTCAGCCAAGCATGGCGACGGAGGAGGATGCTAGTGTTAATGGCCCTGGAGGCTGTGTCTGCTGCATCTAAGGCACAGCGTATGGAGGTGTTAGTTATAGTCTTACCCTCTTGAATTAATTCATTGGCCCTATTTTTGTATCTTTCTGGGAGGTGGTGCATTATGGTTTCTAATTCATCATAATGCGCCCTATCATATCTGGCCAATAGCGCTTGGGTGTTGGCGATACGCCATATATTGGCTGCCTGTGACGCAGTAAGCTTTCCTGACGCGTCCAGTAGCTTTGACTCTGTCAGGTGGTGGTGCTTCGCCCGACGCCTGGGAGTTTGACCTCTTCTGTGCAGTGGAAACCACTAGGGAATCTAGTGGCGCTGGCCCTTTGATATAGGCAGGATCTGTGGGGGCAGCTTTGTACTTTTTTTTCTATGCGTGGGTTAATGACCCTAGCCCTGACTGGGTCCTTAAAAACCTCTGGCGCATGTTTTACCACCCCCTTGAGCATAGGTAGTATGGAGGTAGACCTATGTGCGGTATCAAAGGTGTCGAGGAGGAAATCCTTCTCTACTGGGTCAGTGTGTAACTCTACCCCGTGATAATGTGCCGCCCTCTGAAGTAGGTGGTGGAAACCTAATGAGTCTTCTGGTGGAGATGGCCTGGAAGGGTAAAGGTCATCTGGTGGGACGTCTGGAATATCTGGATTATTGTTGTTGTCCCATGGGTCTGGGGATCCTGTAGGGGTGGGGTCTTGGGGCACATCCCCTGGATCGTAATATGAGTCCCCCTGATCATCATCGTCTGGAGACGGGGTTGGAGAGCGATGAGGTGGGGGTGGAGAAGGCAGAGGGTGGAGAGGGTGGAGGAGGTGGAGAAGGCATTCTGAAAGGGGAGATAGCAGAGTCCTTCCTCTTTGGAGGTGGAGGCGGAGCCGGTTTGTCCAAATGTCTCTTTTTGGTAGATAGTGCCAAATGTCCAGTTTTTGGATCCTTGGTAACAGTTCTTTGCAAGGGATCCGGTGTAAACAGTTCCTGTGACAATGTTTGTTCCGTCGGCGCCGAAGGTTTCGGGGCCGATAACTTTTTAGGCTTGTCCGTGCCGTGCTTAGCACTGGGCTTGGGAACCTCCGTTTTCTTGGTCGGCGCCGAGGTGGGCTTCAGCGTGGAAGTGTCGGTGCCGAGGGCCTTATGGGGTTTGGTCGGTACTGAAGATGGCAACGGTACGGAAAGGCTGGGTTTCGACACAGAGGACTTCGGTGCGGAGCTCGGTGTCGAGGTAGAGCCCGGTTTCTTTTTCGGTGCCGAAGTGCGTTTCTCGGCACCGCTGGCAGGCTGGCTCGAGCCCAAGCCGCCGGAAGGCTTATTTGGCTTCTTCACCAGGCCCGAAGGCGGGGTGTGTGAAGCAGTGTCTCTGGTCTTGCCTAGGCCCGGAGGCAAAGGCGTGAAAGAAGCCTTTTTGGGTGTGGGCGCGGGTGTGGGAAGGGGTATAGTACTCATGACCCTCTGCGCCGGGGTGATGTCCTCCACATCTGAGTTGTCGGCTTCGGAAGCACTGACTAGGTCCTCTTCGGTGTGCTGCTGTCCCGGATCTTCGACGTCGTCCCCGAAGATGTCGACTGGAACGGAGGTCGAGGAGTGTGCCATGTTTCGTCTGGCTCTTCGATGTCGAATAGTCTTTTTCGATCTGAAAGACTTACAGTCCGGACAGTCTCGAGCCTCGTGTTCAGGGGAGAGGCAGAGGTTGCACACCTCATGAAGATCGGTGTGGGGGAATTTGGACCCACATCGAGGGCACTTCTTGAAAGGAGTTCTTTCCATCAGCCGGGACCGGAGCTTGGGTAGGCCCGAAGGCCGCCGACGACTGGAATCGAAGATGTGTCGATGAGGTGATTGAGGAGATCTGGATCTGAACAATACCGCGATAAGCGAGGATTCCGCTTTGATCGTCAAACTGGAAATGTTCGGAACCGGAGTGCGAAGATTACATCCGAGCCTGATGGCGGAAAAAAACAATCTGAGCATGGAGCCGAAGCCCATGCGCAATACAGTCCAAAGGAGGAGTCACCGACCTCGTGACTTCCAAAGACTTTCCAAGAGGAAAAACAAACTGCAAATATCCGGGCCCAACACCAGATGGCGATCTATGCAAAAGTGTGTAATCTGCAGCTCATATGCCTCGAACATTGAGTTATCGGTTTAAAGGTAAGTACTCGACTGGCAGAGTTGAGGTTCTGGGCATAGACTCAGGGGTCCCCCAGGGTCAGGTAGGTACAGTTGGTTCACCCCCAGCGGCACTAGGGCGGCCGGGTGCAGAGAGAGTTAGGCCCAATGTTATCCTATGAGGGATAGGGGGGTCTTGGTTGGTGGCTGCTGACTAGCAGGCCACGCGGCTGTGGGAGCTGGGCTCCTGGTCAGTTACTCAGGGCAAGTGGGGAAGTAGATAGGTGAAGAGGTTGCACTGCCAGGGCCACTCGGGCGGCTGGGTGCAGGGTGCTTTTGAGCCTTCGGGCGCTCAATTGATTTCAATGGGAAATCTCCGGTTTAGAAAAAGACTGCAAGCTCGGGGACAAGGATTCTTCAGGTGCCACCATCACTTCGAGAGGTAAGTTGGGTAGTTGGAGGATAGGTAGGTACCCCGGGATTGGGTACAGGGGGCCGCGGGGCGCAGGGGTGCCTTTTGGTGTCGGGAAATCTTACCCTCTGTTGATCGCGGTTGGGGGGGGGGGGCACCTTGTTCTGAGGCTGCAGGCTTCTTCAGGAGTGTCGAGGGAGGTCCTTGGGTGCCGGACTCGGGGTCACAGTCGCCGTGGGGTCGTCCTCGTGGTCTTTGTTCACTCCGGCAAAGGAAGGCTTGGCTGGTGCAGAGTGTGCTGGGTTCGCGGTTCCGGGCTGCTGCCAGGGATTAGAAGTAGATTTTGAGTAGAGCCTCTACTCATGGGAGTCCCAGGGGCTTAGAGCCAAAAGGTAGCCAGGTCCTCCGGGGTTTGTGAGGTTGCAGGCCACAAGAGATGCCTGGTTGGAGCAGGTTCGAGGGTCGACAGGCCGGTAGGGCTGGGGCCAAAGCAGTTGGTGTTTTCCTCTTCTTAGCAGCTGCAGGGCAGGTCTTCTTTCTTCTAGCTGTTCTTCAGATTTTGGAATCTGGGGAAGGAAGGTTCAGGGTGCCCCTAAAAAATAGATTTAGGGGTGTTACAGGTAGGTGAAGGGCAGGGACCAATGGGTCCCTGTCCTGGGGTGGGTACACCCCCTATCCTGCCTCTCTCCTGTGGGAGGGGGGCAGTAGCCTAATCCTGATTGGGTACGGCTTCTCATCTTCAAGATGGCGAGGCCCGGGTATGTGCTTCACCGCGCCTCCCCCACCTGAGGGATGGGGTTGGCAGGCTGGCACATCCCCTGTCCTTATTTGGGGTTTCCGGCCAAGCTTCCCGCCAGAGTGGGGGGTTGCAGTGACCTGGGGAAGCTCACAGAGGCGGCATGCCTTTGAAGCTTCCCCCTGCCCATCCTGGGTGAGATTTAGCACCTCGCCCAGGATGTGCATTGTTGCAGGCCCAGGAAAGCAGGGGCTCTCTTACCCAGGGGTCCAGCAACATGTCTGCTGTGTGGCAACCTCAGAACAGACGTGGATTGTGGGTTAGGTTTCAGGGGGCCTCTGTAAAATGCCCTCTGTGGTGCTTGGTACATTAAACCCCACACTGGCATCAGTGTGGATTTAATGTGCTGAGCAGTTTGATACCAAACTTCTCAGGCTTCAGTGCTGCCATTATGGTGCTGTGGTGTTCGTGTTTGACAAGCTCCCAGCACAATGTACACTTAAATGGCAGCACTGCGCTTACAGGGCCCAGGAATGGACCTGGGCACTGTAGGGGCACAGGGCTCCTGCCTCTGTGCCCACACCACTGGCATAGGGCACCCAGCTAGAGGGGTGGCTGATGTATGCCAGGACAGTGTAGTTTGTGGGCATGGCACACAGGGATGTGTGCCATGTCGACTGTTTTGTCTTGTACCCAGACACTCAGCCTGCCAGGGCAGTGTGTGGGTGTTAGGGTACAGGGCCTCTAAGGGTGGCACAATGAGTGCTGCAGCCCTTAGAGGCCTTCCCTGGTCACAAGGCCCTGGGTACCTAGGGTACCATTTACCAGGGGCTGAAATGTGGCCAGGGTTTGCCAATTTGGTGTTGAGGTTTTTGTTTAGGGAAGGAACATAGGCCCTGGGCACCTGATTAGCAGGAGTCCAGGGCACACTCAGTCAAAGTACATTCAGCATTTCAGCAAAAAGTGGGGACATACCATGCAAGAAAGATGGCACTTTCTCACAGTATTGGGCCCGGATGTTTGCTCTTGTTTTGGTCTTGGAAAAGTCTTATGAAGTCACGGGACAGTTGGCTCCTCCTTTGCAATAGTGGATTTTGTCACTGCATTCCCCAGGATAGCTTGGCCATAAGCCACGAACAATTGATCAGACTTTCTAAGGTGTTTTGTTTTCTGAAGATCGAATTTGAGACATCTCTTGATATCGAGAGAATGTAAGGCTCGCTCCACTGGAGTAGATGGATTAGGAAAGAAAGTCTTTAACTTCACCGGTTCATTAAGATGAAACTGTGACGGCACCTTAGGAATGAATGTCGGATTAGTTCGGAGGCGCACGTAGTCTTGAGTGGAGCGTAGAAAAGATTCCTTCACAGTGAAAGCCTGAATTTCACTCACTCGTCTAGCTGACGTCAGGGCCAGAAGTAAGGCAACCTTCCAGGTGAGGAATTTGAGATCAGCCTTGTCGATAGGCTCGAATGGATGTTTCATTAATTGCATTAAGACTGTTGATTTCCCACTCCAGTGGAGGGAGCCTGACCCGAGGAAACTCCCGGAAAAGTCCTTTCATAAACTGCTTAATTAAAGAGGATAAACACAGAGAAGGGCCATGAGCCCCCTTTCTGAATCTGGAAAGTGCGGCTAAATGGACCTTGACTGAAAGGAAAGAAAGCCCAGATCTTGCCAGATGTAACAAATAAGGGAGGATCTGTTCTGCAGGAGCTTCCACCGGGTGAACCTGGTTTGTTTCACACCAACAGCAAAAACGTTTCCACTTTAGACGGTAAGTTTTTATCGTGCTGTGAGCTTGTGATTTCGCTAATATATCCCTACAGTCTTGAGGGATATCCAGATCCTTCAATTCTAAGAAGTCAGGAGCCAAGCGTGTAAATGTAGGGACTGAGGGTCCGGGTGGAGTACCTAACCTCTGTTCCTTGACAGCATTGTGGGCGTCGGAAGAAGACGGATCGGCTGGTCCTGGGATAATAGAAGCTCCTGAAACCAATACTGGCGTGGCCATCTGGGTGCAATCAAGATGAGAAGAAAGCCCTCCTTGCGTATGACTCTCGGTATTAGAGTATCGGGGGGGGGGGGGGGGAATGAAGCGTAAGCACAAATCCCTGACCATCGCATGGACAGGGCATTCCCCCTTGACCCCTTTTGAGGGTATCTGCTGGCATAAAAGCGGCATTTTTTGTTTTCTTTTGGTGCGAACAAATCCAGTGTTGGTGTGCCCCAAGCTCTGAATACTCTGAGCACTTGAGCCTGCTTTAGCTCCCATTCGTGGCAATCCGATTGGGATCTGCTGAGCGTGTCTGCTAATGTATTGCAGAGACCTCTGACATGTTCTGCTCGGAGGGTTATTTTGTGGAGTGTGACCCATTCCCACAACTCCTGAGCCTCTGTGGATAGAGTTGCTGATCTTGTCCCTCCTTGCTTGTTCACGTAAAACATGCTGGTGGTAATGTCGGTCCGAACCAGAACCGAAGAACCTGCTATGCTTGGAAGGAAAGCTTGCAGAGACAGGAAAATTGCTCGCAATTCCAGGCTGTTGATGTGCTTGTTCTTGTACTCTGGAGACCATTTCCCCTGTATCTGTAAATCTTGGAGATGACCTCCCCATCCTTCCATAGAAGCATCCGTAGTGAGGACAAAGTCTGGAACCTTCTGTATGAAAGTGAGCCCTTCTGCTAAGTTGGGTATGTGGGACCACCAACGTAGAGCGCTCTTTATGCCTGGAGTGACTCTGAGGATGTCAAAGGAACCCACAGCCTGCTGCCACTGAAGTCGTGCTTAAGGGACGAGGTGTATTGCAGAAGAGCACATCCCTAGGAGCGACGCAAACATCCGGACAGAAACTGACTTTCTTTTGAAAATCAGGATTGCCAACTTTTGAAGACGAACCTGCCGTTCGTGAGATAAGAATGCCTTGCAGCGGACGGTATCTATCAGAGCTCCCAGAAAAGGCAGGACCTGCCTTGGGTGTAACTGAGATTTGCTCCTGTTCACAGTAAGCCCCAGAGAGTGGAACAGACGAAGAGATGTTGTCACAGCAGTCTTGACTGAGCTTTCCGAAGGGCCTTTTAGTAACCAATCGTCCAAATACAGGAAGACTTGGTTTCCCTGGGATCGCAATGCTGCCGCCACAGGAGCTAGGCACTTCGTAAAGATCCTTGGGGCAGATTTTAGCCCAAACGGGAGCACTTTGAACTGATAATGGGCACCAGCCACGGTGAAGCGAAGATACTTGCGATGCTTCGGATGTATTGGGATGTGAAAGTAAGCATCTTCCATATCCAAAGAATCTAGAAAATCTCCCTCGTTGAGACAACCTAGAATTTCTGCCAGTGTGACCATGCGAAATCCCTGCTTCTTGAGGAATTTGTTCAGGTTGCGAAGGACTAAGATCGGACGCCACTCCCCTGATTTCTTCTTGATGAGAAAAAAGCGGGAATAGAAACCCGTCCCTTTTTGAAGTGTGGGAACCTTCTCGATTGCATTCTTGAGTTAAAGCTTCTTTGAATAGTAAGTGAAGACGAGGGGGAGGGGGAGGGGGTCCCTTGGGTGGTGTGTTGGGTGGCTGGGTGACAAACTCCAAGGTATGACCGTTGTGTACCAGGTCCAGAACCCATTGGTCCGACGTAATCTCCTGCCACTTGTTCACAAAAGTTGAAATTTTCGCACCCACAGGGAGGGGAAAAGTAGTGGAAGGCGCCCTGCAGAAATCATTGCTTCCTTGTGGTGTCTCGTCCTTGATTCTGTGATCTTTTTCGTCGGCCTTGACGAGAGAAACCAGACGTGTTGGTTTGTCTGTACGAGGACTGATACGATGGTCTATACTGAGGCTGGTACCTATTCTGTTGGGTTTGATACCCTCCTCTGGATGAAAAACCACAGCCTCTTGCTCCTCTGAAGGTACCGCGCTTATACTGCAAAGAGCCCAAGGATCTTGCGGTATCGGTATCAGTCTTTATTGCCTGGAGTGCGTCATCTATATGCTTTCCAAACAACGATTTGCCATCATAGGCCATATCCAATATCTTTGTTTGGACCTCTGGTCTGAAGGTGGTGGCCCTAAGCCAACCCTGGCGACTGAGTACGGCTGCACCAGCCAGCTGGCGGAAATTAGTATTGACAATATCCAAAGCGCAGTCGATAGTCTCGGACGCTGCACGCTCACCCTCCAACAAAACCTTCCGAGCGTCTTGTCTGTTGTCTTCCGGAATGAGCTCAATAAAGCTTGCCATTTCTGACCACATCTGGCGGTCATAACGCCCTATTATCGCTAGCGAGTTGGCTGCTCTGATGGATGCAGCTGCAATTGTGGAAAATTTCTTGCCAATTAAATCCAGGCATCGCCCCTCCCTATCCGGCGGTGTAGTAATAGGTGCTGCCGGATTCTTAGATTTTTGTTGGGCTGCCTGTGAGATTACCGAATCTGGCCAAGGATGGCCAATGAGACAGGAAGGAATATTGGCCGGAGCACGGTATTTGTTGTCTATCCGCGGAAGCACCGCTGGCACCGATGCAGGATTTTTCATAATTTTTACACCTTCCTTCCAAATGTAGTCGATGATTGGGATAGCTCTGGTGACCTTCCTTGACTCCTCCTTAAAATCATGGAGAAAACAGTCAGACTGTTCAATGGTAACCGGCAAGAGAAACCTGGTCGCGGCCCGCTGCGTAAGATTATGAAACCCCCCTATATTCTCTGGGGGCGAATCAGATGGTAGAGGGGTGGGTGGCGAAGGCATAGGGATTATATATGAATCCCAAGGATCTGTTGGATCTGGCAGTTCACCCTCTTCGACCTCTTTTTCAGAGGTGGAATCTTGAGCTTGACGCGGATCCTGTGGAGGATCAGGAAGTTGAGGTGTTGGGACTGGATCCTCAGGCACAGGCAAAGGGTCCGGAAGCGGCGCAGTTCGCGTAACCTGCGGAATGACTGGCTGCGGTGGAAAACACTGTCTATAATCTGCAAGCATGGCTTGCAGGTCTTGAATCAGAGTTGAAGGCAGATGTGACATCTCGCTCTGACGAGGTTGTTTATAGTAAGGTTTATGATGCGGGACGATAATGTCCTCTTGATAGTAATGTTCTTGATAATTGTCCTCTTCCTCGTCATCTTGACATTTGATGTGCAGTTCAGAAGGATGGCGAGCAATTCCAAAGGGCCCTTCGTCCTCGTCATCCTCATCCTCATAGTCATCCTCACCCTGCACATATGTTTCCAGGAGATGTGAGGGAGTAAGCGGTGATGTATCGCTACAGTTGTGCCTCTGAAAAGTCTTTAGTTGAAAACTCCTGGTGGAAATAGGAGTGGAATGAGAGGGCGCCATTGTAGATGTCGTAGACGGAACAGGCAAATCTCCTGACATAGTCGTCGACGGGCTCTCAGTGGATACTTTTGATGTCAACAGGCTTTTAGCGCCCATCGTCGACGGGGCTATCGTCGTCTTCTTCGTCGACGGGCTCGACCTCGACAGGCTCTTCGCTGGCGGAATGGTCGTCGACGGGACCTTCGATGAAGAGATCTTCGTCAACACTTCTCTCTTCGACGACGGCTTCGTCGACGGCATCGTCGTCGACTTGGTTTCCGACGATGACTTCATCGACTATCCCTCGACTGGCTTTTTTGACAGGATAGTAATCCTCGGCGACAGAATAGGAGAGGTAATGGACGTCGTCGAGATGGTTTCCATCAATGAAGGAGTAGAAGAAGTGACAGAAATAGTCGACTGAGAGAAAGCCAGAGACTTTGAAAGGCTTTTACTCACAGTTGTTGTGTCCTTGACAGCAGAATCCTGAGGAGAGTGCGCTGATTTTAGGAAATGATGGAACTCCTCTTAACAGAATCAGAAGTAGAATGGGAAGTTTTATGGCGTTTCTTCCCTTCACTGGAAGAGCTGTCATGCGATCTAGCTCTCTTGCTAGAAGTAGAGGCTCTGTCATCCTCCTCAGCCGAAGAGGATTTAAGCCACAATAGCACTCTCGCCTCCCTATATAGAGTCTTGGTAGGGAAGGTGCGGCAAATTTTGCAATCTTTTGCCTCATGTTTGGGGTAGAGGCAGTAGATGCAATCCAAATGTTGATCATCAACATGGACTCTTCCTGGTGCAGGTTCTCCAGGACTTGAACAAGGCCTTCTTGTCAGACATGCTGAAGAAAGTTGAAAACTGAGTGGCACTCAGGGAGACTCCCTTCCACAAGACGTGCGGTGAAAATCTGAGGAGAACTGGCTCTGCTGAGAGGGTTCTAGAAGGGTGCTGGTGTCTGATTGGTTGTTACCAAATTCTTGGTTCTTTTGAATAATGAGGTAGATAGGCTGCTAAGATCTAGGCTTTAGGCCTTTTTTTTGGGCCTACTACTACTAACACTTTTGGCACTACTGATTCAGGCATGTGAATCTATGAAAGATAGCTTGATAAAGTACGTTTTGCTTTGTGATAGCAAATTTGTATGCATTTAACAATCCATCTAGCTATCCCAGACTTCGATATGGGGTTGCCTTTGTGTGGTGGTGAAAATGACAAAAAGTTGTTTGATCTTACAAAAAGGTTGTGTTCTTTCAATGTAATAGAGCAATGCTCTTTTGACATCTAGGGTATGAAGAGCTCTTTTCAAGACTGTCTGTGGTTGTGAGAAGAACACTGGCAACTCTACATACTGATTGAGGTGGAAAGGAGAAATGACTTTAGGGAGGAATTTTGGATTGGTTCTGAGAACAACCTTATTGTGATGGATTTGTAGGAAAGGTTCCTGAATAGTTAACGCTTGTAGTTCACTAACTCTTCTAAGAGAAGTGATAGCTACTAGGAAAGCAACTTTCCATGTTAGAAATTGGAGCTCACATTTATGCAGAGGTTCAAAGGGAGGACCCATTAGTCTTGTGAGAACAATGAACAAGTTACTTAACTTCGGTAACGATGTCTCTGTAAGAAACATTAGATAGTAAGATTCCTCACCTTAGAATATCCCCAGGCGTAAGGCTGGATCCGGAAAGTTTTTCGTCAGCAATACCCCTGCACGTCGCTAGGCGTTGTCTGCGGCTCCGCATCAGTCGTCGGCGTCGTGCGCCGCAATGACGGAGTACTTAGACTCCGTCCTCGGTCGCTGACGTCAGTTCTTGTACATAGCTTTCCGCGCCAGGAACGCAGACCCATGCAAGAGACCGACACTGGTGCCAAAAAGTCTAGGGCCCTGAATAAGGATAACCTTAACCCTAGATGTCGGTTCGCAGAACGGGGAGGATGGGTGAGTCGGTGAGGAATCTAACTAATGTTTCTTACAGATACATCCTTACCGAAGGTAAGTAACTTTTTCATCTGAAAGAAACACGTTAGTTAGATTCCTCACCTCAGAATAGATACCCCAGCAATACCAACCCCAGTGGTGGGTCTGCGAACCAAGATCACACCAGAAAGTCCTGGAGAACAGAACGGCCAAAGAAGCAGTCTCTCCGGACTTGGCAGTCCAGGCAATAATGTTTAGCAAACGTGTGCAGCAAAGCCCATGTTGCCGCCTGACAGATGTCCTGCAAGGTGACTCCCTGGCCCAGGGCAGTGGTAGCCGCTGTGGCCCGAGTAGAATGGGCCCTCAGCCCTACAGGAGGTTCCTTTTTAGCTAAGGAGTAACATGCCGTGATACACAAAACGACGCACCGAGAGATGGTTCGTTTGTGCACCGCTCGTCCTTTCTGAGTGCCCACGTAACCTACAAAGTGTTGGTCGTCCACCCGGAACTGGTTGGTGCGATCCGAATAGAAGGACAGCGTCTGTTTTGGGTCCAGACGGTGTAGCCTCTCTTCCTCTTTCGAGGGATGCGAGGCGGAAAGAAGGTGGGCAACGTAACAGACTGCCCTATGTGAAAGGCAGTCACTACCTTAGGGAGGAAAGAAGGACGAGTCCTGAGAACAACTTTGTCCGGATGGACAGAAAGGAAAGGAGGCTTAGAAGAAAGAGACTGGAGCTCACTCACCCTTCTAGCATCAGGAAAGCAGTCTTAAGCATCAAAAGACGAAGAGGACAATTATGAAGCGGCTCAAAGGGAGAGCACATCAGAAACGTCAATACCAGGTTCAAATCCCACTGAGGCATTACGAAAGGAACAGGAGGAAACATGTGAGTAATGCCCTTGAAGAAGCGAGAAACAACAGGGGATTTGACAAGAGAAGGCTGATCAGGAAGCCGTAGGAAAGCACTGATAGCTAAAAGATAACCTTTTAGAGTGCCCAGAGCAGAACCCTGCTGGGCCATGGAAAGAAGAAAGAGGAGAACCTCAGAAAGAGGGGCGGAAAGGGGATCCACAGCCTTTGCTGTGCACCATGCCACAAATTTGATCCACCTGCAGGCGTATACCGATTTTGTGGAGGGACGCCTGGCTGCCAGAATAACATCACAGACTTCAGGAGGCATGTCAAATAGCATCAACTGTTGCCGCTCAATCTCCACGCATGGAGGTGGAGACTGGACAGGTTCGGGTGGAGGACCGTCCCCTGCTGCTGCGACAGAAGGTCCTCCTGAAGAGGCAGTCGTATAGGGTAATCGATCGACAGACTGAGTAGCTTGGGATACCAGTACCTCCTTGCCCAGTCCGGAGCCACCAAGATGACTTGGTCCCGGTCGCGCCTGATCTTCAGCATTCTGGGCAGAAGTGGTATAGGTGGAAAGGCGCACAACAGACCGCAACTCCACTCGCGACGAAACGCGGCCCCGAGCGAGTGCCGCCTTGAAAACTCCAACGCGCAGAACTGCTGACATTGCGCGTTCTCTTCGGTGGCAAATAGATCTAACCAAGGCTCTCCCCACTGCCGAAAGAGGCCTTGTGCCACGTCCGAGTTTAGACGCCATTCGTGATCCATCATGCACCGGCGGCTGAGTTAGTCTGCTCTGGCGTTCAGAGAGCCCGCCAGATGTTGAACCACCAGGGTGATACCCTGACGTTCCAGCCATGTCCAGAGGCGCAGAGCCTCCTGACAAAGGGTCCACGACCCCACCCACCCTGTTTGTTGCAATACCACATGGCGGTGGTGTTGTCCGTGAACACCTGCACTACACTTCCCCGGACAACGGGAAGGAATGCCTTCAGTGCAAGTCGGATCGCTCTCAGCTCCAAAAGGTTGATATGGAGCCGAGACTCCGCCGGAGACCAGAGTCCTCTTATCAACACCTCTCCCATGTGGCCCCCCATCCCAGGAGGGACGCATCCCCCACTACTACGTGCTCCGGTTGGGGTAGGGAGAGGGATCTGCCACTGACCCAATCGCGGTCCGTGAGCCACCACTGCAACTGTCTTGCAGTGCCCTCCGAGATCAAGACATGGTCGGACAGGTTGCCCCGATGCTGGGCCCACTGAAACTTCAGGTCCCACTGCAGAGCCCGCATACGCCACCTGGTGTGATGCACTAACAGGATGCAGGAGGCCATATGACCAAGAAGCCGCAGCACCAACCTGACCAAAACCCGGGATAGAGGCCGAAAGATGGGAAGCAGAGCCTGAATATCCCGAACTCGCTGTTCCGGAGGATAAGCCCGGAACTTCGCCGAGTCCAGAACCGCCCCGATAAAGAGGAGCATTTGGCAGGGACTCAGATGCGACTTCGGCACATTGATGGAGAACCCCAGCAAATGCAGGAGGTTGGCCGTAGTCTGGAGGTGGGAGAGGACTTGCTGGGGCGAGCCCGCCTTCAACAACCAGTCGTCGAGATAGGGGAAGACTGGAACCCCCGATCTGCGCAGATGAGCTGCGACCACCGCCATCACTTTCGTGAACACCAGAGGGGCATTGGTGAGGCTGAAGGGGAGCACGGTAAACTGAAAATGCTCCTGACCCACCGTGAACCGCAGGTAACGCCAGTGGGCCGGCAGGACGGGGATGTGAAAGTAAGCGTCCTGCAAGTCCAATGCTACCATCCAGTCTCCAGGGTCTAGGGCAGCCAGAACCTGAGCTAAGGTAAGCATCTTGAACCTTTCCTTCCGGAGGAAGGCGTTGACGCTCCTGAGGTCCAAGATAGGGCGTAGGCCCCCTTTGCCCTTCTTGGGAACCAGAAAGTAGTGGGAATAACAACCACGGCCTACTTCTGGACCAGGAACGTGCTCGACGGCCCCTTTGGCCAAGAGGGCCACAACTTCCTCCCACAGAAGATTCAAGTGATCCCCCGACATGCGGTGGCACTGCGGTGGCATGGCTGGAGGGGTCGTCTCGAAGGGGAGGGAGTAGCTCCTTCGGACGATTTGCAGCACCCACCTGTCCGAAGTGATGGAACGCCAGTGGAGCAGGTGATGGTGAACTGGCGTGGAATGGGCCTAAACGCACGGACTAGGAAGGCTTTGAGGCGGATGCTGCTGGGGTGGATGTAGATGGAGCGGCACGTTGTCCCCTGTACCGCCTCGGCGGAATCCACGTCTGGGACTGCGTGGAGGTTGGTTCTGCGGCCTGTGGCTAGGCGGACGTGAGGGGGCGCTGTGAGAAAGGGCCATCTTTCTTGCATGGTATGCCGCCACTTTTTGCTGAATTGCTGAATGTACTTTGACTGAGTGTGCCCTGGACTCCTGCCAATCAGATGCCCAGGGCCTATGTTCCTTCCCTAAAACACACAAAACCCAAATTGGCAAACCTGGCCACATGTCAGCTCCTGGTAAATGGTACCCTAGGTACCCAGGCCCTTGTGACCAGGGAAGGCCCCTAAGGGCTGCAGCACTCATTGTGCCACCCTTAGGGGCCCTGTACCCTTACACACACACACACTGCCTTTGCAGGCTGGGTGTCTGGGTGCAAGACAAAACAAAGTCGACATGGCACACATCCCTGTGTGCCATGCCCATAACCTACACTGCCATGGCATACATCAGCCACCCCTCTAGCTGGGTGCCTTATGCCAATGGTGTGGGCACAGGAGCAGGAGCCCTGTGCCCCTACAGTACCCAGGTCCATTCCTGAGCACTGTAAGTGCAGTGCTGCCATTTAAGAGTACATGGTGTTGAGAGCTCGTCAAACACGAACTCCACAGCACCATAATGGCAACACTGAAGACTGAGAAGTTTGGTATCAAACTTCTCAGCACATTAAACACACACTGATGCCAGTGTGGGATTTAATGTACCAAGCACCCCCGGGGGCATCTTAGAGATGCCCCCTTAAACCTAACCTCCAATCCACGTCTGCTCTGAGGCTGCCTAGGCTGCCACACAGCAGACATGTTGCTGGACCCCTGGGTGGGAGAGCCCCTGCTCTCCTGGGCCTGCAACAATGCACATCCTGGGCGAGGTGCTAAATCTCCTCCCCCAGGATGGGCAGGGGGAAGCTTCAAAAGCATGCCGCCTCTCTGAGCTTCACCAGCCCACTGCAACCCCCCACTCTGGCGGGAAGCTTGGCCGGAAACCCCAAATAATGACAGGGGATGTGCCAGCCTGCCAACTCCAACCCTCAGGTGGGGAAGGCGAGGTGAAGCACATCTCCGGGCTCTCGCCATCTTGAAGATGGGAAGCCCTACCCTATCAGGACTAGGCTACTGCCCCCCTCCCACAGGAGAGAGGCAGGATAGGGGGTGTACCCACCCCAGGACAGGGATCCATTGGTCCCTGCCCTTCACCTACCTGTAACGCCCCTAAATCTAGTATTTAGGGACACCCTGAAACTTCCTTCCCCAGATTCCAAAATACAAAGAAGAGCAAGAAGAAAGAAGACCTGCCCTGCAGCTACTAAGAAGAGGAAGACAAACTGCTTTGGCCCCAGCCCTACCGGCCTGTCGACCCTCGAACCTGCTTCAACCCGGCATCTCCTGTGGCCAGCAACCTCACAAACCCCGGAGGACCTGGCTACCTTTTTGCTCTAAGCCCCTGGGACTCCCATGAGTAGAGGCTCTACTCAAAACCTACCTCTAATCCCTGGCAGCAGCCCGGATCCGCGAACCCAGCACACTCTGCACCAGCCAAGCCTGGCCAGTGCCGGAGTGAACAAAGACCACGAGGACGACCCCACGGCGACTGTGACCCCGAGTCCGGCACCCAAGGACCTCCCTCGACACTCCTGAAGAAGCCTGCAGCCTCAGAACAAGGTGCCCCCCCTACCGCGATCAACAGAGGGTACGATTTCCCGACACCAAAAGGCACCCCTGCACGCGGTGCCCCGCGGCCCCCTGTGCCCAATCCCAGGGTACCTACCTATCCTCCAACTACCCAACTTACCTCTCGAAGTGGTGGTGGCGCCTGAAGAATCCTCGTCCCCGAGCTTGCAGTCTTATTCTAAACCGGAGATTTCCCATTGAAATCAATTAAGCGCCCGAAGGCTCAAAAGCACCCTGCACCCAGCCGCCCAAGTGGCCCTGGCAGTGCAACCTCTACACCTACCTACTTCCCCACTTGCCCCGAGTAAGTGACCAGGAGCCCAGGTCCCACAGCCGCGTGGCTTGCTAGTCAGCAGCCACCAACCAAAGCCCCCCTATCCCTCATAGGATAACATTGGGCCTAACTCTCTCTGCACCCGGCCGCCCTAGAGTCACTGAGGGTGAACCAACTGTACCTACCTGACCCTGGGGGACCCCTGAGTCTATGCCCAGAACTTCAACTCTGCCAGTCGAGTACTTACCTTTAAACCGATAACTCTATTTTCTTCATAGGGTAACATTGACTGACTTTTTCCTGAAAGTGTGGACTTTTCAAATCTTAAAATAATCACCAAAATCAGCAGAGTAACGAAAATACTCACCTGCTCTTAGGTGAGCTCCCAGTGCTGGATCTTGGTGCCCAGCACTGACTCTGAAAAATACTTACGATTGTACTTACCAGTATCCCAATTTTCTCCCATAGGAAATCATTGACTGTTTTTCTGTGAAATTTCTTCTAAGTGTCAATTTCTGCAATCTTTAAATATTCTTTAAAAATCGTATAATATCTGAAAACGTAATTACTTACCTGTTTTGGATAAAGGTCCCAGTACTGAGTCTAGACACCCAGTACTGGATTACAAAAGTAACGAGAACATACTGTACCTGTACCTTGAATTTTCTGCCATAGGGATCATTGACTGTTTTCTATGAAATACTTTCTAAGTGTCAACTTTTAAAATAGCTAAATATTGTTTACAAATCATCACAATAATTTAGTCGACTTTCATCACTTGATTCGAAGTGCTGACCCAGGACTGAATCTAGGATCCAGTCCTGGCATTCCAAAAGCAATCCTAAAAGTAATCTGTTGCAAATAACTTGAAATTTCCATTGAGCTCAATGCATTGTTGTGTTTAAAATAGAGTTGCCTATTGCAACCACTTGTAACTGTTTACAAAAGTCAATTGCATATTGCAAAAGTATTTATATAAAGCATCTCATTCTGAGAAAGTATATTTTAAATCCAATTGTTGGTTCTAAAATAAAACAAGCATATCTTTTTTATATATAAACCATTTGCCTAGAGTTCAGTTATTGAGTGTGTGAGACCATTTGCTGACTGTGTGTACAACAAATGCTTTACACTGTCCTCTGATACTGCCTTACTGCTCGACCAAGCTACCACTTTAGAGAGTAAGGTTATATCTAACTTTAACCTCTGTCAACCCTGGGGGACTGTGGACTCTGTACACCCTGTTCCTATTAAGGAACAGTATATACAGAGCCACTTTCTCACAAGCGCCCCTTCCTTGGCCACGAAAGGGGCGAAAAGCAGACGTTTGTGGGCGTGGGCCGAAAGACCCAAGGACTTGGCCGTAGCCCTGGAGTCCTTAAAGCGCTCCAGCGCACTATCCGCTTAGTCGCCAAAGAGGCGACTGCCATCAAAGGGCATGTACATGAGGGTGCTCTGGACATCCCCAGAAAAAGTCGTGGACTGCAGCCAGGCGTGATGACGAAAAGCCACTGTGGACGACATTGCCCTGCCCAGCGAGTCCGTCGTGTCCAAACCACATCGGATGGCATACCGCGCTGCATCCCACCCCTCGGCCAGAGCCTGGGCGAGCCATGTCCAGGCCTTCTCCGGACACAGGGGCAGCACATCCTCCACCGTATCCCACAGAGAGTGGGAGTAACGGTCCAAGAGACAAGCGGTGCTACTAGACCGCAGCCCTAAACTAAGGGAGGAGAACAGCTTTTTACCAAACTGCTCCAGTCTCTTGGATTCTCGATCCGGGGGAGCGGACGGGAAGGAGGTCTGGAAGTAGAGGCTCTCAGGCGTGGGGTGTTGGGACAGAAAACTGGGGTCGCCCGGTGCAAGGCGGTGGCGCCGGGCCACGTTCCGGTCCACAGGAGGTACTGTGGAGGGCTTGGACCAGGTGCCCTTCAGAACGTCCATCAGTGCTTCGCTAAACGGCAGCAGAGGCTCAGAGGAGCTTGCTGACGGTTGGAGCACTTCAGTGAGGAGGTTAGTCCCCACGGCCACAGTAGGTAGCACCAGCCCCAGGGCTTCGGCCGCCTTATGCAACGCCACAGAAAAGGTAGCACCTTCCTCCGAAGCCACGGGCGGAGAGATGAAGCCAGTGTCAGGGGAGGTGTCAAGGCCACTGGCATCCACCAGCTCATCTGCCAAGTCCTGTGATAACTGACCCTGGCGGGCCAGAGGGTCATCAGACCCCTCCCAGTCGCCACCGTCATCCAATTCCTAATAAACAGGGGGAATGATCGGAGCCGGGCAGAAGATGAAATGGTCACCCATCGGTGTCTGGCGCCGCACCGGCGCCCAGCCTGGGGCTGAACCAGGGAACGGCGTCTTCCAGAGACAGCGCCGGGGATGGAACCGGCGCCGACGCCGGCGGAGGAGGCGTCGTGAGGTCGACCGGCATCGACAGATCCAGGCCTGGATCCCACGGGGACCTGCGGCGTCGGGACCGAAGTAGACGATGGCGCCGGAGCCGCCGGCTCACTAGGCCTCCCAGTCGAGCCCGCGGGGCCCGAAGGTGCGCCGGCAGGCGTCGACGGCGGAGCCGGGCCCCTCATGGCCGAGAGGATAGGCACTGATCTCCGCCGGAGTCGCGTCAGTCCCAGGGACCGGCGGTTATGGGGACGGACGCGGCTCCGCAGGAGCCGCGGGGTGGTACCACCCGGACCCTTGACCGAGTCGCGCGACCGGCGAGGGGAGTCCGAAGAGCGATGTTGTCTCTTGGACTTCTTACTACGCTTCGACTTACCCGAAGACTTGGAAACCGAGGAGTGATGGTGGCTGCGGCTCCGCGACCGGTCCCTCGACCTCCTCCTCGACCGGGAACGACGCAGAGCAGAGTGATGGAGCTCGAGAAGCTTGCGGGACCGCTCCCGCCTAGCCTTCGAGGTCAAGGCCCGTCATTCGAGGCACGACTCCGCATCGTGGTCGGCCCCAAGGCAGTAAAGGCACCGGGGGTGGTGGTCCGTTACCAACATCAGTCGGTGACAGGAGTCACAGGCTTTGAAACCAGGCATCCTACCGGCACCAGTTCGAGTCGACGTGAGTAGACAAAAGAGTCCAAAAAGTTTAGTCAAAAAGTGACTAAAAGGGTAAGCTCTTCCCGGATAGGCGCTGTCTGGCGCGGAAAAATGAAGAACTGATGTCAGCGTGCGAGGGCGGCGTCCAAGTACTCAGACGACATCATTCCAGCGCACGACGCAGACGACGGACGCGGAGCCGCAGACGACGCCTAGCAACGCGCAAAGGGTATTGTCGACGAAAAATCTTTCCGGATCCAGCCTGACGCCTGGGGATATTCTAAGGTGAGGAATCTAACTAACGTGTTTCTTTCAGATGTTTAAATTCCACACAGGCGAGGGTGGTACTCTAGGTGGAATTATCCTTTTGAGGCCTTCCATAAAGGCTTTGATGGCAGGCACGCTGAAATGTGATAGGTGTTGTCTATTTTGTAAATATGCTGCTATGGCAGTGAGGTGTAGCCTAATCGATGTGTAGGCTAAACTGCACCTTTGGAGATGTAGTAGGTAACCTATGATGTGTTGGATACACATGTCAATGGGATTGATGTTGTTGGTATGACATTATATTACAAATCTCTTCCACTTGGCTACATAGCAGGCTCTAGTGGTGGGGCGTCTAGCTTCCTTAATGACGTTCATGCATTCAGGGGGTAGATTAAGGTAACCGAATTCTAAGACCTCAGGAGCCAGATCGCAAGGTTGAGCTGAGCTGGGTCCAGGTGTCTGATCTCTCCATGGTTCTGGGTTAGGAGGCGTGGGGAGAGGTGTGGTCTTTGGTGCAGAACTACAGACATTTCCAGTAGTGTGGTGTACCACGGTTGTCTGGCCCAAGTTGGAGAAACTAGGATGAGTGTCAGTGCATGTTGCTGTAGTTTGTACACAACCATTTGAATGAGCATCAGAGGTGGAAAGGCATATGCAAATCTGCCTGACCAATTCATCCATATCGCATTGTCTTTGGACAATGGGTGTGGATACCTGGCAGCGAAGCTTGGGCATTTGGCGTTTTCGTGGGTGGCGAAGAGGTCTATCTCTGGTTGCCCCACATTTGAAAGTATGGCTGAAGAACTTGTGGATGAAGTTCCCACTCGTGAATCTGTTGCGTTTGACGGCTTAACAGATCTGCTATGGTGCTTTGGTCTCCTGGGACAAGTTGACCTAGGAGAAAGATGTTCTGGGGTATAGCCCATCTCCATATGCTCTGTGCCAGTTGAGGCTGCAGAGAGTGTGTCCCACCTTGTTTCTATATGCAGTACATGGCTGTCATGTTGTCTGTGCGGACTAAGAGACCTTTGCCTGATATTTGTTTTGGAAAGCCTTTAAAGCTAGGAAAATGGCTAGTAGCTTCAGGTGGTTGATGTGGAGTAACTTTGGTTGAGGAGTCCACCTGTCTTGCATGGTGTGATGCAATAGGTGCGCTCCCCAGCTGGAGAGCGATGCGTCCGCTGTCATGGCTACCTGTGGAACTGGCTCTCGGAACGGTTACCCTTTGGAAAGGTTCTTGGTGTTCCACCATTGCAGGGATCGATGAGTGCGACAGTCTACCAACACCAGATCTGTTAGCTGACCTTGAGCCTGGTTCCATTAGCGTGCTAAGCACTCCTGGAGAGGACGCATGTTGAGTCTTGCATGAGGTACTATGAGTATGCAAGATGCCATCATCCCTATTAGCTGCATGAACACTCTTGCTGGGAGAGAGTGTTGAGGCTGAAATTTGTATATGAGAGCTTGCTTGTTTGCTATCCTGGTGGGGTTGGGATAGGCTAATGCTTTTGAGGTGTCTACCGTGGCACTGAGGTATTGTATGTGGGACGGTTCTAGATGAGACTTTGGGTAGTTTACTGTGAACCCCAAGTTGTGGAGTAGTTGGATAGTGGTGTGATGAACACACTGACTGGATGAGCTGGCTTTTATGAGCCAGTTGTCCAGATATGGGAAGACGTGAATGTGCTGTCTTCTTAAGTGGGCTGCCACTACCGCTAGGCACTTGGTGAATACCCATGGTGATGTTGTGACTCCGAAAGGGAGTACTTTGAATTGATAGTGTTGGCCGTCCACTACAAACCTTAGATATTTCCTGTGAGCTGTGTGAATGGGAATATGGAAATAGGTGTCCTTGAAATCTAGAGTAGAAGGAAGTCACCTTCTGAAAGAAGAGTAAGGACCTGTTGGAGTCTAACCATGTGAAAGTGGTGCGATTGTATGAACAGGCTTAAGAGGTCTGCGGTCTTGGTATGAGAAAATACAGGGAGTAAGGAATATGCTACTTACCAGTATGCATCTGTTCTTGGCATGTAGAGCAGCAGAGCCACACACTTAGGATAGATCGCCATCTGGTGTTGGGCTCGGATGCTTGCAGGTTGTTGTTGTCTTCGGAAGAAGTCTTTGGTCTCGAGATAGGTGACTCCTCCCTTGGACCACAGTGCACATGGGCATCCACTCCATCCTCAGATTGTTTTTCGCCATGATGGGAAATGATGGAGTTTGTAAAAAGAGATAGATGTCCATGTGTAATGTCTAAGTAAGGCTATGCTGGACCAGATACAGGTCCCGGAGAGGTGGGTGGGCGTGTGGCTCTGCAGCTCTACATGCCAAGAACAGATGCATACTGGTAAGTAGCATATTCCGTTCGAGGCATATGAGCTGCAGATCACACACTTAGGATAGACTATATAGCAGTGTCTCCCCTAGCGGTGGTCACCTGTATCAGTTGCAGCAGTTTAGAATAAAGTTTTCAGGACAGCCTGACCTATAGAAGCTTGTTGTTTTGCCTGCACGTCAACACAGTAATGTTTAGTGAAGGTGTGTGTTGTAGACCATGTGGCTGCCTTACAAATATCTTCTACGGGAATGTTTCCTAAGAATGCCATGGAAGCCCCTATTTTGCGTGTGGAATGCGCTCTAGGGGGAACTGTAAGTGTGCGTTTAGCCTTGTGGTAGCATATTTGGATACATTTAAATATCCACCTCGCTATCCCGGATTTGGAAATGGGGTTGCCTTTATGTGGTGGAGAAAGCAACAAACAATTGTTTGGTTTTGCGGAAAGCTTTGGTTCTGTCAATGTAGTAAAGTAGGGCTCTTTTTACATCTAAGGTATGAAGAGCTCTTTAGCTCTACTGATTGGTTAAGATGGAACGGAGATATGACTTTTGGAAGGAATTTCGGATTTGTTCTTAGAACCACTTTGTTGCGGTGTAATTGTAGGAATGGTTCTTGTATGGTTAAAGCCTGGATCTCACTTACCCGTCTAAGGGATGTGATAGCAGTAAGAAAAGCCACTTTCCATGTGAGGAACTGTAGTTCGCATTTATGCAGAGGTTCAAAAGGGGGTCCCATGAGCCTTGTAAGAACAATGTTTAGATTCCACACTGGAGAGGGTGGTAATCTGGGAGGAAAAATCCTCTTAAGGCCTTCCATGAAGGCTTTGATCACAGGTACTCTAAGTAGTGACAAGTGTTGACGATTTTGAAAGTAGGCTGCTAATGCTGCTAGGTGGAGACGTATGGATGAGTACGCTAAATTACATCTTTGCAAGTGTAGTAAGTAGCAAATGATGTTCTGTATGGATGCATCCAGTGGGCGTATATCATTATTATTGCAGTAAATGGCAAATCTTTTCCATTTTGCAGCATAGCAGGCTCTAGTGGTAGGTCTTCTGGCCTCCTTTATAATATTCCAACAGTCTGGTGGTAGGTTGAGGTAACCGAACTCTAGGACTTCAGGAGCCAGATCGCTAGGTTCAGTTGCCTGGATCTGGGTGTCTTATCTCTCCATGGTTCTGGGTTAGTAAGGACGGGGAGAGATGCAGTTTTTGGTGTGGAAGTAGGGAGAGTTCCAGCAGTGTTGTGAACCAGGGCTGGCGTGCCCATGTGGGGGCTACTAGGATCAGTTTGAGAGACTGTTGCCTGAGCTTGTGTACCACGAATGGAATGAGCGGGAGAGGGGGAAAAGCATACGCAAATCTGCCTGACCAGTTCATCCATATCGCATTGCATTTGGACTGTGGGTGGGGAAACCTGGCTGCGAAGGTTGGGCATTTTGCGTTTGTGTGTGGCGAACAGATCTAGGTCTGGTTGGCCTCATTTTTGGAAAAAGGGTAGTAGGACTTGTGGATGTAATTCCCATTTGTGGATTTGTTGAGTCTGTCGACTTAACAGGTCGGCAATCTGATTGTGAACCCCTGGAAGGTGTTCTGCAAGCAGGTATATGTTCTGGGGAATGGCCCATCTCCAAATGTTCTGTGCTAGCTGGGACAGCTGGAGAGAATGTGTGCCTCCTTGTTTTTGTATATAATACATGGCTGTCATGTTGTCCGTACGGATGAGGACAGTTTTGTATTGGAGATGTATTTGGAACGATTTCAGTGCTAGGAATACTGCCAGTAGTTCCAGGTAATTGATATGGAGCACTTTTTGGTGAGTGATCCATTTGCCCGGAGTTGTGTGTCCTAGGGGATAGGGTCCCCACTCTGTGAGTGATGCGTCCGTTGTTAGCACTATTTGTGGAAGAGGCTCGAGGAACGGCCGCCCTTTGGACAGGTTTATTGTGTTCCACCATTTCAGAGAGCGATGTGAGCAGCTGTCCACCAACACCAGATCTGTTAGTTGTCCGTGAGCCTGATTCCACTGACGTGCTAGACAATCTTGCAAGGGACGCATTTGAAGTCTTGCATAAGGCACAGTGAAGATGCATGACGCCATCATGCCTATCAGTTGCATGAACACTCCTACTGGAAGAGAGTGATGGGTTTGAAATTTTACGATGAGAGCTTGTATATTGACTATCCTGGCTGGGCTGGGATATGCTAGGGCTTTGGAGGTATTTATGGTGGCTCCCAGATATTGATGTATGTGGGAGGGTTGGAGGTGAGATTTGGGTTAATTTATTGTGAACCCCAAGTTGTGTAAGATTTGAATAGTTCGGTGAGTGTGTAGAACGCATTTGTTGAATGAGTTGGCTTTTATTAGCCAGTCGTCTAGATACAGGAAGACATGAATTTGTTGTCTTCTGAGATGCGCTGCTACTACTGCTAGACATTTGGTGAATACTCTGGGCGCAGTTGTTACCTCGAATGGAAGGACTGTAAACTGATGGTGTTGTTCGTCCACCACAAACCTTAGGTACTTCCTGTGAGCAGGCTGTATGGGAATGTGGAAATAAGCGTCCTTGAGATCTAGTGTGGCAAGGAAATCGCCTTGTTGCAGTAGTGGGAGCAATTGCGTAAGAGTTTGAGTATGTAGGAAGTGATGGCGCTCGGCAAATATGCGTGTAGTAAATTGGGTGATCTGGTAGGGATGGTGCAAACAGGAAGGGGAAACCCTATGAAACCCCTCAATGTGAGTAGGGAAACCCTACAGCGAAAACGTACAACGTAATCCTGCGCACACATACAAAATCAATTGCACAGATGCAACGTATAAACATAAATAGAATGTCCAGAGTGCTTCAGTGCTACTGGGTTTTCTTTATTCCTGAAAGAAACGTAACCAGCCGACACGTGTTTCATCGGCGAAGAGTAAACCACGACTCTTCAGGGCTAGGAATGATACAAACAAATGAAATGAGCGCACAACAGTTGTGATTATTGAAAATGTACGCATATCAACTCCAAACTCCCAAGTGAGGAACACCTACACACTCGTGGAAACCCAACGTGAGAATTCAATTGAAGTGGTAAACAAAGTATCATAGTGAATATGCTACTTACCAGTATGCATCTGTTCTTGGCATGTAGGGCTGCTGACATTCATATCTGTGCATAGATCGCCGCCTAGTGTTGGGTCCGGATGTTTGCACGTTGTTGTCCTGGAAGAGTCTTCGAAGTATCCTGAGATAGGTGACTCCTCCCCTGGACCACAGTGCGCATGGGCATCCTCTCCATCCCTAGATTGTTTTTCGCCATTGTGGCAGTGATGGAGTAGATACAGTAAGTGATGACCATGCTATACAGTAATTCTGAGAGCTGCAGCTGCTACAGGCGCCGGGGAGGAGGGTGGGCGATATGAATGTCAGCAGCCCTACATGCCAAGAACAGATGCATACTGGTAAGTAGCATATTCAGTTCGAGGCATGTGGGCTGCTGAATTCATATCTGTGCATAGGATATATAGCAGTACCCTCTATTAGCGGCGGCTACCAGTGCCAGCTGCAGCGGTCTGAAAAAGAGTTTTGAGAACAGCCTGTCCTACAGCTGCCTGCTGTTTTGATTGCACATCTACACAATAGTGTTTGGTAAATGTATGTGTAGTGGACCAGGTGGCTGCTCTACATATATCATGGAAAGGAATGTTTCCCAGGAAAGCCATGGAGGCCCCTAACTTACGTGTTGAGTGGGCTCGTGGGGGAATCGTTAATGTGCGTTTAGCTTTTTGATAGCAAAATTGTATACATTTAACGATCCATCTGGCTATACCTGCTTTGGAGATGGCGTTACCTTTGTGGTGTGGGGCAAAAGCAACGAAAAGTTGTTTTGTTTTCCTAAAGACTTTAGTCCTGTCTATATAGTACATGAGGGCTCTCTTTACATCTAGTGTATGGAGTGCTCTTTCCGCGACAGTTTGTGGGTTTTGAAAGAAAACAGGCAGTTCGATAGTTTGATTCATGTGGAACTGCGATATCACCTTGGGCATGAATTTGGGGTTGGTACGTAGTACGACCCTGTTGGGGTGAACCTGTATGAATGGCTCTTGAACGGTTAGTGCCTGGAGTTCACTAACTCTCCTCAAAGAAGTGATCGCTACTAGGAAAGCTACTTTCCAGGTGAGGAATTGAATCTCGCATGAGTGTAGAGGTTCGAAGGGTGGACCCATCAGGCGTGTGAGGACCAACTTGAGGTTCCACATTGGAGCTGGTGGGTGGCTTGGAGGAATTACAGGTTTGAGTCCTTCCAAGAATGCTTTGATGGCAGGCACTCTGAATAAAGAGAGGTGCTGCCTGTTTTGGAGATAGGCTGATATTGCGGTCAAATGGACACGTATTGAGGTGTATGCCAGATTGCATCGGTATAGGTGTAAGAGGTAACAAATTATGTTTTGGATGGATGCGTCTAGCGGGTTAATGTCATTGTTATTGCAATAAATGACGAACCTTTTCCATTTGGCTGCATAGCAAGCTCTGGTAGTGGGTCTTCTAGCTTCCTTAATGATGTCCATACAGTCAGGTGGCAGGTTTAGGTAGCCAAACTCTAGGACTTCAGGAGCCAGATTGCCAGGTTCAGCTGTTGCGGATCTGGGTGCTGAATCTCTCCATGGTTCTGCGTCAAATGCGCGGGTTTGATCCGCAGCCTTTGATGCGGCACCACGGAAAGTTCGAGAAAGGTGGTGTACCATGGTTGGCGTGCCCATGTTGGAGCAACCAGGACGAGTGTTAAGTGAGTGTTGTCTGAGTTTGCGTGCCACCAGCGGTATCAATGGTGCTGGGGGAAAAGCGTACGCAAATCTGCCGGACCAGTTCATCCATATCGCATTGCCCTGCGACTGCGGATGTGGGAACCTGGCGGCAAAGCTTTGGCATTTTGCGTTTTCGCTTGTGGTGAAGTAGTCGGGGTTGACAGGCTGATTGAGGATGTTATTTTGAACCTCAGGTTTGAATCCGGAGATTCGTAACCAGGCGTGTTGTCGTAGCATGACGCTGGTGTTTATTGCTCTGGCAGCTGTATCTGCGACATCCAGTGCACACTTAATGGATGCGTTCGTGAGGAGTTGTCCCTCCCTGATGAGGATCTCTGCTCCCTCTTTGTATTGGTCAGGGAGATGTTGGAGTAGGGTTTCTAATGTGTCATAGTGTGCGCGATCGTAGCGAGCTAGGAGCGCCTGGGTATTGGCAATACGCCATATGTTAGCTGCCTGGGCTGCAACCCGTTTGCCGGAGGTCTCTAGCACCTTGGACTCTTTGTCCGGGGGAGGAGCATCCCCAGTTGTCTGCGAGTGCGCCCGTTTGCGAGCATTAGCGACTACGATGGAATCCAGAGGCAACTGGCCTCTAATGTACGTAGGATCCCCAGGCGCCGACCTATATTTCTTGTCGATCCTGGGGTTTATTACTCTTGCCCTGGTGGGTTCTTTGAAAATGTCCTTTGCTGGTTTGAGGACACCTTTCAACATGGGTAATTTTGATATTCCTTTCTGAGGATGCGAAAGTATCCATTAGAAAATCGTCCTCGATTGTGTCAGAGTGGAGTTGCACACCATGATTGGCCGCAGCACGTTCAATGAGGGCGTTGAATGCGGCAGTGTCCTCTGTGGGAGACGTTTTCGCGCCATATAGCTGCGTGTCCTGTGTATCCATAGGTGCACCCGGGTCTACAGGGTCATCCCAAGCTTGGTCAGGGTCCTGTTGGCCTTCAGGGTCCATCTCTTTGGGGTAGGGGACGTCGTCACCCATGTAGTCCTCCAAAACGTCGGTTTCGGAGGGTGTTGGAGAGAAGGGCTGTGGATCTAGGTAGGAGGTATGGAGACGTTCGTAAAGAACTGGTTCCGAATCTGCTGGCAGCTTTTTCTTTAGCGGGATCCGGTAGGATTCCAAAGCTCGCTCGGAAGATATTCTCCGCTTGTGGAGCATAATTCTGCCGGTGTCGGCATAGATGATGTGGGACGGTGACGTCTCCGTAGGAGAGCGGGCGGCAGGTGTGATCCTAGTTTGGGTGACACGTGTTCTGATTTCAAACATTTTGGGCGCCGTGGATGGCGGCAGGCCAAAAGTGATGTCGGGTGTTGCAGGAGAAGCTTTTTGAGCTTTTTTCGGCTCGGAGCCCGACGTGTCCTGGAGGGCTGCCTTTTCTTTGATGCGTTGCAAGGACGCTGCAACTTGTCGCACCTGGAGCGCAGACGGTTCTTTGGCGCCGAGCGGTTCAGTAGAGGCAGGCGTGGGCTTCTTCGGGGCCACGGGGTCATCGAGTCGCGGAGAGGTAGTAGCAGTCGACGGCGTCGATGATTGGGCCTTAGGTGCTGCTTTCGAAGTGGTGTGCGACGCAGCGGCCATTTTGACCTTCGTGGCCGGAGCCGATTGTTTCGGTGCCGGGGCGGTTTGGCGGTACCGATGGCCTTTTTCCGTGTGTCGGCGCCGACGTCGGCTGCTGCGAGTTCGGCACCGAAGTCCCGTTTGGTGCGGTCAGTGCCGACGGGTTTGGCTGGCGTCGAAGGTGTAGTGGGCTTCGATCCGACCAGTGTCACTTTCAGTTTCGGTTTCTGTGGAACCGACACGACTTTTGGTTTCGGTTTCGAGGAAGGGAAACCAGTCGTTTTGGGTAATAATGGCTGTCGCTGAATGTCCGAGGCCGGGCCCGAGCCCGAGGGCGGGGCCGAAGAACTGCGGGATAGGTCTTGGGTAAGGCCTGAAGGCAATCCCTCGACCGGAGCCATAGACTGACGCACTGGGATATCCTCCGTCTGTACGGGTAGGCCTTGCTCGTCACCGGAGCTACTTTCTTCGGCCCCTAAGGCCTCATCGTAGTCTCCTACCTCGGTGTCGGCTTCATCCCTGTGAAAGAGTTGTTCTTCGATGTCTTCCGATCCGGAATCGTGTTCGGAAGCGGGGCTGGAGGGTAGGTTCTCCACGCCTTCCACATCTTCGTCCTCGGCGCTGAAGATGTTGGTCGGGGCCGGTGCCGCTTGCTGCGCTTCAAGTCTCGCTGCTCGTCGATTCCGGAGAGTCTTTTTGGATCGGAATCGGGCACAGGCCATACATGTGGATTCGTCGTGATCCGGTGAAAGGCATTTGTTGCACACCGGGTGGACGTCGACATGGGGATATTTCGCATTGCAAACAGGACACCGCTTGAATGGTGTCCTCGATTCCATCGTCGATGGTCGATGCGAAAAAGTTGTTTTTGAAGTCAGTAAACTAACAAGTAATGAATATGCTACTTACCAGTATGCATCTGTTCTTGGCATGTAGGGCTGCTGACATTCATATCTGTGCATAGATCGCCGCCTAGTGTTGGGTCCGGATGTTTGCACGTTGTTGTCCTGGAAGAGTCTTCGAAGTATCCTTGGATAGGTGACTCCTCCCATGGACTACAGTGCGCATGGGCATCCTCTCCATCCTCAGATTGTTTTTCGCCATTGTGGCAGTGATGGAGTAGATACAGAAAGTGATGACCATGCTTGCAATAATTCTGAGAGCTGCAGCTGCGACAGGCGCCGGGGAGGAGGGAGGGCGATATGAATGTCAGCAGCCCTACATGCCAAGAACAGATGCATACTGGTAAGTAGCATATTCAGTTCGAGGCATGTGGGCTGCTGAATTCATATCTGTGCATAGAATACATAGCAGTGCCCTCTATTGGCGGCGGCTACCCGTGCCAGCTGCAGCGGTCTGAAAAAGTGTTTTGAGAACAGCCTGTCCTACAGCTGCCTGCTGTTTTGACTGCACATCTACGCAATAGTGTTTTGTAAATGTGTGTGTAGTGGACCATGTGGCTGCTCTGCATATATCATGCAGGGGAATATTTCCTAGGAAGGCCATGGAAGCCCCCAACTTGCGTGTTGAGTGGGCTCGTGGTGGAATAGTTAATGTGCGTTTTGCCTTTTGATAACAGATGTGAATACACTTAACTATCCATCTGGCTATCCCTGCTTTGGAGATGGCGTTACCTTTGTGGTGTGGGGCAAAGGCAACGAATAGTTGTTTTGTCTTCCTGAAGGGTTTAGTCCTGTCGATGTAGTACATGAGGGCCCTCCGTACATCTAGTGTATGTAATGCCCGCTCTGCAACAGTTTGTGGGTTTTGGAAGAAAACGGGCAGTTCAATAGTCTGGTTCATGTGGAACTGCGATATTACTTTGGGCATGAATTTGGGGTTGGTACGTAGTACGACCCTGTTGGCGTGAACCTGAATAAATGGCTCTTGAACGGTTAGTGCCTGGAGTTCACTAACTCTTCTTAGGGAAGTGATCGCTACCAGGAAGGCTACTTTCCAGGTAAGGAATTGAATCTCGCATGAGTGTAGAGGTTCAAAGGGTGGACCCATCAGGCGTGTGAGGACCAAGTTGAGGTTCCACATTGGAGCCGGTGGGTGACTAGGTGGAATGACTCGTTTGAGTCCTTCCAAGAATGCTTTGATGGCAGGCACTCTGAATAGAGAGAGGTGCTGCCTGGTTTGCAGATAGGCTGATATTGCGGTCAAATGGACACGTATAGAGGTGTACGCCAGATTGCATCGGTATAGGTGTAAGAGGTAACATATGATGTCGTGGATGGATGCGTCCAGCGGGTTAATGTCATTATTACCGCAATAAATGACGAACCTTTTCCATTTGGCTGCATAGCAAGCTCTTGTAGTAGGTCTCCTGGCCTCCTTGATGATGTCCATGCAGTCAGGTGGCAGATTGAGATAGCCAAACTCTAGGACTTCAGGAGCCAGATCGCCAGGTTCAGCTGTTGCGGATCTGGGTGCTGAACCTCTCCATGGTTCTGCGTCAAATGCGCGGGTTTGATCCGCAGCCTTTGATGCGGTACCACGGAAAGTTCGAGGAAGGTGGTGTACCACGGCTGGCGTGCCCACGTGGGAGCAACTAGGACGAGTGTCAGGGAGTGTTGTCGGAGTTTGCGAGCCACCAGCGGTATCAACGGTGCTGGGGGAAAAGCGTACGCAAATCTGCCGGACCAGTTCATCCATATCGCATTGCCCTGCGACTGCGGATGTGGGAATCTGGCGGCGAAGCTTTGGCATTTTGCGTTTTCGCTTGTCGCGAATAGGTCTATCTCTGGGTGACCCCACTGCTGGAAGTACGGTTGGAGTACTGATGGGTGTAACTCCCACTCGTGCATCTGGTGGCTGTGTCTGCTGAGCAGATCCGCCATCTGGTTGTCCTTGCCGGGGAGGTGTTCTGCCATGAGGAACATGTTCCTCTGAATGGCCCACTTCCACATGCTCTGAGCCAGATGAGACAACTGTGGAGAGTGTGTCCCTCCCTGTTTCTGTATGTAGTACATTGCGGTCATGTTGTCCGTCCGGATCAACACGACCTTGTTGCACAGATGTACTTTGAAAGCCTTCATGGCCAGGAAGATTGCCATCAGTTCCAGAAGGTTGATGTGCATCTTCTTCTGTTGTGTCGTCCATAGTCCCTGCACTGTGTAGTGTAGTACATGAGCTCCCCATCCCTGGAGAGACGCGTCCGCTGTCAGTACTATTTGTGGAACAGGCTCTTGGAACGGTCGCCCCTTGCAAAGGTTTTGTGGATTCCACCAATGCAGAGAGTTGTATGCCCGACCGCTCACCAACACTAGGTCTTTCAACTGTCCTTGAGCCTGATTCCACTGACGTGCTAGGCACTCCTGAAGTGGGCGCATATGTAATCTCGCGTGCGGGACTATGAAGATGCAGGAGGCCATCATGCCTATCAACTGCATAAACACTCGCGCTGGAAGCGAGTGATTGTGTTTGAACTTGGAGATCAGCAGTTGTATGCTGTTGATCCTCCCTAAACTTGGCTGAGCTGAGGCCGCCAGAGTGTCTATAGTCGCGCCCAGGTACTGTTGTACGTGTGCGGGCTGGAGATGGGACTTTGGGTAATTTAGTGAGAATCCCAGACTGTGAAGAAGGTGAATGGTGCGGGACATATGGCTTGCACATTGCTGGGCCGACTTCGCTTGAACGAGCCAGTCGTCTAGGTAGGGGTAGACGTGTATATGCTGCCTCCGTAAGTGTGCTGCCACCGTAGCTAGGCACTTCGTGAAAACCCTGGGCGCTGTTGTCACGCCGAAGGGAAGGACTTTGAACTGATAGTGCTGCCCCTGAACAGTAAACCTGAGGTATTTTTTGTGTGAGGGGTGGATGGGTATGTGGAAGTACGCATCCTTGAGGTCCAGTGATGCTAGGAAGTCTCCCTGCTTGAGAAGCGGAAGGACTTGCTGTAGAGTGAGCATGTGAAAGTGCTCTGAAAGAATGTACTGGTTCAGGGGTCTCAGGTCTAATATAGGCCTGAGCGACCCGTCCTTTTTTGGAATTAAGAAGTAGAGGGAGTAAACCCCCGTGCCCTGCTCGTGGATGGGTACGAGCTCGATAGCGCCTTTTAGAAGCATACTTTCTACCTCTTGCTGTAAGAGCGTTAAGTGCTCTGAGGACATAGGACGGTTTCTTGGTGGTATTGTGGGTGGAGTGGAAGTTAACTCCAGACAGTAACCGTGTTTTATAATATCTTTGACCCACCTGTCCGTGGTGATGGAGTTCCACGTGGACAGGAACCGTTGTAGCCTTCCCCCGACAGGTGTTATGTGGTCGGGAGGAAGGGAGAGGGCGTCACTGCTTGTTCTTGGGGGAGGACCTGGTGTTGCCGTAGCCACGTCCTCTGCCCTTGGTACTGGAGCCACGATAGCCACCTCGGGTGTTCTTATCGTAGGTGGTCTGCGTATTACCCTTGTTATATGTTTGTTGTGACCCCTGTCCTCTACCTGCACCCTTGTTTCCGGGGCGACGAAAGGAGCCGCTCCGAAAGGACTGAGTTTGTAGGGCGCCCATGGACTTTGCAGTGTCCGTGTCCTTTTTTATCTTCTCGAGGGTGGTGTCAACCTCAGGTCCGAACAAAAAGTCGGGGTTGACGGGCTGATTAAGTATATTGTTTTGTACCTCAGGCTTGAATCCTGAGATACGTAGCCAGGCGTGACGTCGTAGGATGACGCTAGTGTTGATGGCCCTGGCAGCCGTGTCTGCAGCGTCTAGTGCACATTTAATGGCAGCATTTGTGAGTAGCTGTCCCTCTCTGATAAGGATTTCTGCACCTTCTTTGTAGGGGTCAGGGAGGTGCTGAAGAAGTTGCTCCAGTGTGTCATAGTGCGCTCTATCGTAGCGAGCGAGGAGCGCTTGAGTGTTAGCTATGCGCCATATGTTTGCAGCTTGTGCGGCAACTCGCTTGCCGGAGGTCTCTAGCACCTTGGACTCTTTGTCCGGGGGAGGAGCGTCACCCGTTGTCTGCGAGTGTGCCCTCTTGCGGGCATTCGCCACAACGATGGAGTCGAGTGGTAATTGGCCTCTGATGTAAGTAGGATCCCCAGGTGCTGATCTGTATTTTTTATCGATCCTGGGGTTTATCACTCGTGCCCTGGTGGGTTCCTTGAAAATGTCAGTGGCTGGCTTGAGGACCCCCTTCAACATTGGCAGAGTCTTTACATGTCTTTCTGAGGATGCAAAGGTGTCCATTAGAAAGTCATCTTCGATGATATCAGAGTGAAGCTGTACATCATGGTTGTTTGCCGCACGTTCAATCAGAGCGTTGAACGCCGCAGTATCCTCTGTGGGTGATGTTTTTGGCCCATATAGTTGTGTGTCCTGTGCATCAAGAGGTGCACTGGGGTCTGCAGGGTCGCCCCAAGTTTGGTCAGGGTCCTGCTGGTCATCAGGGTCCGTGTCCACATGGTAGGGGACTTGTTCATCCAAGTAGTCCCCCAATGCATCCGTGTCGGAGCGTGTGGGGGAGGCCCGGTGTGGATCCTGGTAGGGTGAATAGAAGGGTTCATACAGGAGAGGTTCTGAGTCCACAGGCAGCTTCCTCTTTAGCGGGATCCTGAAAGGCTCCAATGGCGGTTCCGAAGTTATCCTTCGGCCGTGGAGAATCATCCTGCCAGTGTCGGCGTCGATGACGTGTGACGGAGACGGCTCGACAGGTGTAACCGCAGTTTTGGTGACCTGTGTCCTGAGTTGAAACGCCTTCGGGATTGTGGGTGGAGGCAAGCCGAAGGTAATGCTGGTCGGCACCGACGAAACCGCCGGAGCCGAACCGGAACCCGACGGGTCCTGGAGGGCGTCCTTGGATCTGCAGCCTGGCATCGCGCCAGGCCGTACTCGGGGCGCCTTAGAGGTCGTGGCCCCCGCCAGGGTCGTCGAGGCGGCTGCAGATATCTTCTGCGCCCGTGGCGCATCGAGTCGAGGTGCGGAGATCACCGTCGACGTCTTCGACACGTGAGGTTTTGGTGTCGTCGAGGGAGTGCTGCGAGGCGTAGCAGGCGGGACGGCCCTCGGTGTCGGTGGCGTCGACGCCGGTAACCGGGCAGGTTTGTCGGCGCCGATGACCTTCTTCCGTTTGTCGACTCCCATGTCGCCCGTCTCGAGTTCGGCACCGAAGTCTCTCTTGGTGCGGTCGGTGCCGACCCGGTGCGCTGGCGTCGAAGGTGTTGAAGGCCTCGATCCGACTAGCGCCACTTTCAGTTTCGGTTTCGTAGGAACCTGAGCAGCTTTCGGTTTCGGTTTCGTGGAAGGGAAACCAGCTGGCTTAAGCGGTAATGGCTGCCGCTGAACGTCCGAGGCCGGGCCCGAGGGCGGGGCCGAAGGACTGCGTGATAGGTCTCGGGTAAGGCCCGAAGGCGATCCCTCGACCGGAGCCATAGTCTGTGGCGCTGGTGAAATTTCGGTCTGAACAGGTAGGCCTTGTTCATCATCGGAGCTACTCTCTTCGGCTCCTAAGGCCTCCTCGTCGTCTCCTACCTCGGTGTCGTCTTCACCTCTGTGGAAGAGTGACTCGTCGGCCTCGTCCGATCCGGGTTCGTGTTCGTGTTCGGAAACGGGACTGGAGGGTAAGACTTCTACTTCTTCGACGTCGTCAGCCTCGTCGAAGATGTCAGCTGGGGCCGGTGCCGCGTGCTGCGCTTCGAGCCTCGCCGCTCGACGATTCCGCAGAGTCTTCTTTGAACGGAACCGGGCACAGGCCATACATGTCGATTCGTCGTGGTCCGGCGAAAGGCATTTGTTGCACACCGGATGGACGTCGATGTGTGGGTACTTCGCATTGCATACCGGACACCTTTTGAATGGCGTCCTGGATTCCATCGTCGAAGTAGAGTCGATGGACAGGCAAATGCGAACAAAGTCGGTGCTGAAAGTTAGTAAACTAACAAAAAGTATCGAAACCCGATCGATAAACAGTACCGACGCGAACTAAAGGCCTTGTGGCCTCGACAAAAGTTTTTCCTAACTTGAGCTAAGATAGCACATCCGAACCCAATGGCGGAAAAAAACAATCTGAGGATGGAGAGGATGCCCATGCGCACTGTAGTCCATGGGAGGAGTCACCTATCCAAGGATACTTCGAAGACTCTTCCAGGACAACAACGTGCAAACATCCGGACCCAACACTAGGCGGCGATCTATGCACAGATATGAATTCAGCAGCCCACATGCCTCGAACCTGTCGATACCGATCGGGAACAGTACCGACGCGAACTAAAGGCCTTTTGGCCTGAAAAAAGTTTTCCCTAACGTGAGTCAAGATAAGCACATCCGAACCCAATGGCGGAAAAAAACAATCTGAGGATGGAGAGGATGCCCATGCGCACTGTGGTCCAGGGGAGGAGTCACCTATCTCAGGATACTTCGAAGACTCTTCCAGGACAACAATGTGCAAACATCCGGACCCAACACTAGGCGGCGATCTATGCACAGATATGAATTCAGCAGCCCACATGCCTCGAACAGAGTGATCACTAGCGTATTAACAAGAATGTCAGGAATACACAAAATTGTTATGTGAGTGAAACGGAATGTGAACGCAGAAGCAAAATAGTGTTAAGACATGATGGTAAGTGAAATGTAATGAAAGAGTGATGCGGTATGAGTGAAACAGTAAGGAAAAAAGAGGAACTAGTGACAGAAACAGTAAAGTGCTTACGGAGGGGTGACATGCTCGGAAGTAATAAAATACCGAGACGGACAGAAGGAAGAAAAAAAGCTAGAGATGAAAAAGACGAGGGAAGAAGAAAAGAATCGTATAATGGACATGAACCAGAAAAGAAGGTACCTGTAGAGAGTTGCTAAGACGAACTTTAGATCTAAAAAAAATTTATTGTTGGTAGAAAAAAAGATAAGATAAAAGAGTTTCAGAACATGTAAAACAAAAAACACCTATATACAGAAAAAATATGGAAAGGCCAGAAAGAATTCTTACCCCTAAGCCGGTGATAATTCCAACCCGGCCGGGTACAAAGGTAATAATCAAGGAGAAATGAGCAGCAACGGAAGTCTAAAAAGTAAAGGGGAGAGTATATGTAATAGGGGCTGTATAAGTTAAAGGAAACAGCTAAAGGGTGAAAAAAGAGGACACAATAGGAGGAAATACCTGTACGAAGTGCGAGTGGTACGCTGGTATCAGCAAGCCGGTAAAAAAAATTCAAATGACAAGAAAAATCGGTCAGGGGAAGTGAGCTAAAGGCAGAAGTAAATCAGAGTAAAAAGGAGTATTAGTGCCAAAGTCTAACACGCATGATAATAAAGAGAAAACCGAACTATAATGATAGGCATATCCATGAGTTCCAACCTCACCTAGATCTTGAGGTTCTTTAAAGATATGCCGCAAGTAGGTGTTGGTAAATAGTACAACAAATGGTACCTGAAAGGAGTATTGACAGAAAAAATAAATAAATAAAAAGGTCCGTAGTGCCACCAAGATAAAATATGGATACACAAAAAAACGCAAACCATGCGTATTGGTGAGAGACTTACTCGAGTTGATAGTGGCAACAGACAACCTAATGCAGCCAAGGAGTGTTTCAAGTATAAAATATCAAAAGGGGCGAACACGGGTCAGTGTTCACCATGCCTGTCAAAGAGAGAGAAAAAAACAAAAACAAACAGGGACCAATGTAAGTAAAATGACCAGAGTCAGAGGACCCCGAGAGGGACCATAGTCAAAATACATGTAGGCTGAGGATAAGTGCTGAAAAACTAAGGCGTATGATAAACTTACTGAGTGAAGCAAGTCGAAGCGCATCCTGGCGGCGTCTATGTAATCGCGTGTGTAGCTGGAGGATAGAGACCCGGAAGTAAATAAATAGTCACCCGACGAACAAGTTACTAACCTTCGGTAACGATGTATCTGTAAGAAACATTAGTTAGTTAGATTCCTCACCTTAGAATATCCCCAGGCGTCAGACTGGATCCGGAAGATTTTTCGTCAGCAATACCCCTTGCGCGTCGCTAGGCGTCGTCTGCGGCTCCGCGTCCGTCGTCGGCGTCGTGCGCCGGGATGACGTCGTCGGAGTACTTAGACGCCGCCCTCGCGCGCTGACGTCAGTTCTTGTACATAGCCTTCCGCGCCAGGAACGCAGAGCCATGCAAAGACCGACACTGGTGCCAAAAATAAAATCTAGGGGCCTGAAAGGACAACCTTAACCCTAGATGTCAGTTCGCAGAACGGGGAGGATGGGTGGGTCGGTGAGGAATCTAACTAACTAATGTTTCTTACAGATACATCGTTACCGAAGGTTAGTAACTTGTTCATCTGAAAGAAACACGTTAGTTAGTTTCCTCACCTTAGAATAGATACCCAAGCAATACCATCCCCGGTGGTGGGTCTGCGAACCAAGATCACACCAGAAAGTCCTGGAGGACAGAACGGCCAAAGAAGCCATCCCTCCGGACTTGGCTGTCAAGGCAGTAATGCCTGGCAAACGTGTGTAGCGAAGCCCACGTCGCCGCCTGACAGATGTCCTGCAAAGGGACTCCCCGTCCCAAGGCAGTAGTAGCCGCCGTGGCCCGAGTAGAATGGGCGCGCAGCCCAACAGGAGGGTCCTTTTTAGCCAAGGAATAGCAGATTTTTATACACAAAACGACCCACCGAGAGATGGTTCGTTTGTGCACAGCTTTCCCCTTCTTAGCGCCCACGTACCCAACAAAAAGCTGGCCGTCCACCCGGAACTGTTTTGTGCGGTCCAGATAAAAGGAGAGCGCACGTTTTGGGTCCAGACGGTGGAGCCTCTCTTCCTCTTTGGAAGGATGCGGAGGCGGAAAGAAGGTGGGCAAGGTGACAGACTGCCCAAGGTGAAATGGAGTCACCACTTTAGGAAGAAAGGAGGGACGAGGCCGAAGGACAACCTTGTCCGGATGAACAGATAGAAAAGGAGGCTTTGAAGATAAAGCCTGGAGCTCACTCACCCGTCTAGCCGAGGTGATGGCTACCAGAAAAGCAGTCTTTAGAGTTAGAAGACGAAGAGGGCAATTGTGAAGAGGCTCGAAGGGAGCGCACATCAGGAATGTCAAAACCAGATTCAAGTCCCACTGAGGCATTACAAAAGGGACAGGAGGGAACGTGTGTGTAATGCCTTTGAGAAAGCGTGTAACCACAGGGGACTTGAAAAGAGAAGGCTGATCAGGAAGCCGCAAGAAGGCGGAGATGGCAGCAAGATAACCTTTCAGGGTGCCCAGGGCAGAGCCCTGCCGGGCCAGAGAAAGAAGGAAGAGGAGAACCTCAGAAAGAGGGGCGGAAAGGGGATCCACAGCCTTTGCTGTGCACCATGCCACAAATTTGTTCCACCGGCAGGCGTATACCGACTTTGTGGAGGGACGCCTGGCTGCCAGAATGATATCACAGACTTCAGGAGGCAAGTCAAATGGCATCAACTGCCGCCGCTCAATCTCCACGCATGGAGGTGGAGGTTGGACAGGTTCGGGTGGAGGACCGTCCCCTGCTGCTGCGACAGAAGATCCTCCCGAAGGGGCAGACGTATCGGGGGAGCGGTCAACAGACTGAGTAGCTCGGGATACCAGTATCTTCGTGCCCAATCCGGAGCCACCAAGATGACTTGGGCCCGGTCGCGCCTGATCTTCTTCAGCACTCTGGGCAGAAGTGGTATAGGCGGAAAGGCGTACAACAGACCGCAACTCCACTCGCGACGAAAAGCGTCGCCGAGCGAGTGCCGCCTTGGAAATTCCAACGCGCAGAACTGCTGACATTGCGCGTTCTCTTCGGTGGCGAATAGATCTAACCAAGGCTCTCCCCACTGCTGAAAGAGGCCTTGCACCACTTCGGAGTTCAGACGCCATTCGTGATCCATCATGCACCGGCGGCTGAGTTTGTCTGCTCTGGCGTTCAGAGAGCCCGCCAGATGTTGAACCACCAGGGTGACGCCCTGGTGTTCCAGCCATGTCCAGAGGCGCAGAGCCTCCTGACAAAGGGTCCACGACCCCACCCCGCCCTGTTGGTTGCAGTACCACATGGCGGTGGTGTTGTCCGTGAACACCTGCACGACACTTCCCCTGACAGAGGGAAGGAAGGCTTTCAGTGCAAGCCGGATCGCTCTCAACTCCAACAGGTTGATGTGGAGACGAGACTCCGCCGGAGACCAGAGGCCTCTGATCTCCGCCTCTCCCATATGGCCACCCCATCCCAGGAGGGACGCATCCGTCACTACGACATGCTCCGGTTGGGGAAGGGAGAGGCTCTTGCCCTTGACCCACTCGCGGTCCGTGAGCCACCACTGCAACTGCTGTGCAGTACCCTCCGAGATCAAGACATGGTCGGACAGGTTGCTGTGATGCTGGGCCCACTGAAACTTCAGGTCCCACTGCAGAGCCCGCATGCGCCGCCTGGCGTGATGCACTAGTAGGATGCAGGAGGCCATCAGCCCCAGAAGCCGCAACACTAGCCTGACCGAAACCCGGGATAGAGGCCGAAAGATGGGAATCAGGGCCTGTATAGCCCGGACCCGCTGTTCCGGTGGATGGACCCGGAACTGCGCCGAATCGAGAACCGCTCCGATGAAGAGGAGCTTCTGAGAGGGACTCAAGTGTGACTTCGGCACGTTGATGGAAAACCCCAGCAAATGCAGGAGATCCGCCGTAGTCTGGAGGTGGGAGACGACTGCCTGGGGCGAGCCCGCCTTCAACAACCAGTCGTCGAGATAGGGGAAGACTGGGACCCCTGATCTGCGCAGATGAGCTGCGACCACCGCCATCACTTTCGTGAACACCCGAGGGGCACTGGTGAGGCCGAAGGGGAGCACGGTAAACTGAAAGTGCTCTTGGCCCACCGGGAACCGCAGGTAACGCCGGTGGGCCGGCAGGACGGGGATATGGAAATATGCGTCCTGCAAGTCCAACGCTACCATCCAGTCTCCAGGGTCTAGGGCAGCTAAGACCTGAGCCAACGTTAGCATCTTGAACCTTTCCTTTCGGAGGAAGGCATTGACGTTCCGCAGGTCCAAGATAGGGCGCAGGCCCCCCTTGCCCTTCTTGGGAACCAGAAAGTAGTGGGAATAACAACCACGACCTACTTCTGGACTCGGAACGTGCTCGACGGCCCCCTTGGCCAAGAGAGCCGAAACTTCCTCGCGGAGAAGATCCAAATGATCCCCCGAGATACGGTGGTGCTGCGGTGGCATGGCTGGAGGGGTCGTCTCGAAGGGGAGGGAGTAGCCCCTTCGGACGATTTGCAGCACCCACCTGTCCGATGTTATGGACCGCCAGTGGAGCAGGTGATGGCGAACTCTGCCGCCCACTGGCGTGGTATGGGCCTGAAAGCTCGGACTAGGAAGGCTTTGAGGCGGATGCTGCCGGGGTGGATGTGGGCTGACCACGTCGGCCTCCATTTCCGCCACGGCGGAAGCCACGTCCGCGACCGCGCGCAGGTTGGTTCTGCGGCTGGTGGCTTTGCGGACGTGAGGAGGCGCCCCTTCCTTGGCCACGAAAGGGGCGAAAAGCGGAGGTGTGCGCCCGCGGAGCCGAGAGGCCCAAGGACTTGGCCGTAGCCCGGGAGTCCTTAAAGCGGTTCAGCGCACTGTCCGCCTTCTCACCAAACAGGCGAGTGCCATCAAAGGGCATGTCCATGAGGGTGTTCTGGACATCCCCGGAAAATGACGTGGACCGCATCCAGGCGTGGCGGCGGAGCGCCACCGTGGTGGAAATCGCCCGACCTAGCGAGTCCGTGGTGTCAAGCCCACATCTTATGGCGTGCCGTGCTGCATCCCTCCCATCGGCCAAAGCCTGGGTAAGACGCGTCCGGACCTCCTCCGGACACAGGGGCAGCACGTCCTCCACCGTATCCCACAGGGAATGGGAATAACGGTCCAAGAGACAGGCGGTATTTAAGGACCGCAGGCCCAAACTAAGGGAGGAGAACAGTTTCTTGCCAAACTGCTCGAGTCTCTTGGAATCCCGGTCCGGCGGAGCGGTCGGGAAGGAGGATTGGGAAGTAGAGGCCTGGATAACCAGACTCTCGGGGGTGGGGTGTTGGGACAAGAAACTGGGGTCGCCCGGAGCAGGGCGGTGGCGCCTGGCAACGTTCCTATCCACAGGAGGAACTGTGGAGGGCTTGGACCAGGTGCCCTGCAGAACGTCAGTGAGGGCCTCGTTGAACGGCAGCAGAGGCTCAGTGGAGCTTGCTGAGGTTTGAAGCACCTCAGTGAGGATGTTGGTCCTCACAGCCACGGCAGGCAACTCGAGCCCAAGGGCCTCAGCCGCCTTGCGCAGCACCACAGAAAATGCTGCACCCTCCTCCGAAGCCACGGTCGGAGGAGAAGTGAATCCAGCGTCTGGCGAGGTGTCCAGCCCGCTGGCCTCCCCCAGTTCATCTGCCCAGTCCTGAGAAAGCTGTGACTGAACAGCCAGAGGGTCCTCGAACCCCTCCCAGTCGCCCCCTTCTTCCGATTCCTGATAAACAGGAGGAATGATCGGAACCGGACTGTAGAGATGGTAGGACTCAAGCGGCGCCGGATGCGGCGTCGGCGGACGCCGCACCGGCGTCGGGTCCGGATGAGGGCTAAACCGGGGCGTCGGCGGCGCCGGTGACGGCGTCGGTGGTTCAGGCGTCGGCGCCGGTGGAGGAGTGACAAGGTCAACCGGCGTCGACTGGGGCCCAGGCAAGGGCCCCGCGGGGACCTGCGGCGTCGAGACCGGAGTCGTCGACGGCGCCGGAGCCGCCGGCACGCGAGGTCGCCCAGTCGAGTCCGCGGGGCCCGAAGGCGCGCCAGCGGGCGTAGACGGCGGGGCCAGGCTCCTCATGGCCGAGAGGAAGGCACTGATCTCCGCCGGCGCCGCGTCAGCCCCAGGGACCGTAAGGTATGGGGGCGGACGCGGCACCTGCGGCTCCGCCGGAGCCGCGGGGGTGGAACCACTTGGACCCTCGGCCGAGTCGCGCGACCGGCGAGGGGAGTCCGAAGAGCGATGTCGCCGCTTGGACTTCTTAGAGTGTTTGGACTTACCCGACGACTTGGAGCCCGACGATCGATGGTGGCGTCGGCTAGGGCTCCGCGAGCGATCCTTGGACCTCCTCCTGGACCGGGATCGCGCATGACGCGGAGCCGAGTGGCGAAGCTCGAGAAGCTTGCGGGACCGCTCCCGCCTAGCCTTCGAAGTCAGGGCCTGACAGTCGTTGCACGACTCCGCGTCGTGGTCGAGGCCTAAGCAGTAGAGGCACCGGCGGTGGTGATCGGTCACCGACATCAGTCGATGACAATCTTCGCAAGCCTTGAACCCAGGCATCCTACCGGCACCAGATGTCGACAGACAAGGATCAAAAATGATCAAAAAGATTTAGTCAAAAAAGACTAAAAGGGGTAGCTCTCCCGGATCTGCGCTTACTGGCGCGGAAAAAAGAAGAACTGACGTCAGCGCGCGAGGGCGGCGTCTAAGTACTCCGACGACGTCATCCCGGCGCACGACGCCGACGACGGACGCGGAGCCGCAGAAGACGCCTAGCGACGCGCAAGGGGTATTGCTGACGAAAAATCTTCCGGATCCAGTCTGACGCCTGGGGATATTCTAAGGTGAGGAATCTAACTAACGTGTTTCTTTCAGATTGGTAACAACTAGAGCGTGTCGTCATGTAAGGCTCCGAAAACCGGAAGTGAGTCGAAAAAAGGTGGAAGTGAAATTTGATTGCAAAGGCTGCAAGAAAATAAGGAAAGTAATGCCCCAAAAGGAAAAGAAAAAGAGATTATTGGTAAAAAGCTGATTTGGGGTACATGAAGGGGAGAGTAAAGACCCTAGTACCTAGTTGAAAAAACGGGGGCTGAAGTCAGTAAAAAACGAAGGTAAAATACGAAAAAATAAGAGCAAAAAATAATAAAATACGAGGTGGAAAACGATAGGACTGAAAACAATAAAGATGTCTGGAAAAAAAAATATGATAATAAGCAAAATAAGTGAACAGACAGGTAAGAAAAGGAGAAAAAGTAACACGACCACTTATACGCAAACAAACAGAAATACAGAAAACCGACCCAGTGATGTGTCCAAAAGGTTACAGTAAGTGACATAAGATATGGATGCAGTATGGAATAATACAGGAACCCAATATTACACAGTCTGCATTAAATTGGGAGAACATAAAAACATGGCACATGGGTGTATGATGAGTATACACAAATGTCTCGCATTGTAGATGACAGATAATGGGATAAAGGAAAATAGGAATGAACCAAATAATTAACACTGTTGTATAAAAACAGTTCTTTGGATGTAAGACATGGGTTGCAAATACATAATAGAGAAGCATGTCAAAAATATCACAAGATCCTATGCGCCAAAATTGGGTGCAAGAAAGACGCCAATCCTGGTATTATTAATAAAGAAAATATAGTGAGAAGTCATAAAAGAGAAGGTCATAAGTGGTCACGGGTATAGTCTTGACAATTGTTCCATAAATTACAGTATTGCATATACTGTTAATTCATAAGTTAAGACTAGAGAGAAGTACGTGATTCTTAATACGATGTAATAAGATAAGAGACTTGGTGTCCCCCGTATGCACATATATCATTACCTATACAGTTCATAAATCACATGTGTTATAGTTACATACAACATATCATGAAGAAATGTGTCCCATGTGGGCCATTTGAGGGAGAACAAAGAAAAGCAAGCAACAAGAGAGCAAGTATTGGTAAGCAGTACACGCACATCAAAGCATCCTTATCCTAGAAAGTATTGCATCTCTGAATCAAAATTAAGTCCATGTTCCACCGTCTGGAGACGCATAATCCAAGTGGCCTCAGTCCTTCTTAATCCTAGTTCTCTATTCCCACCACGTGGACTGGGTACAATTGTTTCTATTCCAAAGAATTGGAAGCTTTTACGTGAACTCTGTGTCGGGCACATGGCTGCATGAATTGCTACCGGATATCTTGCATCAAGTTGGTGTAATGCCCTGACATGTTCGCCAATTCTGTCTTTCAGTGCCCTAATGGTGCTACCCACATATTGTTTGCCACAAGTGCATTCAATAATGTAGATAACAAATTTGGTGGTACAATTAATGTTAGATCTGATCTCAAAAGTGTTTTTGTTGTAGCCATGGAAACTTTTGGTTCCATGTCTTGCCCATTTGCAAACACCACAACAACCGCATTTATGGAAACCAATAGTGTTTGGGGTTAGCCATGACTGTATGTTAAGCGATTTGGGTACAGTAGGACTCAATCTAGTACGTAGTGTGTTGCCACGTCTGAAGGGGATTTGAGGGCGATTGGTTATGACATTCATTAGGGAACTATCTCTCTGTAAGATGCCCCAATGTTTTTTAAGACTTTTCCTAAGAACGTGACTCAGATCATTTTTAGATATACACTTCGTCTTAGCAACTCTCTACAGGTACCTTCTTTTCTGGTTCATGTCCATTATACGCTTCTTATCTTCTTCCCTCGTCTTTTTCATCTCTATCTTTTTTTCTTCCTTCTGCCCGTCTCGGTATTTTATGACTTCCGAGCATGTCACCCCTCCGTAAGCACTTTACTGTTTCTGTCACGAGTTCCTCTTTTTTGCTTACTGTTTCACTCGTACCGCATCACTCTTTCATTACATTTCACTTACCATCATGTCTTGACACTATTTTGCTACTGCGTTCACATTCCGTTTCACTCACGTAACAATTTTGTGTATTCCTAACATTCTTGTTAATACGCTAGTTATCACACTCTATGATACTTTGTTTACCACTTCAATTGAATTCTCACGTTGGGTTTCCACGAGTGTGTAGGGGTTCCTCACTTGGGAGTTTGGAGTTGATATGCGTACATTTTTAATAATCACAACTGTTGTGCGCTCATTTCATTTGTTTGTATCATTCCTAGCCCTGAAGAGTCGTGGTTTACTCTTCCCCGATGAAGCACGTGTCGGCTGGGTACGTTTCTTTCAGGAATAAAGAAAACCCAGTAGCACTGAAGCACTCTGGACATTCTATTTATGTTTATACGTTGCATCTGTGCAATTGATTTTGCATGTGTGCGCAGGATTACGTTGTAGTAGTGGGAGCACTTGTTGAAGAGTGATCATATGGAAGTGATCTGAGTTTATGTACAGATTTAGGAGTCTGAGGTCGAGTATTAGTCTTAGAGTCTTGTCCTTTTGGGGGATTAGGAAGTACAGTGAGTATACCCTGTACCTTTTTTTATTTTTTTATTAAACCTTTATTAAAACAAAAGGACAGGATGTTGACACAGCCGTTGACCACCTACAACCCCACCGGGGCCGGCAGCAAAATCCGAACTCCTATAGCATCACAGTTTGCAGTATGGACACAGCATGCCGCCTACAACCCAACAGGGCCGGCCGCGTGAAAACAGAGTCAAAACAGCCCCCCGCACAGCGAAAAACAACTCACAAAAAATAAGAAAGACAATCAGTAGTATCACATTGTAAAAGAAAGAGAAGTACCATAGACCAGTGAAGAGGAGTATGATTGTCACACACTCATTGGATCCAGACCCCCGCCAGCACATACTCCCAGAGGCCATGCCCCCCGGCACATCCACACCTACGCCAGTTGCACCCTCCCACACCATTTCTAGGCCACATGGGCCCGTACTATCCGCACAAGCAAAAGGGACCCGGGGACAGGGGACCTGTATCTCCACCCCCAGTCCCAGACTGCCTCGGCATTCAGTCAGCTCCGGATGTAGAAGCAGCAGCACTCCTCTGCGTCAGTGGGGTCCGAAGCAGGTACCCCCTTAAAGGGTCCCACACGTCCCTGGGCCTGGAGGCGACCGGCAGGAGGTCCGCATATAAAGTTAGTTCTTCCTGCCAGTGGATCAGATCCTCCAGCCAGCCCTTGAACTTAGGGGACGGCCCCTCCCCCATCTGCAGGCCACCTTACGCTTAGCCAGAAGGAGACAAAAAGAAGCGAATCTTCTATGAGGAGCCAGTATGCTCTCCATACATCCCAAAACACCCATTTGTGGGGCCGGCGTCAGAGGGGTATCAATCATTTTCCCTACCACGTCAATCACCGGAGACCAAAATTCATACACTGAGGGGCATGCCCACGCCAGATGCAGCATGTCCGCATCCTCAGCCCCGCAGCGAACACACCTAGTGTTCTTCCTAAGCCCAAACCGATGCAGCTTCACGGGGGTGTAGTAGTAGCGTTGAACAAACTTATAATGCGTAACACGGAGCCTGCTGTTAGCGGACACTTGCTCTGTCTGTTTGCAGCTAAAGAGCCATTCCCGATCAGTCAATGGTTGTCCCAGCTCCCCTTACCATTTGCCACGCGCAGCACATTGCGCATATTCCGTCCCAGAGTATAGGGACCGGTATAGGACCGACACCAGATAAGAGGCAGTCGCGGCCCGCAGCACTGCATGTAATTGGGGCGATGTCACCGGTTCTATCGGACAGTCCGAAGTGTTGTCCTGAACTCCAGCTCGAAGCCTGATATACAGGAAGGTTTCCATTGTGGAGGGTCAGAGCAGAGCTGTTGCAACGTGATGAAGCTGCCGTTCCTATATAGATCCCTGTGAGAAAGTGGCTCTGTATATACTGTTCCCTAATAGGTACAGGGTGTACAGAGTCCACAGTCCCCCAGAGGCTGATAGAGGTCAAAGTTAGGTATGACCTTACTCTCAAAAAGTGGTAGCTTGGTCGAGCAGTAAGGCAGTACCAGAGGACAGTGTAAAGCATTTATTGTACACACTCAGTCAGCAAATGGTTTCACACACTCAATAACTGAACTCTAGGCCAATGATTTGTATATATAAAATATATGCTTGTTTTATTTTTAGAACCACAAAGGGGGTAAAAATATACTTTCTCAGAATGAGAGGTTGAATATAAATACTTTTGTTTCAAGCAATAAATTTGTGTAAACAGTCACAGTTGGTTGCAATAAACAATCCTATTTCCTAAACATACAATGCATTGAGCTCAATGGTAAATTCAGGTTATTTGTGATAAATTACTTTTTAGATTACTTTTGGAATTCCAGGTCTGGATCCTAGAACCAGCCTGGGGTCAGTATTCAGAATCAAGTGATGAAAGTCGACTTAATAACTGTAATGATTTTTAAATAATATTTAGCTATTTCAAAAGTTAGCACTTAGAAAATATTTCACAGAAAACATTCAATGGATCTCTATGGCAAGAAATTCAAATTGCAGGTAGAGTACTTTATCGTTACTTTAGTAATCCAGGACTGGGTGCCTAGACCCAGGACTGGGGTCCTTATCAAAAGCAGGTAAGTAATTTCGTTTGCAGAAATGGTACGATTTTAAAAGAATATTTCAAATTTGCAAAAGTAGACACTTAGAAGAAATTTCACAGAAAAGCAGACAATGGTTTCCTATGGGAGAAAAATGAGTTAGAAGTAAGTATAGTTGTGAACACTTTTCAGAGTCAGGGCTGGGCACCAAGATCCAGCACTGGGAGCTCACCTAAGAGCAGGTGAGTAAATTCGTTTTTGTCACTTGGCTGATTTTTAGTGAATATTTGCAGTTTTGAAAAGTTCACACTTAGAAGATTTTTCAAGAAAAAGCCAGCCAATGTTACCCTATGAGGAAAATGAAGTTAGCGGTTTAAGGGTAAGTACTCGACTGGCAGAGTTGAAATTCCGGGCATAGACTCAGGGGTCCCCCAGTGTCAGGTAGGTACAGTTGGTTCACCCTCAGCGGTTTCAGGACGGCCGGGTGCAGAGTGAGTTAGGCCCAATGTTATCCTATGAGGGATAGGGGGGCCTTGGTTGGTGGCTGCTGTCTGGCAAGCCACGCGTCTGTGGGAGCTGGGCTCCTGGTCACTTACTCAGGGCAAGTGGGGAAGTAAGTTAGTGTAGAGAGTGCACTGCCAGGGCCACTCGGGCGGCTGGGTGCAGGGTGCTTTTGAGCCTTCGGGCGCTCAATGGAAGTCAATGGGAATGTTCCGGTTTGGAAAAAGGCTGCAGGCTCGGGGACGAGGATGTTTCCGGTGCCACCACCACTTCGAGGGGTAAGTTGGGTAGTTGTAGGTTAGGTGGGTACCCCGGGATTGGGCACAGGGGGCCGCAGGGCGCCGGGTGCAGGGGTGCCTTTTGACGTCGGGAATCTTACCCTCTGGTTGATCGCGGCTGGGGTGGCACTCGGTTCTGAGGCTGCAGGCTTCGTCCAGGATGTCGAGGGGGGTCCTTGGGTGCCGGACTCGGGGTCACAGTCGCCGTGGGGTCGTCCTCAGGGTCTTTGTCCACTCCGGCACTGGCCAGGCTTGGCTGGTGCAGAGTGTGTTGGGTCCGCGGTTCCGGGCTGCTGCCAGGAGTTAGGAATAGGTTTCTCGAGTAGAGCCTCTACTCATGGGAGTCCCAGGGAATCAGAGGTCAAAGGTAGCCAGGTCCTCCGGGGTTTTTGAGGTTGCTGGCCACAAGAGATGCCGCGCTGGAGCAGGAGCAGGTTCGAGGGTCGACAGGCCGGTAGGGCTGGGGCCAAAGCAGTTGGTGTCTTCCTCTTTTTAGCAGCTGCAGGGCAGGTCTTTTTTCTTCTTGCTCTTCTTGTAGGTTTCTATCTGGAATCTGGGGAAGGAAGGTTCAGGGGGCCCCTAAATACTAGATTTAGGGGCGTTACAGGTAGGTGAAGGCCAGGGACCAATGGGTCCTTGTCCTGGGGTGGGTACACCCCCTATCCTGCCTCTCTCCTGTGGGAGGAGGGCAGTAGCCTAATCCTGATAGGGTAGGGCCTCCCATCTTCAAGATGGCGAGAGCCCGGAGATGTGCTTCACCTCGCCTCCCCCACCTGAGGGGTGGGGTGGGCAGGCTGGCACATCCCCTGTCCTTGTATGGGGTTTCCGGCCAAGCTTCCTGCCAGAGTGGGGGGTTGCAGTGGCCTGGGGAAACTCCAACTGGCGGCATGCCTTTGAAGCTTCCCTTTGCTCATCCTGGGGGAGGAGATTTCTCACCTCACCCAGGATGTGCATTGTTGCAGGCCCGGGAGAGCAGGGGCTCTCCCACCCAGGGGTCCAGCAACGTGTCTGCTGTGTGGCAGCCTGGGCAGCCTCAGAGCAGACGTGGATTGTAGGTTAGCTGTAAGGGGGCATCTCTAAGATGCCCTCTGGGGTGCTTAGTACATTAAATCCCACACTGGCATCAGTGTGGGTTTAATGTGCTGAGAAGTTTGATACCAAACTTCCCAGTCTTCAGTGTTGCCCTTATGGTGCTGTGGAGTTCGTGTTTGACGAGCTCTCAGCACCATGTACTTGTAAAAGGCAGCACTGTACTTACAGTGCCCAGAAATGGACCTGGGTACTGTAGGGGCACAGGGCTCCTGCTCCTGTGCCCACACCATAGGCATAAGGCACCCAGCCAGAGGGGTGGCTGACATATGCCTTGGCAGTATAGGTAATGGGCATGGCACACAGAGATGTGTGCCATGTCGACTCTTTGTTTTGTCCTGCACCCAGACACTCAGCCTGCAAAGGCAGTGTGTGTGTGTAAGGGTACAGGGCCTCTAAGGGTGGCACAATGAGTGCTGCAGCCCTTAGAGGCCTTCCCTGGTCACAAGGCCCTGGGTACCTAGGGTACCATTTACCAGGGGCTGACATGTGGCCAGGGTTTGCCAATTGGGAGTTTGTGTGTTTTAAGGAAGGAACATAGGCCCTGGGCACCTGATTGGCAGGAGCCCAGGGCACAACAAGGGAAAGTGCATCAGCTATTAGGCAAAAAAAAAGGGGGGGTTACTGCAACAGAAACCCACTTTCTCACAATCCCCCCCACGTATGTAGCCCTCTATGCTGCTTCAGTACGTTAAACACTCCCTCCTGCAAAAGAGGCATGCAGGGGTGGTACACTAGCGGGAGCAGCGGGGAGAACAAGAACGGCACTCCCGTCTGTTTCGCAATCCATTCCCAAGCTCGGCCCGTGCAGGCCACAATGTCGGGACTTCGCTCTCGACAGGAGGTGGGCCGCCACAATGCCCCAGCCAGCGGAACAGGGTCAGCGAGCCAATGCTCCGTGGCCACATGCGCCGTATAACGCGGTCCGCTCATCCAATAGTGCGCATAATGGGCCTGTGCGCACTGATAATATAATTCAAAATTAGGCAGGTCTAAGCCACCTTCCGCATATGGTCGGGCCAGAACGTCCCACTTGATACGTGCATGCTTCCCCCCCCCCCCTCAAGCCGCAAGAGCTCAGTGCGCAGGGAAGCGAAAAATACCCTTCCCGGATGATAGGGGATATTCGTGAAGAAGTATAGCATTCTCGGCAGGATCACCATTTTGATCAAGGATATTCTGTCCGCCAGGGACAGAGGCAGTGCAATCCAGCGTGTAATAGTGTCTTTCATTGCCGCTACCGCCCGCCCATTATAATCCCGCATGAGTTCCTCCCGGTCCGCAGAAATCTGCACCCCAAGGTACCTTACAGTAGTATCGCACCACTCCAACGGAAAGTCAGTTTGGAATCGCGACACAGTCGAGGTGAGCGGGAAAATCTGGGACTTAGCCCAATTTATATGAATACCCGAGAGTCCCCCGAACCGCACAAACTCCCTCAGCAGCGGATTCAGATTAGTCTGAGGGTCTTTTACATAGAGGGTCATGTCGTCCGCATAGAGCGAAATGAGTATGGGGCGTAAGGGGCAGCTGAGCGCCATGTCCCGGTGATACTGCCGCACCCGCGCCGCCAATGGCTCCACAGCAAGTGCGAATAACAGTGGCGACAGCGGACACCCCTGTCTAGTACCCCGGGAGAGTGGTATGGCTGTAGAGGTGTGGCCATTTATCATGACTTTAGCTACAGGTGCAGTATACAGCAGCCGTATCATAGCAGAGAAGCCCACCGGGAACCCCATGTTGCGCAGGACCGCGTGTAGATAATCCCACTCAATCGAATCGAACGCCTTAGTAGCGTCCAAAAAAACGGCAGCCAAGGGGAGGTGCGGAGCAACCTGATGCATGATAGAGAAAAGTGTGCGCAGATTATGGGACGTCGCTCTCCCAGGGATGAACCCTGCCTGGTCCGGCAACACCAGCTTATCCATGAGGAGATTCAAGCGATTCGCTATCATTTTAGTTAAGATTTTGACGTCTACATTGATTAACGATAGGGGCCTGTAGGAATCACACTTGTCGGCGGGTTTCCCAGGCTTCAATAGGGATATAATCAGGGCCTCCCTCATTGTGGAGGGCAACACCCGTGCCTCCAACGCCTCCGAGTAGACCTCCAGCAACACCGGAGCAAGCTGGTCACAGTATAATTTATAGAAGTCAGCCGGCAGGCCATCGGATCCGGGCGCCTTCCCCGCGGCCAGCTGGGCGATTGCCTCTCGAATCTCCTCCAGCATAAATGGAGCAGCAAGAAATTCCCGCTGTCTCCCGCTAAGATACCCCAAGGTTATGTCCCCAAAGAAGGCATCGAAGTCCGCCGTATTCACCCCTTTAGTCGTATACAATGAGTCGTAGAAGGCAGTAAAAGTATTCAGAATCTCTAAGCAATCTATGTGTCTTCCCTCCTGCGCATACTCTATTTCCAGCACATAATTAGTGTACCGTGGTCGCCTAATGTCGCGGGCCAGAGCGCGCCCCGGCCTGCCCCCATCGCCATATCGTCTGGCCGTAACATATTTTCCCCTAAACCTTGCCTCCCGGTCCGCCGTGGACGCGTATTCTGTGATGGTGTCGCGCAATTTAGCCCTCCCCTCACCCGAGGCCTCGCGCCAGCTATCCGCCCCAAGAACTTTTATTTGGCCCTCGAGCAGTCGGAGGCGTCGCCGCATGTCCCTCAAGACTCCAAAGCTCTTCGCCATACAAGTGCCCCTGATTGTGACCTTGAGGGCCTCCCACAGCGTGCCCACCCGCGTCACCGTCCCCCTGTTACGGGCAATGAAATCCACAATCTCCTCCTCCAGTTCAGCTTTAAACACCTCATCCAGTAGTGCACCAGGGACCAGTCGCCAGCACCTGGGAGTGTCAAAAAGGTTCGGTATCTCCAGCACGAGGCACACGGGCGAGTGATTGGAAAAAGTGCGTGCAAGGTGGTCCACCGCACAAACCCAGTGGCATAACCCCCTGGACCCCAGCCAGTAATCCAGCCTTGACCAGGCCGCATGCACCGTCAAGTAATAAGTACCTTCCCGTCCCGTCGGGTGAGTGTAGCGCCAGAGGTCGGTAAGTCCCTCATGCGCGAGGAGCCCAGCCATCGCAGCCTGGCTACGGGTATAATGGTGTGGAAGCGCGCCGGATCTGTCCGCCTGGGGGTCACTTGCGGTATTAAAATCCCCGGCCCATAGCACGTGTGTGGCCCCTACCCCCGCGATCTGCCCCCAGAGCGAGTGTAAAAAATCTGGGTCGTCAGTGTTTGGACCATAACAATTCACCAGCACAACAGACTGCGTGCCCAGCGTGCCCCACATCATACAACTCCGCCCATCCCTACCGCACTTCACTCCCGCACACACAAACGGAGTGCCTCGTTTTACGAGGCTCACCGTGCCCCTAGCGTATGTGGAATAGGACGAGAAAATCCGCTCCGAGGCCCACTTGCTTCCAAACGTCGGGGTGTCCCTAGGATCCATGTGTGTTTCCTGGAGAAGCGCTATATTGACATGGTGCCTATCAAGGTATGAGAGGATCTGACGCCGCTTTCGGGGGTCCCCCAGCCCTCTAACATTCCAGGTCACCAATGTCAATTTGGTCAGTGCAGGGCGTGCGTGCATACAATGATGGAAATGTCCAATGAATGACAACATAGAGGCCCAACTCCCAGCGCCGTACCTGGCGTATGTGCATGGGTACCCCGAATATAGTGGTCATCAACATCCGTAGTTACCTGAGCTGCCGCTGCTTTCGCCCTTCCCGTCCACCCTCTACCCAAAGAGACTAACAAACCAAATACTGTGCCCCCTCCCTCCCACAACAGCACCCTAACCGTGCTGGCATCAATACATCCCACCCCACCCCAACACCCTAGCGACCCCAACGTTCGGGTCAATTGTAAATCAAGAACATTCCCACCCTGTAGGGGACTGCCCATGGTGGGGGCGCCTGTGGACCCAGCTATCCCTCCCCTCTTCTCACCCCCTCGGTGGTATAAAAGCCACCAGCAAGGCAGGAGCCTGGAGAGGGAGTGTGGGGGGACCTGGCATTATAACAAGATTCGCACATTTCCCTTATCCCCGCTATGTCGCAGGCGGGTGAGCGCTAAGGGCGCATACATACTAGTATTCAGTAGGCTTGTACTCGTATATCCCCGTCCCGCCTATGCACATTGAAGAGGGGTAGTCATTGTTCATACATTCAGGAGTCCGCAATAACATCCCCGCATCCTCCTCTCACCTCTGGCCTCCATGTAACAGTCAGTCCAGCAGCGGAGTTAATTCCCATGTAGGGGCGCCAAGATGCTCACTCTCCCCCCCCCCCCGCAGGAGCAGGCGAAGGGGGAGGCGAGCGGCGCCGCAGAGTCTTAAGAGAGTCCTCCGCCTGTTGAGGGGTCGTACACAGAATCGTGCGCTCCTGGTGCCTGATGCGTAGTTTTGCGGGGTAAAGCAGGGCGTATTCCACCCCGGCCCTGCGCAGTTTTATTTTGACTGCCACAAATTTCCTTCTCGCCTCCTGAACAGCCATGGTGAAGTCCGGAAATATGGAGAACGCATTACCCTCGAATTGCAAGTCTTGCTGCTCTCTTGCTCTCCGCAAGGCAACATCACGGTCCCTATAATTAAGTATGCGTGCCACAATAGGCCGAGGCAGCCCTCCCGGCGGCGGCCGCGGGCCAAGCGATCTGTGGGCCCGTTCCACAATCAGATGGGACGAGAACGCCTCCGCCCCAAACGTCGTCACGAGGAGCCTCTCCACATAATCTTCCATCCGTCCAGTATTGGTGCTCTCCGGAATCCCAGTGAGGCGGCTGTTGTTCCGGAGACTACGGGCCTCTAAATCCTCGTTCTTCGCCGCTATCACTTTTAGGAGGCGGTCCATCTGCGCCATTTGTTTGTCCATGGTACCTGTGCGGTCCTCATTATCAGAAATGCGCTGCTCCACCTCCTTCAGTTGTTCTTCGTGCTTGTCAACTTTTAAGACGAGAAAGTCGAGCCTGGTATTCATAGTGTCCATTTTCCCCGACAGACCGTTCATACTCTGCTGAAGCACTTTCAGCATCTCCTTGACCTCATTGTCCGGGCCCGTCGCCAGGTCAGCAGCCGGCTCCAGCTCCTACCCGGGGGGCCCCTCAGCTACCGTGCGAGTGCCCGCCTCTTTAGACTCAAAGTGCAGCCGTTGCTGCCGCCCATCTGTCTTCCCCATCGTGGCGGGCCTGCTCCAGCCCGTCAGGGCACCCCACTTGGCGGGGTGGCCGCGCGGTATCAGTTGTCCGCCTCCCTCCGGGGGCAGCAATCGCAGGGTCTCCCCCAGCCCCAGCGAGCACAACGGGCCCAATCAAAGCATGTCAGCGCCCATGCTGTAAGGGAACTGGTTCTATTGCGTGTTTTTGAAGTAATGAGAACTTCTTGTTTGAGGAGCGTAAGATGGTCTGGTGACATGTAACGCTGCTTGGGTGGTATGTGTGGAGGGGTAGTGGTGAGTTCCAGCCAGTAACCATACTGAATAATTTGTCTTACCCACTTGTCTGTTGTGATGGAATTCCAGACAGGTAGGAACTGTGAGTCTTCCCCCGACTGGAGTGGCATGGTCTGGGGGGAGTGGAGGAAAGTCACTGTTTTGTGGCGGGGAGGTACGAGTGTTGGTATTGCCTCGACCTCGTCCCTTGCTGTTGTTTCCTCTATATCCTCCTCTAAAATATCCTCTACAAGGAGATGTTTGTGTAGAGGTTATGAACGTAGAGGAGGTGTCTGCTCCGATATTTTTAGAGGCTCCTCTGTAGAAGGAGCGTCGAAAGGAGCCACGTGGTTGTGGAGACTGCAATGCTCCCATAGACTTAGCAGTTTCGGTATCTTTTTTCATTTTTTCGAGTGCAGTGCCAACTGCTGGCCCAAACAGCTGTTCTTGGTTAAAAGGTTGGCTAAGTATAGTAGTTTGTACTTCTGGCTTAAAGCCTGAAATTCGTAGCCAGGCATGGCGTCTAAGGAGTACACTTGTGTTTAGTGCTCGAGAGGCGGTGTCTGCGGCGTCAAGTGCACATTTAACTGACGCATTTGAGATAAGTTTTCCCTCTTGTATAAGGTCATTTGCCTGAGTCTTGTATTGGTCCGGCAGGTGTTGTAGCAGATTCTCCAACTGATCGTAGTGAGCCCTATCGTAGCGTGCTCATAGGGCTTGGGTGTTGGCAATACGCCAATGATTAGCAGCTTGTACTGCTACCCGTTTGCCCGAGGCTTCTAATAGTTTGGATTCGTTGTCCGGGGGTGGCGTATCTCCCGTGGTTTGGGAGTTGGCGCGTTTCCTTGCGTTGGAAAAGACAAAAGAATCCAGAGGGAGCTGCCCTTTGATGTAACAGGGATCTTCTGGGGCAGGTCTATATTTTTTCTCAATTCTTGGGTTAAGCACCCTGGCACGGACGGGGTCTTTAAATACTTCGGTGGCGTGTTTTATCACCCCTTTAAGCATAGGTAAAATTTGTACCGACTTCTGAGACTGTTCAAAAGTGTCTAAGAGGAAGTCTTCCTCTGGTGCATTAGAGTGCATAGTGACGCCATGGTAAAGTGCTGCTCTGTTTACTAGTTGTCCAAACCCCAGGTGGTCATCTGGAGGTGATGGTTTGGAGGGATATGGTGTAGGGTCAGGTATATCTGGTAGAGGGTATGCCCAGTCATCCAATGGTACGGTATCTGGATCCGTGGACGGATCATTAGTATTATAAGGATCACCCCCTCCCCCTAGGTCATCATCATCCTGTGGAGGTGGTGTATGAGATGGAGATGGTAGTGGTAAGGGTGGTGTAGGCAGAGGGGGTGGGGTAGAAGGTCGGATGGGAGAGGAAGGAGGAATAGGTGATATTGCAGAGTCCTTCTTTTTTATAGGAACTGGGGCATGTGTTGTGTCCAGTTTCCGTTTCTTACATGGCACTGCAGTGACATGTCCAGTCTTTGGATTAATATAGATCCTTTTTTGTGTTGCATCTGGATGGAAAAGTTCTTGTTCTTCAGGAACAGATTTTGGCGCCGATTTTTTCGGTTCCGATCGAGGTTTTGGTTGATCGGTAGAGTCTTTGGCTTTAGGTGGTGTATTATAGTCCTTAGCCGGTGGTTTCAGTGCCGATGAAGGTTTCGGTGCCGATGAAGGTTTCGGTGCCGATGAAGGTTTCGGTGCCGATGAAGGTTTCGGTGCCGATGAAGGTTTCGGTGCCGATGAAGGTTTCGGTGCCGATGAAGGTTTCGGTGCCGATGAAGGTTTCGGTGCCGATGAAGGTTTCGGTGCCGATGAAGGTTTCGGTGCCGATGAAGGTTTCGGTGCCGATGAAGGTTTCGGTGCCGATGATGGTTTCGGTGCCGATGATGGTTTCGGTGCCGATGAAGGTTTCGGTGCCGATGAAGGTTTCGGTGCCGATGATGGTTTCGGTGCCGATGATGGTTTCGGTGCCGATGATGGTTTCGGTGCCGATGATGGTTTCGGTGCCGATGATGGTTTTGGTGCCGATGATGGTTTTGGTGCCGAAGTTGAATCTTTCGGCTTGGGAACTTTCGGTGCCGGCTTATTTATGGGCCTTGATGTTTCGGTGCCGAAGGTGTCGGATCCGATTTTGGCGCCGAGGGGTCTTTTGTTTTCGGTGCCGAGGGTACAATTACATGCGGCTTACTCGGGACCGAGCCACCGGAAGGCTTATGTTTCTTCGGAGCCGAGCCCGGAGGCGGGGCTTCTGAAGGGTGTTTTCGGTCTCGACTGAGGCCAGCTGGCGAAGTCTTGACTGATACCTTAGGTTTTGGAGGGGTTGGGGCAGGGGCAGTGGTACTCATGCGTTGCCCCAGAGTAATGGGGTCGTCTGAGTAGTCTGCTTCTGAGATGATTTGAAGTTCCTCGGAATCCTCTTCCGGGACATCGGGACCCTCATCGAAGATGTTTACTGGTTCCGCAGCTGGTCTCTGTGCCATGATATGGCGTCGAGCTCTTCGATCTCGAATGGTCTTTTTGGATCGAAATGCTGCGCAGGCTGGACAGCTGGCTTCGTCGTGTTCCGGTGATAGGCACAGGTTGCAGACTTTGTGATGGTCACTGTGCGGGAATTTTGCTCCACACTGGCGGCATTTTTTAAATGGCGTCCTTTCCATGAGCCGTAGGCCTCACGGCGTGGATAGGCCCAGCAGCCCGCGTCAACGTCCGGAATCGAGCCGATGAATTCGATGTCAAGTGAAGGTGCTTCGATGTAGTTGTAGAAGTTTTTTCGCTTCGAAAAGCTTGTATTTGAGATTTTCAACCGGAGTTGGAAAAGTTACATCCGAACCCAATGGCGGAAAAAAACAATCTGAGGATGGAGTGGATGCCCATGCGCACTGTGGTTCAAGGGAGGAGTCACCTATCTCGACCAAAGACTTCTTCCGAAGACAACAACAACCTGCAAGCATCCGAGTCCAACACCAGATGGCGATCTACTATTATAAGTGTGTGATCTGCAGCTCATATGCCTCGAACACTTCTGTTTTTTGTTGTTGCAGGGGTACTGGTTCTATTGCACCCTTTTTTAGGAGGGAGATGACCTCCTGTTTTAGCAGAGCTAAGTGTTGTGAGGACATTGGGCGTTGTTTGGGTGGTATGTGTGGGGGGTAGATGTAAGTTCCAGACAGTAACCTGATTGAACTATTTGTTGCACTCACCTGTCTGTAGTGATGTTGGTCCAGACAGGCAGGAACTGTTGATGTCTTCCCCCGACTGTAGTGGAATGGTCTGGGGGAAGTCATTGGGTAGGGGTGGAGGCAGAGCGGGTGTTGTTGGTCTTGCCTCTGCCTTCTATTGTTGCCTCTGTAGCCTCCTCTCTGGTAACCTCTGGTAAATGTAGACTGGGCAGGAGCCTTGTAAGAGGTGGAGGGGTTGTCTGAAGAGTAGCCTCTGGGGGTGCCCTTGTAAGGTGAGCGACGAAAGGAACGTCTGGGAGCCTGCAGCTTCAAGGCTCCCACTGATTTAGCTGTGTCCGTGTCCTTTTTCATTTTCTCAAGGGTTGAATCCACATTTGGGCCAAATAGGTGCTCCTGATCAAGAGGCTGGTTGAGAATGGAGCTCTGAACTTCAGGTTTAAAACCAGAGATGCGTAGACAGGCATGCCTACGCAAAAGGACACTAGTGTTTACTGCTCTGGAGGCGGTGTCTGCCACGTCAAGAACGCAACGGATGAAGGTGTTGGTGATAAGCTTACCCTCCTGTATGAGTTCATTGGCCCCGTTTTTGTATTTTTCTCGGAGGTGCTGCATTAAGGACTCTAGTTCATCATAATGTGCCCTATCATACCTGGCTAACAGCGCCTGAGTGTTGGCGATGCTCCATATGTTAGCCGCTTGTGAGGATGTTCTCTTGCCAGAGGCGTCCAAGAGTTTAGACTCCTTGTCAGGTGATGGAGCGTCACCTGATGTCAGAGAATTGTCCCTTTTCTTAGCATTGGAAACTACCAGGGAGTGTAAGGGTACTGGGCCTTTAATGTAAGCTGGGTCGTCAGGGGCAGCTTTATATTTTTTGTCGATCCTGGGGTTAATAACTCAAGCCCTAACAGGATCTTTAAAGACTTCAGGTGCATGCATAATAACTCTTTTAAGCATAGGTAGTGTTGAGGTGGATCTTTGAGTGGTGTCAAATGTATCCATTAGGAAGTCCTGCTCGATGGGGTCTGTAAAGCGATACCAAAGGGGATGATGGACGGAGCGTTTGAGCAAATTAAACACTCACCCCAGTCAACTGATCTGGGTTTAATCCACCATCATTCTTTAGCTCACTCCACCACCCCAGTTCTATGGGGTCTGTATGCAAGGCAACCCCGTGGTATTGGGCAGCTCTGTGGACAAGCTGATAAAAGCCCATGGTGTCCTCTGGAGGGGTAGATGTCATCCTGTGGAACATTAGGGACATCTGGCATGTTCTAGTCAACCTAGGGGTCTGGGGAAGAAGGTGGACTAGGATCCCCTAGTGGCACATCGTCCGGACCCTCCCCCATGTCATCTAAGGTGTCATCATCGTCTACTTGTGTAGGAGATGGTGCAGGGGAATGGTGTGGTGGAGGAGGAGGTGATGGAGGTGGAGGAGGTGGTGGAGGAGGTGGAGAAGGGAGTCAGAGGAGATGTAGCAATGTCCCTCTTTTTAGGTGGTGGAGCCGGTGCAGGCACGTCTAGTGGTCTTTTCCTACACTTAGAGTCAATTGAGCAGTTTTAGGATCCCTTATGAGAGTCTTTTGAGCAGGGTCTGGTGTGAACAGCTCTCTTCTGCTGTAGGTTGGTCTTTCGATGACTAGCGTTTCGGTTCCGTAGGCTTCTTCGGCACCGACTCTGTAGCAGTTCTGTGTATGGGTTTGGAACTTTGCGTCTTTACAGTCTCTGTGGCCTGTGGAACGTGTTTTTTCGGAACCGAGGCTTTCCTTGGCTCCGAATCCGAGCCCTTCGGGAGTGTTTTTTTGTTCGGCTCCTAACGTTTTTTCGGTGTCAACGACTCGGTGCTTGTGGGTTTTGGTGCCGTGTGCTTAGATGTGGAAGCAGCTGTCGGCACGGAGGAGGAGGAGGGCGGATTCTTTTTCGGTGCCGGTGATTGTGTTTCGGTACCGACAAATTGCTGACTCGAGCTTGAGCTGCCTGAAGGCTTAGTAGGCTTTTTTTCCAGTCCCGAGGGCGGGGCATGGGAAGCAGTCTCTTTGTGTGCACCTGGGCCCGAAGGTAAAGGTGTGACCGAAGTCTTTTTTGAGGGTGCAGGGAGGGGGTCGGGGTCGACGTTCTTACTTACGACCCGCTGCGCCGGAGTGATCTCTTCGACGTTGGAGTCATCTGCTTCTGAGCTGCTAACTAGGCCTTCTTCAACCCGCTCTCGCTCTGGCACGTTGACGCCCTCTTGGAAGATGTTGCCAGGGATTGAGGTCGACGAGTGAGCCATGGTTCTTGGCGCGCTTCGGTCCCGAATGGTCTTCGAGCGGACAGAGGCACAAACAAGCTGGACAGTCTCTGGCCTCGTGCTCTGGTGAAAGGCAGAGGTTGCACACCTCATGCAGATCGGTGGGGAAACTTCAACCCACATTGAGGACACTTCTGGCTCATGGAAAGGACGCCATTCAAGAAGCCAAGGTCCAGGTAGGCCCGAAGGCCTTCATCGACGATCGGAATCGAGGACTTCGATTTGGAGAGATGCGCGACGATTAGGGTTCGCGATTGAGACAATACCGTTGAAAGGGTGAAGGATATCATGTCGAAAGTGGAATCTGTAACGGTCCCGAACTGGAGCGCGACAAACACATCCGAGCCCGATGGCGGAAAAAAATACAATCGGAGGATGGAGCCGATGCCCATGCGTACTATAGTCCAAAGGAGGAATCCCGTCAGCGTGACTTCCAAAGACTTTCCCAAGACAAAAACAAGTGCAAACATCCAGGCCCAACACCAGATGGCGATCTATGCTAAGTGTGTGATCTGCAGCTCATATGCCTCGAACATTAAATTCTGACTGGAAAAAGTCAAAATCAGTTCAGCTCAAGCTCCAGGTTCCTCACAGAAAGAGCTGGAAAAAAGAACTGACCTAACTATCACCTGTGGTGCATGATGGGAGCAGGGGGCTCCTGGAGGCCTTAAAGGCGAGGTGCCAGTTTTCTTTTCTGTACAAGGATGTTATTTATCTATGCAGCCTTTTTTAGGCTAACTGCCTGCTATTACCCGTTTTCTTTTAGGGAAAAAAAAAAGGTTACTGCGGAATACTATTACTGTGCATGTCCTTCTATTACATTATATGTGTTATTTTCATACTAGAGAAATACATGCAACTTTGGCTTCTTAGCCTATAGGATATGTATGGGGCTGCATATTTATGTTTTACATGTATATGTGTGTTTATTTAGTACTATGTACTTTTCTAAAACATACACATGTATATGTATTTTCTTGTATATGCTCCGGGTTCCCGCACATAGGCGGAGATAATTCAGACCCTCCAGGATTTCGCAATTTATAACAAAAAATATATTTAAAAAAAAAAATCGCGAAATCGTCAGTTTTGTAAAAATGCCGCAATATTTACAAAACTGCCCGCAAAATTTAGGAAATGCGCCAAAACACTGAAGGTGCATACGAATTTCATCTTAAAGATATAGATTTGTGAATCCAGAGAGAGACTGAAAAGCTGTCAAAACATGGATGCGAGGGCAAGCATGTATGTTTTACCCACAGGGGCAGGCTCAAAGGGCCTCAGCACCCCCTCCCTCCCCCGTCGTGTGTCAGAACGGGCAGAGACAGCTTCCCAGGCTGGCGACCGTCTTAAGGCAGCCGCACCCGACTACTTCACAGGTCTTTAAAAGACCATTCACTTGTTAACTAGGCTTTGTTCTGTTGTCACCCTTTCTTAGAACCCCCTGCACCTCCACTCTGCCTATCGCTGTAGGAATCATCACCCCCCCCCCCCGGAAATTTGGGTCTAGTTGCGCCCCTGCACAGTGGCACAAACACGCCGAAGCAGGCATAAAATCCTTCATTTGCACACCCACTCCACGTTCAGTGGATTGATAGTTCCAAAATACATGTATTATTGCTGACTGGCTCAATAAAACCATCGCTGCCCTGGTGAATGCAAAATGGAAGGAATCTTAATAGCCGGCTTCAAGCACACCAGGCTTGCATGCAAACAGATTACTACAGGCCTGGTTTGCAGCATGCCCACGGGCACGTACTCTTGTTTTGCACATCATTGGTGCATGCATTTGCCATTGTTATTTAAGGCATGTGTCTGGAAAAAGGCATCCGTGATATGGTTGAGTCCTTTACACCACTTTCAAGAGGGCCGCACAGGCGAGTCTCAGCTGAGGGGATTGTGAGCTGTGATTCATTCAGAAGCCATCAAGCATTCGAAGCAGGAAGCGTGACTCATTCATTAAACACGGAGCTGCTTTACATTGCTGCGCAGGCTTGTGTTAGCAAGTACTTGTGGATCTTGGAGAAGGTTATGTTCGAAATTAATGTTACTTCTTTGACATGCTCCAGAGATTAATTAATAACACGTGATCGCTGCCTAACACGGTTCCAAATCTGCAGCAGCCTTTTCGGATGGGAACAGCCCATGGAGTCAGAAAGACAGTACAGGAAGACTAGCAGAATTAGCTTGAGGGACAAATGTTACAGTATTTGTTTCCTTGGAAATACAGCTATCTGAATCAAGGCGCTGGCTGTATGGTCCCACAAGATTGAGGGGCATCAGTGGCACCCTCAATTCTTCGAATTGACGTGGGTAGGTGATCAGAGGGGGCAAGTCAAAATGGCACACTCAATTGCTTTTAGTCTACCCATGAATGAGTCAAATGGTCTCTTGAGTGCTGGGTATGTACAGCGTTTGTGATGTTGAAACTGACCTAACCTCCAAATTCACTACAGCAGTAGTGGCATACACTGGACTGCCAACTGGATTAGGCAGCACTTTATCCTTACGGTGCACAGTACGCAAAGAGTCCTTTTTTACTTTTCCCTGGATGGGAGCTGAGAAAAATCAGTCAAAGGCTTCACAGTATTATCTGAATCAATAGTTACAAGTTCATGTGTAATACAAGGATTAACTCTCCTCCATCAGGAGGACCCAGATGTATTTAATCAACTCAGGTTACTTGATTCAGTACTGAGGCCAGCGACTTCTGATGCTGGTAGAGCCTGCTTATCTTCAAGCAAAACCTGTTTGGTGGCTCCTAGGCTTTCCTCTACATTACTGTGATCTCATGGTTGAGGGCCCCCATTGCACTAGTTAAAAAAGTTGCAAAAGAAGGATGCCTGAGGAAGAGGTGTACTACCTCTCAGATCCAGAGAAAGAAGTGCCCCGACACGATGCATACATGGGCACTAGAACATCCCAGGGAGAAATACAGCACACTCCCACAAGGTTAGGACTGGAGCTGTGCTTCCGTAGAGCTGCAGATACTTTAAACGTGCCTATTACAAGTGAAAATGAATGATTATGAGTAGAATAAAGTGCCGCAAAAATGCCGCTAAATTTCCATATTTGTGCAGCTAAATTTGCTAATCCATGCCGCAATATCCTGGGGGGTCTGATAATTCAGTGTTTAGGAGTATTGATGGGTATCCCCTGGAGAGAAGTGTGAATTCTGCAGCTCATGTGCCTCGAACACCCACTTTCCTACAATTGGTTTCTGCTTTCTTCTTGAGCGTGTGTACCATTTATTGACTGTGTGCAACAAATGCTTAACACTCCCCTCTGATAAGCTTAAGCTTATGCACCACACTACCACAAATAGAGTACGTTGGATTATTAAAGTAAGCCCTGAAACCAATAATGGTCATCTGAACTTTTTTTTCATGGTGTGCCCCTACATTGCCCCACTACATAAAAATCCAGCGCCCTACAGTTTTAAAGCAGCTTAGGCTTATCAGAGGGAAGCGTTACACATTTGTGTCTAGCCTGCAAGTGTTTTCAATGGAGGAGGAGGGAGTGACTAAAAAAAAATCGGAGGTGTGCCGTTCAGTGATTTAGAGCTTTCGCGCGAGTTGCAACTGGTTTGAGCACCTGGAGTTAATTGCAGCGCTGTGAGCAGTATAAATACCAGTCAAGAAGTAGGGGATTTTTTCACTTCAAGGAGAAAGACATGCGTTTGTGCACTTTCAGAAGGTCAACGATATGGAACACGTTTGTGTCAATTGAAGCTGGCAGCGAGCGAAGTCATGCAGCTTTCTCACTTTGAAGGATTTACTATGTTTGTCACGGTAAGCGTAGCAAGGCAGCATTATGCGAGGCATTTTAAGCAATTTCTGTTTAAACAGGGGTAATGGGTTAGTTGAACGGAAGTGGTTTAGCGAGAGTACAGGCGAAGGTTAGTAGGATATGGGAGGTGTTAAGAGGGCGGGTTTATATAGGATTTTTCGCTTGTTTGAAAACAACTGGTGCGGTTTGAGCAAGTTGGGTGATGAACTGAGCATGTATTATCGACATAGGGATTACAAAAAACATAAGAAGTGTATCACTGAGGGTGAGGTTGATGTTCAATAATGATGTAAACATTTATTAATTCTTGTATTTTAGATACCCCTGAAGAAGGGATTCGTCCCGAAATGCATTGGGTAATTTAATAAAATACGTGACATTTGGATACCATCTGGCCTCCTGTGTTTGAGTGAACGATCTCCTATTGGATTAAAATGAGTAAAATGAATTGAAGATAATTAAAACATGGCAGTAAAAAGTAAAGGATCAAATGGAAGAGTACAAGAAGAATAAGGACATTAAGATTTAATTGATTGGACTCATGGAATTAAGTGGCTGTGCTGCCGGTATTGGAGCTGTAATAGGGTTCAGAGGTTTTGTTAGCCTGCAAGTGTGACATGCCTTCTAATTTCCCACCTGCTCTGGTGCCAAATGGGCCTCAGGGCACGGGGTGGCATTCCCCAGGTCTGAGGGGTAGCTGTTGTCACATTTCAAAGGTAGCAGATGATTTGAAGACTCTGGCTTTGAGATGCTAATCTGCTAGCTATCCTGCTAAAGGAGATGATATCACCTTCTGCTGGATAGTAGGCATTGTTCCTGGCCTCAGAGAATGCGGCCTCTCACCTGCAGGGGGTCAGAAACTCTTCTGTGGTGGCAGTGTGTGGGTCCCTTAGGGTGGCATAATCCATGCTGCAGGCCTAAGGGACCCTTCTTTAGTACCCAAGCCCTGGGTACCAGGGAGTAACATTTACTAGGAACTTACAGGGGTGCTAAAGTCCTTGCCAATTGGGTTACCATTAAACATGTGTCTTGTTTGTAGGGAAAGAGCACTGGCACCTGGTTAGCAGGAACCCGTTGTACTACCAATCAATAACAGTACCAGTGAGCAAAAGGTGTGGGTGGCCAACTCAAAAAGTGGCACTTTCCTACAAACATTTAGGAACAATGAAATGCTCATGACTTTCTAATGACCTAACCCTTTTAAGCATCAAATAGGACAGGTGTGTATGGTGCAAAGACAATATTTGACTTTGTCTCTTTCCCTGATGTACTTGATCAAAAGGAATCAAACCAAAGGCGCTCACATGCTTCAACTAACTTCCTTTTTAGTGGACACACGAACATTACAAAAATTATTTGTTCTTATCTTTCAGCTTTGGCCCTTCCCTTTTCTGGGAATAAAAAAACCAAAGTGGAATAAGGTATTTACTATAGAAGCCCTTCAAACATTTTTTAATTAATTTCTTCTTGGAACCTTATCTTTAACCTTCTCAGAAAACACCAATGACCTACCTCAGGGATGGGCTGCTCCGGCTATTCTTAAGCCCCATGCTTCTCATACTTGCGCCAGCATTCTTCAGTCCCTCTTCCCAGGGACCAAGGCTACTGTTCTTCTCATGACCACCCCACAAGGGGCTGGACTCCCCCCACTGCGAAGACATGCTAGCCATGCCTGAGCTGCCCATGGTTAGTCCTCCATGCTGGAAGATAAGGTGAAAGAGTACAATTATAGAAGGAGGAGAGATTGTACAAGAGTTCACACTTTAAATAACATCACATTGAGAGCACAAAGGAACCCATTGAGGTGAAAGTGATGAGAGAAAACGGGCTGAGAGATGCAGACCGCAATTTTAAAAAAAGGTCAGGAAAAAAGGACTGAACAGAAGGATAAATGAAACACAAGAAACGTAAGCTTTTATGATTGAAACCAAATAACTAAAGAACAAGTTACTTACCTTCAGTAACATTTTCTGGTGGATACAGTATCTACCTGTGGATTCCTCACCTTTTGAATATTCCAATGTGCCAGCATTCCACGGACACTTTTCTTTCCAGCTCTCGCACGTCACAGAGGAAGTCATAATGCCTATGGCTCCGCACGCAACTCTGCGTCATCGGAGCCATAAGAGACCCTTGTCGGAGTGCGGACATCAGTTTCCACTATTTTTTTTCTGCCTTCTGAAGTAAATTAAAAACACAAATAGCCTTGTTTTTGGCATACGCAGACAAGCACCGCGGAGGCGGGTAGGTCAGTGAGGAATCCACAGGTTGATACTGTATACAACAGAAAAGGCGTTACTGAAGGTAACTAACTTGTTAGACTGATGGATACATCTACCTGTGGATTACTCACCTTTTGAATAGGATCCTAAAGCAGTTCGGCACTTGAAGGTGGGAGCCTGTCTGCCTATTCCAAAAAATGTTGCAAATCAGAACAGGCAAAGTGACTGTCTCTCCTCACTTCTGAGTCTAAGCAATAGTGCTTTGCAAGTGTGTATGGAGGCCCAAGTTGCCGCTTTACAAATGCCAATTACAGTGACACCTCTAGCTAAAGCATAAGTAGAAGACTTTACTCTTGTGGAATGAGCTTTAATACCTTCTGGAGGATCGGGAGTCATGGCATAGCAGATCTTAATGCAAAGGAGGATCCATCTGGATAATGTTCTTTTATGCACAGCTTTTCCTTTCAACTTCCCCACATAGCCAAACAGCTGATTGTCCAGCCAGAGATAAAGTTACCCGTCAATGTAATAGCGAACAGCACTTTTAGGGTCAAACTGATGAAGCCTTTCCTCCTCTTTGGATGGGTGTGGAGGAGGAGGATGGTAGGAAGAGTGATACACTGCCCCAAGTGGAAGGGAGTAACAAACTTTGGCAAGAAAGCAGCTTTGGTTCTCAAATTCAACTTATCTGTGTAGAAATTTGAGAAGGGAGGCTTTACTATGAGGGCCTGCAACTCTCTAACCTGTCTAGCAGACGTTATAGCCACTAGAAAAAATGTCTTGAACATAAGTAGCCTCAAATGACAACTATGTAAAAGTTCAAACGGAGAACACAAGGTAAATTAGTACCAAATTAGTAACCCCTTAGGCATAATGAATAGAGTGGTAGTGTATTTGCTAGTAAGTCCCTTAATCAACTAACACTATAGGGAACTTAAACAGAGAAGATTTATCAGGTAAACACAGGAGTGGCGAAAGGGCAGACCAATAGCCCGTAACTGTTGCAAGCACACAGCCTTGCTGCACCAAGCTAAGTTCAACACAAAGTATCAGACAAACGGGTCTTTAAGAGGTCGAAAGATTTTTCTCCACACCCCTTTAAATTTAGCCCATCTGCCAGGAGGAGAGGGGGTGGGGAGAGAAAAAGAACTCCGGTTACCCTGTTCAATCTCCAGGGATGTGGGTGCAGACTCTAGAGGTTGGTGTGCAGAACCAGCCCATGCGACTGCGAGAAGTTTGCCCTGTGAGAGAGATGGAGAAGAACAAGTTACTTACCTTCGGTAACGCTTTTTCTGGTGGATACAGTATCTGCCTGTGGATTCCTCACCTTGTGAATATCCCCTGCGCCCGCAACATTTGGAAACTTTTGTCGCAGTCCACGCCGATGAGGTCGAAGACGACGTCACACAGACACGGCTCCACTCGAGACTCCGCTGACGTCACCGGCTCCATATGAAGACCTTGTCGACGTGATGACGTCAGTCCCGCCCTTTTTTCCGTGCCTTCGAGGCACATGGACTGACTGACAGCAATATATACACAGTATACACAGTACATAATATACAAGCAACACACACAGTGTGGAGAATAAATAGAAAGGCAAAAGAAATAACACGCTGCCTTTGATAGTAACAAATACATTTTGAAACACCATCATATACTTAAGGTATACAAGGGTGGACAACAGGGAGGCGGGTGGGTCAGTGAGGAATCCACAGGCAGATACTGTATCCACCAGAAAAAGCGTTACCGAAGGTAAGTAACTTGTTCTTCTGATGGATACATCTGCCAGTGGATTCCTCACCTTGTGAATAGATTCCCACAGCAGTCCCACTCCAGGAAGAGGGTGTCCACCCTTCTATACCAGAAAATCCTGAAGGACGGAACGAGCAAAGTGTCCGTCCCTCCTCACCTCAGTGTCTAAGCAATAATGTTTTGCGAAAGTTTGGAGGGAGGCCCAAGTTGCTGCCCTACAAATGTCCTCCACAGGAACACCCCTAGACAATGCAGAAGTGGAAGACTTCGCTCTAGTGGAATGGGCCCTTAAACCCTCTGGAGGTTCCTTACCAGCCAAAGAGTAGCATATCTTGATGCACAAGACAATCCATCTGGAAAGGGTGCGCTTGTGCACCGCTCTGCCTTTCCTGCAGACAACAAAGCCCACGAAGAGCTGGTCATCCACTCGAAAGTCTTTAGTCCTGTCCAGGTAGAAGCTCACCGCCCTTAGGGTCCAAGCGGTGAAGTCTCTCCTCCTCCTTGGAAGGGTGAGGGGGAGGATAGATGGTAGGAAGGGTAATGGACTGCCCCAGATGGAAGGGAGTTACCACCTTAGGTAGAAATGCAGCCCTGGTCCTGAGTACCATTCTTTCAGCATGAATGGTCAAAAACGGGGGTTTTGAACTTAGAGCTTGAAGCTCACTTACCCTCCTTGCCGAGGTGATTGCAATGAGTAAAACCGTCTTAAAAGACAACAGTCTCAAAGGACACTTGTGTAAGGGCTCGAAGGGAGAACCCATAAGATAAGTCAAGACAAGGTTTAAAGTCCCATTGAGGCACAATAAAGGGAGTAGGAGGAAACCTGTTTGTAAGGCCCTTTAGAAATTGTAGAACAATAGGTGATTTGAACAATGACGGCTGATCTGGCAAGCAAAGGAAAGCGGACAAAGCCGATAAATATCCCTTAACAGTAGCCACAGCAAATCCTTGCTGAGCAAGAGAAAGGGCAAACTGCAGAATGTCAGATAAACGAGCCCTCAAAGGATCAACTGACTTCTCTCCACACCAGATTACAAATTTAGACCACCTATAGGAATAGATAGATTTGGTGGAATGACGTCTGGCAGACAAAATTACATCTACCACATCAGGCGGGAGAGAAAAAGAATTCAGGTTGCCCCGTTCAAATTCCAGGCATGAAGGTGTAAGCTCTGGAGGTGGGGGTGTAGAACCTACCCCTCCGATTGCGAGAGGAGGTCTGCCCTCAGAGGGAGACGGAGCGGAGGGCACGAGGAGAGGTGGAGAAGATCTGTGTACCACACCCTTCTTGGCCAATCCGGGGCGATCAATATAACTTGGGCCCGGTCTTGGCAAATCCTCCTCAGAACACGAGGAATCAAGGATATGGGAGGAAACGTGTAAAGGAGTCGTGAGCCCCAACTCAACTGAAACGCGTCCCCCAACGCTCCCTGCATCGGATACAGGAGACTGCAGAATGACGGGCAGGGAGCATTCTCGTGAGTGGCAAACAGGTCCACCCGAGGAGTTCCCCACGTCCGAAAGACGTAACGAACCACCTCTGGATGGAGCCTCCACTCGTGGTCGGCGGAGAACTGCCGACTGAGACTGTCCGCACGTACGTTCAGCACCCCAGCCAGATGATTTGCCATCAGACAAATCTGATGGTCCCGGGCCCAGGACCATAGACGCAGAGCCTCTCTGCAGAGACAAAGAGACCCCACTCCTCCCTGCTTGTTGACATACCACATCGCGGTAGTGTTGTCCGTCAGGACTTGAAGAACAAGTTACTTACCTTCGGTAACGATGTATCTGTAAGAAACATTAGTTAGTTATATTCCTCACCTTAGAATATCCCCAGGCGTCAGGCTGGATCCGGAAAGATTTTTGTAGCAATACCCCTTGCGCGTCGCTAGGCGTCGTCTGCGGCTCCGCGTCCGTCGTTGTGCGCCGGAATGACGGAGTACTTAGACGCGGCCCTCGCGCGCTGACGTCCGTTCTTGTACACAGCTTTCCGCGCCAGGGACACTGAGCCATGCAAGAGACCGACACTGGTGCCAAAGAATCTAGGGCCCTGAAAGGGAGAACCTTAACCCTAGATGTCAGTTCGCAGAACGGGGCAGCTGGGTGGGTCGGTTCGGAATCTAACTAACTAATGTTTCTTACAGATACATCGTTACCGAAGGTAAGTAACTTGTTCATCTGAAAGAAACACGTTAGATAGATTCCTCACCTTAGAATAGATACCCCAGCAATACCAACCCCGGTGGTGGGTCTGCGAACCAAGATCACACCAGAAAGTCCTGGAGAACAGAACGGCCAAAGTGGCCATCCCTCCGGACTTGGCTGTCCAGGCAGTAAGGTCTCGCAAACGTGTGCAGCGAAGCCCACGTCGCTGCCTGACAGATGTCCTGCAAGGGGACTCCCCATCCCAGTGCAGTCGTGGCCGCTGTGGCCCGAGTAGAATGGGCCCGTAGCCCAACAGGAGGAACCTTTTTCGCCAAAGAATAGCAGGTCTTAACACACAACACGACTCACCGAGAGATGGTCCGCTTGTGTACAGCTTTACCCTCCTTAGCCCCTACGTATCCAACAAAAAGTGGGTCGTCCACCCGGAACTGTCTTGTGCGGTCCAAATAAAAGGATAGCGCATGTTTTGGGTCCAGACGGTGGAGCCTCTCTTCATCTTTTGAAAGGATGCGGAAGCGGAAAGAAGGTGGGCAGCGTGACAGATTGCCCGATGTGGAAGGGAGTCACGACTTTAGGCAGGAAAGAAGGACGTGTCCGGAGGACAACTTTGTCCGGATGAACTGAAAGAAAGGGAGGCTTAGATGACAAAGCCTGGAGCTCACTCACCCGCCTAGCGGAGGTGATTGCTACCAAGAAAGCAGTTTTCAAAGTCAAAAGGCGGATGGGACAGTTATGAAGGGGCTCAAAGGGAGCGCACATTAGAAAAGTGAGAACAAGGTTCAAGTCCCACTGAGGCATTACGAAAGGAACAGGAGGGTACATATGAGTAATGCCCTTGAGAAAGCGTGAAACAGGGGACTTGAAAAGAGAAGGCTGATCAGGAAGCCGTAGGAAAGCAGAGATAGCAGCAAGATAACCTTTCAAGGTGCCCAGAGCAGAGCCCTGCTGGGCCAAGGAAAGAAGAAAGAAGAGAACCTCAGAAAGAGGGGCGGAAAGGGGATCCACAGCCTTCGCTGTGCACCATGCCACAAATTTGTTCCACCGGCAGGCGTATAGCGTTTTCGTGGAGGGACGCCTGGCTGCCAGAATGACATCACAGACTTCAGGAGGCAAGTCAAATGGCATCAACTGCCGCCGCTAAATCTCCACGCATGTAGGTGGAGGCTGGACAGGTTCGGGTGGAGGACCGTCCCCTGCTGCTGCGACAGAAGATCCTCCTGAAGAGGCAGTCGTATCGGGGGATCGATGGACATACTGAGTAGCTCGGGATACCAGCACCTTCGTGCCCAATCCGGAGCCACCAAGATGACTTGGGCCCGGTCGCGCCTGATCTTCTTCAGCACTCTGGGCAGAAGTGGTATAGGCGGAAAGGCCTACAACATACCGCAACTCCACTCGCGACGAAAAGCGTCTCCGACCGAGTGCCGTCTTGGAAACTCCAACGCGCAGAACTGCTGACATTGCGCGTTCTCTTCGGTGGCGAATAGATCTAACCAAGGCTCTCCCCACTGCAGAAAGAGACCTTGCGCCACGTCCGAGTTCAGACGCCATTCGTGATGCATCATGCACCGGCGGCTGAGTTCGTCCGCTCTGGCGTTCAGAGAGCCCGCCAGATGTTGAACCACTAGGGTGATGCCCTGGTGTTCCAGCCATGTCCAGAGGCGCAGGGCCTCCTGACAAAGGGTCCACGACCCCACCCCGCCCTGTTTGTTGCAATACCACATGGCGGTGGTGTTGTCTGTAAACACCTGCACAACACTTCCCCAGACAGAGGGAAGGAAGGCTTTCAGTGCAAGTCAGATCGCCCTCAGCTCCAAAAGATTGATATGGAGCCGAGTCTCCGCCGGAGACCAGAGTCCTCTGATCTCCGCCTCTCCCATATGGCCCCCCCATCCCAGGAGGGACGCATCCGTCACTACCACGTGCTCCGGTTGGGGAAGGGAGAGGGATCTGCCGCTGACCCAATCGCGATTCGTGAGCCACCACTGCAGCTGTTTCGCAGTGCCCTCCGAGATCAAGACGTGGTCAGACAGGTTGCCTCGATGCTGGGCCCACTGAAACTTCTGGTCCCACTGCAGAGCCCGCATCCGCCATCTGGCGTGAGGTACTAACAGGATGCAGGAGGCCATCAACCCCAGAAGCCGCAGCACCAACCTGACAGAAACCCAGGACAAAGGCCGGAAGATGGGAATCAGGGCTCGAATGTCCAGGACCCGCTGTCCAGGCGGATAGACCCGGAACTGCGCCGAATCAAGATCCGCCCCTATGAAAAGGAGCTTTTGGGAGGGACTCAGGTGCGACTTCGGCACATTGATGGAGAACCCCAGCGAATGCAGGAGGTCTACCGTAGTCTGGAGGTGGGAGACGACTTGCTGGGGCGAGCCCGCCTTCAACAGCCAGTCGTCGAGATAGGGGAAGACTGGGACCCCTGATCTGCGCAGATGAGCTGCGACCACCGCCATCACTTTCGTTAACACCCGAGGGGCACTTGTGAGGCCGAAGGGGAGCATGGTGAACTGGAAGTGCTCCTGACCCACCGTGAACCACAGGTAACGCCGGTGGGCCGGCAGGACGGGGATGTGGAAATAAGCGTCCTGCAAGTCCAACGCTACCATCCAGTCTCCAGGGTCTAGGGCAGCAAGAACCTGAGCTAAAGTTAGCATCTTGAACCGTTCCTTCCGGAGGAAGGCGTTCACGCTTCTGAGATCCAAGATCGGGCGTAGGCCCCCTTTGCCCTTCTTGGGAACCAGAAAGTAGTGGGAATAGCAACCACGACCTACTTCTGGACCAGGAACGTGCTCGACGGCCTCTTTGGCCAAGAGGGCCGAAACCTCCTCCCGGAGAAGATGCAAATGATCCCCCGACATACAGTGGTTCTGCGGTGGCATGGCTGGAGGGGTCGTCTCGAAGGGGAGGGAGTAGCCCCTTCCGACGATTTGCAGCACCCACCTGTCCGAAGTGATGGAGCGCCAGTGGAGCAGGTGATGGCGAACTCTGCCCCCCACTGGCGTTGAATGGGCCTGAAAGCTCGGACTAGGAGGGCTTTGAGGCGGATGCTGCCGGGGTGGATGTGGACTGACCGGCACGTTGTCCTTCAGAACCACCTCGGCGGAAACCACGTCCGCGACCGCGTGCAGGTTGGTTCTGCGGCCGGTGGCTGGGCGGACGGGAGGAGGCACCCCTTCCTTGGCCACGAAAGTGGCGAAAGGCGGAAGTTTGCGGCCGCGGGGCCGAAAGACCCAAGGACTTGGCCGTGGCCCAGGAGTTCTTGAACCGGACCAGCGCACTGTCCGCCTTCTCGCCAAAAAGGCGAGTGCCATCGAAGGGCATGTCCATGAGGGAGCTTTGGACATCCCCTGAAAACGGCGTGGACCTCAGCCAGGCGTGACGCCAAAGCGCCACCGTGGTGGAAATCGCCCGACCCAGCAAGTCCGTGGTGTCTAGTCCACATCTAATGGCATGCCGCGCTGCATCTCGCCCGTTAGCAAGTGCTTGGGTGAGTTGCTCCCGGGCCTCCTCCGGGCACAAGGGCAGCACGTCCTCCACCGTATCCCACAGCGAGTGGGAATAACGGTCCAAAAGGCAAGCGGTATTTAAAGACCGCAGTCCCAAACTCAGGGACGAAAAGGAATATGCTACTTACCAGTATGCATCTGTTCTTGGCATGTAGAGCTGCAGAGTTGTACACTTAGCATAGATCGCCATCTGGTGTTGGGCCCGGATGTTTGCAGTTTGTTTTTCTTCTTGGACAGTCTTTGGAAGTCACGAGTTTGGTGACTCCTCCTTCGGTCCGTACTGCGCATGGGCTTCGGCTCCATCCTCAGATTGTTTTTCGCCAACAGGGAAATGATGGAGCGTAGTAATAACAGTGAGAAACCCATGTGTTGTATCTAAATAAGATGTACTGGAACGGATACAGGTAGCCGGGGAGGCGGGTGGGCGTGTACAACTCTGCAGCTCTACATGCCAAGAACAGATGCATACTGGTAAGTAGCATATTCCGTTCGAGGCATATGAGCTGCAGATTGTACACTTAGCATAGATTATATAGCAGTACCCAACCTTAGCGGCGACCACCGGTATCTGTTGCAGTGGTTTGAAAAAGTGTCTTTAGTACAGCCTGGCCCACCCTAGCTTGCTGCTTGGAATGCACATCTACACAGTAATGTTTTGTGAAGGTGTGCGGTGTAGACCATGTGGCTGCCTTGCAGATGTCATCTAAGGGTATATTCCCTAGAAAAGCCATAGAAGCCCCTAACTTTCTTGTAGAGTGGGCTTTAGGGGGAACAGATAATGTTCTCTTTGCCTTTTGATAGCAAATTTGTATGCATTTTACAATCCACCTAGCTATCCCTGATTTTGAAATGGGGTTGCCTTTATGTGGTGGAGAGAAGGAAACGAACAATTGTTTAGTCTTCCTGAAGGGTTGCGTTCTTTGTATGTAGTATAGTAACGCCCTTTTTACATCAAGCGTGTGTAAGGCCCTTTCTGCAACAGATTGGGGTTGCGAAAAGAAGACAGGTAATTCCACTGATTGATTGAGGTGGAAGGGGGAAATGACTTTGGGCAGAAACTTCGGATTTGTGCGAAGTATGACCTTGCTGTGATGCATTTGTATGTAGGGTTCCTGTATGGTGAACGCTTGTATTTCACCAACCCTTCTAAGGGAAGTGATAGCTACAAGGAAAGCTGTTTTCCAGGTGAGAAACTGTAGCTCACATTTGTGCATTGGTTCGAAGGGCGGACCCATTAGACGTGTAAGAACCAAATTTAGATTCCATACAGGGGAAGGTGGTGCCCTGGGAGGAATTACTCGTTTAAGGCCTTCCATGAAGGCTTTAATAGCGGGCACTCTGAAGAGTGATAAATGCTGCCTGTTTTGTAGATAGGCAGCGATCGCTGCTAGGTGTAGGCGTATGGATGAATATGCCAGGTTACACCTGTGAAGATGGAGCAGATAGCATATTATGTGCTGTATGGATGCATCTAGAGGGTTGATTGTATTGTTACGGCAGTAAATTACAAATCTTTTCCACTTTGCGGCATAGCATGCTCTAGTGGTAGGACGTCTGGCTTCCATGATGATGTTCATGCAATCAGGGGGAAGGTTAAGGTATCCGAATTCTAGGATTTCAGGAGCCAGATCGCCAGGTTGAGCTGAGCTGGGTCCGGGTGCCTGATTTCTCCATGGTTCTGGGTTAGGAGGCATGGGGATAGATGCAATTTTTGATGTGGTACCACTGACAGTTGTAGTAGCGTGGTGTACCACGGCTGCCTGGCCCACGTCGGAGCTACCAGAATGAGTGTGAGGGAGTGCTGTTGTAGCTTCCTGACCACTAATGGAATTAGTGGGAGAGGTGGAAAGGCGTATGCAAATCTGCCTGACCAGTTCATACATATCGCATTGCCCTTGGACAATGGGTGTGGGTATCTGGCGGCGAAGCTTGGGCATTTTTTGTTTTCGTGGGTGGCGAAGAGGTCTATCTGAGGATGCCCCCACTGTTGGAAGAATGGGTGAAGAACTTGTGGATGCAGTTCCCATTCGTGTAGTTGTTGTGTTTGTCTGCTGAGCAGATCTGCCATGGTGTTTTGTACGCCTGGAACGTGCTGTGCCAGGAGAAAGATGTTTTGGGGAATTGCCCATCTCCATATGCTCTGGGCTAAGCGGGAGAGCTGGGGAGAGTGTGTCCCCCCCTGTTTTTGTATATAATACATCGCAGTCATATTGTCTGTGCGAATGAGGACTGCTTTGCCCGAAATCTGTTTTTGGAAAGATTTTAGGGCTAGAAAGATCGCCAAGAGCTCCAGGTGGTTGATGTGGAGCGATTTTTGCTGTGGCGTCCATAGACCTTGCATGGTGAGGTGTAGGAGGTGCGCTCCCCAGCCGGAGAGCGATGCGTCCGCTGTTAGAATCACCTGAGGAACCGGGTCCAGGAACGGCCGCCCTTTGGAAAGGTTTGTGGTGTTCCACCACTGCAGAGAGTGATGTGTGCGGCCGTCCACCAACACCAGATCCGTCAGCTGACCCTGGGCCTGGTTCCACTGTTGTGCTAGGCACTCTTGAAGTGGACGCATGTGGAGTCTTGCATGGGGCACTATGAAGATGCAAGACGCCATCATTCCTATGAGCTTCATAAACACTCTTGCTGGAAGAGAGTGTTGAGGAAGGAATGTTTTGCGTAAGGCTTGAATGCTTGTGATTCTGGCTGAGTTTGGATAGGCAATACCCTTGGAGGTGTCTATAGTGGCCCCGAGATATTGCTTTGTGTGAGATGGTATGAGGTGGGACTTTTGGTAGTTCACCGTGAAGCCTAGCTGGTGGAGCAGTTGGATGGTGCTGTTTGTATGCTGCACACATTGGTCGTAGGACGCGGCTTTTATCAGCCAGTCGTCCAGGTAAGGGAAGACGTGAATGTGTTGACGTCTGAGGTGTGCTGCTACTACTGCTAGGCATTTGGTAAACACCCGCGGTGCGGTGGTGACCCCGAAGGGGAGAACCGTGAATTGGTAATGTTGCCCGTCCACCACGAACCTGAGGTATTTCCTGTGAGAGGGGTGTATTGGAATGTGAAAGTATGCGTCTTTCAGATCCAAGGTTGTGAGAAAGTCTCCCTGGCAGAGGAGTGGGAGGACTTGCTGTAGGGTGACCATGTGAAAATGGTCTGAGTGTATGTAGGCATTTAGAGGCCGGAGGTCGAGAATGGGTCTGAGGGTCCCGTCTTTCTTTGGTATTAAGAAATATAGGGAGTAGACCCCTAGATTTTGTTGATTGACGGGGACCTGCTCTATAGCGTGTTTTTGGAGGAGTGAGAGTACCTCTTGTTTGAGCAGTGTGGAATGTTCTTGAGACATTGGACGGTGCCTTGGTGGGATATTGGGTGGGGTAGATGTTAGTTCGAGACAGTACCCTGACCGAATGATTTGGGTTACCCATTTGTCCGATGTTATGGACTCCCATACGTGGATAAAGTTTTGTAGTCTGCCCCCGACCGGAGTGGAATGGTCTGGGGGGAGCGGAGGGGAGTCATTGTGCGGGGGGGGGTGGCAGAACGGGTGTTGTTGGTTTTGCCCCTGCCCTTATTGTTGTTACCCGTGTAACCACCTCTCTGATTGCCCTTTGAAAAGGTATTTTGAGGAGGGGACTTGTAGGAGGTAGAGGCGTTATCGGTGGAGGAGCCTCTGCCTGTGCCACGAAAGGACGAGCGTCGAAAGGAACGTTTGGAGGCTTGTGTTTGGAGTGCCCCCATAGACTTTGCTGTGTCTGTGTCTTTCTTCATCTTTTCGAGCGCTTCGTCTACCTTTGGCCCAAAGAGTGTTTCCTGGTCAAAGGGGTGATTGAGTATGGATGCCTGGACTTCAGGCTTGAAACCTGAGATCCTGAGCCAGGCGTGGCGACGAAGCAGGACACTGGTATTTATGGCCCTAGAAGCAGTGTCGGCTGCATCGAGGGCACACTTAATGGAGGTGTTTGTAATTAGTTTACCCTCCTGTATCAGGTCATGAGCCTTGTGCTTGTATTTTTCTGGAAGGTGCTGCATAAGAGCCTCTAGTTCGTCATAGTGTGCTCTATCATATCGCGCAAGCAGTGCTTGTGTATTTGCAATGCGCCACATGTTTGCAGCTTGGGAGGCGGTGCGTTTACCAGACGCGTCCAGAAGTTTAGATTCTTTGTCTGGCGGTGGGGCATCTCCTGAGGATTGGGAGTTAGCCCGCTTTCTAGCTGTGGAGACAACTAGGGAATCTAGGGGAGCAGGGCCCTTGATGTAAGCAGGGTCTGTGGGTGCCGCCTTATACTTCTTCTCTATTCTAGGGTTCAGTACTCTGGCTCTGACAGGGTCTTTGAAAACCTCTGTAGCGTGCTTGGTGACACCCTTAAGCATGGGTAAAATAGCAGTGGATTTGTCTTGTATATCAAATGTATCCAGTAGGAAGTCTTCTTCTACTGGTTCACTGTGCATGTCCACCCCATGGTAGTGTGCTGCTCTCTGCACTAAATGGTGAAACCCTAAGGAGTCCTCTGGAGGAGACGGTCTTGATGGGTATAAGTCGTCCTGAGGTACATTGGGTATATCAGGGTTATTGTAATCCTCCCATGGATCTGGGGTCCCTGGTGGAGTGGGATCCATTGGGGCGTCCGCCGGGTAATTGTCCGGATCCCCATCATCCGGATCTGGGGATGGGGTCGGATCGTAGTGAGGTACAGGTGGCGGAGACCTGTGAGGTGGAGGTGGTGGAGGAGGTGGAGGGGGTAGGGGAGGCGGTAGTGGGGAGGGCACTCTGAGGGGAGAAGTAGCAGAGTCCTTCCTTTTGGGTGGAGGAGGAGGAGCCGGAGCATCAAGGCGTCTTTTCTTGGTAGTTAAAGTCAAAAGCCCAGTCTTTGGATCTTTGGACAAAGTCTTTTGTAAAGGGTCTGGTGTAAACAGAGCCAATGGTGTCGAGTCGTCTGTCGGCACCGGTGATTTCGGAACCGGGGGTTTCGATGGTCTGTGTGCGCCATGCTTTTTTTAGGTCTCCGGGTGTTTCGGCGCCGAATGATGTTTCGGCGCCGGAGCATCGGTGCCGACAGATTTGTGTTTGTGTTTGGTCGGCACCGAGTGTCCAGGCTTCGGCACCGGTGGTTTCGGAGTCGAGCTGGATTTTGCAGTCTTCGGTGCCGGATGCTGTTTTTCGGCACCGGGTGTCGGCTGGCTCGATCCCGAGCTGCCATGAGACTTTGGGAGCTTCGACACCGGGCCCGAAGGTGGGGTGATCGAAGTTTTGGTTTTGGTTTTGCCCAGGCCGGCAGGCGAGGGAGTAACCTGAGTCTCTTTGGTTTTCGGCGTGGGGGTAGGAGGGGGCATATTACTCACGGCCCGCTGCGCTGGTGTAATGTCCTCCACGTCGGAGTCGTCGGCCTCGGAAGCGCTGACGACGTCTTCCTCCTGCTCGGTGTGTGTTTGCCCCGAAGCTTCGGCGTCGTCTCCGAAGATGTCCGGTGGAGCTGCAGAGGATGAGTGCGCCATGGTGCGTCGAGCTCTTCGATCTCGGATGGTCTTCTTCGATCGAAAAGACTTGCAGGCGGGGCAGTCTCGGGCCTCGTGTTCGGGAGAGAGGCAAAGGTTACACACCTGATGGAGGTCGGTGTGGGGAAATTTAGACCCACATTTTGGGCACTTTTTGAACGGAGTCCTTTCCATCGGCCGGGACCGGAGTCGCGGAGGGCCCGAAGGCCGGTGTCGATGTACGGGATGGAGAAAGTGCCGCTTCGAGAGATGAAGATGATGAAGGAACTCGAAGAATCGAGGATTTTCCGTCGAGGCTGGAACCGTAGAAGTTCGAAGCCGGAGCACGAAGTATCACATCCGAGCCCGATGGCGGAAAAAAACAATCTGAGGATGGAGCCGAAGCCCATGCGCAGTACGGACCGAAGGAGGAGTCACCAAACTCGTGACTTCCAAAGACTGTCCAAGAAGAAAAACAAACTGCAAACATCCGGGCCCAACACCAGATGGCGATCTATGCTAAGTGTACAATCTGCAGCTCATATGCCTCGAACCAGTTTCTTGCCAAACTGCTCCAACCTCTTGGATTCCCTATCCGGAGGAGCTGACAGGAAGGAGGATTGGGAGGTTGAGCCCTGGATAACCAGGCTCTCGGGGGTGGGGTGGTGGTAGAGGAATGTGGGGTCGCCCTGAGCAGGGCGGTGGCGCCGGGCAACGTTCCTGTCCACAGGAGGGACTGTGGAGGGCTTGGACCAAGTGCCCTGGTGTGAGAAAGTGCCATCTTTCTTGCCTGGTATGCCCCCACGTTTTGCTGAATTGCTGAATGTACTTTGAATGAGTGTGCCCTGGACTCCTGCCAATCAGGTGCCCAGGGCCTATGTTCCTTCCCTAAAACAAAAAAAAACCAAATTGGCAACCCTTGGCCACATGTCAGCCCCTAGTAAATGGTACTCTAAGTACCCAGGGCTTTGTGACCCAGGAAGGCCTCTAAGAGCTGCAGCACTCATTGTGCCACTCTTAGAGGCCCTGTACCCTTACACACACACACTGCCTTTGCAGGCTGAGTGTTTGGGTGAAAGACCAAAACAAAGTCGACATGGCACACATCCCTGTGTGCCATGCCCATCACATACACTGCCAGGGCATACATCAGTCACCCCTCTAGCTGGGTGCCTTATGCCAATGGTGTGGGCACAGGAGCAAGAGCCCTGTGCCCCTACAGTGCCGAGGTCCATCCCTGAGCCCTGTAAGTGCAGTGCTGCCATTTAAAGAGTACATGGTGCTGGGAGCTCATCAAACACGAGCTCCACAGCACCATAATGGCAACACTAAAGACTGCGAAGTTTGGTATCAAACTTCTCAGCACATTAAACCCACACTGATGCCAGTGTGGGATTTAATGTACCCAGCACCCCAGAGTGCATCTTAGAGGTGCCCTCTCGAACCTAACCTACAAATCCATGTCTGCTCTGAGGCTGCCTAGGCTGCCACCCAGCAGACATGTTGCTGGACCCCTGGGTAGGAGAGCCCCTGCTCTCCTGGTCCTGCAACAATGCACATCCTGGGCGAGGTGCTAAATCTCCTCCCCCAGGATGGGCAGGGGGAAGCTTCAAAGGCATGCCGCCTCTGTGAGTTTCCCCAGGCCCCTGCAACCCCCCACTCTGGCGGGACGCTTTGGCCGGCAACCCCAAATAAGGACAGGGGATGTGCCAGCCTGCCAACCCCACCCCTCAGGTGGGAGAGGCGAGGTGAAGCACATCTCCAGGCTCTCGCCATCTTGAAGATGGGGAGCCCTTCCCTATCAGGATTAGGCTACAGCCCCCCTCCCACAGGAGAGAGGCAGGATAGGGGGTGTACCCACCCCAGGACGGGGACCCATTGGTCCCTGCCCTTCACCTACCTGTAACGCCCCTAAATCTAGTATTTGGGGGCACTCTGAACCTTCCTTCCCCAGATTCCGAAATTACAAGAAGAGCAAGAAGAGCAAGAAGAAAAGAAGACCTGCCCTGCAGCTGCGAAGGAGAGGGAGACACAAACTGCTTTGGCCCCAGCCCTACAGGCCTGTCGACCTCGAACCTGCTCCTGCTCCAATCCCGGCATCTCTTGTGGCCAGCAACCTCAGAAACCCCAGAGGACCTGGCTACCTTTGAACTCTGATTCCCTGGGACTCCCATGAGTAGAGGCTCTACTCAGAAACTACATTTCACCCCTGGCAGCAGCCCGGAACCGCGAACCCAGCCCACTGTGCACCAGCCAAGCCTGGCCCGTGCCAGAGTGAACTAAACCCACGAGGACGACCCCACGGCGACTGTGACCGAGTCCGGCACCCAAGGGCCCCCCTCGACAATCCTGAAGAAGCCTGCAGCCTCAGACCAGTGTGCCACCCCAACCGCGATCAACAGAGGGTAAGATTTTCCGACACCAAAAGGCACCCCAGCACCCGGCGCCCCACGGCCCTCTGTGTCCAATCCCGGGGTACCTTCCTATCCTCCAACTACCCAACTTACCTCTCGAAGTGGTGGTGGCACCTGAAGAGTCCTTGTCCCCGAGCTTGCAGTCTTTTTCCTAACCAGAGATTTCCCATTGACTTCCATTGAGCGCCCGAAGGCTCAAAAGCACTCTGCATCCAGCCGCCCGAGTGGCCCTGGCAGTGAAAACTCTATTCCTTCCTACTTCCCCACTTGCCCTGAGTAAGTGACCAGGAGCTCAGCTCCCACCGCCGCGTGGCTTGCCAGTCAGCAGCCACCAAACAAGGCCCACCTATCCCTCATAGGATAACATTGGGCCTAACTCTCTCTGCACCCGGCCGCCCTAGAGCCGCTGAGAGTGAACCAACTGTACCTACCTGACCCTGGGAAACCCCAGAGTCTGGGCCCAGAACCTCAACTCTGCCAGTCGAGTACTTACCCTTGAACCACAATCTCTATTTTCCTCATAGGGTAACATTGACTGACTTTTTCTTGAAATTTCTTTTTAGTGTGTACTTTTCAAATCTTCAAATATTCACTAAAAATCAGCCAAGTGGCAAAAACGAATTTACTCACCTGTTCCTAGGTGAACTCCCAGTGCTGGATCTTGGTGCCCAGCACTGACTCTGAAAAATCTCTACAACTGTACTTACCCTTTAACCCAATTTTCTTCCATAGGAAACCATTGTCTGTGTTTCTGTGAAATTTCTTCTAAGTGTCGATTTCTGCAATCTTTAAATATTCTTCAAAAATCGTATAATATCTGAAAACGCAATTGCTTACCTGTTTTGGATAAAGGTCCCAGTACTGAGTCTAGGCACCCAGTACTGGATTACAAAAGTAACGAGAACGTAACATCTCCTGTCGAGAAAGTATTTTTAATTCCAAGTGTTGGTTCCAAAATAAAACAAGCATATATTTGTTATATATAAACCTTTGGCCTAGAGTTCAGTTATTGAGTGTGTGAGACCATTTGCTGACTGAGGGTGTACGGCAAATGCTTTACACTGTCCTCTGATACTGCCTTACTGCTCGACCAGGCTACCACTTTAGAGAGTAAGGTTATATCTAACTTTAACCTCCGTTAAACCCTTGGGGTCTGTGGACTCTGTACACCCTGTACCTATTAAGGAACAGTATAAACAGAGCCACTTTCTCACACCTGGAGAACGTCAATGAGGGCCTCATTAAACTGCAGCAGAGGCTAAGTGGAGCTTGCTGTCGGTTGAAGGACCTTGGTGAGGACGTTAGTCCTCACAGCCACAGCAGGCAACTCGAGCCCTAGGGCTTCGGCCGCCTTGCGCAGCACCACAGAAAAGGCTGCACCTTCCTCTGAGGCCACAGTCGGAGGAGAGATGAATCCAGCGTCTGGAGAGGTATCCAAACCGCTGGCGTCCCCCAATTCCTCTGCCCAGTCCTGAGACAAGTGGGCCTGTTCAACCAGAGCCCTTCCCAGTCGCCCTCATCATCCGATTCCTGGTAGACAGGAGGAATGATCGGAGCCGGACGGTGGATGAAGCGGTCACCCATCGGCGCCGGGTCCGGAATAGGGCTAAACTGAGGCTCGATGCCGTGCGGGGACGGCGTCAGGGGCGGAACCGGTGTCGGCAGAGGAGGCGTCGTGAGGTCGACCGGCACCGGCAGAGATCCAGGCCTGGATCCCTCGGGGACCTGCGGAGCCTTCAGCACGCAAGGTCTCCCAGTCAACCCTGCGGGGCCCAAAGGCGCGCCGGCAGGCGTCGACGGCGGAGCCAGATTCCTCATTGCCGAGAGGAAGGCACTGACCTCTGCCGGAGTCGCGTCAGTCCCAGGGACCGGAGGGTATGGGGACGAGCGCGGCTCCTGCAGCTCCGACGGAGCCGCGGGGGTGGAACCACCCGGACCTTCGGCCGGGTCGCGTGAGCAGCGAGGGGAGCTTTAAGAGCGAGGACGCCGCTTGGACTTCTTAGAATGTTTGGAGTGACGGGACTTACCCGAAGATCCCGACGAGCGATGTCGATGGCTGCGGCTCCACGAACGGTCCTTGGACCTCCTCCTGGACCGGGACCGAGAGCGACGCGGAGCCGAGTGTCGAAGCACGAGCAGCTTACGGGACCGCTCCCGCCTAGCCTTCGACGTCAAGGCCTGACAGTCGGGGCACGACTCCGCGTCATGGTCGGCCCCCAGGCAGTACAGGCACCGGCGATGGTGATCCGTTCCCGACATCAGTCGGTGACAGGAGTCACAATGCTTGAATCCAGGCATCCTACCGGCACCAGATGTCGAGTCGAGTAACCAAAAGAGGTCAAAAAGTTAGTCAAAAAGTGACTAGGGGTAAGCTCTTCCCGGATCGGCGCTTACTGGCGCGGAAAAAAGAAGAACTGACGTCAGCGCGCGAGGGCGGCGTCTAAGTACTCAGACGACGTCATTCCGGCGCACGACGCCAACGACGGACGCGGAGCCGCAGACGACGCCTAGCGACGCGCAAGGGGTATTGCTACAAAAATCTTTCCGGATCCAGTCTGACGCCTGGGGATATTCTAAGGTGAGGAATCTAACTAACGTGTTTCTTTCAGATCCAACTGACCGCGAAGGGAAGGGAGAAAGGCCTTGAGCGCCAAACGTATCGCCCGCAATTCCAGAAGATTGATGTGAAGCAACCTTTCCTCTGGAGACCAAAGACCCTTGATCTCCAGATCCCCCAGATGCGCACCCCACCCTAAAGTGGATGCATCCGTTATTACTGTGGCCACCGATGGAGGAAGATGGCAGGGCTTTCCTTGAGACAGATTGCCCTCCACGCTCCACCAAGACAGATCAGCCGCAGCTTCTCCGGAGATCCTCACAGACTCCCTGAGATCTCCTTTGTGCTGATACCACTGTCTGCGGAGGCACCACTGGAGCGCCCTCATGTGCAGCATGCATGGTTGACCAACAGAATGCAGGAAGCAAACATACCGAGCAGGCGAAGGACCTTCAGGACTGGAACAACCGCTCCATTGCAAAATAAAGGAATCATTTCCTGTATGTCGAGAATCCTTTGAGGAGGAGGGAATGCTCGACACACAGTAGTGTCCAGTACCGCACCTATAAACAGGTTGCGCTGAGAGGGCACCAGGTGAGATTTGGGCACGTTTATCAAGAAACCCAATTTGAACAACAACTGCGTTGTATCCTGCAGATGATGTAGCACCTTCTCTGTCGTCCAGTTAGGGGAAAACGGAAATCCCCGACCTTCTGAGATGGGCTGCCACCTCTGCCATCACCTTCGTGAAGACTCGGGGTGCAGTAGAAGGACCGCAAACTGATAATGTTGCGACCCTACCGTAAACCGGAGATACTTCCTGTGCAACTACAGGATGGGGATGTGGAAATACGCATCCTGCAAGTCGATCGACACCATCCAGTCCTCCTGATTCAGCGCTTGAAGAACCTGCGCAAGGGTGAGCATCTTGAACTTCTCTTGCTTCAGATAAAGATTCAAGATCCTGACGTCCAATATCGGACGCAATCTGCAGTCCTTTTTCAGAATCAGGAAATACCGGGAGTAGCATCCCTAACCCCTCTCCTGCTCTGGAACCACTGCTATCGCACCTTTCTGTAGTAACTTCAGGACTTCCTCCAGTAGGAGAAGACGGTGGTTCTCTGAGCAAGCCACTTGACAAGGAGGGAATTCCCGAAAGGGAAGGGCGTACCCATTTTCTACAAGATATAGAACCCAAAGATCTGTAGTAACAGATTCCCAATCTTGTAGAAAATGGGTAAGCCGGCCCCCCACAGGACCAACATGATCCAGAATGGCGGATCTAGGGCTGCTTTGCGGTGGAAGGCGGGGCTGAGGAGGAAGAAGAGGAGGAGGAGAGTTGACGGCCACGTGAGCGACCCCTGACTACCTCTGTACCCCTTATACAGAGAGCTCTGCTGTTGTTGCTGATGTTGCTGTTGGGTCTGCCTGTATGAACGAAAGGTTGCCCTTCCGAAAACTCTATCTTTTAAACGATCCCCTTGACTGGGATTGAAGGCCCAAAGACTTAGCCGTAGCCTAGCTTTCCTTAAAACGTTCAAGTGCAGCATCTGCCTTTTTGCCAAATAGTCCAGAGCCATCAAAAGGCAAGTCCAACAGCGTTGATTGCACATCAGGGGAAAACTCGGAAGACTTAAGCCACGCACCCCTCCTAGTGGCAACAGAAGACCCCATGACTCTTGCCACTGAATCCGCTGTGTCCAGTCCACTTTGCATCACCCGACGTGCTGCTGCCTCGGCATCCGTCAAGACCTCATTAAAGCCAACCCTATCCTCCTCAGATAGTTTTGGAGCCAGTTTCTTTGCAGAATCCATGAGCTCATGAATGTAGCGTCCCAAAAGGCAAGTGGCATTTGTAGATTTAAGGGCCATGCTGGCCGATTAAAAGACCTTTTTGGCCAACTGATCTAGTTTTTTAGCTTCTCTGTCACTTGGGACCTGAGGAAACGCACCCTTTGATTTCCCTGAACAAGCAGCCTGAACCACCAGGCTTTCAGGCGACAGATGTGAAGTTAAAAACTCTGGGTCCCCTGGAGCTGCCCTATACCTCCTGGCAACTGTTTTAGAAACTGCAGGAGCAGAAAAAGGCTTACGCCACACCTCCATCACAGGATCTATAATGGCCTCATTAAAGGGCAACAATGGTTCTGAAACCGTAGTAGGAGAATGCAGTACCTCCGTTAGAATGTTTGACTTGAATTCAGTAGTAGGCAGTGTGAGAAGTTGGCCTGATATATGATGGCACTAGTTCTAGTGTACACCTTGTATCAGTCCAAACAACCCTTATGGTGATTGGTTGTAAAGTCAACCTTATAGACCAGCTATCCTAGTGGTAGCATGGACAAGAGCAGCCTTAGGCTAAACTCTGTATGGCATGTGAAGCCAGCTGTTATACCATTTGCAATCCCTTAAATACCAAATGAAAGGACACCACAACAGATATATATGAAAATAGAATGTATTTATTCTAGTCAAAATACCCTCAGCACTCTTTATGAGATTCGAGGTAAGTACAACACAGTCTTATTTAAGCATATATAAGTCACACAGGTAAGTAATACAGTTAGGCCCTAGGGGCCACGCAAACCATATACTAAGTAAGTGGTATAAGGACCACTGTCACAAACACAGGTTAGGCCTAGGGAATCGCTGGGGCTGTACTATACTACCAGTTACTAGGCAGTGGGAGGCCCACGAGATTCGGGTGCAGAGTGGAAACACTCACGCGTAATGCGTTAAAGTTGATAGAAATAGTGGTGTTTAGAAATAAAGAGTTTTAGGACACTTCAGAAAGAGCTAGGAGTTAGAGACTTGGAAACTAGACTCTAGGCTAGTCAATACCCTTGTGAGTACCGGAGTACTCAGTTTACCTAGCCCACGGGCTGCGGGTGCATAGGTGTGAACTTGCGTCGGGTTTCGTCGTCGACTCCTATAGATGCCTAAAGAAACGGTGCTGACAGGCAGTCAGTGAGGAGTGTCCGGTGGATTCCAAGGTTGGAATTAAGAAGGAGGGTACCTGCAAGCAGAGGGGACAGAGTCTAGGTCACCAGCCAGGAGCCGGGAAGGAACCAGGCGATGTCGTGAAGATGCAGGTGAAGAGGTGAAGCTTGTCGCAGCAGACACGGGTACCAGGAGGCGTCGAGGACGACCAGAACCAGGAGGCTAGCTGTCCCACGAGGGCTCTTGCTGTTGGCGGCGTCGTTGTCGAGTGCGGACCCAACAAGCCTTGGCAAGCGCAACCCACGCAGGATGAAGGATTCGCTTCTGTTGCAGACCAGGAAGGCCTGAGGTGCTTCTCTTTCCCAGGGAAGCAAGGGCCAGTCTGGAGGAGCCAAACCAGCGGTGGAAAGTTAAGGGTTCGTCGTCACTGAGGCTACTAGCCAACGGGCCAGTAACCGGACAGACATGTCGAGCAGGGAAATGCAGAAGGGCCCCACGCAGAACTCGTGGAGTGTGGAGGGCTGATCTTCGGTGCAGATGGTGCTCGGAGTTGGGGCTTCTCAATCCCCAGAGCACAACTTCGAGGATGCCTCAGAAGCTGCGCTGGAAGCTAGTAGCCAATTTTCCCAGGTAGCCGGACCCACGTCTCTCGTCGCCTCCACGGATCTCAGCTTTGCTGTGGATGTGGATCAGGGTCGGAGAAGTCTGGAAGTCAAGGCGCTGGTCGGGCTCTGCAGTCGGTTCCTCGTAGAACTTGGGCAAAGCAAACGGCAGGTCGCTTGGTGGTGCCCGTTTGCACAGGGTGGCCACTCCTTGGCCACAAGGGAGATTCTTCAGTCTTCTTCCGTAGTCGAATGTCGAAGGTCCAGAGTTTCTGTTCAAGTTGCAGTTTTTCAGGATAATCCAAAGTCCTAGGGACTCAGCTCCCACTCTTATACTAATCTGGGGGGCTGGGTTACCTGCTAGGTCCCTCCTATGGGTGGGACCAGGGAGGGGGGTGGTTACACCCCCTTCCTTTTGTCCAGTTTCGCGCCAGGACTGGGGCTGGAGTGCCCCAGCACCGGTTTGAAGCGGACTATGCATGGGACACCTTGTGTGCCCCAGGCAGTGTCTCGTTTCTTTCATCCCTCCCTGCCCCAATACACTTAGTCCTGTCTGGGGTGGTGCTAGCACCTCCCAAGGCAGGAAACCTATTGTCCAAGCCTCCCTTGCTGGAAGGACTCCCAGCAGCAGGAGGCCAGACTTGTGTCTGTGGCAGCAGCATCCATTTTGTGATGCTGAGGCTCTGGTTAACTTTAACCCGGTAGTAGGTCTTCAACATGTCTTCTCCCTCTAGAAGGGAGGAATACTATCCTCATCGCCAGAAATGGTGTGGGGGTAGTATTCCAAAGTGTTAGACACCTTACACGACATGTGATGATAAAGCCAAACTATAGTTACCATAACCGCGAGGATTATAAGGCACTTTAAGAGTATATGGTAGGCGATATCATAGAACAGCTATAAGGACATGGTTCCGAAAGCTGCAGACAGGCTCAGCTCATGCTAGAGCACCACCTCACATGTTACCAAGCACTCTGCCTTCAGGATTGTTAAGGCCTGCCATAGGAGTGACTGAAAGGTTACCCATTTGTCTATATAAGACAGGTATAGGAATACTATACCTAAGCAAGGGGTGATTATACGACCTTGCCCCAGCTGAGTGATCAGCCAGTTGTGTCATGATGGGAGGCCAGCCAGGGGTGGCATAATACATGCTGCAGCCCCTGGTAGGTCTAGGGTACACCTATGCCCTGGGTACCTAAGGTACACTGTACAGGGCTCTATAAAGTGATCCTTACCAATTGGGTCATGTACCTAAAGTACATAGTATGAATTTAGAGAGAGAACAGCTGGGTTGTGGGTCTGATTAGCAGGCCCACAGCGACATCCAAGTCGAAAACCAGTGAAGCAAAAGCAAAAAGTGGGGGTGACCATAGGAAGCAGACCCTACTCTCCTACAGGCAGCTGCAGATCTAACAGCTCAGCTGCCTTCCTTAGGACTGCATGATATGGAGCCACATCCTTTGATGGTTCATCAGAAGGCTGAGTAATTTCCCATTCAGGAGATAAATCCAAGCCACTAGCCGCCTTAAGTTCTTCAAAAACGTCATCAGACTCCACAAGCTCTCCTTCTTCTGCCTCTTCCAAAAGGTACCTTTGCTCATCAAGAACCCTTTGATCCTCCCTCCTAGACTGGATTCGTACAACCGGCGCCGTGATCTAATCCGACGGCGCCGGCGTCGAACGTGGTTCCACAGGAGCAGCCGGCGTTGAGCGAGGTCGAGTCGGCGCCGGTGAAGAAGGAAGCGGCGTCGATGTCCTCGGTGCCGGCAGATGCCAAGACGGCGCCGCCGGGAAAAATGGCATGAAGGGGCCTGCGGATATGCCTGAGGCACTCCCAAACTGAAGGCCATAGGACCCATCGGACCCGAAAGTGCAACAGTGGAGTACATGGCTCTTGAAAATACCCCCTACATTGCATTCAAATAATGCGTGGGGTCCTGACCTGGTCCAGGGAACGCAGGGTACCGATCAGGCATCACCGGACTTGGGCCAACCGGCGCCGAGGGTGGAATTTGTGGGGTCAAAGGCTCACCCGGTGCTTGAAGCATCTCAACCGGAGACGGAGACGGCGCTGGAGCCGGCGCCGGTGAATGAACTGGTGAAGCCACTGGAGAAGAAGGACAGCAGGTGAATCCGGAATGGGTGAGGGAGACACAGAGTCCTTACGGCGTTGAGAAGGTGACTTCGAAGCCGTACTCTTGTCAGAGTGACGTCGAGAAGAATGTCTCCTTTTTGTGCTACTTAGATCTTGAAGCATGCCACGAAGTCTATTTCGACCTCGATCGTGACCTCGTTCTCGACTTCCTCTCTTCTCTTTTTTCATCCTCGTGATGAAGAGTTTCGGCTCTCTTTCCTTGAGAACCTTGGAGCTCATCTTGCGACAGCAAGAGCATCCTTCCACATCATGGTCCGAAGATAAACACCATACACAGTCGCCATGTGGATCCGTGATGGACATATGCTTTCCACATTCACGACAGGGCTTGAACCCCGATTTCTTTGTCGACATTTTCACGAAAAAAGGACAGAGAAATCCAGCAGAAACACAAAGTAACAGTGAAGCTACAGATAGAGATTCCAGAAATCCGTTGGCGTCGACAGCGCGGAAAAAAGGGAACGGACGTCATCACGCCGACGAGGTCTTCTTATGGAGCCGGTGATGTCAGCGGAGCCGTGTCTCTGTGACGTCGTCTTCGACCTCATCGGCGTGGACTGCTACAGTTTGCGAATGTTGCTGGCGCAGGGGATATTCACAAGGTGAGGAATCCATTGGCAGATGTATCCATCAGAAGGGGGCATGGTCAGAGGTGAAGGTGGTTAGTGAACCACACCCTTCGCAGCCAGTCCAGGGATATTAATACGACTTGGGTCTGGTCTTGACTAGTCGCTTTCTCAGAACAAGAGTAATAAAGGGTATGAGGTTAATGCGTAAAACAGCAGGGAGCCCCAGTCCAATTGAAACGCATCCCCCCCCAGTGCTCCCTGCATAGGATACTGGAGGCAGCAGAATTACAGGCAGTGCATGTTCTTGTGAGTGATAAAAAAGGTCTATCTGGTGGGTCCCCCATAACCGGAATATGTGAAGAGCCAATACCGGATGGAGACGCCACTTGTGTTATGCTTAAAAATGCAGACTGTTTGCACGCACATTCAGAACTCCGGCTAAGTGATTTGCTATGATACACACCCTGTAGGAAGCTGGCTCTGTATATACTATACCAAAGTAAGGTATAGTGTGCACAGAGTCCAATGGATCCTCAGAGGCTTACGTAAAGAACACCAATGCTCTCTTTTCTGGTGGTGTGGGGGTATGCTGCGCTTGGGGGGGGGAATTCTTTGGACTTCGAAAAAGTCAAGGCTGTTGGGGGAACCTTCGAGTTGAGGATGCAGGTGGTGTTGTGGAGTCCAGGAGAGGTCACCTTGGTGTGGACTTGAGCTCAGGACTGCTGGCAAACCTTCTTGGGACAGATGGTCTACTTCAACTCAGACTGGAGGCGTCGGGTGCAGAGGTGGGTCCGGAGTTCCAGTTGTGCAGTTCAGTAGGGCACTTGAGTTTGCTTGTTAGTTTCTTTGTGGACAGGGCCGCTTTCCTTGGGAATTCTTAGTCTTTGGGGAAGGCAGTCAGTCCCCCCCAAGGTTTGGAGGTCGCCGGGCCTGCAGGACGTGTCGCTTATTGGAGCAGGTTTCTTCGGGGGATGCAGACAGGCCGGTAGGGCTGGGGCCAAGTCAGTTGTCTGGGGTCATCACTGTTGGTACAGCTTTTTGGTCCTTCTTGAGGTCATAAGGAATCTGAGGATTAAGGTTCAGGGGTGCCCCTTACTACTCAATTTAGGGGCACTACAGGAGCTAGATGTTAGTAGCCTACGGGGCTATTTACTTTTAGGGTGACTACACCCTTTGAATGTCCACTCCTTCTGGGGAGGGAGCATACCCCTATCCCAATTGGCTAAAATCCTCCAAAGCAATATGGAGGATTTTCAAAGGAGGGGGTCACTACAGCTCAGGACACCTGAGAGGTAGATGTGGCTGAGAGGGGTCACACCTCTCCAGCTTACTAATTTTCTGCCGACCAAAGTTGGGGTTGGTCAGTCCGGGGGGCATCTCCACTAGCTGGAGGCACCCTGGCTAACATAACAAAGGGCAGGAAGCCTTTGAGACTTATCGTCCTTCAATGCAGTTTCTGCTTGGGGGTAGGTGTGAAGCACCTCCACCTAGAGCAGGCTTTGCTTCTGATCCACAAGAGAAAAAGACTCATCTCAGGGGGTCAAAGATGTCTAGAGGTGGCAGGCAGGTGCAGACTGGTCAGGCACACACTAGTGGTTTGGTAGGTTTTATGGAGACGCCTCTGAAGTGTCCTCTGAGTGTATTTATTAATTAAATCAACACTGGCATCAGTGTGGGCACATTAATCTGCGATGTTTATTACCAAACATCTTAGGATTTCGTGAAGCCATCATGGAGCTGTGGAACTTGTATTGACAAGCTCCAAGCCCATAAACTCAGTATGGCTTACTATGCACTTTTAATGTCTAAGAATGGACTTTGACACTATAGGGGCATATCTGCTCATGCAGGTATGCCCTCACAAGAGGTATAGAGCACCCTTCCTTAGAGCTGTAAGGCCTGTAGGGGTGACCTACCTATGCCTCTTGCAGTGCTGGCAAACCTGGCATAGAAGATTGTGTGCCAGGTTGACTTTTCACTTTTACCTGCACTAGAAAACGCAGGCTGCAGTGGCAGTGAACATGTGTTTTGTGAGGGGTCTCTTAGGGTGGCATAATACATGCTGCAGCCCTTAGAAACCCTCTCTGGTCACAATGCCCGTTGTACCACTGGTACCTTTAACAAGGGACTTATATGTGGCCCAGAGGTGTGCCAATTGTGGAAACAAAGGTACAGTTTTGGGAAAGAACAGAGGCACTGGGAACCTGATTAGCAGGAACCCAGTGCACATTCAGTCAAAGTTTCATTCAGAGTCAGGCAAAAAAGTGGGGGGTAACCATGCCAAAAGGAGTACTTTCCTACACAGATCATCATCGAAGATCCGCTGCAGTGTCTCTGGAGATCCTGACCGATTGAGATCCCAGTTGTGCTGAAACCACTGCCTGCAGAGGCACCACTGGAGAGCCCTCATGTGCCAGCATGCATGGTTGGCCAACAGAATACAGGAGGCTATCAGACCCAGCAGGTGCAAGACCTTCAGGACTGGAACCAGAGCTCCATTCTAAAACATTGAAATCACACAGCCTGAATGTTCAGAATCCTCGGAGGAGCATAGGCACGATTCACTGCAGTATCCAGTACATCCCCTATGAACAGGGTGCGCTGTGAGGGCTCTAGGTGGATCTTGGGGTTGATGATCGAAAAGCCCAGGTTGAATAACAAGTGCACGTGATGCAACACCAACCCTGGAGACCTGGCTTTGATCATGCTGGTATTTCACACATTCTGAGATGTGCTGCAACCACCGCGATCACCTTTGTGAAAAAGTAAGACTAAATGAAAGGACCGCAAACTGGTAATGTCTAGACCCCATTATAGCGTGAAGAAACTGCCTATGCGATTTCAGAATGGGGATGTAAAAATACGCATCCTGCAAATCGATTGAAACCATCCAGACTTTTTTTTCCAGTGCAAGAAGCACCTGTGCTACTGTCAGCATTTTAAACTTTTCTTGCTTGAGGAACCATTTCAAAATCCTGGAGGTCTAGCATTGGACGTAAACGGCCGCCTTCTTTGACCATCAGGAAGTACTCGGAATAGCATCCCTGACCCTATTCCTGCTCTGGAACCAACTCTACTGTAACCTTTTGAAGCAGAGATTGAACCTCTTGTTGGAGGAGCAGATCATGATCTTCTGAACAAAACCCTTGGTGGGGATGAAAGTGTGGGGAAAACTCTTGGAAGGTTTGAGCATACCTGCATGTAAGATCTAGGCTGTGATTAAAGGCCGAACGATCTCGCTGTACAAATCCATCAGGGTAGATTACAGATCAGGTGAGAAAATAGACCCTCTCATCCATGTGTGCCACCTCGTGGCAACTGAGGTCCCAATCACAGTTGCAACTGAATCAGCTGTATACAGGCCTGACAAGTAGTCGCCAGTTAGTCACTGAACAACTTTGTAAAGTGCCCCTGAACCTTCTTTCAGGCTACTTCAGAACCACTGTGTGGGCCAATTCCATCAGTGCATGAATGTACCTTCCTAATAAATAGGCTGCATTGGATGACTTCAAAGCCATGCTACCTGGGGGGAAAACCTTTGAAGACTGTTCCATTCTCCTTGATTCTCTGTCTGCTGGAGTGGTTGGAAAAGACCCAGGAGTTAACTTTGAGGAACAGGAAGTTTGCACCACAAACTGTTTAGGTGAAGGGTGAGTGGTAGAGAATGGATCACCTGGCACAGGCTTGTATCACGTCTCAATGGGTCTAGATACTGACCTACATGACATTGGTTTCTGCCAAATCTCCAGTACAGGCTCAGTCAGAGCATTATTAAATGTCAATAAATTCTCTGATGAAGAAGAATGCAGTACCTTCTGTCAACAAATTAGACTTACAGATGACAGAGGCAATTCCAACATCTCAGACCCCTTCCTCCTCACCGAATGATACGTGACCTCAGGCGGTGGAATGCCTTTTGGGGAAAATAACTCCCATCCCGGATAAGTGTCTGGGCCACTTACTACCTCTAGACCATCAAACTCCGAATCAAGTGAGACTATTTCCACCTCTCCTAAATCAGGATTTTTTTTATCTAACAAGTACTGCTCCTCTTCCAGAAGCCTCTGTGCATCTCTTCGAGATCTATGCTTCAACATAGGCATCTGTGTAGCCAGTAGCGGAGTCAGTGACATCCGTAATGGTGCTGGTAACTTCAGTACCTGCACAGTTACTGGAATCGAGAGTTGTGATGCCGCTGCAGATCCATCACCTGTTGGAGAGGGCATGACAAGTACAAGATACGTCTGTCTGACTTCTTCTAAGAGCGATGGAGTCACCTTTATCAGTGCCGGAGAAGGCCAGGATATCCGGATCATCTGCATCAATGGAAGGAACAGCACCTGCTGATGTTGCGCATGGAAACCACCCAAAGATTAGGAAAGCGGACCCATGGGGCCAGCAGGCGCATTAGATAAGTCAATGCCCTACTGAATATGTCATACACAGCATTTAGAAAATTCAAAGATTTGGAACCTGGAGCTGGGAACATAGGATACTCCTGCTCCTGTTGAAAAGGCATAGGTGGAAGCAGAGGGGTTACTGGATCCAACCCTGGTTCCGGTTCAGGATGCCGAGTTGGAGTCATGGACTCTAGGGCGATGCTGGAGACACCTCACCTCGATCTTCACGAGCCTTCAAAAGCGGGGACACTTGCCTCGGAGAGTCATTCCTTGAAGATCGATGCCAGGAGCAATGAAGCCTTGGCCATTAAAAGTTTTGCCTCTCTTTCCTTCAGCGCCTTTGAATTCATCTGCTGACATGACAAACAGGTGTTGATGTTGAGGTCTGAACTAAGGCACCAAAAGACCATCTTCATGAGGATCGGTGATCAACATCTGACTCTCACATTCCCTGCGGGGATTGAACCCAGACTTCCTTGAAGGAGAAATTTTTGTGCAACAATGTTGCGATTTCCTGGAAAACAAATGTGGCATACACCATGGAGGACCTAGAAAAATAAAGGTTATGCGTCGACGGCGTGAAAAAACAGGGAACCGATGTCAACACGTAGATGACGTCCACTTATGGCTCGAATGTCACACGGAGGCGCGGGCAGAGCCATGGGTATTATTACATCCTCGATGTGGGAGAGCTGGAAAGAAAAGTTTCAGTGGAATGCGGACTCATCACGGTATTCAAAAAATGAGGAAACCCACAGGTAGACCCATCAAACACAATGCCGTGGTGGACAAAATACTGGTATTCACATCCTGCTTTATAACAGAATTGATATGCAGCAGTGTTACTACTGTAAAAGACTAATGAATGTACGTGGGACAATTACAAAGTACCTATCAAAGTGCTCTAAAACTTACATCTACTAGCATTAATCAAGTTACTGTATATGTTGTTGGGCAGAGGCAGTTGGTAACAGAACCAAGTTGCCAAGATGGTTATCTCTGCATGTGTAGTTGTACCAGAGTTTAAAACTCACCACTCGTTGCTGCGCCCGCTGTTGCTTCTGCAGAAGGCGTTCGCTCTCCTGCTGCTGAAACTCAAGCACGGCCTTCATGGATATACTCTTGGAATGGCTGTTCCAAAGGGGTGGCGAACTCTGCTGCTGGCTGTGCTGAAGTAACTTCAGGAGCAGCTCCTGCTGTTGGCGAGTCTAGTGGGGGGGGGGGGGAGGGGGGGGAGACGACAAGTGTTAGGGAAGGGTCTCAAAAGAGGCTAAGAAATGGGACAATCTAATAACAAAGAACTATAATTCTGAAAGAGGGGCAAAACATCAAGCTTAATTTATGGCTCATATATGGGAAGGTAAGCAGCAAAATTCAAGTGTGTAAGAAAGCTGGCTTTTTATGTAGAGTACAGAAATGAGGTACACTTCATAGAAGGTCCAGAGACACTTATTGGCTTACTGGGCATAATTTAAGAATCTCAATTGCTCTTTTGTGGTAGTGTCGGCGAGCAGTTTAGGCTTTTGAACAGTAAATAAATGAGACACACTCTAGTAGGAACTCTAGACCAATTTTAGAACAGGAAAATGCTACTTACCCAGTATGCATCTGTTCTTGGCATGTAGAGCTGTAGAATTTCATGCTTTGCATAAGATCGCCATCTAGTGTTGGGTCTGGATGTTTGCACTTTGTTTTTCTTGAAGTTTTCCCTAGTCACGCTGTAGGGGACTCCTCCGTTAGGTGAAAGTGCGCATGGTCATCGGCTCGATCTTCAGATTGTTTTCCGCAGAGGGCAAGAGAATGGAGTAGTAGTAAAGAATAGAGATGTCCATGCGTAAGATTGTGTAGTAAAACGGAGAACTACAGCAGCTACCACCGGGGAGGTGGGTGGGCACATGAGATTCTACAGCTCTACATGCCAAGAACAGATGCAAACTGGGTGAGTAGGATTTACCGTTTGAGACATGTGAGCTGCAGATCAAATACTTTGCATAGACTATACAGCAGTCTCCCCTGAGAGGTGGCTATCCAGTAACTGTTGGAGTTGCCTGAAATAAAGTTCCAAGTACTGCTTGGCCCACATTTGCTTGTTGTCTTGCTAACACATCTACACAATAGTGTTTGGTGAATGTGTGTGGTGGGGACCATGTTGCAGCTTTGCAGATATCAGCAATAGGGATATCCCCCAAGAAAGCCATAGGCGCTCCTAATTTGCGAGTGGAATGTGCTCTAGGAGTTACTGCGAGTCCTTTTGGCTTAGTGGTAACAAATCTGAATACACTTGACAATCCACCTAGCAATTCCTGATATGGAGAAAGGATTGCCTTTGTGAGGTGGTGTAGGAAAGTGGGTTTTTGTTGCAGTACCCCCCCTCCCCCCACTTTTTGCCAGACAACTGATGCACTTTTTCTTTGTGTGTCCTGGGTCCCTGCCAATCAGGTTCCCAGGGCCTGTGTTCTTTCCCCAAAACTAACCCAATTGGCATCTCTGGCCACAGGTCAGTCTTTGGTAAATGGTACCACAAGTACCCAGGGCACTGTGACCAAAGAAGACCTCTAAGGGCTGCAGCACTTATTGTGCATATACACACACACATACACTTTGCAGACTCGTGTTTTGGTGCAGAACAAAGTAAAGAGTCGACATGTAAACATCCCTGAGTGCCATGCCTACAACCCACTGCCCTGACATAGATCAGTCACCCCTCTAGCTGGGTGCCCTATGCCAGTGGTGAGGGTACAGGGGCATGAGCCCTGTACCCCTATAGTTTCTTAGTCCATTCTTAGACATTGTAAGTGCAGTGCTGCCATTAAGAGTATATAGTGCTGGGAGTTTGCCACAGCACCATAATGGCTTCATTGAAAACTGAGAAGTTTAGTATCAAACGTATCAGCACATTAAACCCACACTGATGCCAGCGTGGGATTTAATGAAAAATGCACACAGAGGGCATCTCAGAGATGCCCCCTGAAAACAAACCCACCACTAGTGTCCAGGCTGAGTGGATGCTTTCAGCTGCCATCACCAGACATGTTTCTGGACCCCTGGGTCGAGAGCCTGCTGCTCTCTGGGGCCTGAAACAATGCACATCCTGGGACGAGGTGCCAAGCCTCCTCCCCCAGGATGGGCTGGGTTCACGAAGAGGAAGCTTAAAAGCATACCGCCTTTGTGAGCCTCCCCAAACCATTTGCTGCTTTCAGCAACTGGTCCCCACTGGTTCTACCCCCCACTTTGGGCGGGAGAACCAGCAGGAATAACACGTGAGGAAAAGAGGTGTGCCCACCTCTGCCAACTCCATCCCTAAGGTGGGGGAGGCGAGGTGAAGCACCACACTGAGTCCCCGCCATCTTGAGGATGGGGGGACCCAACCAACCAACCAGTGACAGGCTCCTGCCCCCCTCCCACTGGAGGGTGGCACGATAGGGGGTGTACCCACCCCAGGGAAGGGATCCATTGGTCCCTGCCCTTTACCTACCTGTAACGCACCTAAATGTAGTTAGGGGGCACTTGAACCTTGCTTCCTCTGATCCAGCAACGACAAGAAGAGAAGAAGGACCGAACAGCTGTGCAGCCAGCTAACAAGATTAAGACGCCCACTGACTTGGCCCCAGCCCTACGAGCCTGTCTCCCCTCGAACCTGCTCCTGTGAAATCCCGGTGCGTCCTGCAGCCAGCAACCTCGAAAACCCTGGAGGACCTGCCTGCCTTCACATCCAAAGACTGCTTCTCCCGTGAACACTGGATTTGTTCAACTGCACCCTCTGGCAGCAGCCGGAGACCATGAATCCAGCCCACTCTGCACCCGCCGAACCCGGCTCTATCTCGAGTGGAAAAACACCATGAGGAGGTCACCCCGGCGATCCTGACCCAAGATCCGGCGACCCCTGGCCTGCCTCAAGCCTCCAGCTGACACCTTCATCCTAAATCCAGAAGGACTCCCTGACCGCGACCCGGAGCTAGTAAGAAGATCTGACCCCACATGGCGCCCCTGCATCCGACACTAACTCGGGCACCTGCCTTACATCTGTAAGTGCTTCCTGTTGAGGTTTAATTTTTGTAACCGGAGCATCGTGCCAGAATGAATCCTGCCCAGCACGTTTATCCAAGAAGATACCACCATTTTGTGCAATACCTCTACTCACCAATGCTCACAAATGCAGCGGATCGCGGATTTTTCGGCTAGTCCGTGTTCCCTGCGGAACTGCGGAAATTTCGCAAATTCCGAAAGCGGGAAATTCCCATCCTTACCCACAAGTCATTTGTCTCCCTGCCTGCAGTGCTTTTGCAAATCGGAGGTTCTCCATTGAAAACAGCAGGGCACCGACCTCGAAACACCACCCTGCACACCCGGCTGCCCTAGTGCATCTTTTGTGCTACTTTGTTTCCTCATTTGCCCTGACCTATACCCTAGGAGCTTTGCTCCCACAACCCAGTGGCCTGCTTGCCAGCAGCCACCAACCGGAGGCCCCCTATCCACCATTGGATAACATTGGACAACAACACTCTGCACCCGGACGCCCTAGTGCCGCTGAGGGTGCAACAAGAGTGCATCACTGACCCTGGGGGACCCCTGAGTCTAACCCCAGAACCTTTACTCCCACAGTCGATAAGTTACATGTGAACCGATAACTTGTTTTTCCTCCATAGGATAACATTGACAATTATCTTCTAAAAAGTTGGAATTTTGAAATTTACAAATATTCTTTAAAAATCGCATGAATAACCAAAACGTATTTACTTACCTGTTTTCAGGAAATGTCAAGCACCGAGTTAGAAAAGTAACGTAAAAAGTAACTTGCCTATCATTTACTGAAAAAGCCTATTCATTTCAATGTACTTTTTTGCTAAGTGTTGCAACCAACTGCATCCCCTTTAACTCTAAGTACAATTTCAATTGCATTTTCAAACTGTTCTATATTCAGCAACTTATTACTGAAAAGTGTTGAATGCTTACTGTGAGAAAGTGCCATCTTTCTTACATGGTATGCCCCCACGTTTTGCTAAATTGCTGAATGTACTTTGATTAAGTGTACCCTGGACTCCTGCCAATCAGGTGCCCAGGGCCTATGTTCCTTCCTTAAAACACACAAACTCCAAATTGGCAAACCCTAGCCACATGTCAGCCCCTGGTAAATGGTACCCTAGGTACCCAGGGCCTTGTGGCCAGGGAAGGCCTCTAGGGGCTGCAGCACTCGTTGTGCCACCCTTAGAGGCCCTGTACCCTTACACACACACTGCCTTTGCAGGCTGAGTGTCTGGGTGCAGGACAAAGCAAAGAGTCGACATGGCACACATCTCTGTGTGCCATACCCATCACCTACACTGCCAAGGCATATATCAGTCACCCCTCTAGCTGGGTGCCTTACGCCTATGGTGTGGGCACAGGAGCAGGAGCCCTGTGCCCCTACAGTACCCGGGTCCATTCCTGGGCACTGTAAGTGCAGTGCTGCCATTTAAGAGTACATGGGGCTGAGAGCTCGTCAAACACGAGCTCCACAGCACCATAATGGCAACACTGAAGACTGGGAAGTTTGGTATCAAACTTCTCAGCACATTAAACCCACACTGATGCCAGTGTGGGATTTAATGTACTAAGCACCCCAGAGGGCATCTTAGAGATGCCCCCTTACAGCTGACCTACAATCCACGTCTGCTCTGAGGCTGCCCAGGCTGCCACACAGCAGACACGTTGCTGGACCCCTGGGTGGGAGAGCCCCTGCTCTCCCGGGCCTGCAACAATGCACATCCTGGGTGAGGTGAGAAATCTCCTCCCCCAGGATGAGCAAAAGGGAAGCTTCAAAGGCATGCCGCCATTTGGAGTTTCCCCAGGCCACTGCAACCCCCCACTCTGGCGGGAAGCTTGGCCGGAAGAACAAGTTACTTACCTTCGTTAACGATGTATGCGTAAGAAACATTAGTTAGTTAGATTCCTCACCTTAGAATATCCCCAGGCGTCAGACTGGATCCGGAAGATTTTTCGTCAGCAATACCCCTTGCGCGTTGCTAGGCGTCGTCTGCGGCTCCGCGTCCGTCGTTGGCGTCGTGCGCCAGAATGACGTCAGAGTACTTAGACGCCGCCCTCGCGCGCTGACGTCAGTTCTTGTACATAGCTTTCCGCGCCAGGAACGCAGAGCCATGCAAGAGACCGACACTGGTGCCAAAAAATCTAGGGCCCTGAAAAGGACCGCCTTAACCGTAGATGTCGGTTCGCAGAACGGGGAGGATGGGTGGGTCGGTGAGGAATCTAACTAACTAATGTTTCTTACAGATACATCGTTACCGAAGGTAAGTAACTTGTTCATCTGAAAGAAACACGTTAGTTAGATTCCTCACCTTAGAATAGATACCCAAGCAATACCAACCCCGGTGGTGGGTCTGCGAACCAAGATCACACCAGAAAGTCCTGGAGGACAGAACGGCCAAAGAAGCCATCCCTCCGGACTTTGCTGTCTAGGCAATAGCGCCTGGCAAACGTGTGCAGCGAAGCCCACGTCGCCGCCTGACAGATGTCCTGCAAAGGGACTCCCCGTCCCAAAGCAGTAGTAGCCGCCGTGGCCCGAGTAGAATGGGCTCGCAGCTCAACAGGAGGGTCCTTTTTTGCCAAGGAATAACAGATTTTTATACACAAAAGGTACATAACCCAATTGGTAAGGATGACCCTCTAGGGCCCTGTACAGTGTACCTTAGGTACCCAGGGCATGGGTGTACCCTAGGCCTACCAGGGGCTGCAGCATGTATTATGCCACCCCTGGCTGGCCTCCCATCATGACACAACTGGCTGATCACTCAGCTGGGGCAAGGTCGTGTAATCACCCCTTGCTTAGGTATAGTATTCCTATACCTGCCTTATATAGACACATGGGTAACCTTTCAGTCACTCCTATGGCAGGCCTTAACAATCCTGAAGGCAGAGTGCTTGGTAACATGTGAGATGGTGCTCTAGCACGAGCTGAGCCTGTCTGCAGCTTTCGGAACCATGTCCTTATAGCTGTTCTATGATAACGCCTACCATATACTCTTAAAGTGCCTTATAATCTTAGACGGTTATGGTAACTATGGTTTGGCTTTATCGAAACATGTCGTGTAAGGTGTCTACCACTTTGGAATAATACCCCCACACCATTTCTGGCGATGAGGATAGTATTCCTCCCTTCTAGAGGGAGAAGACATGTTGAAGACCTACTACCCGGTTAAAGTTAACCAGAGCCCTAGCATCACAAAATGGATGCTGCTGCCACAGACACAAGTCTGACTGCTGGGAGTCCTTCCAGCGAGGTAGGCTTGGACAATAGGTTTCCTGCCTTGGGAGGTGCTAGCACCACCCTAGACAGGACTTAGTGTATTGGGGCAGGGAGGGATGAAAGAAACGAGACACTGCCTGGGGAACACAAGGTGACCCATGCATAGTCCGGTTCAAACCGGTGCTGGGGCACTCCAGCCCCAGTCCTGGCGCGAAACTGGACAAAGGGAAGGGGGTGTAACCACCCCCCTCCCTGGTCCCACCCATAGGAGGGACCTAGCAGGTAACCCAGCCCCCCAGATTAGTATAAGAGTGGGAGCTGAGTCCCTAGGACTTTGGATTATCCTGAAAACTGCAACTTGAACAGAAACTCGGGACCTTCGACATTCGACTACGGAAGAAGACTGAAGAATCTCCCTTGTGGCCAAGGAGTGGCCACCCTGTGCAAACAGGCACCAACAAGCGACCTGCTGTTTGTTTTGCCCCAAGTTCTACGAGGAACCGACTGCAGAGCCCGACCAGCGCCTTGACTTCCAGACTTCTCCGACCCTGATCCACATACACAGCAAAGCTGAGATCCGTGGAGGCGACAAGAGACGTGGGACCGTCTACCTGGGAATATTGGCTACTAGCTTCCAGCGCAGCTTCTGAGGCATCCTCGAAGTTGTGCTCTGGGGATTGAGAAGCCCCAACCCCGAGCACCATCTGCACCAAAGATCAGCCCTCCACACTCCACGAGTTCTGCGTTGGGGCCCTTCTGCATGTTCCTGCTCGACGCGTCTGTCCGGTTGCTTGCCCGTTGGCTAGTAACCTCTGTGACGATGAACCCTTGACTTTCCACTGCTGGTTTGGCTCCTCCAGACTGGCCCTTGCTTCCCTGTGAAAGAGAAGCACCTCAGGCCTTCCTGGTCTGCAACAGAAGCGAATCCTTCATCCTGTGTGGGTTGCGCTTGCCAAGGCTTGTTGGGTCCAAACTCGACACCGACGCCGCCAACAGCAAGAGCCCTCGTGGCACAGCTCGCCTCCTGGTTCTGGTCGTCCTCGACGCCTCCTGGTACCCGTGGCTGCTGCGACAAGCTTCACCTCTTCACCTGCAACTTCACGACATCGCCTGGTTCCTTCCCGGCTCCTGGCTGGTGACCTAGACTCTGTCCCCTCTGCTTGCAGGTACCCTCCTTCTTGATTCCAACCTTGGAATCCACCGGACACTCTTCACTGACTGCCTGTCAGCACCTTTTCTTCAGGCATCCATAGGAGTCGACGACGAAACCCGACGCAAGTTCACACCTATGCACCCACAGCCCGTGGGCTAGGTAAACTGAGTACTCCGGTGCTCACAAGGGTATTGACTAGCCTAGGGTCTAGTTTCCAAGTCTCTAACTCCTAGCTCCTTCCGAAGTGTTCTAAAACTCTTTATTTCTAAACATCACCATTTCTATCGACTTTTACGCATGAGTGTTTCCACTCTGCACCTGAATCCCGTGGGCCTCCCACTGCCTAGTAACTGGTAGTATAGTGTAGCCCCAGCGATTCCCTAGGCCTAGGCCTAGGCCTAACCTGTGTTCGTGACAGTGGTCCTTATACCACTTACTTAGTATATGGTTTGCATAGCCCCTAGGGCCTAACTGTATTACTTACCTGTGCGACTTATGTATGCTTAAATAAGACTGTGTTGTACTTACCTCGAATCTCAAAGAGTGCTGAGGGTATTTTGACTAGAATAAATACATCCTACTTTTATATACATCTGTTGTGGTGTCCTTTCATTTGATATTCAAGGGATTGCAAATGGTATAACAGCTGGCTTCACATGCCATACAGAGTTTAGCCTAAGACTGCTCTTGTCCATGCTACCACTAGGATAGCTGGTCTATAAGGTTGACTTTACACCCAATCACCATAAGGGTAGTTTGGACTGATACAAGGTGTACACTAGAATTAGTGACATCATATATCAGGCCAACTTCTCACACTTGTGAAGCCTGTTGAGCCATAACGTGTTGTCAAGCCCGGCGATAACAGATAGTCTTTTTAGATCGAAAAGAGGCACAGGCTTGGCAATACCTTTCTTCGTGCTCTGGCGAGAGGCAAAGGTTGCAGACTTTGTGGTGGTCACTGTGTGGAAATTTAGCTCCACACTGGGAGCATTTTTTAAATAAGATTCCTTTCCATTAGCCGTAGGCCCGAATGGCGCCAATAGGCCCAGCGGCCGGCGTCGACGACAGGAATCGAGGAGTTTGGGGTTAGTGGGTCGAAGTCACACGAACGAAAACAATACTGTCGAGTAGTGATGGTTTGCGCGTCGAAATGGTTTGGAAACACGGTACCGAACCGGAACGCCGAAAGTTACATCCGAATCAGATGGCAGAAAAAAACAATCTAAAGATGCAGTCGATGCCCATGCGCACTATCGTCCAAGGGAGGAGTCACCTATCTCGAGATTACAAAGACTTCTTCCAAGACAACAACAACCTGCAATCATCCAAGCCCAACACCAGATGGCGATCTATGCACAAGTATGTATTCTGCAGCGCATATGCCTCGAACATAGTGTTATCAGTTTTAGGGTAATTATTCGGTAGTGGGAGTTGAGATCCCGGGGGTAAGGGGCCCCCAGGGTCAGGTATGTACTCTCTTTAAAGCCTCAGCTGCACTAGGGCGGCTGGGTGTAGAGTGCTGAGGCCCACTGTTATCCAATGGGGGATAGGGGAGCTCTGGTTGGTGGCTGCTGACTAGCAGGCCACTTGGTTGTGGGAGTAAAGCTCCTGGACTTTAGCTCAGGGCAAATGGGGAAACAAAGTAGCACCAAAGGTGCGCTCTCAGCGGCACTAGGGCAGCCAGGTGCAGGGTGCTGTTTCGAGATCGGGCGCCCTGTTTGCAATGGGGAAACTCCGGTTTGCAAAGGCACTGCAGGCTCAGGGACGAAGGTCTTCTGGGTGTGACCACCACTTTGAGAGGTAAGTTAGCATGTTGGGGGTTGGTTAGACACCTTCGTTTAGGCAACCCACCGCCTTGGGGCGTCAGGTGCAGGGATACCTTTTAGGGTCGGATCTTCTTACCAGCTCCTGGTCGCGGTGTGGGGGACCTTCCGGATTTGGGCTGCAGGCGTTGGCTGGAGGTTTAAGGCAGGTCAGGAGTCACCGGATTTTGAGTCAGGATCACCAGGGAGACCTCCTCGTGGTGTTTGCCCACTCGAGCTTGTGACATGGACAGCGGGTGCACAGTGGTGCGGATTCACGGTGTCCGGCCAGAGGTTGCAGATAAACAAATCCGGTGTTCAAGGTAGACACAGTACTTGTGGTTGAAGGCAGGCAGGCCCTCCAGGATTTTCAAGGCTCCTGGCTGCAGGACACACCGGGATTTCGCAGGAGCAGGTTCGAGGTTGAGACAGGCTGGTAGGGCTGGGGCCAAGTCAGTGGGAGTCTCTCTGTTAGCTTTGGCACAGCTGTTCGGTCCTTTTTTTCTTGTAGTTTCTTCTGGTCTGAGGAAGTAAGGTTCAAGGGTGCCCCTAAATATTAGATTTAGAGGCGTTACAGGTAGGTAAAATGTTAGGACCAATGGGTCATTTCCCTGAGGTGGGTATACCCCCTATTATGCCACCCTCCTGTGGGAGCATCACCTCGCCTCCCCCACCTGAGGGGTGGAATTGGCAGAGGTGGGCACACCTCTCTTCCTCACTTGTTTCTTTCGCCGGTTCTCCCGCTCAAAAAGGAGGCCAGAACCAGTGGGGACCAGTTGCTGAAAGCAGCAAGTGGCCTGGGTAAGTTCACAAAGGCGGCAAGCTATTGAAGCTTCCCCTTCGTGGACCCTGCCCATTCTGGGGGAGGAGGCTTGGCACCTCGTCCCCGGATGTGCATGGTTTCAGGCCCCCAAGAGCAGCAGGCTCTCAAACCCAGGGATCCAGAAACAGGTCTGGTGGTTGCAGCTGAAAGCAGCCACTCAGCCTGGACACTAGTGGTAGGTTAGTTTTCAGGGGGCATCTCTAAAATGCCCTCTGTGTGCATTTTTAATTAAATCCCACACTGGCATCAGTGTGGGTTTAATGTGCCGAGAAGTTTGATACCAAACTTCTCAGTTTTCAGTGTAGCCATTATGGTGCTGTGGAGTTCGTAATGACAAACTCCCAGCACTATATACTCTTAATGGCAGCACTGCACTTACAATGTCTAAGAATGGACTAAGAAACTATGGGGGTACAGGGCTCAAGCACCTGTACCCTCACTACTGTTACAGTGCACCTAGCTAGAGGGGTGACTGATCTATGCCAGGGCAGTGGGTTGCAGGCATGGCACACAGGGATGTGTGCCATGTCAACTCTTCACTTTGTTCTGCACCAAAACACACAGTCTGCAAAGGCAGTGTGTGAGCGTGAAGGTACAGGACCTCCAAGGGTGGCACAATAGGTGCTGCAGCCCTTAAGAGGGCTTCTCTGGTTATAGTACCCTGGGTACACTGAAAACTGAGAAGTTTGGTGAGAATTTTAACAAAGACCTCTGTTGTATCTAAAGGTTCCACTAGGATTCGAATTATAAGCAATTAGTGCAAACCTATGTATTTCCACATTGGATTATAGCTCCCTACTTGTCATAAGACACCTTGCGTCCCCTAGATCACCACTAAATGCATAAAGTAGACTAGTCAGAGCCCCTAGAAAAATTGGCCACATCTTACCCTTTTTGGTTTCTTTGAAATTACTTCCCATTAAGTCAAGGAGAATCTTGAAGCTTGTATGCATTAAGCATACAGTACTATACAGAGGAAGTTCTATCACAGACAAATCGCAGGAATTCAGGAGGCCAATTCCACATACAGGGCCACATGTTTGTTTACACACTAGCCTTGAGGAGGAGAAATCACTTGAGTAACCTTCTTGAATTGTGCTTGAAATCTCTCTTACAAAGCCAACCTCTGCCTGAGCACTCACACTCACACCAACGGACCCTCAGAGCTAATAGAAAACCTCCACTTCAAGACACAGGCTCCATCCGAGGCACCCTCCTCTACAGACACCCCTCCCTCCCCCCCGGACCCAGCACACCTTTCTCCAACTCAATCACCGACATTACCATCCCGCACTCCATCACCTCCACCGAATAGACCTTGCTGGGAGACCTCAACTTCCACCTCGACAACCACCAAGACTCCAACACCAACTCCATCCTGGACAACCTCCACATCATTGGACTCAAACAGATCGTACCAGAACCAACGCACTCAGCAGGACACACCCTCGACCCCATCTTCACAGCAGGAAACTCGACCACCTTCAGCCACAACTCCGAACTCCCATGGACGGACCACCGCTGCGTCCACTTCACCTCAAAAACAAACATGTCCCGCAGACGCCCACTCCAGCAGGAATTGGAACAAGATCTCCAAAGATCAGCTCACCGCAACCCTCAGCGGCTCCGCTACCACCGCCACTGACTACAACCCTACCACTGCCGCCCGCACCCTACACAAATGCATCACCAACTGCGCCATCACCATTGCCCCCCTTCAAGAAATCCTCCAACTCACACACCAAGGAAGCCAGCTGGTTCGCCACAGAACTCTGGGAATCAAGGCGAACCTGCAGACGCCTTGAAAAGCTATGGAGAAACTCCAAAACCCCAGCAAACAACAACAAACCAGCCCCCACCGCACACCACAAACTCAGACACTCAAGGAAGAAAGCACTCCAGAACAGAATCTCCACCCACGCACACAACAGCAAAGAACTCTTCGGCATCAAAGAATTCGCCCAACCCAACAGTGAGTCTACCAACATTCCACCCTACAAGGACTTCTGCGACTGACTCAGCATGTTTTTCCATCACAAAATCAAGACCATCTATGACATCTCCGACGACAACAACTCCCACGAGGAACCCACTCCTACTGCTCCCCTCACCACACAACTGACATTGGACAGCTGGACCGCCCTCAGCATCGAAGACACCCTCATGACTGTGGACCATCCACTCCGGGGCCCCCATGATCCCCTGTCACCACCACATATACAACAGAGCCGCAGACATCGCCCCTGAGCTGCAAAGAATCATCAACCACTCCTTCGAAACCACCTTATTCCCTAAAGACTGGAAACACGCCAAGATAAACCCTCTCCTGAAAAAACCCTCTGCAGACCCCACCGACCTCAAGAACTTCAGACCGATCTCCTTGCGTCCGTACCCGGCGAAAGTCCTGGAAAAAGCTGTCAACAGCCAACTCGCCTCCTTCATTGTCAAAAACAATATCCTCAACTCCTCCCAATCAGGATTCAGAAAGAACCACAGCACCGAAACCGCCCTTATCGCCGTGACAGAGGACATCCGCTTCCTCCTCGACAGAGGAGAGACTGTGGCCCTCATCCTCCTGGACCTCTCCGCAGCCTTCAACACAGTCTCACACCGCACCCTAGCCCTCAGACTCCATAACGCAGGAATTCGGAACAAAGCCCTCGACGGGATCAGCTCTTTTCTCTCTGGCCGAATGCAGCGAGTCGGACTCCCTCCCTTCCTCTCGGATCCCACAACAACCATCTGCGGAGTCCCCCAAGAATCCTCCTTCAGCCCCACCCTGTTCAACGTCTACATGGCCCCTCTCATGTCCATCGTTACATCACACAGACTCAACATCGTATCTTATGCCGACAACACCCAACTCATCCTCTCCCTATCCAAAGAACCAAACATCTCCAAACACAACTTTCAAGAAGGAATTGAAGCAGGCGCCAGATGGATGAAGAACAGCTGCCTACAACTCAACACAGACATAACCGAAGCAGTCCTCATAGACCCTCACCCAAATGCCTGGAACACCTGGCCCCCTGCCTTGGAAGCCCACCCCCACCCATGCAACCTGGGAATCACTCCGAACTCACGATGGACAGCCAAATCAACGCTGACACCTCATCCTGTTTTCACACCCTCCGCTGTGAGAAAGTGGCTCTGTATATACTGTTCCTTAGTAGGTACAGGGTGTACAGAGTACACAGTCCCCCAGGGTTTGACAGAGGTTAAAGTTAGGTATAACCTTACTCTCTAAAGTGGTAGCTTGGTCGAGCAGTAAGGCAGTACCAGGCAGTACCAGAGGACAGTGTAAAGCATTTGTTGTACACACTCAGTCAGCAAATGGTTTCACACACTCAATAACTGAACTCTAGGCCAATGGTTTATATATAAAAAATATATGCTTGTTTTATTTTAGAACCAACACTTGGAGTTAAAATATACTTTCTCAACAGTAGATGTTTCATATAAATACTTTTGCAATATGCAATAGACTTTAGTAAACAGTTACAAGTGGTTGCAGTAGGCAACTATTTTAAACACAACAATACATTGAGCTCAATGGTAAATTCAAGTTATTTGCAACAGATTACTTTTTAGATTACTTTTGGCATTCCAGGACTGGATCCTAGATTCAGTCCTGGGTCAGTTCTCAGAATCAAGTGATGAAAGTCGACTTAAGTACTGTAATGATTTTTAATGAATATGCTACTTACCAGTAAGCATCTGTTCTTGGCATGTAGGGCTGCTGACATTCATATCTGTGCATAGATCGCCGCCTAGTGTTGGGTCCGGATGATTGCACATTGTTGTCCTGGAAGAGTCTTCGAAGTATCACGAGATAGGTGGCTCCTCCCCTGGACTACAGTGCGTATGGGCATCCTCTCCATCCTCAGATTGTTTTTCGCCATTGTGGCAGTGATGGAGTAGATACCGTAAGTGATGACCATGCTATACAGTAATTCTGAGTGCTGCAGTCGCTACAGGCGCCGGGGAGGAGGGTGGGCGATATGTCAGCAGCCCTACATGCCAAGAACAGATGCATACTGGTAAGTAGCATATTCAGTTCGAGGCATGTGGGCTGCTGAATTCATATCTGTGCATAGATTATATAGCAGTCCCTCCATTAGCGGCGGCTGCCCGTGCCAGCTTCAGCAGTCCGAAAAAGGATCTTGAGAACAGCCTGTCCTACAGCTGCCTGCTGTTTGGAATGTACATCTACACAGTAGTGTTTTGTAAATGTATGTATAGTGGACCATGTGGCTGCTCTACATATTTCCTCTAAAGGAATATTCCCTAGGAAAGCCAAGGACGCCCCTAACTTTCGTGTAGAGTGGGCTCTGGGAGGAATCGTTAATGTGCGTTTAGCTTTTTCATAGCAAATTTGAATACATTTAACGATCCATCTGGCTATCCCTGCTTTGGAAATGGCGTTGCCCTTGTGTTGTGGAGAAAAGGCAACGAACAGTTGTTTTGTTTTCCTAAAATCCTTTGTTCTGTCTATATAGTACATGTGGGCCCTCTTTACATCTAGTGTATGGAGCATTCTCTCCGCGACATTTTCTGGATTTGGAAAGAAAACAGGCAGTTCAATAGTTTGATTCATGTGGAACTGCGATATCACTTTAGGCATGAATTTGGGGTTGGTCCGTAGTACGACCCTGTTTGCGTGAACCTGTATGAATGGCTCTTGAATGGTTAGTGCCTGGAGTTCACTAACTCTTCTCAATGAAGTGATTGCCACTAAGAAGGCTACTTTCCAGGTGAGGAATTGAATCTCACATGAATGTAGAGGTTCAAAAGGTGGCCCCATTAATCTGGTGAGGACCACATTCAGGTTCCACATCGGTGCCGGTGGGTGAGTTGGAGGAATCACTCTTTTGAGTCCCTCTAAGAAGGCTTTGATGGCAGGTACTTTGAATAAAGAGAGGTGCTGCCTGTTCTGAAGATAGGCCGCTATTGCGGTTAGATGTATACGGATGGAGTTGTATGCCAGATTGCATCAGTATAAGTGTAACAGGTAACAGATGATGTTCTGAATGGATGCATCCAGCGGATTAATGTCATTGTTTTTACAGTAAATGACAAATCTTTTCCATTTAGCCGCATAGCAAGCTCTGGTCGTGGGTCTCCTGGCATCCTTGAGGATATTCATACATTCTGGAGGCAGGTTCAGGTAGCCGAACTCTAAGACTTCAGGAGCCAGATCGCCAGGTTCAGCTGTTGCTGATCTGGGTGCTGAATTTCGCCATGGTTCTGTGTTAAAAGTTTGGGTGTTAGCCGCAGTCTTTGAGGCGGCACCACGGACAGTTCCAGTAACGTGGTGTACCATGGCTGGCGTGCCCACGTTGGAGCAACCAGGATGAGTGTCATTGAGTGTTGCCTTAGTTTGCGTGCCACTAGCGGTATTAATGGCGCTGGGGGAAAAGCGTACGCAAATCTGCCTGACCAGTTCATCCATATCGCATTGCCCTGCGACTGTGGATGCGGAAACCTGGCGGCAAAGCTTTGGCATTTTGCGTTTTCCCTTGTGGCGAATAGGTCTATCTCTGGATGACCCCACTGCTGGAAGTACGGTTGGAGTACTGATGGATGTAGCTCCCACTCGTGCATTTGGTGGCTGTGTCTGCTGAGCAGATCCGCCATCTGGTTGTCCTTGCCCGGGAGGTGTTCCGCCATGAGGAACATGTTCCTCTGAATGGCCCACTTCCACATGCTCTGAGCCAGATGAGACAACTGTGGAGAGTGTGTTCCTCCCTGCTTCTGTATGTAGTACATGGCAGTCATGTTGTCCGTCCGGATAAACACGACTTTGTTGCACAAGTGTACTTTGAATGCCTTCATTGCCAGGAAGATAGCCATCAGTTCCAGAAGGTTGATGTGCATCTTCTGTTGCTGTGTCGTCCATAGTCCCTGCACTGTGTAATTGAGTACATGAGCTCCCCATCCCTGGAGAGACGCGTCCGCCGTCAGTATTATTTGTGGAACAGGATCTTGGAATGATCGGCCCTTGCAAAGGTTGTGTGGATTCCACCAATGCAGAGAGTTGTATGCCCGACCGCTCACCAACACTAGGTCTTTCAACTGTCCTTGAGCCTGATTCCACTGACGTGCTAGGCACTCCTGAAGCGGGCGCATATGTAGTCTCGCGTGCGGGAATATGAAGATGCAGGAGGTGTAGGAGAGTAGGGTCTGCTTTCTATGTTCACCCCCACTTTTTGCTTTTGCTTTACTGGTTTTCGACTTAGATGTGGCTGTGGGCCTGCTAATCAGACCCACAGCCCTGCTGTTCTCTCTCTAAATTAATACTATGTACTTTAGGTGCATAACCCATTTGGATAGGATCACCTTATTGGCCCCTGTACAGTGTACCCTAGGTACCCAGGGCATAGGTGTACCCTAGGCCTACCAGGGGCTGCAGCATGTATTATGCCACCCCTGACCTGGCCTTCCATTTTGACACAACTGGCTGATCACTCAGCTGGGGCAAGGTCGTGTAATCACCCCTTGCTTAGGTGTAGTATTCCTATACCTAACTTACATATAGACACATGTGTACCTATCAGTCACTCCTATGGCAGGCCTTGACAATCCTGGAGGCAGAGTGCTTGGTAACATGTGAGATGGTGCTCTAGCATGAGCTGAGCCTGTCTGCAGCTTTCGGAACCTTGTCCTTATAGCTGTTCTATGATATAGCCTACCATATACTCTTAAAGTGCCTTATAATCTTAGACGGTTATGGTAACTATGGTTTGGCTTTATCGAAACATGTCGTGTAAGGTGTCTAACACTGTGGAATAATACCCCCATGCCATTTCTGGACATGAGAATATTATTCCCCCCTTCTAGAGGGAAAGACATGTTAAAATCATACTTCAACTGTTAGCCTCTGACCAAAGCCTCAGCATCACAAAATGGATGCTGCTGCCACGACACAAGTCTGACCTCCTGCAGCTGGGAGTGATCCCAGCCAGGGAGGCCTGGACAATAGGTTTCCTGCTTGGGGAGGTGCTAGCACCTCCCCAGACAGCCTTTAGTGTATTGGGGCAGGGTGGGCTGAAAGGAATGAGACATGCCTGGGGCACACAAGGTGTTCCTTGCATAGTCCAGTTCAAACCGGCGCTGGGGCACTCCAGCCCCAGCTCTGGCGCGAAACTGGACAAAGGGAAGTGGGTGTAACCACCCCCTCCCAGGTCCCACCCATAAGGCGTGACCTAGCAGGTATCCCAGCCCCCCAGATTAGTATAAGAGTGGGAGTTGGGCCTCAAGACTTTAGATTATCCTGAACCTGCAAAACTGAACAGAAACTCTGGACCTTCGACATTCGACGAAAGAAGAAGACTGAAGAATCTCCCTTGTAGCCAAGGAGTGGCTACCCTGTGCAAACAGGCACCATCAAGAGACTACCCTTTGCTTTGCCCACGTTCTACGAGGAACCGACTGCAGAGCCTGACCAGAGCCTTGACTTCCAGACTTCTCCGACCCTGATCCACATCTACAGCAGAGCTGAGATCCGTGGAGGCGACGAGCGACGTGGGACCGGCTACCTGGAAAAAGTGGCTAGTAACTTAAAGCGCAGCTTCTGAGGTACCCTCGAAGTTGTGCACCGGGGATTGAGAAGCCCCAACCCCAAGCACCATCTGCACCGAAGATCAGCCCCCCACACTCCACGAGTCCTGCGTGGGGCCCTTCAGCATTTTCCTGCTTGCCGCGTCTGTCCGGTTGCTTGCCCGCTGGCTAGTGGCCTTTGTGACGACGCACCCTGAAATCTTCTGCGCTGGTTTGGCTCCTCCAGACTGGCTCCCGCTTCTCTGCAAAGAAGAAGCACCCCAGACCTTCCTGGTCTGCACCAGAAGCAAGTCCTTCGTGGGTTCCGCTTGCCAAGGCTTGGTGAGTCCTAGTCCAACTTCGACGCCGCCGACAGCAAGAGCCTTCGTGGGACAGCTCGCCTCCTGGTCCTGGTCGTCCTCGACGCTTCCTGGTCCTCCTGGCTGCAGCGACAAGCTTCACCTTCACCTGCAATCTTCACGACATCGCCTGGTTCCTTCCTGGTTCCACGTGGTCACTGGCTAGTGACCTTGACTCTGTCCCTTCTGCTTGCAGGTTTCTTCTCTTCTTGATCCCAGCCTTGGGATCCACCGGACACTCTTCACTGTCTGCCTGTCAGCATCTTTCTTCAGGCATCCATAGGAGTCGACGACGAAAACGACGCATCTTCACCCCTATGCACCCGCAGCCTGTGGGCTAGGTAACTTGGGTACTCCGGTGCTCATCAGGATAGTGACTATCCTAGTGTCTAGTTTTCAAGTCTCAACTTCCTAGCTACTCCGGAAGTGTCCTAAATCTACCGTTTTCTAAACTGTACTATTGCTATTGACTTTTACGCATTACGCGTGAGTGTTTCCACTCTGCACACGAATCCCGTGGGCCTCCCACTTCCTAACTAACGCTAGTGTAGTGTAGCCCCAGCGATTCCCTAGGCCTAGGCCTATTCTATTTCCGTGACAGTGGTTCTTATACCACTTACTTAGTATATGGTTTGCGTGGCCCCTAGGGCCTAACTGTATTACTTACCTGTGTGACTTAATGTATGCTTAAATAAGACTGTGTTGTACTTACCTCTAATCTCATAAAGAGTGCTGAGGGTTTGACTAGAATAAATACACTTTATTTTATATATATATCTGTTGTGGTGTCCTTTCATTTGGTATTCAAGGGATTATATATGGTATCACAGCTGGCTTCACATGCCATTCAGAGTTTAGCCTAAGACTGCTCTTGTCCATGCTACCACTAGGATAGCTGGTCTATAAGGTTGACTTTACAACCAATCACCATAAGGGTATTTGGACTGATATAAGGTGTACACTAGAACTAGTGACATCATACATCAGGCCAACTTCTCACAGGAGGCCATTATGCCTATCAACTGCATGAACACTCGCGCTGGAAGGGAGTGTTGTGGTCTGAACTTTCTTATCAGCAGTTGCATGCTGTTGATTCTCGCTAAATTTGGCTGAGCTTTGGCAGCCAGAGTGTCTATAGTCGCGCCCAGGTACTGCCGTACGTGGGCGGGTTGGAGATGTGACTTTGGATAATTCAGTGAGAATCCCAGACTGTGAAGAAGGTGAATGGTGTGGGATATGTGGCTGGCACACTGCTGGGCTGACTTTGCCTGAACAAGCCAGTCGTCCAGGTAAGGGAAGACGTGAATGTGCTGTCTCCTTAAGGGTGCGGCCACTGTCGCTAGGCACTTGGTAAAGACTCTGGGCGCTGTTGTTACCCCGAAAGGGAGTACTTTGAACTGATAATGCTGATCCTGAAGAGTGAACCGGAGATATTTTTTGTGTGATGGGTGTATGGGTATGTGCAAATACGCATCCTTTAAATCTAGTGTTGCTAGGAAGTCTCCCTGACTGAGTAACGGCAGAACCTGCTGGAGGGTAAGCATATGAAAATGCTCTGACAGAATGTATTGGTTGAGAGGGCGGAGGTCTAGTATAGGTCGTAGAGACCCGTCCTTTTTTTGGGATTAAGAAGTACAGAGAGTACACCCCTGACCCCCGCTGTTCCATAGGCACGAGCTCTATGACTCCTTTTTGCAGCATACTTAGTACTTCTTGCCGCAATAATGTTAAGTGCTCTACGGACATAGGACGGTGTCTTGGTGGTATGTTGGGTGGATTGGATGTTAATTTCAGACAATAACCGTACTGGACAATTTCTCTGACCCACCTGTCTGTGGCGATGGATCTCCAGACTGGCAGGAACTGTTGGAGTCTCCCCCTGACCGGTGTTATGTGGGCGGGGGGCAGCGACAAGACGTCACTGTTTGTTATTGGCGGGGGACCTGGTGTGTCCTCGTCCTCTGCCTTTGGTGCTGGATCCACGATATCCACCCCTATTGTTTTTATTATAGGTACTCTGGGTACCTCCTTTACTGTACTGCTGCTGGGACCCCTGACCTGTAGCTGCTCCTCTATTCCCAGGGCGACGAAAGGAGCCACTCTGAAACTGCTGCGACTGTAGGGCCCCCATAGATTTCGCAGTTTCAGTGTCCTTTTTAATCTTTTCCAGTGTAGTGTCAACCTCGGGGCCAAATAAAAAGTCTGGGTTTGAAGCCTGATATTCTCAGCCATGCGTGCCTCCTCAACATCACACTAGTGTTGATTGCCCTTGCTGCAGTGTCAGCTGAATCTAGTGCGCATTTGATGGACGCATTTGTAATGAGTTGTCCCTCTCTGATGAGAAGCTCCGCTCCATCTTTGTATTCATCTGGTAGGTGTTCTAGCAGTGTTTCTAGTGTATCGTAGTGTGACCCGTCGTATCGGGCCAGGAGTGCCTGAGTGTTGGCAATGCGCCAGATGTTTGCTGCTTGTGCTGCTACCCTTTTGCCTTATGTTTCTAGCACTTTGGACTCCTTGTCTGGAGGAGCATCACCTGTAGTCTGCGAGTTAGCGCTCTTGCGAGCATTAGAAAACTACCATGGAGTCCAACGGCAATTGACCCTTAATGTACATTGGGTCTCCGGGTGCTGGTTTGTATTTCTTCTCTATTCTCGGGTTCAATACCCGTGCCCTGGTCGTTTCCTTAAAGATGTCCTTAGCATGTTTAAGAACCCCTTTTAACATTGGTAGAGTCTTGACCGTTCTTTATGATGGGGAGAACGTGTCCACCAAGAAATCCTCCTCCACAGAGTCAGAATGGAGTTCCACTCCGTGATTGGCAGCTGCCCTTTCAATGAGGGCGTTAAAAGCAGCAGTATCTTCAGTGGGAGATGGTTTGATATTATAAAGATGAGTGTCAGGAGCATCTTGTGGGTCACCTTGGTCAGTAGGGTCTCCCCATGCTTGATCTTGGTCTTGCTGTTGGTCATCAGGGTCATTATCCACAGGATAAGTGGTATCATCCCCAATATAGCCCTCTCCTGCATCCGCCTCCGAGTGTGTAGGAGAAAAGGATGGTTGTTCCTGATGATAGGTTTGGAATGTTTCTACAAGCACTGGCGTCGAACCTGATGCCAGTGTCCTTTTTAGTGGAATCTTGTATGAGTCCAAAGCCTTCTCTGGAACAATTCTCCGCTTGCGGAACAACAGCCTACCAGTGTCGGCGTCGATAAACTGGTCCTGCGAGTCCTCGACATCGGTTCTTTCCGTGGACACTGTTCGTGGTTGTTCGACACTTCTCCTAAGTTCGAACATCTTCGGTGCCCCTGGTGGCGGCAATCCAAACTTGATCGGTGCCGGCGCCGAGGGAGCTTTGGCGACCTTGTGTGGTTCGGGACCCGTTTTTGGTTCGAGGGTTGCCCGTTCCTTGATGCGCTTTAGGGACTCCGACACCTGTTGCAACGTGAATGCAGACGGTGCTTTGGAACAGATAGGCTCTTTGGAGACAGGCCTCGACGCGGTCTCCGGTTTCTTCCCAGCCTTCGGGTTTTCGATCCGAAGTTTGGGATCGACGCCCTGTTGATCCGATATTTTGGCAGTCGCCGCACTCTTCGGTGTTGACGTAGTCGGATCGACCACCGTGACCTTGGTGGTTGGTGCCCCAACCTTCGGTGCCATAGGCCGTTGCGTCTTCACGGGACCGAGGGCCTTCCTCTGTGTCTCGGTGCCGAAGCCCTTTTTTGGTGTCTCGGTACCGAAGTCCTTCTTTCTTTGGTCGGCTCCAATGTCCTTTTTCTGTGTCGACGGATTGGAGGGCTTCGATGCCTTCGATCCGACCTGAACCAGTTGCACTTTCGGTTTCGCTTTGACCGGTGCTGGGTTTGGTTTCGCTTTCACTGAATCGAATCCAGTCTTTTTTTATATTGTTGGCTCTTTTGAAATGTTCGAAGCCGGGCCTTCAGGCGGGGCTGTAGAACGATCCGACTGATCTTGGGTAAGGCCCGCAGGCGATCCCTCGACCTGAGCCTTATCAAGACTGTTTCCTTCGGCCTCCGCATCGACGGATTGGCCTAGCTCCTCGCCCGAGCTATCTTCCTCGGCCCCAAGGGCCTCATCGTCGTCTCCTACCTCGTCGACGACGTCTTCGTCCTCGAAGATCACCTCATCATCGTCGTCAGATTGGGATTCATGCTCCGAAGCATGGCTCGAGTCTATCTCTTCGACGCTCTCGACTTCTTCATCCTCGGTGCTGAATATGTTAACCGGGTTAGGCGCCGATTGTTTGGCCTCCAATCTAGCCGCTCGTCGATTCCGAAGTGTCTTCTTTGACCGGAACCGGGCGCAGGCCATACACCTCGACTCATCATGATCCGGTGATAAACATTTGTTACACACCGGATGGACATCGATGTGTGGATATTTCGCATGACATAAAGGACATCTCTTGAAGGGAGTCCTCGATTCCATCCTCGAACGTCAATCGATGTTCGGACCGAAACTAGGTCCGAGAAGTGTGAATAAATCCGAGAACAAGTATAATAATGTGTTGATACCGAACGCAAACAATACCGACGATACCTAAAGGCTTTTGGCCTTAAATAAAGTTTTCCTAACTTGAGCTAAGATAAGCCCATCCGAACCCAACGGCGGAAAAAAACAATCTGAGGATGGAGAGGATGCCTATGCGCACTGTAGTCCAGGGGAGGAGCCACCTATCTCGTGATACTTCGAAGACTCTTCCAGGACAACAATGTGCAATCATCCGGACCCAACACTAGGCGGCGATCTATGCACAGATATAAATTCAGCAGCCCACATGCCTCGAACCTAATATTTAGCTATTTTAAAAGTTGACACTTAGAAAATATTTCAGAGAAAACAGTCAATGATTCCCTATGGAAGAAAATGCAGGTTACAGGTACAGTATGTTCTCGTTACTTTTGTAATCCAGTACTGGGTGCCTAGACTCAGTACTGGAACCTTTATCCAAAACAGGTAAGTAATTATGTTTTCAGATATTATACGATTTTTGAAGAATATTTAAAGATTGCAGAAATCGACACTTAGAAGAAATTTCACAGAAAAACAGTCAATGGTTTCCTATGGAAGAAAATTGAGTTAAGGGTAAGTACAGTTGTACATATTTTTCAGAGTCAGTGCTGGGCACCAAGATCCAGCACTGGGAGCAAATTCGTTTTTGTCACTCGGCTGATTTTTGGTGAATATTTGAAGATTTGAAAAGTCCACACTTAGAATAAATTTCAGGAAAAAGCCAGTCAATGTTACCCTATGAGGAAAATAGAGTTTGCGGTTTAAGGGTAAGAACTCGACTGGCAGAGTTGAGGTTCTGGGCACAGACTCAGGGGTCTCCCAGGGTCAGGTAGGAACAGTTGGTTCACCCTCAGCAGCTCTAGGGCGGCCGGGTGCAGAGAGAGTTAGGCCCAATGTTATCCTAAGAGGGATAGGGGGGCATTGTTTGGTGGCTGCTGACTGGCAAGCCACGCGGCTGTGGGTGCTGGGCTTCTGGTCACTTACTCAGGGCAAGTGGGGAAGTAGGTAGGAGTAGAGTTTTCACTGCCAGGGCCACTCGGGCGGCTGGGTGCAGAGTGCTTTTGAGCCTTCGGGCGCTCAATGGATTTCAATGGGAAATCTCCGGTTAAGAAAAAGACTGCAAGCTCGGGGACGAGGACTCTTCAGGTGCCACCACCACTTCGAGAGGTAAGTTGGGTAGTTGGAGGATAGGTAGGTACCCCGGGATTGGGCACAGGGGGCCGTGGGGCGCCGCGTGCAGGGGTGCCTTTAGGTGTCGGGAAATCTTACCCTCTGTTGATCGCGGTTGGGGGGGGCACCTGGTTCTGAGGCTGCAGGCTTCTTCAGGAGTGTCGAGGGAGGTCCTTGGGTGCTGTACTCTGGGTCACAGTCGCCGTGGGGTCGTCCTCAGGGTCTTTGTTCACTCCGACACTGGCCAGGCTAGGCTGGTGCAGAGTGTGCTGGGTTCGCGGTTCCGGGCTGCTGCCAGGGGTTAGAGATAGGTTTCGAGTAGAGCCTCTACTCATGGGAGTCCCAGGGGCTTAGAGCCAAAAGGTAGCCAGGTCCTCCGGGGTTGGTGAGGTTGCTAGCCACAAGAGATGCCGGGCTGGAGCAGGAGCAGGTTCGAGGGTCGACAGGCCGGTAGGGCTGGGGCCAAAGCAGTTGGTGTCTTCTTCTTTTCAGCAGCTGCAGGGCAGGTCTTCTTTCTTCTTGCTCTTCGGAATCTGGAATCTGGGGAAGGAAGGTTCAGGGTGCCCCTAAATACTAGATTTAGGGGCGTTACAGGTAGGTGAAGGGCAGGGACCAATGGGTCCCCGTCCTGGGGTGGGTACACCCCCTATCCTGCCTCTCTCCTGTGGGAGGGGGGCAGTAGCCTAGTCCTGATAGGGTAGGGCTCCCCATCTTCAAGATGGCGAGAGCCCGGAGATGTGCTTCACCTCACCTCCCCCACCTGAGGGGTGGGGTTGGCAGGCTGGCACATCCCCTGTCCTCATTTGGGGTTTACGGCCAAAGCTTCCCGCCAGAGTGGGGGGTTGCAGGGGCCTGGGGAAGCTCACAGAGGCGGCATGCCTTTGAAGCTTCCCCCTGCCCATCATGGGGGAGGAGATTTAGCACCTCGCCCAGGATGTGCATTGTTGCAGGCCCAGGAGAGCAGGGGCTCTCCTACCCAGGGGTACTGCAACATGTCTGCTGTGTGGCAGCCTAGGCAGCCTCAGAGCAGAGGTGGATTTGTAGGTTAGGTTCGAGGGGGCACCTCTAAGATGCACTCTGGGGTGCTGGGTACATTAAATCCCACACTGGCATCAGTGTGGGTTTAATGTGCTGAGAAGTTTGATACCAAACTTCTCAGTCTTTAGTGTTGCAATTATGGTGCTGTGGAGCTAGTGTTTGACGCGCTCTCAGCACCATGTACTCTTAAATGGCAGCACTGGACTTACAGGGCTCAGGAATGGACCTGGGCACTGTAGGGGCACAGGGCTCCCGCTCCTGTGCCAACACCATTGGCATAAGGCACCCAGCTAGAGGGGTGACTGATGTATGCCATGGCAGTGTATGTGATGGGCATGGCACACAGGGATGTGTGCCATGTCGACTTTGTTTTTGTCTTGCACCCAAACACTTAGCCTGCAAAGGCAGTGTGTGTGCGTAAGGGTACAGGGCCTCTAAGAGTGGCACAAGGAGTGCTGCAGCTCTTAGAGGCCTTCCTTGGTCACAAAGCCCTGGGTACTTAGGGTACCATTTACCAGGGGCTGACATGTGGCCAGGGTTTGCCAATTTGGGTTTGGTTTGTTTTAGGGAAGGAACATAGGCCCTGGGCACCTGATTGGCAGGAGTCCAGGGCACACTCAGTCAAAGTACATTCAGCAATTCATCAAAAAGTGGGGGCATACCATGCAAGAAAGATGGCACTTTCTCACATCCGCCTCCTACGAAAGACCTTCAACCGGATACCCCCGAACACAGGAAACATTTCACCCACGCCCTCATCAGCAGCAGACTGGACTACGGCAACGCACTCTATGCCGGGATCAACAAGAACCTCACCAGCGAACTCCAGAATCCCTCCGCCAGACTTGTCCTCAACCTACCGCGCCACTGCCACATCATCCAACACCTGCGGGCACTACACTGGCTCCCTGTCGAGAAGAGAATCACCTTCAAGTTTCTCGCCCACAAAGCCCTCCACAACATCAGTCCTGCCTACATGAACCACCGCCTCTCATTCTACGAACCCCAAATATCACTCCGCTCAGCCCTGCTCTCCCTTGCGACAGTGCCTCACATCAAAAAGACCAGAACAGGAGGCTTCGCCTTCTCCTTCCTCGCTGCCAAGGCATGAAACACCCTCCCTATCCACCTCCATCAGACACCAACAATCTCCAAGTTCCTGAGGGACCTGAAGATCTTGCTCTTTGATGAACCACTGTGAATGTCCAAGAGCTGCGCTCCCCCCCCCCAAACTCTACCCAATGGCCATCAGTACAAGACCATCTTGTGAAACATTGAAAAGAGAACAGAATAAAGCTGCTGTTTGTGCAGCACACTAAATCATTGGATTTACATGTTCTATTCTAATCTTCAATATGTTGATGTGCTGTTGGGTGGTGCTTGCAGTATCACTGGAGATCGAAGTCATATGCCCTCATACCTGTTTTCGCCTGAAGAGCTCTTCTTCCTCACGACGTTTCTGCTCCTCCTGCAATCTCTTCTCCTCACGGCGTTTCCTCTCCTCCTCAGCCACCCTCTTAGCCCTGAGTTCTGCATCTCGTCGTTCTTGAAGCTTTAGGGGAAAAAAACCCAAAAGAAATTGGTAAAACCCATTGCTTTAATGCAAATAGCATCAGGCTTTTTTCAATAGCGCAGACAAACAGCTTAGAGAAAAAACAGAGTGACTGGCTGTCAGTTGGGACATAAGTACAAGGGTCCTTTCAATCACAAGCTAGGAGTCGGATGTCACTTGGATTTTTCCATAACGTATGAAAACAGACACTTCCCATTTTTGTGTTTTACATCTACTTGCAAATTGTGGTTAACAAAGTGTGAAATCAATGGAAGATAAAGAAAGCTACCAATAGCGAAGTACATAAATTTACATCCATCAGACTTTCACAGCTGGAAACATGTATGGAATTGGTAGGTAATTTTGTTTAAAGGACAATTTACCTTTAGTTACGCCTTATCTGGAAGAGACATGATCTAGCCTCAGATTCCTTAACTTATTGAATTTATCAGGCACCAGATTGGACCTGGAAGATTTTTCTTCAATCAAAACCCCTGCGTGCCGGTAGGTGCGGTCAGTTGGCTACGCGTAACGTCTGCGTTACCTATATGGGCACCACCTCGGCACAGGTAGTTTATGACTTTCCGCTGCAGAAGTGCGGTATATACTATACCAAAGTAAGGTACAGTGTGCACAGAGTCTAGGGAGTCTCCACAGGTATAGCAGAAGCTAAATTAGGTAAGTACTAACAGTTCTCTTTGTGGTAGTGTGGGCGAGCAGTTAGACTTATCAGGAGGGTGTGTTAATCATTTATTGTATTCACTCAATCAAGTTAGACGGCACACACTCAGACAGAGTGCAAACCAATTGCGCAAGTATAAAAAAAAGGACAACTTTGGTTTTATTTCTAGAACCAAACAGGACTTGGTACAGGTATGTGAAGAAGTTACTTACCTTCGGTAACGATAGATCTGTAAGAAACCTTAGTTAGTTTAGATTCCTTACCTTAGAATTACCCCAAGGCGTCACACTGGATCCGGAAAGCTTTTTCGTCAGCAGTACCTCTGCGCGCCGGAAGGTGGCGGACGGCTCCGCGAAAGTCGTTGGCGTTGCGGTCGCCGGAATGATGTCGTGGTAGCTACTGAGACGCCACCCTCGCGCGCTGGCGTCAGTTCTGTACACGACATTCCGCGCGAGAAACGCAGAGCCATGCAAGACACTGACCACTGGTGCACAACAATAGGACCCTAAAAGGATGTCCTTAACCCTAGAAATAACTTCGCAGAACGGGGAGGATGGGTGGGGTGGTAAGGAATCTATAACTAACTGTTTCTTACAGATATATCGTTACCGAAGTTAAGTAACTTGTTCATCTGAAAGAATCCCGTTGGTTATAGATTCCTTACCTTAGAATAGATACCCCAGGAAAACCAACCCCGGTGGTGGGTCTGCGAACCAAGATCACACCAGAAAATCCTGGAGAACAGAACTGCCAAAGAAGCCGTCTCTCTGGACTTGGCTGTCCAGGCAGTAGTGTTTGGTAAACTTGTGCAGCGATGCTCACTTGGCCACCTGACATGTCATTTAGAGCAACTCCTCTTCCCAAGGCAGTAGTGGCTGACGTCGCCCTGATGGAGTGGGCACGTAGCACGACTGGAGGCTCCTCTTTAGCCAGAGAAAAGCATGCCTTGATACACAGAACGACCCATCAAGAAATGGTGCGTTTGTGTACGGCCCAAACCTTTCTTGGCGCCCACGTAGCCAACAAAGAGTTCGTCATCCACCCGGAACGGTTTTCTGCGATTCAGATGGGGAAAAACGCACTTTTTGGGTGCAGACGGTGGAGTCTCTCTTCCTCTTTCGAAGTATGTGGAGGTGGAAAGAAGGTGGGCAATGTAATGGTCTGTCCGATGTAGAAGGCAGTGACCACCTTAGGAAGGAAGGATGGATGGTGTGAGAAAGTGCCCTCTTTTTTGCATGGTATGCCCCCACTTTTTGCTGAATTGCTGATGTCCTTTGAGTGTGCCCTGGGCTCCTGCCAATCAGGTGCCCAGGGCCTGTGTTCCTTCCCTAAAACTGCATTGAAGCCCAAACCCAATTGGCATCTCTGGCCACAGGTCAGCCCCTGGTACCCAGGGCACTGTGACCAGAGAAGGCCCCTAAGGGCTGCAGCACTTATTGTGCCACCCTTAGAGGCTCTGTCCCCTGACACACAGACTGTCTTTGCAGGCTGCGTGTTTTGGTGCAGGACAAAGCAAAGAGTCGACATGGCACACACCACTGTGTGCCATGCCCACAAACCACTGGCATACATCAGTCACTCCTCTAGCTGGGTGCCCTATGCCAGTGGTGAGGGTACAGGTGCATGAGCCCTGTGCCCCTACAGCACCAAGGTCCATTCCTGGGCACTGTAAGTGCAGTGCTGCCATTAAGAGTATATGGTGCTGGGAGTTTGTCATTACTAACTCCACAGCACCATAATGGCTACACTTAAGACTGGGAAGTCTGGTATCAAACTTCTCAGCACATTAAACCCACACTGATGACAGTGTGGGATTTAATGTAAAATGCACCACAGAAAGCATCTTCGAGATGTCCCCTAAAACTCGACCAACCTCAAGTGACCTGACTGAGTGGCTGTCTAGGCTGCCACCACCAGAAATGTTTCTGGACCCCTGGGTCGAGAGCTTGCTGCTCTCGGGGGCCTGAAATAATGCACATCCTGGGACGAGGTGCCAAGCCTCCTCCCCCAGGATGGGCAGGGTTCACAAAGGAGAAGCTTCAAAGGCATGCCGCCTTTGAGAGCCTCTCCAGACCATTTGCTGCTTCCAGCAACTGGTCCCCACTGGCTCTAACCCCCACTTTGGTGGGGAGAACCGGCGTGAAAAACAAGTGAGGAAGAGAGGTGTGTCCACCTCTGCCAACTCCACCCCTAAGGTGGGGGAGACGAGGTGAAGCACAACCTTGAGACCCTGCCATCTTGATGATGGGGGGACCCAGCCAACCAGGGACAGGCTCCTGCCCCCCTCCCACTGGACAGTGGCAGAATAGGGGGTGTACCCACCCCAGGGAAGGGACCCATTGGTCACTGCCCTTTACCTACCTGTAACGCCCCTAAAAAACAAGTTACTTACCTTCGGTAACTATGGATCTGTAAGAAACATTAGTAGTGATAGATTCCTTACCTTAGAATATCCCCAGGCGTCGGACTGGATCCGGAAAATGTTTGTCAGCAGTATCCCTGCGCGTCAGTAGGTGGAGTCGTGCGGCTCCGCGTCCGTCGTCGTGATCGCCGGGATGACGTCGCGGCCAGTACTTAGACGCCGCCCACGCGCTCTGACGTCAGTTCTGTACACGACTTTCCGTGCCAGGAACGCAGAGCCATGCAAAATACTGACCACTGATGACTTGAAATTAGAGCCCTGAAAGGGATGACCTTAACCCTAGAAATCAGATCGCAGAACGGGAAGGATGGGAAGGGCGGTAAGGAATCTATCACTACTAATGCTTCTTACAGATGGAATATGCTACTTACCAGTATGCATCTGTTCTTGGCATGTAGAGCTGCAGATCTGTACACTTTTGCATAGATCGCGATCTGGTGTTGGGCCCGGATGTTTGCAGTTTGTTTTTGTTCTTGGACAGTCTTTGGAAGTCACGAGTTCGGTGACTCCTCCTTCGGTCCGTACTGCGCATGGGCTTCGGCTCCATCCTCAGATTGTTTTTCACCAGCAGGGAAAAGATGGAGCGTAGTGATAACAGTAAGAAACCCATGTGTGTTGTATCTAAATAAGATAGACTGGAACGGATACAGGTAGCCGGGGAGGCGGGTGGGCGTGTACAGATCTGCAGCTCTACATGGCAAGAACAGATGCATACTGGTAAGTAGCATATTCCGTTCGAGGCATATGAGCTGCAGATTGTACACTTTTGCATAGATTACATAGCAGTACCCAGCCCTAGCGGCGACCACCGGTATCCGTTGCAGCGGTTTGAAATAGTGTCTTTAGTACAGCCTGGCCCACACTAGCTTGTTGCTTGGAATGCACGTCTACACAGTAATGTTTTGTGAAGGTGTGCGGAGTTGACCATGTGGCTGCTTTGCAGATGTCATCTAAGGGTATGTTCCCTAGAAAAGCCATAGAAGCCCCTATCTTTCTTGTAGAGTGGGCTTTAGGTGGAACAGATAATGTTCTTTTTGCCTTGTGATAGCAAATTTGTATGCACTTTACAATCCACCTAGCTATCCCTGATTGAGAGATGGGGTTGCCTTTATGTGGTGGAGAGAAGGAGACGAACAATTGTTTAGTCTTCCTGAAAGGTTGCGTTCTTTGTATGTAGTACAGTAAAGCCCTCTTAACATCAAGTGTATGTAGAGCCCTTTCCGCAACAGATTGAGGTTGCGAGAAAAAGACCGGTAATTCCACCGATTGATTAAGATGGAAGGGGGAAATGACCTTGGGCAGAAATTTCGGATTTGTACGAAGTATCACCTTGCTGTGATGTATCTGTAAAAAGGGTTCTTGTATAGTGAACGCTTGTATTTCACTAACCCTTCTAAGGGAAGTGATAGCTACGAGGAAAGCTGTTTTCCAGGTGAGGAACTGTAGCTCACATTTATGCATTGGTTCGAAAGGCGGACCCATTAGCCTTGTAAGAACGACATTTAGATTCCATACAGGGGAAGGTGGTGCCCTGGGCGGAATTACTCGTTTAAAGCCTTCCATAAAGGTTTTAATAGCGGGCACTCTGAACAGTGATAAATGCTGTCTGTTTTGCAGGTAAGCAGCAATCGCTGCTAGGTGTAGGCGTATGGATGAATATGCCAGGTTACACCTTTGAAGATGGAGGAGATAGCATATGATGTGCTGTATGGATGCATCTAAAGGGTTGATTGTATTGTTACGGCAGTAAACAACAAATCTCTTACACTTTGCGGCATAGCATGCTCGAGTGGTAGGACGTCTGGCTTCCTTGATAATGTTCATGCAATCAGGGGGAAGGTTAAGGTACCCAGATTCTAAGATGCAGGAGCCAGATCGCAAGGTTGACCTGAGCTGGGTACGGGTGCCTGATTTCTCCATGGTTCTGAGTTAGGAGGCATGGGGACAGGTGCAGTTTTTGATGTGGTACCACCGATAGCTGTAATAGTGTGGTGTACCACGGCTGCCTGGCCCATGTTGGGGCTACCAGAATGAGTGTGAGGGAGTGCCGTTGTAGCTTCCTGACCACTAATGGAATTAGCGGGAGAGGTGGAAAGGCGTATGCAAATTTGCCTGACCAGTTCATCCGTATCGCATTGCCTTTGGACAATGGGTGTGGGTATCTGGCGGCGAAGCTTGGGCATTTTTTGTTTTCGTGGGTGGCGAAGAGGTCTATCTGAGGATGCCCCCACTTGTGAAAGAATGGGTGAAAAACTTGGGGATGCAGTTCCCATTCGTGTATTTGTTGCGTTTGTCTGCTGAGCAGATCTGCCATGGTGTTTTGTATGCCTGGGACGTGTTGTGCCAGGAGAAAGATTTTTTGTGTAATTGCCCATCTCCATATGCCCTGTGCTAAGCGGGAGAGCTGGGGAGAGTGTGTCCCCCCCTGTTTTTGAATATAATACATTGCAGTCATATTGTTTGTGCGAATGAGGACTGCTTTGGCTGAAATTTGTTTCTGAAAGGATTTTAGGGCTAGAAAGATCGCCAATAGCTCCAGGTGGTTGATGTGGAGCGACTTTTGCTGTGGCGTCCATAGACCTTGCATTGTGAGGTGTAGGAGGTGCGCTCCCCAGCCGGAAAGCGATGCGTCCGCTGTTAGAATCACCTGAGGAACCGGGTCCAGGAACGGCCGCCCTTTGGAAAGGTTTGTGGTGTTCCACCACTGCAGAGAGTGATGGGTGCGGCCGTCCACCAACACCAGATCCGTCAGCTGTCCCTGGGCCTGGTTCCACTGCCGTGCTAGGCACTCTTGGAGTGGACGCATGTGGAGTCTTGCATGGGGCACTATGAAGATGCAAGATGCCATCATCCCTATTAGCTTCATGAATACTCTTGCTGGGAGAGAGTGCTGAACAATGAATGTTTGGCGCAAGGCTTGTATGCTTGCGATTCTGGCTGAATTGGGATAGCTATACCCTTAGAGGTGTCTATAGTGGCCCCGAGATATTGCTTTGTGTGAGACGGTATGAGGTGGGACTTTTGATAGTTCACCGTGAAGCCTAGCTGGTGGAGCAGTTGGATGGTGCTGTTTGTATGTTGCACACATTGGTTGTAGGACGCGGCTTTTATCAGCCAGTCGTCTAAGTAAGGGGAGACGTGAATGTGTTGGCGTCTGAGGTGTGCTGCTACTACCGCTAGGCATTTGGTAAACACCCGTGGTGCGGTTGTGACCCCGAAGGGGAGAACCTTGAATTGGTAATGCTGACCGTCCACCACAAACCTGAGGTACTTCCTGTGAGAAGGGTGTATTGGAATATGAAAGTATGCGTCTTTCAAGTCCAATGTAGTGAGAAAGTCTCCCTGACAGAGGAGTGGGAGAACTTGTTGGAGGGTGACCATGTGGAAATGGTCCGAATGTATGTATGCATTTAGAGCCCGGAGGTCCAGAATGGGCCGCAGGGTCCCGTCTTTCTTTGGTATTAGAAAATACAGAGAGTAGACCCCTAAATTTTGCTGATTGACGGGGACTTGCTCTATAGCGTGTTTTTGGAGGAGGGAGATCACCTCCTGTTTGAGCAGTGTGGTATGTTCCTGTGACATTGTACGGTGCCTTGGTGGAATATTGGGTGGGGTAGATGTTAGTTCGAGACAGTACCCTGACTGAATAATTTGGGTCACCCATTTGTCTGATGTTATGGACTCCCAGGTGTGAATAAAGTTTTGTAGTCTGCCCCCGACTGGAGTGGGATGGTCTGGGGGGAGCGAGGGGAAGTCATTGTGTGGGCGGTGTGGCAGAACAGGTGGTGTTGGTTTTGCCCCTGCCCTTATTGTTGTAGCCCCTGTATCCACCTCTTTGGTAGCCCTTTGAGAAGGTAGTTTGAGGAGGGGACTTGTAGGAGGTAGAGGCACTATCGGTGGAGTAACCTCTGCCTGTGCTACGAAAGGACGAACGCCGAAATGAGCGTCTAGGGGTTTGGGATTGTAATGCCCCCATAGACTTTGCTGTGTCCGTGTCCTTTTTCATTTTTTCTAATGCTTCGCCCACCTTTGGCCCAAATAGGTGTTGTTGGTCAAAGGGGTGATTTAGTATGGATGCCTGGACTTCTGGCTTAAATCCTGAGATCCTGAGCCAGGCATGACGGCGAAGCAGAACACTAATATTTATAGCTCTAGAAGCAGTGTCCGCTGCTTCGAGGGCACATTTAATGGAGGTGTTAGTAATGAGCTTACCCTTCTGTATTAGTTCATGAGCTCTACGTTTGTGTTTCTCTGGGAGGTGTTGCATAAGAGCCTCTAGCTCATCGTAGTGTGCTCTGTCATAACTCGCAAGCAGCGCCTGTGTATTTGCAATACGCCATATGTTTGCGGCTTGCGAGGCAGTGCGTTTACCAGACGCATCTAAGAGTTTTGACTCCTTATCTGGTGGTGGAGCCTCACCTGATGACTGGGAGTTGGACCGCTTTCTAGCTGTGGACACAACTAGTGAATCTAAAGGAGCAGGTCCTTTAATGTATGCAGGATCTGTGGGGGCTGCCTTGTACTTTTTTTCTATTCTGGGGTTTAAGACCCTGGCTCTGACTGGGTCCTTGAACACCTCTGCTGCATGTTTGGTAACACCCTTAAGCATGGGCAAGATGGCTGTAGATTTATCATGAATATCAAACGTATCCAGTAAGAAATCTTCCTCAACTGGTTCGCTATGTAGTTCTACCCCATGATAGTGTGCTGCCCGCTGCACTAAGTGGTGAAACCCTAGTGAGTCCTCCGGGGGAGATGGCCTGGATGGATAGATGTCATCCTGAGGCACATCTGGTATGTCAGGGTTTTGGTAATCCTCCCATGGGTCTGGGGTCCCTGGGGGTGTGGGGTCCAGCGGGGCGTCCGCTGGATCATAATCTGGATCCCCGTAATCAGGTTCTGGAGACGGGGTTGGGGAGTGATGAGGTAAGGGTGGTGGAGACCTGGGAGGTAGAGGAGGTGGTAGAGGTGGAGGAGATGTAGGAGGTGGTGGGGAGGGCACTCTGAAAGGAGATGTGGCAGAGTCCTTCCGTTTTGGCGGTGGAGGAGGAGCTGGTTTGTCAAGACGTCTTTTCTTGATAGACAAAATCAAGAGCCCAATCTTTGGATCCTTTGCTAAGGTTTTTTGAGAAAGATCAGGTGTAAATAGTTCCGCTGGCACCGAATCGTCTACTGGCGCCGATGTTTTCGGAGCCGAGGACTTGGATGGTTTCTCTGCGCCATGGTTTTTTGGAACCTCCGGTTTTTTCGGTGTCGAGGCAGGCTTCGGCGCGGGAGCGTCGGTGCAGAGGGATTTATGCTTGTGTTTTGTCGGCACCGAGAGTCCAGGCTTCGGCACCGGTGGCTTCGGAGCCGAACTGGGTGTCACTTTCTTCGGTGCCGAACGGTGTTTGTCGGCACCAGGAGTAGGCTGGCTCGAGCTCGAGCCGCCGTGAGACTTGTGATGCTTCGACACCGGGCCCGAAGGTGGGGTGATAGAAGCTGTATGTTTGGTTTTCCCTAGGCCCGGAGGCGAAGGTGTAACCGGAGTCTCTTTCGACATGGGCGCGGGGGTGGGAGGGGGTAGAGTACTCACGACCCTCTGCGCCGGTATGATGTCCTCCAGGTCGGAGTCGTCGGCCTTGGAAGCGCTGACGATATCTTCCTCCTGCTCGGTGTGTTGTTGCCCCGAAGCTCCGGTGTCGTCTCCGAAGATGTCCGGTGGAGCCGAGGTCGATGAGTGCGCCATGGTGCGTCGAGCTCTTCGATCCCAGATAGTCTTTTTAGATCGAAAAGACTTGCAGGCGGGGCAGTCTCGGGCCTCGTGTTCGGGAGAGAGGCAAAGGTTACACACCTGATGGAGGTCGGTGTGGGGAAATTTAGACCCACATTTTGGGCACTTTTTGAACGGAGTCCTTTCCATCGGCCGGGACCGGAGTCGAGGAGGGCCCGAAGGCCGGTGCCGATGTGTGGAATCGAGAAAGTGCCTCTAAGAGAGATGAAGAAGATGATTGATGAAGAATCTCGATGGACGAGGATTTTCCGTCGAGGCTGGAACTGGAAAAGTTCGAAGCATGAGCACGAAGTATCACATCCGAGCCCGATGGCGGAAAAAAACAATCTGAGGATGGAGCCGAAGCCCATGCGCAGTACGGACCGAAGGAGGAGTCACCGAACTCGTGACTTCCAAAGACTGTCCAAAAACAAACTGCAAACATCCGGGCCCAACACCAGATGGCGATCTATGCAAAAGTGTACAATCTGCAGCTCATATGCCTCGAACACATAGTTATCAAAGGTAAGTAACTTGTTCATCTGAAAGAAACAGAGTGATAGATTCCTTACCTTAGAAGAGATACCCCAGCAATACCAACCCTGGTGGTGGGTCTGCGAACCAAGATCGCACCAGGAAGTCCTGGAGAACAGAACGGCCAAAAAAGCCGTCTCTCTGGACTTGGCTGTCCAGTCCAGGTAATAATGTTGCGTAAACGTGAGCAGTGATGCCCACGTGGCTGCCTGACAGATGTCTTGCAGGGGGACACCCCATCCCAATGCAGTAGTGGCTGCAGTTGCTCGAGTGGAATGAGCACGCAGCCTCACCGGAGGCTCATTTTTAGCCAAAGAGTAACAGGCTTTGATGCACAAGACAACCCAGCGGGAGATAGTCCTCTTGTGTACCACCCGACCTTTCTTGGTGCCAACGTAGCCAACAAAGAGTTGGTCATCCACCGGAACGGTTGTGTGCGGTGGAGGTAAAATGAAAGTGCACGTTTTGGTTCCAGGCGGTGGAGCCTTTCTTCCTCTCTGGAAGGATGTGAAGGAGGTTAGAAAGTGGGCAAGGTAACAGTCTGCCCAATATGAAAGGCCGTGACAACTTTTGGCAAAAAGGAAAGCCGGGGCCTGAGCACAACCTTGTCCGGATGAATGGAAAGGAATGGAGATTTACAAGAAAGAGCCTGGAGCTCACTCACTCGCCTAGCGGAGGTGATAGCAATCAGGAAGGCAGTCTTCAGAGTCAAAAGACAAAGAGGACAGTTGTGAAGAGGCTCGAAAGAAGCGCACATCAGATAGGTCAAAACCAGATTTAATAGGAATATATTATATATCATGAACCTCTAGGAATATAATGTGTATACTAATATTATGACTACTTATTGATTGCTATTATTGGATATGTTCATAGACATTATTTTACTCAAAAATAAGAAAACAAAATTATTTATATATTACAACAAAAAAACAAAAATAAATTAAAGAATTTTCCAATCATTTTTTTCTAACTCTCTTTTTTATAAATGTATGTATTCACAGTGTATAGCCACTAGTAATTTTGCTGAATTTGGAGTGGACAGGTGATCTATATGTTATACACACTGTGCCCGGTGTTTTCCTCTTTTTCCCATTAGCATATTCCCTGCCTGGGCTTTGTATCAGGTTAATAGGGGCCCGTTACTTTATCAAATATACAATCAGGATTAGGCTCCTGCCCCCTCCCACTGGAGAGTGGCAGGATAGGGGGCGTACCCACCCCAGGGAAGGGACCCGTTGGTCTCTGACCTCTACCTACCTGTAACGCCCCCCAAATTTAGAATTTAGGGGCACCCTGAACCTTCCTTCCTCAGATCCCGATACAACCAACAAGAACAAGAAGAGAGAAGACCTGCAGTACTTGGCCCCAGCCCTACAAGCCTGTCGACCCTCGAAACTGCTCCTGCTAAAACCCAGCGTCTCCAGTGGTCAGCAAACTCGAAAAACCCAGAGGACCAGACTGCCTTGTGACTGTAAAAGACTGGGACTCCCATGAGCAGTGGTTCTGCTCAGAGCAAGTAACAAGCAAACCAGGAACCGCGACTCCTGCACACTCTGCACCCGCCAAGCCTGGCCTGTGCCTGAGTGGACAAAGACCCTGAGGACGTCCCCCCGGCGACTGTGACCAAGAATCCAGCACCCAAGGACCCAGCTCAACGCTCCTGACGACGCCTGCAGCCTCAGAACCAGGGACCCCTCCAACTGCGACCAGCTGAGGGTAAGATGTCCCAACACGAAAAGACACCCCTGCACCAGACGCCCTGCGGCCCCCTGTGCCCAGCTCCTGGGTGCCTACCTAACCTACAGTTTTCCAACGTACCTCTCGAAGTGGTGGTTGCACCTGAAGAATCTTCGTCCCCGCGCTTGCAGCCTTTGTTCGTTTTGTAGCTTCTCCATTGGAATCCATTGTGCGCCCGACTGCTCAAAAGCACCCTGCACCCAGCCGCCGGAGTGCAACCTCTGTCCTATTTTTCTTGCCCTAAGCAAGTGACCAGGAGCCTAGCTCCCACAGCCGCGTGGCCTGCCTGCTAGCAGCCACCAACCAAAGGCCCCCTGCCCGCCATAGGCTAACATTAGGCCTAACTCTCTCTGTATCCGGCTGCCCCAGTGCTGCTGAGGGTATAACAACTGTACCTACCTGACCCTGGGAGACCCGTGAGTCTATCCCCAGAACCTTAACTCTGCAAGTCGAGTACTTACCCAAAAGCCGATAACTCACTTTTCCTCCATAGGGTCACATTGACTGGTTTGACTTAGAAGAATTTCCAAGTGTCGAGTTTTGAAACTTTTAAATATTCACAAAAAATCAGCCGATCAACGAAAACAAAATTACTCACCTGTTAACAGGAGAGATTCCAGTGCTGGATCTTGGTGCCCAGCACTGACCCTGAAAAGTAATTACAACCGCACTTACAGCTAACTTGATTTTCCTCCATAGGATAACATTGCCTGGTTTTTGCCAGAAATTCTTCTGTTGATTTTTTAAACTTACAAATATTCGTTAAAAATCGCCTGTATAACAAAAACGATTTCTTTCAACTGTTTACAGGAACTGCACCAGGATTGAATCCAGGATCCAACCCTGAGTAAGAAAATCATACGTAAAGTAACTGAAATTGCATTTACTTAAAAAGTCCCATTGAGATCTTAGTTCTAATTGTGTTTGAATTGTGTTGCCTATTGCAACAACTGTAACTATTGCATTCAAAAGTCTATTGCCTATTGAAAGTATTTAATTAAAGCATCTCATTCTGAGAAAGTATATTTTGATACCTATTGTTGGTTCTAAAAAAAAAGACAACTATATATTTTTACATACAAACCATTGGCCTAGAGTTCAGTTTTTGAGTGTGTGAGACCATTTGCTGACTGAGTGTGTAAAACAAATGCTTTACACTGTCCTCTGATACTGCCTTACGGCTTGTCCAAGCTACCACTTGAGAGTAAGGTTATATCTAACTTTAACCTCTACAAAACCTCTGGGGACTGTGGACTCTGTGCACATGGAACCCTACTTTGCTGCAGTATATACACAGCCACTTTCTTACAAGTGCATTCTGAGATCTGGACGTGTCCGGACAGGTCCCCTGATGCTGTGACCACTGGAACTTCAGGTCCTACTGCAGAGCCCGCACATGCCATCTGCCATGGTTGATCTGCATGAGGCCCAGCAGCCTCAGGGTCATCCTCACAAACTCAGGACAAGGGCTGAAAGATCGGAATCATAGCCCGAATATCCCAAACTCGCGGTTCGGGAGGATAAACCCGAAACTGCGCCGTGTCCAGAACCACTCAGATGAAAAGGATCTTCTGAGAGGGTACCAGGTGTGACTTCGGTCCGTTGATGGAGAACCCCAGCAAATGCAGGATGTCAGCCGTAGTCTGGAGGTGGGAGACGAATGCCTGGGGCGAGCCCGCCTTCAACAGCCAGTCGTCGAGATAGGGGAAGACTCGAACCCCTGATATGCGCAGATAAGCTGCGACCACCCCCATCACTTTCGTGAACACCTGAGGGGCGCTGGTAAGGCCAAAAGGGAGCACGGTGAACTGAAAGTGCTCGTGGCCAACCGTGAACCGCAGGTAACGCCAGTGAGCCGGCAGGACGGGAATATGAAAGTAGGCGTCCTGCAAGTCTAAAGCTACCATCCTGTCTTGCGGGTCTAGGGCAGACAAGACCTGAGCCAACGTGAGCATCTTGAACTTCTCCTTCCGGAGGAAGCCGTTGACGTTATGAAGGTTTAAGATAGGACGCAGGCCCTTGTCCTTCTTTGGAACCACGAAGTAGGGGGAATAACAGCCACGACCTACTTCGGGCGTTGGAACGCGCTCGATGGCCCCCTTGCCAAAGAGGGCCGCAACTTCCTGCTGGAGAAGTGCCAAGTGATCCCCCAACATGCGGTGGTACTGAGGTGGCATGGCTGGAGGGGTAGTCTTGAAGGGGAGGGAGTAGCCCCATCGGACAATTTGCAGCACCCACTGGTCCGATGTGAGGGTGCGCTAGTGGGGGAGATGATGGCGAATCAGTCTGCCCACTGGCATTTGATGCACCTGAAAGGACGGACTAGGAAGGCTTAGCAGTGGATGCCGCGGGGGTGGAGGTTGACTGACCCACCCGCTGACCCCCTGAACCGCCACGACGGTTCCCACGTCCGCGCTGAGGTTGTTGCTGTGCAGGCCTGTGGATCTGCGAATGTAGTGGGGCGCCCCTTCTGCGGCCATTAAAGGAGCGAAAGGCCTTGGCCGTAGCCCGGGCGTCCTTAAAGCGCTCCAGCGCACTATCTGCTTTTATTGCCAAAAAGGCGAATGCCATCAAAGGGCATTTCCATCAGATTATTCTGGACATCCCCGAAAAGCCTGCGTCGTGGGAATCGCCATGCCCAGCGAGTCGGTGGTGTCAAGCTCACAACGAATTGTGAACTTAGCTGCGTCTCTCCCAGCAGCAACAGATTGGGTGAGTAATGTCTGGCCCACTTGCGGACAGCTAGGCAGCACCTGCGCAACAGAGTAGGAATAACGGCCCAAGAGTCATGCGTTGTTCACAGACTGCAGCCCTAAACTGGCAGATGAAAACAGCTTCTTGCCAAGCTGCTCCAGCTTCTTGGATACCCTATCCGGAGGTGCGGAAGGGAACGCACTTTGGGACGCAGAGGCCTGGACAACCAAGCTCTCAGGAGTAGGGTGTTGAGAGAGGAAGAGGGGATCGCCTGGAGCCGGGCGATGGCATCGGGCCACGTTCCTGTCCACAGGAGCTCCTGTGTTGGGCCTGGCCGAGGTGCCCAAAAGAACATCAGCAAGTGCGTCATTAAAGGGCAGCAAGGGCTCCGAAGAGGTTACCGCCGGTTGGAGCACTTCTTTCAGGATGTTCGTCCTATCGGACCCTGTAGGGAGTTCGAGGTGGAGGGCCTCAGCCGCCCTACGCAACACCACTGTGTAACCTGCTCCCTCCTCCGTAGCCACGGTAGAAGGAGACAGCATGTCCGGGTCCGGCGAGGTGTCAAGACCACTGGCTTCCCCCAAATCCTCTGCCCAGTCCGGATCATAAGCACAGTCCTGTGCGAGAGGGTCCTCAGACCCCTCCCCTTCCTCCGAAGTCTGTGGAACAGGCTGAAAATATGGAGGACGGACATGGGGAACAAATCCCATCGGCGCAGGAACCAGCATCAATCGACGCCGATCTGGCTCCATGTCCAGGCTGAAACAGGGGACGACGTCGTCCCGAGGAGCAGGCGATGTCAGAAGCGGTGCCGGTGAGGTCTACTTCGGTGGAGGCGTAACAAGGTCAACCGGCGTCGACTGGTGTCTGATCCCGGATCCCATGGGGGCCTGTGGCACCAGAGCAGTCGGAAATGCCAGGGCCGGAGCCCGCTGTGATGGAACAGCAGGACTCCCCAGTCAGGGCCCAGATACGCACCGGCGGGGCCAGATGGCCCAAAGAGTCGGGCCATGGCGGCAAGAAACTCTTGCACCTGGGCAGGCGTCGCTGCTGGACCCGGGACGGGCGGATAGGCTGGTGGCGACGTCACAAGCGACGCCGGTGGCACCGCCCGCACCCTCAGCCGCGACAGGCGAGGGGAAGCCTAAGAGCGACGATGCTTCTTCGACTTCTTTTTGGAATGCTTTGACTTACCTGACCCAGAGTGTGAAGACTTGGATCCAGAAGAATGATGGGGACGACTCCGCGACTAGTCCCTCGACCTCCAAAGGGACCGGCACCCTGAACGGCACGGAGCCGACTACCGGACTTCCAGCAACTTTCAGGACCGCTTACGCAAAGTTTTCGGCACCATGGCCCGGCAGTCGGGGCACAACTTGGAGTCGTGGTCGCGCCCCAGGCAGTAGAGACAAACTCGGAGTGGGTCCGTCACCGACAACATGCGGTGACAGTCTCCACAGTTCTTAAACCCGGGCATCCCTACGGCACCAGGAGTCGATCTACTCAAGAAAAATAGGAGACAAAAAGCCTAAAAAAACTCAAGTCAAAAAATGACTGGGGTACTAGCTCTTCCCAGATCTGAGCTTGCTGGCGCGGAAAAAGAAAACTAACGTCAGTGCGTGTGGGCGGCGTCTAAGTACTGGCCGCGACGTCATCTCGGCGATCAAGACGCCGACAATGGACGTGGAGCCGCACGACCCCATCTACGGATGCGCAGGGGTACTGCTGACGAAAAAACTTTCCGGATCCAGTCTGATGCCTGGGGATATTCTAAGGTAAGGAATCTATCACTACGTGTTTCTTTCAGATTTTAGTATTTTGGGGCTCCCTGAACCTTCCTTTCTCAGATCCAGCAACCACAAGAAAAAGAAGAGAAGAAGGACGAGAAGCCGTGCAGAGGCAACAAGAGGACGACGCCTACTGACTTGGCACCAGCCCTACCGGCCTGTCTCCCCTCGAAACTGCTCCTGCAAAACTCCGGAGTGTCCAGCGGACAGCAACCTCAAAAACCCCGGAGGACCTGCCTGCCTTCACTTTCCAAGCTGTTTCTCCCGGGTACACTGGTTTGAACTGCAGCTTCTGGTGCCAGTCAGGAACCACTAATCCCGCACACACTGCACCAGCCGAATCCAGCCCGAGCTCGAGTGGACAAATACCCAGAGGAGGTCCCCCCGGCGATCCTGACCTGCCTCAAGCCTCCTGCAGCCTCAATCCAGAGGAGCCCCCCTACAGCAACCAGAGAGGGTAAGAAAATCAGACGTCCCAAGGGACCCCCGCACCCAACGGCCTTGTGTGCCCAAACCAGCGGTGCCTAACCAACCCTCTACATCCCAACTTACCCCTTGAAGTGGTGGTCACTCCTGGAAGATCCTCGTCCCCGAGCCTGCAGTGTTTGTGTCCCGGAGACTCTCCACTGAAATCAACAGGGCACCCATTAGTGCTAACTTGGTCCCCAACTTGCTCTGAGCTTAACCCTAGGAGCTTTGCTCCCACAACCCCGTGGCCTGCTTGCCAGCAGCCACCAACCTGAGTCCCCCTATCCTCCATAGGATAACACTGGACTTCAACACTCTGCACCCGGCTGCCCTAGTGCCACTTGGGGTGCAACAACAGTGCATCACTGACCCTGGGAGACCCGAGTCTTACCCCAGAGCCCTAACTCAAAAGACCAATTACCTACCTGGAAACCGATAAACTCTTTTTCCTCATAGAATAACATTGACACTGTTGGACTTGGCCCTTCTGGCAAGTTCACCCCCAGACCTTTTTGCAGTATCCTAGCCTTTTCCCTATGGTGTATTAGTGGATTTAGGCCTCTAGGTGCTTTAACACTGTGTCCCAGTGAGGCTGACCTGCCCTCCCATAGGAATGCATGGGGGGATCTGAGTGACCATGTTAGTTCCTGATGTGTGGGGAGTGCAGGGCCGAGTTTGGTATGTGCGGACTCGTGTGATGAAATGCTGCGCGATGATGTGTGCGGCGTCAATGTACCTAGTGTGGAAGTGCCACTTCTAGACGCTGGCATAAATGTGCAGTGACTGCCTGTCGCGTGATTGGTTGGCTGAGGTCATGTGATGGGCTAGGGAATCCCCAGTCAGGAGGAGTCGCCCAGTGGTGAATGGGGAGATCAGCAGCCAGATGGGTGGGAGGAGTACACCTAGGACCTGAATAGGGCTGGGCTTTCCCCACACAATGCTGGCTCCGCCCCCTGTGGTGCAACTGATGACCCTGGCCTATTCTGTGAATTGGGAGAGGGGCTGAGCAAAACAAAGTGCTCAGGAACCAGTTGTATCTGGTTCACCCCTTCCCTGCACCTTTGAAACAAAGGATTGTGTGTATAAAAAGGGACTGTGTCCCCTTACAAAATGTTCTCTTTTTGGATCCTGACAGAGAGGGCTTGCTGCTGGTGGGGCCCAGGAGGGACCGCCATGGGGGCTACCTCCCTGCTGGAGGGCCCTGTATGCTGGCCCCTGGGCCCTACCTTGCCCCCTGGATGCCCTCAGGACCTTGGGGACCTTTTTGCTGGTCCTTTTGCTCTGCCAAGGCTGGATGCAGCCTTCTAGCGCCCTGGGAGCGCTCTATCCTTGTATTGCCAAGAAAAGGAGCACAAGGGCTCCGCAGCGCGGCGCTGCAAACTCCCCCCTGCTGGAGGGGAGAGATCGCGGGTGCCCACCCCGCATAGCCGCCTAGTTTGGGATATTCTGAGTGCAGGTGCCCATCCTGCATTATGGCCGTGCGTTTCTTGGGATAGATCGGCGGGTGCCCACCCCGCTTGTTTTTGTATTTAGATCGCGGGTGCCCACCCCGCATGGCCACTTATCCTTTTATCATTGTGCGCGGGTGCCCACCCCGCGACTTTGCCTGCCGCTGTAATTGCCGCTCCAGGTCCCGCCGCGGCTGCCCCGGAAGTCAGGCGAGTCGGCCTGGGACGTGGGCGGGGCCGCGGCAGGACCGGAAGCTGGGTCTCGTCGGTGAGGGGCTCCTGTGAGTCAATGGGAGCCCCGGAGCTTACAGCCGAAGGGAGGACGGGAGCCCACCCCGCCTCCCGAAGACAGGAGAAGAACTAAATGCCCCCGGAGCCTTACGGGCTCCACACCCAAGTCCCGGGTCCCAGGAGGGGGCCCGGGTGAAGAGGAGTGGCGAAGGAAAGCCGGCGCCTGCCTGTGCGGGGCTCCCAGGAGTGAGGGAGAGCCCCGCGGGCGCCAGCATCCAGAGAACAGAGGTTCTCACCGCCGCCTGCATCGCCACGAAGAAGCTGAGTCCCCGACAGAGCCCGGTGAGTAGGGGCTCTAGCATGCATGCCGCCTCAGTGCTGGGGGGCGCTTCAAGGCGCATGGTTGGTGCGTTGATCTTCTGAACGGCCCCGTCTAGAAGCGGGCCGCTCCAACGAAGCAGGCATGATTTTGTTTCAGGAGCCAGCCTGCTCCTCCATGGCCCCATTTTGTTAATCCTGGTTAGCAGGGATTCCACGGCACAGAGTGCCAGTGCTCCTCTCTCTTTGGGGGCAGAGTGGTTTACAGAGCCCCGAGTGGCTCCAACGTTTTGGGGGGCACATTTCAGTTATTTAAACCGCCAGTGCGCGCCTCCGTACTCAGGGCCAGTCCTCCTTCTGCTGTTGGCGCATATGGATTGCAGGAGCCCGTGTGCTCCATGGGGGACATGGTTGTTTTCTGAGTCAGATGGCTCCAACATGAGGCCCAGTGATTTCCTCATCCTTGGCCTCCCCAGCTGCGCAGCACTTAGTGCCAGCTGCAGCGTTTAGGCCCTGTGCTTGTCCCCAGCAAGTAGTGGGCAGCTGCTACGTTTAGGTTCTGGCGCAACCTGGACTCTAATGTGATTTTGGTGCTAGGAAATGTACGGTGTAGCATGTTTTGCGCACCCTGTGTTAATGCTTATGGTGTTAGGAAATGTGTTGTGTATAGTATGTTTTGCGCACCCTGTATTTTATACCTCTAGATAGGATTTCTGCCTAGGAGGTTGTCTTACCTGTTTAGGTTGATGTTAGGGAGATTGTACTTCCCTGTGTTATGTACGCCCCTAGAGTAGTTATACTTAGGTGGGTAGGTCTAATGCGTTGGACCAATGAGAAACTGCATAATGTGTTATGCCCCTGTGATGGATGCAGGATAGGTTTTATACCTGATGCTAGTGTGATGACGCGGAGGTCATTATTGCGCCAGTAGTTACTGGTTGTGTTCTACAGTGCTAATTTGTGTTATGTTCTACATGTACACTTGGTGATTTGTGCTAATTCTGACAGTGGCCCATGTGGCCCTGTCCCGTGTAAATAGTCCCTTGTAAAATTCTGCCCAGTGCCAGTTGGCACAGTGTAAATTGTGTGATTATTATCTAATGTGTTTTGGTATAATACAAAGGCTATTTTTATATAATACCTTGTGTGGAGTTTCTTTTGTGGTGGGCCTTGGGTGTTGTTGCTGGGTGCGCGCGCAAACGCTTTACACATTGCCTCCGGGATAAGCCTGACTGCTCGTGCCAAGCTACCAAGGGGGTAGGCAGGGGTTATCTTTGGCGTGTAACTCCCCAGCCCTGACTAGAGTGGTGGTTTCTGCCTGGCTTTGGCGCAAGCCCTAGCCAACCAGAAATCCCATTTCTAACAGACACCTTTTCTCCCAAAAAGTTTCCAAGTGTCGACTTTTGAAAACTGAGAATATTAATTAAAAATCACACGATTAACCAAAACGCATTTTCTCAACTGTTTTCAGGAGATGTCCCAGTGCTGAATCTAGGTATCCAGCACCGAGTAAGAAAAGTATTGTTAAAGTAACTTACCTGCTAAGTGAATTTCCTCCCATAGGATAACATTGGTGATTCTATGTGAAAAAGTTTCTAAGTGTCAACTTTTGAAATACAATAATATTCTTTAAAAATCGTACCTCTAACTTAAACTAATTTACTCAACTGTTTTCAGGAAATGTCCCAGTGCTGAATCTAGGATCCAGCCCTGTGTTAGCAAAAGTAAATCGGAAAAGTAATTTATTGCATTTCACTTAAAAAGCCCAATCATACCTGCTTAGTGTTGCAAACTGCTTACTTAAACTGTAACCAAAATCAGTACAAGTTATACTGCAATTTTGAACTGTGTTCATACAAGTAATCTACTATGCAAAGTATTTTTATGCTTACCTGTGCCAGGCTAGCTTGGTTCTAGAAATAAAACCTATATTTTTTTTATACATCAACAATTGGCCTAGAGTTCAGTTCTTGAGTGTGTGGATTCACTTGCTGACTGAGGTATACATCAAAAGCTTAACACTGTCCTCTGATACGGCCTTTCTGCTCGACCAAGCTACCACTTTGGAGAGTAAGGTTCTATCTAACTTTAAACTCGGCAAAACCTTTGGAGACCCTTGTACTCTATACACACTGTACCTCACTTTGGTGCAGTATATATAGAGCCAGTTTATTACATTGGTGGATCAGCGGTGGGATACAAACTTTCATTTGTTGGACTACTTGGTTACCATCTGATCACACGCCAGAACTCTTAAATTGCCTTTAGAATTCTGATTTTTCAAATTGGCAATCTACCAAACTACTAAAAGTCGTTAGGGCCTTGCTTAAGCCCCTTTAGAATTTTAGAAAATAAAAAGTCACTATAGTCAAGGGTAGAGGGGTTAGAACTTTTTGTTAGATTGTCTCAAAAACAGAACCCAGCTATTAGTGAAGATAACCAAGATGACATACAGGACAGGGTGGAGGAGCTCAAACTCACCCCTTCTCTTCACTTGTCTTTCAAGGAGATAAGGTCCTTATGTAGAATTAAAAATATACCAGTGGACCAGCATCCAACCAAATAAGGGCTCCAGGAGCTCCTGGCGGAGTATGCACAGGCCCACCCATCTGAAAATGGTGATGGCTAGTCAGATGAGGAAAAGGATGAGGAGGAAAGGGATGAGGAGGACAGGGCTGATAACCCACCCCCAATAATCCCTAGGGAGGAAAGGGTCTCCATACCCTTAACTCCAAGAATCAACCCCATGGGACCTAGAAGCCACACAGGTGGTACAGGCTCCAGTGAGGGCATTGAGGACAGCCTCAATGAGGAGGACAGACTTTTAGCAAGGCTGGCCAAAAGATTGGATCTAGAAAAAGAAAGAAAGGAGATGGGTTTAGCACCCATCAATGGTGGCAGCAATACAAATAACAAGGATAAAGAGCAATCTTATCATCCTAAAATCCCCAAAGGGATTGTCCCTAAATTTGAGGAGGGTGATGACATTACCAAATGGTTCACAGCCTTTGAGAGGGCTTGTGACATGAAGGTGAAGAAACCTCTCTGGGAAGCACTCCAGTGGGAACTGTTCTCTGGTAACTGCAGAGACCAGCTTCTGACCCACTCTGGGCCAGATGCAGAGTTCTATGATCTCACAAAGAAAACTGAGGGATTTGGACTCACCACTTAGGCGTACAGAATTAGATTCAGGGGCGTGCACAAAACCCAAAACCAGTCCTGGAATGATTTTGTAGACTACTCAGTAAAGACACTGGATGGTTGGTTAACTGGACACAATGTGCATTACTTTACTGGACTTTACAATTTGTTTATGAAGGAACATATATTAACTAATTGCACAAATGAAAAGTTCCACCAGCATTTGTTAGACCTAGGTCTAATTTCTCCCCAAGAATTGGGGAAGAAGGCAGACCACTGGGTCAAGACTAGGGTGACAAGGAAAGCCACTGGGGTGACCAGAAGAAAGTGGTCACAAAGCCTCCCCAGGGGAAAGGTGGTGAGAATCCCCAAGATAAAAAGTCTGAGTCTTCCAAAGGGCCCCAAAAACCTGTTCAGGTGGGTGGGACCCTAACTACTCCCCATGTGCCTCAACCCTATAGGGGGAAGAACTTTGATTCCTTAAAGGCCTGGTGTAATAACTGTAAGAGGTCAGGACACCTAACTGTAGATAAATCGTGCCCCCACAACAAAGCCCCTAAGGCACCCAGTACAGCTACTCCTGGGGCAGCAAGTATACAGATGGGATCAGAGGTGTACCCTGAGCAAATCTGGGAACACACTGAAGCAAGTCTAGTCTCCCTGAAAGAAGTGGAGTTTGCCACTGTAGCTGTGTGGCCACCCAACTTCAAGAAATATTTACAGTACCCCTGGGTGAATGGAACTAGGGTAGAAGCTCTGAGGGATACAGGTGCCAGTGTCACTATGGTGAAAGACACACTGGATTCCCCTGAGCAATATTTGATTGGGAAGTCTTACCCTGTCCCCAAAGCTGACAGTGCCACCACTAGTCATCCCATGGCGACATTAGGGGGGGGGGGGATGATCTGGAAACCTCAGCCTGGGCTGAGGTTGAGCTAAAGGCCCATGCAGCAATGCTGGGCATCCCTTGGTGTGTGTGCAGCACAGAGCAAGAGGAAGGGTGAAAAAGTAGGTCTGGAGCCTGAAATAATGGCCCAACCAACCAAGAGATAAGGTAAGACGACTGGGGAACCAGCTTCTGTACAGCAAAACATTCAGGGCCCCTCTCCACTGGGAGAGGATTTGGATACCCCTGAGGGAACTGAGCCCATGGAGCTTGACCCTTACCAGGTTGAACTCTTGGGCCCAGGGTGACCCTCTAGGGAAGAGCTGTGCCAGGGTCAGCGAGACTGTCCCACTCTTGAAAGCCTGAGGCAGCAAGCTGTTTCAGAAGCAAAGGGAGATGTCAGTGGTACCAGCAGAGCTTATTGGGAAGAGGGATTACTGTATGCTGAGGCAAGAACCCCCACTCCTGGAGCCACCAGGAGAGTGGTAGTGCCACAGAAGTACAGGGAGTTCCTCCTAACTTTAGCTTATGGAATCCCCCTAGATGGACATCTGGGCCAAACCAAAACTTGGGAAAGGCTAGTTAGCCACTTTTACTGGCCCCAGGTGCACCAAAAGGTGAAGGAGTTTGTCAGCTCCTGTGTTACCTGTCAAGCCAGTGGCAAGAGAGGTGGCCACCCAAAGGACCCCCTGATACCACTACCTGTGGTGGGGGTTCCCTTTGAAAGGGCAGTGGTGGACATAGTGGGTCCACTTGAACCTCCCACAGCCTCCGGGAACAAATTCATTCTAGTGGTAGTGGATCATGCTACTAGGTACCCTGAAGCAATTCCACTTAGGACTAATACAGCTCCTGCAGTAGCCAAGGCCCTCATTGGTGTCTTCACCAGGGTAGGGTTTCCTAAGGAGGTGGTTTCAGACAGAGGTTCTGCCTTCATGTCTGCTTACCTAAAACGCATGGGGAAGGAGTGTGGAGTGCAGTACAAGTTTACTACACCATATCACCCACAAACTAATGGCCTTGTTAAGAGATTCAACAAGACATTGAAAGGCATGATCATGGGACTCCCTGAAAAGATCAAGAGGAGATGAGATATCCTTTTGCCATGCCTGCTTTTCGCTTACAGAGAAGTGCCACAGAAGGGAGTAGGGTTTTCCCCCTATGAACTTCTGTTTGGTCATCCTGTGAGGTGACCACTCTGTCTTGTGAAAGAGGGTTGGAAGAGGCCTCTCCAAGAACCCAAACAAGATATTGTGGACTATGTACTTGGCCTAAGGTCCAGAATGGCTGAGTACATGGAAAAGGCATCCAAAAATCTTGAGGCCAGCCAGGAGCTTCAGAAGCACTGGTAGGACCAAAAAGCTGAACTGGTTGAATTTCAACCTGTGCAACAGGTGTGGGTTTTGGAGCCAGTGGCACCAAGGGCACTCCAAGATAGATGGAGTGGTCCTTACCCTATCCTAGAGAAGAAGAGTGAGGTCACCTACTTAGTTGACCTGGGCACAAGCAGGACACCCAAAAGGGTTATCCATGTGAACCGCCTCTAGCTCTACAATGACAGGGCTGACATCACCATGCTGATGGTGACTGATGAGGAACAGGAAGCAGAGTGAACCTCTCCCTGATCTCCTCTCCTACAGCCCAAAAGATGGGTCAGTAGATGGAGTTGTCTTTTCAGACACCCTCTCTACCCAACAGCAGACTGACTGCAAGCAAGACTTGCAACAGTATGCTAAGCTCTTTTCCCTGACCCCTGGTCTGACAAACTGGTGTACCCATGATGTGGACACTGGTGACAGTGCACCTGTCAAAAATAAGATCTATTACCAGTCAGACCAAGTCAAGAAAAACATCAAAGATGAAGTCAGCAAGATGCTGGAGTTAGGGGTTATTGAACCCTCTGGGAGCCCCTGGGCCAACCCAGTGGTTCTGGTCCCCAAACCTCATCCACAGGGTGGAAAGAGAAAAATGAGGTCCTGTGTGGACTATAGAGGACTCCTCTCTGTGACCAAGACAGATGCTCACCCTATCCCAAGAGCAGATGAGTTGATAGACAAATTAGGGGGAGCAACATTTCTAAGTACCTTTGACTTAACTGCAGGGGACTGGCAGATTGGCATTGCCCCAGGAGCAAAAGAGAAAACAGCATTCTCAACACCTGATGGGAACTATCAGTTCACTGTTATGCCCTTTGGGTTAAAGAACGCCCCTGCCACCTTCCAGAGGTTGGTGAATCAAGTCCTTGCTGGGTTGGAATCCTTTAGTGCAACTTATCTTGATGATATTGCTGTCTTTAGTTCCACCTGGCAGGATCACTTGATCCACCTTGGGAAGGTTTAAAAAGCACTGCAAACTGTAGGCCTAACTATCAAGGCATCCAAATGTCAGATAGGGCAGAGCACTGTGGTGTACTTGGGCCACCTTGTTGGTGGAGGCCAGGTACAGCCCTTAGCAGGCCGTCCTGGACTGGGCGGCTCCAACAACCCAGACCCAAGTCAGGGCATTCCTTGGCTTGACTGGGTACTACGGGAGGTTTGTGAAGGGATATGGGTCCATTGTGACTCACCTCACAGAACTCACCCCCAAGAAAATGCCCAAAAAGGTTTATTGGACAGTTAGTTGCCAAAAGGCTTTTAACACCCTGAAAGAAGCAATGAGCTCAGCACCAATTCTAAATACTCCAGATTATGCCAAGCAGTTTATAGTGCAGACTGATGCCTCTGAGCTAGGGAAAGGTGCAGTCTTATCCCAGACCAATGATGAAAGCAAAGACCAACCTGTTGATTTATAAGCAGAAGGCTTCTCCTCAGGGAGCAGCGTTGGAGTGCCTTTGAGGGGGAGGCCTTTGCCGTGGTTGGGTCCCTGAAGAATTTGATGCCATACTTGTTTGGTACTCACTTCCTAATTCAAACTGACCACAGACCTCTCAGATGGCTAATGTAAATGAAAGGAGAAAATCCTAAACTGGTGAGGTGGTCCATCTCCATACAGGGAATGGACTTTGAAGTGGAACATAGACCAGGGACTGCCCATGCCAATGCAGATGGACTTTCCAGATTATTCAACTTAGATAATGAAGACTCTCTAGGGCAAGGTTAGTCTCATCATCTTTTGTTTGGGGGGGAGGGGAGGAGGAGGGGGGTTGTGAGAAAGTGCCCACTTTCTTGCATGGTATGCCCCCACTTTTTGCTGAATTGCTGATGTGCTTTGACTGAGTGTGCCCTGGGCTCCTGCCAATCAGTTGCCCAGGGCCTGTGTTCCTTCCCTAAAAGTGCATTGAAGCCTAAACCCAATTGGCATCTCAGCCCCTGGTAAATGGTACCACAGGTACCCAGGGCCTTGTGACCAGAGAAGGCCTCTAAGGGCTGCAGCACTTATGGTGCCACCCTTAGAGGCCCTGTCCCCTGACACTCACACACTGCCTTTGCAGGCTGCGTGTCTTGGTGCAGAACTAAACAGAGTTGACATGGTACACATCCCTGTGTGCCATACCCACAAACCACTGCCCTGGCATACATCAGTCACCCCTCTAGCTGGGTGCCCTATGCCAGTGGTGAGGGTACAGGTGTATGAGCCCTGTGCCCCTACAGCACCCAGGTCCATTCCTGAGCACTGTAAGTGCAGTGCTGCCATTAAGAATATATGGTGCTGGGAAATCGTCATTACGAACTCCACAGCACCATAATGGCTACACTGAAAACTAGGAAGTTTGGTATCAAACTTCTAAGCACATTAAACCCACACCGATGCCAGTGTGGGATTTAATGTAAAATGCACCACAGAGGGCATCAGAGATGCCCCCTGAAACTAGACTAACCTCCAATGACCTGACTGAGTGGCTGCCTAGGCTGCCACTACCAGACATGTCCCTGGACCCCTGGGTAGCGAACTTACTGCTCTTGGGGCCCGAAACAATGCACATCCTGGGACGAGGTGCCAAGCCTCCTCCCGTAGGATGGGCAGGGATCACGAAGGAGAAGCTTCAAAGGCATGCCGCCTTTGTGAGCTTCTCCAGACCATTTGCTGATTTCAGCAACTGGTTCCCAACTGGTTCTACCCCTCACTTTGGGTGAGTGAACCAGCGGGAAAAACAAGTGAGGAAGAGAGGTGTGCCCACCTCTGCCAACTCCACCCCTAAGGTGGGGGAGGTGAGGTGAAGCACAACCTAGAGTCCCCTCCATCTTGATGGGGGGACCCAGCCAACCAGGGACAGGCTCCTGCCCCCCTTCCCACTGGAGAGTGGCAGAATAGGGGGTGTACCCACCCCAGGGTAGGGACCCATTGGTCCCTGCCCTTTACCTACCTGTAACGCCCATGAATTTAGTATTTAGGGGCTCCCTGAACCTTCCTTCCTCAGATCCAGCAACCACAAGAAAAAGGAGAAGGACGAGAAGCCGTGCAGAGCTAACAAGAGGATGACGCCCACTGACTTGGCCCCAGCCCTACCGTAATGTCTCCCCTCGAACCTGCCAATCAATTGAAGAACAACTTCCCTTAGACCTATATAGTTTTACATCAGATTATATCTGTGCATGAATTAATAGCTGCATATAATCCATACATAAATCCACCAATACATAGTTTTCTTTTTTTATATAAAATATTTTATTATTATATCAGTTAATTTGCCAGAACTTATACGCCTTTAGAAGGGGACCCTTCATTTATAAGTCCCCTCGAACCTGCTCCCACAAAACCCCAGCGTGTCCAGCGGACAGCAACCTCAAAAACCCTGGAGGACCTGCATGCCTTCACTTTCCAAGCTGTGGCTCCCGAGAACACCGGACGTGTTTGAACTGCAGCTTCTGGTGCCAGCCAGGAACCGCGATTCTCACACAATCTGCACCCGCCGAATCCGGCCCGAGTGGACAAATACCATGAGAAGGTCCCTCCGGCGATCCTGACCCGAGATCCGGTGACCCTGACCTGCCTCAAGCCTCCTGACGAACTGACGACGCCTGCAGCCTCAATCTAGAGGACCCCGCCCCCCTACCGCGACCAGAGTGGGTAAGAAAATCTGATGACCCAAGGCACCCCTGCACCCGACACCCCACGGTCTTGTGTGCCCAAACCAGCGGTGCCTAACCAACCCTCTACATCCCAACTTACCCCTCTAAGTGGCGGTCACTCTTGGGAGATCCTCGTCCCCGAGCCTGCAGTGTTTTTGTCCCTGAGAATCTCCATTGAAATCAACAGGGCACCCGACCTCAAAACAGCACCCTGTACCCGGCCGCCCTAGTGCCGCTGAGGGTGCCCCTTTGGTGCTAACTTGGTAGCCAACTTGCCCTGAGCTTAACCCTAAGAGCTTTGCTCCCACAACCCCGTGGCCTGCTTGCCTGCAGCCACCACCAACCGGAGTCCCCCTTTCCTCCATAGGATAACATTGGGCCTTAACACTCTGCACCCGGCCGCCCTAGTGCCACTGGGGGTGCAACAACAGTGCATCACTGACACTGGGAGACCCCCAAGTCTTACCCCAGAACACTAACTCAAAAGACCGATTACCTACCTGGAAACCGATAACCTCTTTTTCCTCATAGAATAACATTGACACGTTTTCTCCCAAAAAGTTTCAAAGTGTCGACCTTTGAAAATTACAAATACTCCTTTAAAAATCAGCAGAATAATCAAAACACATTTTCTCAACTGTTTTCAGGAAATGTCCCAGTGCTGGATCTAGGTATTCAGCACTGAGTAAGGAAAAGTATTGTTAACATAACTTACCTGCTAAGTGAATTTCCACCCAAAGGATAACATTGGTGATTCTATGTAAAAAAGTTTCTAAGTGTTGACTTTTGAAATGCAATAATATTCTTTAAAAATAGTACTTCTAACTAAAACGCATTTACCCACTTGTTTTCAGGAAATATCCAATAAGTAATTAACTGCATTTTACTTAAAGAACAAGTTACTTACCTTCGGTAACGATGTATCTGTAAGAAACATTAGTTAGTTAGATTCCTCACCTTAGAATATCCCCAGGCGTCAGGCTGGATCCGGAAAGATTTTTGTAGCAATACCCCTTGCGCGTCAGTAGGCGTAGTCTGCGGCTCCGCGTCAGTCGTCGTGCGCCGGAATGACATCGGAGTACTTAGACGCCGCCCTCGCGCGCTGACGTCAGTTCTTATACATAGCTTTCCGCACCAGGGACACTGAGCCATGCAAGAGACCGACATTGGTGCCAAAAAATCTAGGGCCCTGAAAGGGAGAACCTTAACCCTAGATGTCGGTTCGCAGAACGGGGAGGTTGGGTGGGTCGGTGAGGAATCTAACTAATGTTTCTTACAGATACATCGTTACCGAAAGTAAGTTAACTTGTTCATCTGAAAGAAACACGTTAGTTAGATTCCTCACCTTAGAATAGATACCCCAGCAATACCAACCATGGAGGTGGGCCTGCGAACCAAGATCACACCAGAAAGTCCTGGAGAACAGAACGGCCAAAGTGGCCATCTCTCCGGACTTGGCTGTCCAGGCAATAGTGCTGGGCAAACGTGTGCAGTGAAGCCCACGTCGCCACCTGACAGATGTCTTGCAAGGGGACTCCCCGTCCCAGGGCAGTTGTCGCCGCTGTGGCCCGGGTGGGATGGGCTCTCAGCCCAACAGGAGGGACCTTTTTTGCCAAGGAATAGCAGAGTTTAATACACAACACGACCCATCGAGAGATGGTCCGCTTGTGCACAGCTTTACCCTTCTTAGCACCTACATATCCAACAAAAAGTTGGTCGTCCACCCGGAACTGTTTTGTGCGGTCAAAATAAAAGGACCGCGCACGTTTTGGATCCAGACGGTGGAGCCTCTCTTCATCTTTTGAAGAATGCGGAGGCGGAAAGAAGGTGGGCAGCGTGAAAGATTGCCCAATGTGAAAGGGAGTCACGACTTTAGGAAGGAAAGAAGGACGGGTCCGGAGGACAACCTTATCCGGATGAACCGAAAGGAAGGAAGGCTTAGCTGACAGCCTGGAGCTCACTCACCCGCCTAGCGGAGGTGATAGCCACCAGGAAGGCAGTTTTCAGAGTCAGTAGACGAAGTGGACAGTTGTGGATGGGCTCAAAGGGAGCGCACATCAGAAAAGTAAGAACAAGGTTCAAGTCCCACTGAGGCATTAAGAATGGAACAGGAGGGAACATACGAGTAATGCCCTTGAGAAAACGTGAGACAACAGGGGACTTGAAAAGAGAAGGCTGATCAGGAAGCCTTAACCCCTTCGCTGCCAGGCCTTTTCCCCCTCCTGTGCCAAGCCTTTTTTTGGCTATTTGGCATAGTGCGCGCTTAGGCCCCTGTAACTTTTTTACCACATTAGGTATCCACGCCAAATTTGCGTCCTTTTCTTCCAACATCATGGGGATTCTAAAGGTACTCGGGGTTTGTGGATTTCCCTGGAGGGGTCACAGAAATAAGCCAAAATACAGCAAAATTGTGTTTTTTTTCGGAAAAATTGGAAAAACAGGCTGCAAATGAAAGCATCTGGGTTTTTCCCTGCAAATGTTATCAAAAAAGGGTTTGTGGGGTTGAAATCACCATTTTCCCAGCTTTTCGGGGATACCAGACATTTGTCAGAAACCCAACATTTTTTACACAGTTTTGGCATTTTTCTGGGACATAGCCTATTTTTGCTATTTTTTGTGCTTTTGATCTCCTTCCAGTTAATGGCAGAAATGGGTACAAAAGCAATAATGGATCCTGGAAAGCTATACATTTTCAAGAAGACAAAACTCTGAATTCAGCAAGGGGTCATTTGTGTAGATCCATCAAGATTTTTTTATAGAAACAAACAGTTAAATATAGGATACATTTAAAATTAGTTGAAAAAAACAGCCTTTTGTGTCAACGTTTTCACCTGTAACTTCTTCTAATTATGACAGCTCTTTGAAAGCAATATACCGTTGCATCCACTGGACATTACTGGTTGTGGGGATATATAGGACTTGTAGGTTCACCAAGAACCCGACGAGCCCAGAGCCAAGAACTGAGCAGCAACTTGCAATGGTTTTTTATTATGTACCGGGTATATTATTCTGTAAAAATGTGTACATGGAAAAATCGGTATGAAAGACACCTATGTATTTCTGAAATGGGAACAAAATATAGAGTTTAGAAACAGTAGATATTTGCACATTTCTGAAATTGGGAATACTCATACTAGCATGAGAATTATCAGTCATTTTTTAGAATGACTTATTTTTTATACAATGTCTTTCATTTGGAAGGCAGAAATGCATCGAAAGTCAATAGATAATAACAGTTCCTTTACAAAACTGAATTACCCTAAGTCTCCCGATAACAATGGTACCTCACTTGTGTGGGTCGGCCTAGTGCCCGCGACAGGAAACGGCGCAAAACACAACGTGGTCACACCTCAATTTCGCAGTGAAAAATGACCCTTTTTTGGCAAAATGTCTAGCTGTAGTTTTTGAACCCTAGCTCTGCGGGCACCTTGGGAAACCTAGCAAACCTATACATTTTTGAAAACTAGACACCCAGGGGAATCCAGGATGGGGTGACTTGACTGCCTCCCACCAGGGTCTGTTACCCAGAATCCCTTGCAAACCTAAAAAATTGTCCAAAAAAAAACACATTTCCCCACATTTCTGTGGTGGAAAGTTCCAGAATCTGCGTGGATCCACAAATTTCCACCCACCCCGTGTTCCCCAAAGTCTTATGAGAAAAACGGTACCTCACTTGTGTGGGTCGGCCTAGTACCCGCGACAGGAAACGGCGCAAAACGTAGTGAGGTAACATCAAAATTGCCTATCTCAAAACCACCTGGTTATGCAAGGGGGGTCACTTGGGTTTTTGGCCCGGTGCTCGGCGGCCATCTAGGGAAACATACCAAACCCATACATTTCTGAAAACTAGACACCCGGGGGCTTCCAGGGAGGTATGGCTCAATTTTAGCTGAAAAAAATCACTTTTTTCACACATTTTTGTATGGGAAAGTTGTGGCATCACCGGGCTCACTCAAATTTCCCACCTCCCAGCGTTCCCCTGGGACTCCCGGTAAAAATGGTGCCTTACTTGTGTGGGAGGCCCAAGTACCCGCAACAGGCAAGGGCCCAAACATTTTTTTGGATAGGCAATGTTGATGTCGCATCACTACGTTTTGGGCCCTTGCCTGTCGCGGGTACTTGGGTAAGGAAACGTTGGGGGGTCCACGCAAGCCATACATCCCTGGAAACCCCCGGGTGTCTAGTTTTCAGAAATGTATGGGTTTGGTAGGTTTACCTAGATGGCCGCCGAGCACCGGGCCAAAAACCCAGGTGACCCCCCTTGCAAAACCAGGTGGTTTTGAGATAGGCAATTTTGATGTCACCTCACTACGTTTTGGGCCCTTGCCTGTCGCGGGTACTTGGGCCTCCCACACAAGTGAGGCACCATTTTTACCGGGAGACCCAGGGGAACGCTGGGAGGTGGGAAATTGGAGATTAGAGTGTGCAGTGCCCTTTCTGCGCTTGTTGCTGGGTTCTGAAAGAAACTTGGTATTTGAATTGTCTGATTTATATGGAATGCTGACACCACCTTTGGCATGAAGTGTGGGTCCGTTCTCATTACGACTCTGTCCTTGTGTATCTGGATGTAGGGCTCTTGCAGCATTAGCGCTTGCAGCTCGCTTACTCTGCGCAGTGAGGTTATTGCCACCAGAAAGGCTGTTTTCATTGTTGGTATTTGAAGGGAGGCCTTGTGAATGGGCTCAAAGGGTGCCTTCATAAGTTCCATAAGGACTATGTTGAGGTTCCATGCCGGAGGCGGCATCCTCTTTGGTGGCGCTATTCTTTTTGCCCCTTCCAGGAATCTCTTTACTACTCGTGACGTAAAGAAACTCCCTCCTGTCTCACCTCATGTGTAAGCTACGATCGCCGCCAGGTGGACCCTCAGCGAGGATGAGCATAGTTTAGCCTTTAGTAGGTGTGTGAGGTATCCAAGCACCGTTGATTCCCTTGTCAATTTTTTTTGCAGTTTATCTTTGCTGCACCACATTGTGAACCTTTTCCACTTTTCCCCATAACATTTTCATGTTGTTGGTCTCCTTGCCTCCCTCAGCACTCGCATAGTGCTTTGAGGTAGTTTAAGGTGTGCAAACTCTATGTCTTCAGGAGCCAAGCTGCCAGTCCGAGGCTCTCTGGCTCTGGGTGTAGAACCTCTCCGTTCTGCATGGAGAGCAAGTCCTTTCTTTTTGCGAATTTGTGTGGAGGTCCCTGTGCCATTTCCACTATTTGTGAGTACCATGTCGGTCTTGCCCACTGTGGTGCCACCAGGATCATTGTCATGTTGCTGGTTTTGCACTGGTTGAGTACCCTGTGTATCAGTGGTATTGGTGGAAAAGCGTATGCAAATGTCCTTGACCAACTTATCCATAGGGCATTCCCCAGGGATTGTTTTTCTGGTTGTCTGGATGCGAAGTTTCGGCATTTTGCATTCAGGTGTGTTGCAAACAGGTCTATTGTCGGTGTACCCCACCTTTTGAATAGCCTTTGCGATTCCTGTCCATTGAGCTCCAACTCGTGGGATGCCGAGGTCTGCCTGCTGAACCAATCGGCTTCCACATTGTCTTTCCCTGGTAGGTGTATGGCCAGCAGGTCTATTTTGAGTGGGATGGCCCATCTCCAAATCTCTTGTGCCAGAGTGGAAAGGGGGAACGATTGCGTTCCTCCCTGCTTGTTGATGTAGAACATTGTTGTAGTATTGTCCGTCTGTATCAACACTTTTTGGTTGTATAGCTGCCTCTGGAAGGCCTTCAGGGCTAGCAGTACGGTCTTCAATTCCAGGTAGTTGATGTGTCTGACCGCATCTGCTGGAGTCCACAGACCCCTCACTCTGAGCTTGTTCATGTGCGCTCCCCATCCTATCTGGGATGCATCTGTGGTGATGGTCACAGTTGGGCTTGGTGGTGTCAAGGGCTTTCCTATAGTTATGTTCTCCCTGTTCCACCATGCTATCTCCTCTTGCACTGCGTGCCTAACAACCACTAGATCCTCCCAACTTCCGCTTGCCTGTGACCATTGCTGTTGCAGCCATTCCTGGAATGGCTGCATGTGAAGCCGTACATTGGGGACTAGGTGGATGCATGACGCCATCATCCCCATGATCTTGCTCGCTGTTCTCACTGTCAGAGCTTGCCCCTTCTGGTAGAGGCGCATCTCCTTCAGCAGGGCTATTGCTCTCTTGTCGCTGGGCATCACCGTTCGGTCTATGGTGTTGATCTGTGCCCCCAGGAATATCTTCACCTGCTCTGGTTTCATTGATTTCCCCCAGTGTATTGAGAACCCCAGGTTCGTTAGTGTCCTTGTGACCCGCTGTGCGTGTTCCTCGCATTTTTCGCGTGAACTTGCTTTTATTAGCCAGTCGTTGAGGTAAGGATAGACATGAATCCATTCCCTCCGCAGGTACGCTGCAAGGCATTTTGTGAAAACCCTTGGTGCGGACTTCAGCCCGAATGCCAGGGTTGTGAATTGGTAGTGATCTTTGTTGATTGTGAACCTTAACAGTTTTTTGTGCTGCCTGTTCATTGGGATGTGCAGGTAGGCGTCTTTGAGATCCACTGTGGACATGAAGTCCCCGTCTCCCATCTGAGGGAGTAGTTCTTGTAGGGATGTCATTTTGAATTTTTGCGTCCTTGCGTACTTGTTTAGGAACCGTAGATCCAGGATGGGTCTTAGTGTCTCGTCCACCTTTGGTACCAGGAAGTAGTTTGAGTACACTCCTTTGTTCCTCTCCTTGTAAGGTACTGGTTCTACGGCCTCCTTTTGGAGCAGCTGTAGTGCCTCCTCTGTGAGTTGTGCTAGCTCCCGTCTTGAGTGTTCCCTTCTTTTTGGTTTTCTGTTTGGAGGGCTCCTTTCCAACTCTATGCAGTATCCGTACTGAATGATGTTGAGTATCCATTTGTCTGTAGTTATTTTTTGCCATTCCCGGAGGAAAAGCCTCTGTCTTCCGCCCACTGGTGTTGCATGCTCGTAGGCGTTCGGTTTGTGTACCCCCTCCATTGTGTTCTTTTTGTGCTCCACCCTTGGAGGTATATTGTGGGTGAGCCATCTTCTTCGCGCAAAGTCACTGAGGTGGGTTGGTCTCCCCCTCTTCTTCTTTGTCCTCGTCCGTTCCCCCTACCACAAAAGGACTGGCCTCTAGGCTGGTACTGCCAGTTTTGTTTCTGCTGCCCCTGTTGGCCGTGGCTCTCGCCTTGCTGGAAACTTTGGTGTGACTTTCCCGGCTGGTTACCTCCCCTTCCGTAAGGTCTCCGAGTCGGGGTACCTCTACGCATCCCCCTGAATTGCAGGGCCCCCATGGACCTTGCCGTCTCATTCTCTTTTTTGAGTTGGGTGAGCTTCTCATCCACCAGTGCCCCGAACAGTGTCTCTCCGTTGAAAGGGGTATTCAGTATATTATTCTGGACCTCTTGTTTGAATCCTGAAATTCTGAGCCAGGCCTGCCTCCTTTCAGTGATTCCTATCGCCATCAGTCTGCTTGATGTCTCTGCCCAGTCCAATGCCATCTTAAGGCATGAGTTAGCTAGATTCTACCCCTCTTCCACTAGATGGGAAGCCCTTTGTTGGTATTGTTCGGGAAGATGTTTGATTAGGTCCCCCATCTCGTCCCAATGTTGGTACTGGTGCCTGTTCAGTAGCGCATTTGAGTTTGCCATGCGCCAGTGCATTGCGGCGTTCCTCTCTATTTTCCTTCCAGTGAGGTCCATGCTTCTGCTCTCCTTGTCAGGAGGTGGCCCCGAGGTCGCCGTGACATTGGCCCTTTTTCTGGCCGTGGATGCAATAATGGAGTCAGCAGTGACAGATCCCTTGATATATGGAGGGTCATGTGAGGAGTGTTTGTATTTCTTTTCTGTTCTGGGCGTGATGGATCGGCATGTTGCTGGGTCCTTGAACGCCTTTCCCTTGTTTCATCACACTTTGGAGCATGGGGAGGACTTGGCTCCTAGTTTGGATGGGTAGCAGTGTTTCGAGTAGAAAATCTGCTTTCGGTTTCTCCTCCTCTAGTTTCACGCCAAAAGCTGCAGCCGCGCTTTTGACGACCATGTTGTACGCCCCAATATCATCTGGCGGTGAAGGCCTCGAAGGATATGGGCTCTTCTGGGTTTTCGGCGTCGAGGTCCTGCCATTCCAGCTCTTGCGTCGTCGACGGTGCCGAGCCGTAGATCGACTGCTCCTCCTCCTCTTCTTCTCCCTCATAATAGTGATCTTCTGCCCCTTCTTCGGGAGCTTTCGACTGCTCTTCGGCGTCGAACTCTTCCTGCTCCTCGACTTCGACGAGAACCGTCGCCGGTTTCGCTGGGATTGTGAATCTCATCTTTTCATCGAACTCCTTCCTCTGAAGGATGCTCTACATCTCCGCCTCGAGCCTTCTCTTTTTCTTCTCCATTTCGGAGGCATGTTCGGTGTCGAGCGCTGGTCTTTTTGATGGCGCTTGCGTCGACGCGGCCTTGACTTTCGAAGTCGAACGCCCCACCTCGTGGGCCTGTTTCGACGAACCTTGTTTTTCGGCGGTCTTCGGCACCTGGGAGTCCTTCTCGAAGGATCCGCTGGGACTATCATCCTTGGATCCACTCGCGGTAGTCGAAATTTTCAGCGCCGGTGTTCCTATCGAGGACTTTGACTCTGGTTTTTTCGAGTCAGTGTCTGGTTTTCGGGGCCCTTTCTTGGGTTTTGTGCTCGACGTCTCTCCTACCTTGTCAGACGTTTTCTTATCGGTCTCTGCAACCGTGAAGTCATCAGGTCCCTCGGCGATGTTGTCTTCATCGTTGGTGGAGACGCCCAGGTCGTACAGAGACGGGGCCTTACCCTTGCCTTCCATGTTGAAGTTGGCTCTCCTCTGCCTCTCTCTCACCCAGAGGGTCTTCGGCGTGAAGGATGAGCAGGCGTTGCAGTCCTTGCTCTCGTGGTCGATAGGCAGGCAAAGGTTGCAGACCGGATGTTGGTCCTTCTGCGCGTATTTGTGGTGGCAGTTACGGCAGAATTTAAAAGGTGTTTTGTCCATTCCTGCGCTCAGAGTTCCTGAGTGCGCATTCTCCGTTGGACGTTGAAGATTGAGGTTCTCTTCCTTCTTAGTCGTCCCGGCTCTATGTTCTTCCTCTCTGTAGCCTTTGCTTTATTTTCCTTCGATGAAACTCGTGCTCTTCTTTCTTCGTTCAAACTCTGGAGCTTCTCGTTGACGATCCAGACCCAACAGCGGAAAAAAGAATCTGAAGATGGTGCCCCAAAGGTGGGACTTCGCAAGAAGCACGCCGACGTCACGAGAGGTACACCAAATGGTGGGACGTCGAGGCCAACCTGGGCTACGAAAAAAAAAAAAAAAGGACTATGAAACCGGACCCAACCACCAGATCGCGGAATAATGCACAGCATAGTGAATCCAGAAAGATTCACGCTGCAAAACGTCTGTGGGCAGGCAGGACGGGGATATGGAAATAAGCCGCAAGTCCATCGCTACCATCCAGTCTCCTGGGACGAGAGCAGAAAGGACCCAAACCAAAATGAGCATTTTTAACTTCTACTTCCGAAGGAAGAAGTTGAGTCCAGAGGATTGGGATAGGATGCAGGCTTTTGTCCTTTTTGGGTACCAAAAAGTAGCAAAAATAACCACCACAACCTACTTCTGGCACCAGGAGATTCTCTATGGCCCCCTTGGCCAAGAGAACAGTAAGTTCCTCGAGGAGAAGCGCCAAATGATCCTCCGATATATGGTCGACAGAGGGTGGCATGGTGGGAGGGGTAGTCTCGAATGGGAGGGAATAGTCCCTTCGGACTATCTGCAGAACCCACCTGTCCAACGTGATGGACTGCCAGCGGAGGTGATGGCAAGTCATGCCTCCAACTGGCCGATGATGAGCCTGAAACGTCAGACTAGGAAGGTTTGGAAGCAGTAGCGGAGGGGGAAAGGGTGGACTGGTCCGCCTGCTGGCTCCCTGACCCACGAGGATGCTGGGTCCCACATCCAAGCATTGGCTGGAGAGCTCGCATGACTCAGTGGCTGGACTGGACAAGACGTGGCTGGGCCCTTTTCCATGGCCACAGAAGAGATGAAAGGGAGACTGAGGGGGACTGGTGGTAGCCGTGAGGCCCAAGGTTCAGGCCTCAGCTCTATATACCTTAAAGCGCTCAAGCACTTTGTCTGCCTTGTCGCCAAAAAGGCGAGTACCATGAAAGGGCATGTTCATCAGAGAAGATTGGACATCCCCTGAAAGTCCTCAACCTGGCGTAGCATCATAATGCTACTGACGAGGCAACTGTTATGCCCAGTGAGTCGGTGGTGTCCAGTCCACAACGCATGGTCAATTTCGCTGCGTCGTTCCAGTCTGCAACTGGCTGGGAGAGAACGGCCCGGGGCTCCTGCCAGCACTGAGGCAGCACCTGCGTAACCCTATCCCAGATGATATGGGAGTATCGGCTCAAAAGGCAAGCAGTATTCACAGACCAATGTTCCAATCTGGAGGAAGGAAACATCCTCTTCCCCAAATGGTCCAGCTTCTTGGATTTTCCATTAGGAGGTGCAGAAGGGAATGCACCTTTGGAAGAGTGGGCATGGTCAGCCAAGCTCTCATGGGAAGGATACTGCGTAAGGAACGATGGGTCGCCCGAGCAGGGTGATGGCAGCGGGCGATTGTCCTGTCCACAGGAGCCGATGTGCTGGGCTTAGACCAAGTGCCCAGAAGGACATCAGTGAAGGCTTCATTAAAGGGCAAAAGTGGTTCGGATGCAGAAGCCACAGGCTAAAGCACCTCTGTCAGGCGGTTAGTCTTGACTGCCACCAAAGGGAGCGGAGTTGGCCTAACAGCTAGGACGGTCGACCGCGAACCTGGGTTTGAGTCTCAGCAATGACGCTGAACATCCTGTGATTCTGGCCAAATCACAATCTCCCCGTGCCTAACAAAAAAATGAATGTGTCCTCATGTAATGCAACTGGTGCTATGTAAAGCACTCTGATACCCGATTCAGGTAATGTTTGTGCTATATAAGCTCCCTCCTCCATAGCCACAGTAAGGAGAGAAAGGAAGCCAGTGTCAGGAGAAGTGTTCAAACCACTGACCTCACCCAGGTCCATCCACCAGGCCATGGGGTCTTCAAGCTGGTCTGTTAAAGGGTCCAGCAGCCCCTTCCAGGCCTCTTTACCACCTCCTGGCACTAAGTCAACACCTGGGATGAACACAGGGACAAAAGTCCCTTCCGGTGTCTGAGCCGACATCGATCGAAGTCAGTCTGGCTGTGTGTCCATGTTTGGGATGAGGATGGGCTCGACACCGGCCAGGGGGGATGGTCAGCATCTGGAGCGTTGCGACCAGGATAGACATGGGGAAGTTTGAGTTGCACTGACCGACGTCAGTCCGAAACCGCTAACAGATCCACGGGGGCCCTATGGAGTTAGCGCAGAAGCTGCCAGCGTCAAAAGCCTGGGGCCCCAACCGATTACAGGGGCCGCAGGCACACCATTGGAGCGGGGCTAACCAAAAAGAAAATATGCAGGGCCTCATAAAACTTTCAAATCTGGGCCGGAGATGCTCCTGCTCCCGGAAAAACAGGAAGGCATGGAGAAGTCTCGGAAAGAGCCTCCGAAGACAGAGGCTTAGAGTGACGACGCTCAGTGTCCCGGGTTGCGTCAGCTGACTGGGTAAAGTCAAAGAACGCCTCGGCTTCTTCGAGTTCTTGTGCTCACCTAATTGCCCTGAGGATTTTGAATGGGATGAGGCGTGCGGGCTCTGCAACCGTTCTCAGGACCTTCCTCTCAAACAAGAATGTAGGGCTGAGAGCTTGCTGGTCCCCTTGCCTGGCTCCCTGCTGGAGATGGTCAAATAAAGTAACTCTAAGAAACCGCCTTCCAACTTGTAAATGTTTCTCTTAAAAAAGGTTTTAAGTGTTAAAAGTGCTTATGAATTGCTTCTTGTAAAATCTATATCTCCTGATCCCTCCAGTGGATCTTTTTAATTTTGGTGTCCATAAATTCATAAAAAAATATATTTTTATAAATTGGGTGTCAGATTTCGTAAGTGTCGGGTTTCTTACTTCATCAATTGTTCTGATGCTGATTAAATGCTTTAACAGGCGAATCCTGACTGGTGCTAAAGGGGTTGGTAGTGCATTACATGGTGAGGTGTCACAACCAATACCATATAATACACCCCATTTCCTCACCGTAAAGCAGAAGATACTTACTTGTGTAACGATATATCTGTAAGAGACATTAGTTAGTGATAGATTCCTTACCTTAGAATATCCCAAGGCGTCAGACTGGATCTAGAAAGTTTGTCAGCAGTACCCCTGCGCATCGGCAGGCGTCGGCGTGTGGCTCCGCGTACGTCGCTGGCGTCGTCGTCGCCGTGATGGCGTCGGAGCTACTTAGACGTGCCCACGCGCGCTGATGTCCGTTCTGTACACTACTTTCCGCGCTAGGAACGCAGAGCCATGCCAGAGACCGACTACTGGTGCAATAGAACTAGGGCCCTGAAAGGGATGACCTGAACCCTAGAGAACAGTTCGCAGAACGGGGAGGATGGGCCGGCGGTTAGAATCTATCACAAAACAACCCAGCGGGAGATAGTTCTCTTCTGCACAGAACGGCCTTTCTTGGCGCCCGAGTAGCCAACAAAGAGCTGGTCATCCACCCGGAACGGTTGTGTGTGGTTGAGGTAGAATGAAAGCGCATGTTTAGGGCCTAGATGGTGGAGCCTCTTTTCCTTTCTGGAAGGGTGCGGAGGCGGAAGGAATGTGGGCAGAGTGACAGTTTGCCCCAGAGGAAAGGCAGGGACTACTTTTGGTAGAAAGGAGGGACTTGGCCGAAGCAGAACCTTGTCCAGATGAACCGCCGGGAAAGGAGGTTTACATGAAAGCATGGAGCTCACTCCCACGCCTAGCGGAGGTGATAGCCACCAGGAAGACAGTGTGCAAAGTTAATAACCATAAAGGGCAGTTATGAAGAGGCTCAAAGGGAGCGCACATTAAGTATGTGACAACCAGGTTCACCACTGAGGCATCACAAAAGGAATAGGAGTGGAAAAGTGAGTAATGCCTTTGAGAAAGCTATTGACCACAGGGGACTTGAAAAGAGAGGGCTGATCAGGCAGCCGGAGAAAGGCTGAAAGAGCAGAAAGGTAGCCCTGAATAGTGCCCAGAGCAGAGCCCTGCTGGGCCAAAGAGAGAAGGAACAATATGACCTCAAAAAGAGGGGTAACAAAGGTGATTTACAGCTTTCGCTGTGCACCATGCCACAAATTTCTAACACCTACAGGCGTATACAGTCTTAGTTGAGGGACGCCTGGCTGCCAGAAGCACATCACAGACTTCCGGAGGCAAGTCGAATGTAATCAACTGTTGCCGCACAATCTCCACGCAAGGAGGTTTAGGCTGGACAGGTTCGAGTGGAGGACCGTCCCCTGCTGCTGCGACAGAAGATCCTCAAGAAGAGGCAGCCGTATTGGGGGATCTACGCTCATACTGAGTAGCTCGGGATACCATACTCCTCAAGCCCAGGCCTGTGCCACAAGAATGACTTGGGACTGGACGAGTCTGATCTTCATCAGCACTCTGGGTAGAAGTGGTATAGGTGGAAAGGCGTACAACAGACCGCAACACCACTCGCGACGAAAACGTCACCGAGTGAGTGCCGCCTTGGAAACTCCAACGTGCAGCACTGTGGACATTGCGCGGTCTCTTCGGCGGCGAATAGATCTAACCAAGATCCTCCCCACTATTGAAAGAAACCTTGCGCCACCTCCGAGTGAAGAAGCCATTCGTGATCCATCATGCACAGACCGCGGAGTGCGTCTGCCCTGGCATTCAAAGAACCTGCCAAGTGTTGAACCAATAGGAGAATGCCCTGGCGTTCCAGCCATGTCCAGAGGTGCAGAGCCTCCTGACAGAGGGTCCACGACCCCACCCCCCCACGCTTGTTGCACTACCACATGGCAGTGGTGTTGTCTGTGAACACCTGCACAACTCTCCCCTTGACAGAGGGAAGGAGTGCTTTCAGTGCAAGTAGGATCGCCCTGAGCTCCAAAAGATTGATATGGAGGTTGGACTCCACCTCAGACCGGAGACCTTTGATCTCTGCCTCTCCCATGTGGCTGCTCCATCCCAGGAGGGACGCGTCCATCAACACTTTGTGTTCCGGTTGAGGAAGGAGAGGGATCTGCAGCTGACCCAACGCTGGTCAGTGAACCACCACTGCAAGTCTTGTGCAGTGCCCTCCGAGATCTGGACGTAGTCGAACAGGTGTCACTGATGCTGCGTCTACTGTAACTTCAGGTCCCATGCAGAGCCTGCATATGCCATATGGCATGATTGATCAGCAGGATGCAGGAGGCCATGAGGTTCTGCAGCCTCAGTGTCGTCCTGACTGTAATCCAGAACAAGGGCTGAAAGATCAGAATCATAGCCCGAATGTCATGGACTCGCTGTTCGGGAGGTTAAACCCAAAATCGCGATGTGTCCAGAACCGCTCCGATGAAGAGGAGCTTCTGAGAGGCAACCAGATGTGACTTCGGCACGTTGACGGAGAACTCCAGCAAATGCAGGAGGTCAGCCGTAGTCTGAAGGTGGGAGATGACTGCCTGGGGCGAGCCCGCCTTCAACAATCAGTCGCTGAGATCGGGGAAGACAAACCCCTGATGTGCGCAGACGAGCTGCGACCACCACCAACACTTTAGTGAACACCCGAGGGGCGCTGGTAAGGCTCAAAGGGGATCCCGGTGAACTGAAAATGCTAGTGGCCAACCATAAACCGCATGCAACACCGGTGGGCCGGCAGGACATGGAAGTAGGCGTCCTGCAAGTGGAACACTACCCTCAGCCTTTCGGGTCTAGTAAACGATTGACGTTTCGAAGGTCTAAAACACGCTCAATGGACCCCTAGGCCAAGGGTGCCGCAACTTCCTGTTAGCAAAGCGTCACGTGATCCCCCGATAGCAGTGGTACTGATGTGGCATAGCAGGATGAGTAGTCTTGAAGGGGAAGAGTAGCCCCTTCGGACTGTTTGCAGAACCCACCAGTCCAAAGCGATGGGGTGCCCGTGGGGGAGGTGATGGCGAATCCTGCCGCCCACTGGCGTGTGGTGGGTCTGAAACAGTGGACTGAAACAGCAGACTAGGAAGGTTTTGAGGCGGCGGTGGTGGTAGGGGTGGCGGTGGACTGATCTGCCCGCTAGCCCTGGGACCCACCCTGCTGTTATACAAATTGCTCTGCCTATGGAAGATGCGGGCAATCCCGCTGCATCTTTGCCCTCAGCAATTGCTTGGGAGAGCACCTTCCAAGCCTCAGCTAGACACTGTGGCAGCATCTGCGCCACCGTGTCCCACACATAGTTGGAATAGAGGGCCAAAAGGCCCTTGGAGAAGCAGAGCCCTGGACCACTAGACACTCTTGCGGTAGGTGCTGTGATAAAACGGGGGATGCCTTGTATGCACAGGCACGTTTTAAGTGCGTTTTTGAAGGGTAGCAGCAGTTCCGTAGAGGAGCTGCTGCTGAAGCACTGGAATGAGGCGATTGCCCTGATAGGCACTGTAAGGAATTTGAGGTTAGGAGCCTCCCCTACGTCATATCACATAATGTACCCACCACCTCCGTAGCTACGGAGGAGGGAGACAGTGTATCAGGGTGCGGAGAGAATTCCAGCTTGCTGGGATTCTCCCTATTGTCAATCTAGTTTAGATCATCCTTACAGCGAGCTGCGAGAAGGTCCTCAGACCCCTCCTAGTACCCCCCTTTGATCATGAATAGGGATTAAAGTCAGGACAAGGTAGGCTTGCTATAAACCGGCCCTGCAGGCAACGAAACAGTCGCCGAGGCTGTGATGCAACAGTGTCGTCGAGGCCCGGTGCCGCATCCACAGGCTGCGCCGAAGCCGGTGCCGATGCGAGATCCACAGACTGTGCAGAGGCCGGAGCCGAAGGTGGCGCCGAGGCCGGAGCCGAAGGTGGCGCCGAGGCCGGATCCGAAGGTGGCGCCGAGGCCGGATCCGAAGGTGGCGCCGAGGCCGGATCCGAAGGTGGCGCCGGAGCCAACGGTGGCGCAGAGTCAGGAGCCATCGGCAGCGCAGAGGCCGGAGCCAACGCCGGCGCCGAGGCCGGAGCCAACGGCAACGCAGAGGCCGGAGCCAACGGCAACGCAGAGGCCGGAGCCAACGGCAACGCAGAGGCCGGAGCCAACGGCAACGCAGAGGCCGGAGCCAACGGCAACGCAGAGGCCGGAGTGAACAGCGGTGCGGCGACGAAGCCGGAGCCAACGGCGCCACAGGGTATCTTGCCGTGTAACCGGAGCCAAAGGCAGTGGCACGGGGGCAGAACCACCCACGGGGTCCGCGGGGCCTAAAGGCGCTCCGGAGGGACCCGATGGGACAAAGAAACGGCCCTTGGCTGACAGAAGTACCTATACTTCTTCCGGAGGCACGTACGGTCCCCAAAAATGTGGGTAAGCCGCAGGCAACAACGGAGGCCCCGAATGAGCCGCGGGGGAGTGACCACCCGCCCCCTCCACCGAGTCCCGCAACCGGTGAGGGGTAGACGAAGAGCGACGCCGCTCCTTTGACCTTTTATGGGGCTTGGACTTACCTGTCCCAGATTTCGATTAACGATGGTGTCGGCTGCGCCAGCGATCCCTCGGCTTCCATATAAGAGCAGGACCTTGAGGGGCACGGTACTGAGGGGCACGGTATCGAGTGCGCCCCCCCCCCCCCCCCCAACAACTTCCGGGAACACTCCAGCAAGCCTTCTGCGCCATGGCCTGACAATCGGGGCACGTCTTGGGGAGATGGCGTGCCCCAAGCAGAAGAGACACGCTGAGCGGGTCAGTCACCAACATGGTCCGACGGCAGTTCCAACAGGACTTAAACCCGGGCATCCCTACTGCACCAAAAATCGAATTCTCGACAAAAACAAGAGACACGTCTCAAACAAGTCAAATTTATTGACTAGGAGTACCGCTCTCTCGGATCTGCGCTTGCTGGCGTGGAAAAAGAAAGAACGGACGTCAGTGTGCGTGGGCACGTCTAAGTAGCTCCGACGACATCTCGGCGACTACGACGTACGCGGAGCCGCACGACGACGCCTATCGACGGGCAGGGGTACTGCTGACGAAAACTTTCCGGATCCAGTCTGACGCCTGGGGATATTCTAAGGTAAGGAATCTATCACTAACGTGTCTCTTTCAGATTAATAAATCACCTAACCTTTTACATTAAAATATCACCTATGCCTCTTGTAAAGGCCTGAAATAAGGAACCACTATGACCAAGTGTTTGGAAGGTTGTGAGAATTCTTGACTGTTAGGGCAACTGACACATAATCCTGTCTAAAGGCCTCTTCGGTCAAAATTTGAGCAGGGCCATTATAGCACCTTAGAGCACTAGGTGCCAGGCAGACAATGGGTACCAGAATGGAATCCTGATCCAAGATGGCACTTTGGACAGTAAGTTCTGTGCAAGGCAACTACAACCCAGAGCATGGAAGCTAGCCTACAGAAATTCAAGTGGAAGGCTAACGCAGGTCAAGAGGCCATACAAGGGCATAAAGGGAACATTGATGACAAGTGCAATATAAACGGAAAAGGAAAAACCCTGGAGTTATGCCCATCAATCATGGATAACTATTTCGTATTTCATTGGAGGCCCAATAGTGCTACTAGGAGCTAGGTTTAGTCGCTCTCGGGCGATTCAATACAGTATTCACTGGCTGATAATAATACTTCCAGGGATTGGCTACTGGAGCTCAGAGTGACTCCATTGATTCATTATTTACCAGTTACTAGAATTTGGACTTCGGACAGCACTCATTGGTGGCCACCATATGCTCTCTTTAAAGTACCCCCAGGGACAAGAAGACCATATGGACACATAGAATCTCAATACAAAGTGGAGTACTTTGCTGCCTATTGAGGAATATGAAGCACAATAAAAATGCTACCAACAAATATACAAAAATTTGTTTCCAAACGTTACACTTACTTTATGTTGCAGTTGAAGTTGTTCTAAGATTGGACCCTGAGTTGAAGGATTAATTGGTAAATCCCATAAACTGGCTTCACTGCCTAAAAAACACAGAAAAATAAAGCATTGAGAGCAAGTAAACTGAAGATGTGCATATTACGAGCAATAACTGACAGAGAAATACACAGGTGCTAATAATTAATAGTCATAAAATATACACACAAAAAAGCTTTGCCCAAGTAAATACCATGAAAAAATAAATTAGCAGCTCTGTTTGGAGGAGTTTGGTGTGTAGGATATCTAGTACAGAGGTGTGCCGTGCATCCAGCTGACTGGCTCTAGGTTATGAAAAACGAAATAAAAAATTACTGTAATTTTTCTTTGGTGAATATTGTGATTTCTCTGCAGATGGTTGATCTTTTAAAATAACCAGCTGTCATGACGACCTCTCAACAAATTTTAGAATTCACGAAACTGATAATTATCACTTATTCAAGCATGTAGCACTCATCAATCAAATGCGGGGATACACTTGGACATAAAGGACTCCAACTCACAAAAGCACAGGTCACAGGTACGTCTACCCCTATAGGCCTTAGAACACCCAAAAAATTCTCACGGAAGTGGAAAGAATGTGAAGATGGACCAGTGTCCACCAGAACCAACGTTATTGGTAAGGTGTTGAGCCACACATCCAAATTTATAGATCTGGTATTGCTTCTGGGGAACCAAAGAATAGTGATGCGATCAAAGGCACTCACATCTCACCTGATATTGCAATGGCTCAGGAAACTGATAAAATGGAGCACTATGGAAATCAATGTCATGACTCCCATACAAAGGCAAATGGGGACGGATATACCCATCAATGAGCGGGACTCAATACAGTCAGTACTAAAGGCTAAGTCGGATAAAATGCCCCCCTAGATTCAGGCATATTTCTCGCACTGTACCATGAAAGGAATCTGAATCGGCACACACAAATTACTAACAGCCCCCAGGTGACCTATAAAGAACTGTAATGTACTTAAATCAAGGGATGGATGCAACAGTGAGAGGCAATCAAGGGGTGACAACCTAGATGAAATAGTCCATGACACAGGATAGAATCGGAGATCATAATCACAACAATGAAGGGTGGGCCAAGGCAGAGGCACAACGAAGGAGACTGATGACTGGGGAAGAATGGCACAAACAATGGGCAAAAGTTTGAATGTTTATATGTAATTGTTAATCAAATCACAGGTCATGGAACACTTCAAAAGAAAAGTGACTGTACTAATACAAATTATGTTTGACAATGTAGATGCCAACTGCTGACGATATGCTAAAATAATATAGAGCTATTAAAAAAAAGGTAAGGTATTGCTCAATTTAACTGATACTACTCCCTCTTTAAATGTTTCATATATTTTTAAGCCTTTTCTTGGGGTTCCCTGGCAATTGCGGCTTGCTGATCAGTAGTTGTCAGAATCTGGTAGAGACGGGAACTAGCTGCAGATTCCTTACTTTAGAATTCTCACCAGGCTGGATCCGGAATTTATAAAAGCAGTACCTCTGCCAGTTGGTAGAGGGGATTGAACGGCTCAGTAAAGCGGTCAACCACAGGATGTGACGTGGAGGAGTCAATATAAGCCTTCCCCTGAAGCGCTGACGTCAGTTACTACTGTGACAACCTTATGTGTCAAAATGAGGAGCCACGCATAGAAACTGTATCGAAACAGTACGCCAGAAAGAGACATCTTTTTGTCAAACAAATCCGGAGTCCTAAAGAAAGGCGTCAGAATGCCAAGAAAGGGATCTTGTAGGTAACCGGACCAGCAGTCCACAGAGTGGGGAGGATAGGTGGGTCTGCAAAGAATCTGTGGCTAGATTCTGTCTTCACCAGATAAGGCATTACTAAAGGTAAGTAACTTGTTCATCTGTAAAAGACATCTAACCGCAGATTGCTCATCCTCAAACTGATACCCAAGCAATACCATCTCCGGAAGAGGGTCTGCAAACTGAACCCATAAAAGATCCCAGAATAGGTAAGTCAGCCCGAAAAGGGAGAGAGGGACAGGGCTGTTGTGGGAATTTGGAAAGGAAAAGAAGAAGCTGCTCCATTAGGACGACTGTGGAAGCCTGCAGTGAGCAGAAGACTGCAAGACGGTAAGTATGTGGAAAACAACCCACAGCAGAGCAGAGAGAAGAAACTGTAGGAGCAAACGCTGACAAAAACAATTATGATACCCAAACCATGACTGGACAGGGCTGAGGGACCAAGGAAAACAGCAAATGCTACTGTGCCAGAGCACCTGCCGTAGAGACGAACATGTGAACTAACCACCACCCAGAGATACGCAGGCAAAAAGGAAACCAGGAGTTCAGAATACATCACTATGGAAAAGGGGAGAGCAGACTAATCAATTGCCCAAAACACTCTGAGAAGTGCAACAACGAAAGGAGAGACTAATCTTGTGCGGAAAGCCTCCAAGCGAGAAGGTAACACTCTGGGGCTAAGAAACGAAGAAGCCAAGAGAAGCAAGGAAAAGTAAAGACAACGACCAAGCAAGGGTTCAAGGACCAAGAAAATTGATGTTTCAAGAGCAGATAAGTACATCTTGTGGGAAGCCCACCTACAGTATATCCGTATACATGGAAAATACACATATGTATATAAACACACATCTATATGTATATACACACACATATATATATATATATATATTATATATATATTTACACACATTAGGTCACAAAATATATAAAGACTGGGGATACAGCCGAAATGCCTCACTCCAAATAGCTGGGTCAAGAGAGGCCCAACGCATTAAAGAATCCATGATTCTCCAGGCATTGTGGGTGTGCGCTCATTGTTTCACGGAGTCTGGAGGGCCATGGAGATAGTGATATATATATACACACAAAGATATATACATTATATCAGAATACACAAGAAGCCTTCCTCACTTGTAGGTGAAAAGAAAGGCAGTCTCCAGTAGCAAGCGGGGATAATGACCACAGTAGGAACGAAGAACACCTATACAATAGGAGAATCTATGAAAGAGCAAACCGAACGAAATGCATCGACAAGAAACCAAAGTTGAAACTAAAGAGTTGACAGAAAATAACCATAAAGGAAAATGCTACTTACCAGTATGCATCTGTTCTTGGCATATAGAGCTGCAGAATATCATATTGTTGCATAGATCGCCATCTGATGTTGGGCTCGGATGCTTGCACCTTGTGGTCTCGGAAGAAATCTTTTGTAGTCACGAGATAGGAGACTCCTTCCTTGGACGATAGTGCGCATGGGCATCGACTCCATCTTTAGATTGTTTTTCGCCATGATGGGAAATGATGGAGTTTGTAAGAAACAGAAAAGATGTGCATGTGTAATGTATCTAAGTAAGATAACACTGGAACAGATAAAGGTTCAGGGGAGGCAGGTGGGCGTATGATATTCTGCAGCTCTACATGCCAAGAATAGATGCATACTGGTAAGTAGCATTTTCCGTTCGAGGCATGAGCTGCAGAATTCATACTGTTGCATAGACTGTACCGCAGTGTCTCCCCTAGCGGTGGTCACCTGTATCTGTTGCAGTGGTTTGGAAAAGTGTCTTAAGAACAGCCTGGCCTACAGAAGCCTGTTGCTTCGCCTGCACGTCTACACAATAGTGTTTGGTGAAGGTGTGTGTAGTAGACCATGTTGCTGCTTTACAAATGTCTTCTAGGGGAATGTTCCCTAGGAAGGCCATGGAAGCCCCTAGTTTGCGTTTTGAATGCGCTCAAGGGGGAATTGTTAATGTGCGTTTTGCCTTTTGGTAGCATATTTGAATGCATTTGACTATCCACCTGGCAATTCCAGCTTTGCGAAATGGGATTTCCTTTATGAGGTGGAGCGAAAAATACAAACAGTTGGTTTGTCTTTCTAAAAGGTTTAGTCATGTCAATGAAATAAAGTAAAGCCCTTCTGACATCAGGTGTGTGAAGAGCTCTTTCTGCTACGGGGAGTGCGTTTTGGGAAAAAACTGGTAACTCTACAGATTGGTTAAGATGGAAAGCAGAGATTACTTTGTTTAGGAATTTTGGATTTGTTCTAAGAACCACCTTGTTATGATGTATGTGTAAGAATGGTTCTTGTATGGTTAAAGCCTGGATCTCACTTACTCTCCTGAGTGAGGTGATAGCGATGAGGAAAGCTACTTTCCATGTAAGGAACTGCAAATCACATTTGTGTAAAGGCTCAAATGGGGGACCCATGAGTCTAGTAAGAACAATATTTAGGTTCCACACCGGAGAGGGTGTCAGTATCGGTTGAATTATTCTTATAAGGCCTTCCATAAAGTCTTTAATTGCGGGTACTCTAAACAATGACAAATGTTGTCTGTTTTGCATAGGCGGCAAGGGCAGCCAGATGTAATCTTATGGATGAGTATGCAAGATTACATCTTTGTAAATGCAGTAAATAGCAAATGAGGTTCTGAATGGAAGCATCTAGCGGGTCAATTTTGTTGTTGCAGTAAATGACGAATCGCTTCAATTTGACTGCATAGGAGGCTCTAGTAGTAGGGCGTCCGGCTTCTTTGATAATGTACATACAGTCTGGTGGGAGGTTAAGGTACCCAAACTCTAGGACATCAGGAGCCAGATTGCTAGATTCAGTTGTGCTGGATCTGGGTGTCTAATGTCTCCATGGTTCTGCGTGAGCAGTCTTGGGGAGAGATGTAGTTTTTAGTGTGGAACTACTGAAAGTTCGAGGAGTTTGTGAACCATGGTTGCCGTGCCCATGTGGGAGCAACAAGGATCTGTAGGAAAGTGGCTCTGTATACACTGTTCCCAAATAGGTACAGTGTGTACAGAGTCCACAGTCCCCAGAAGTTTGGCAGAGGCTAGAGTTAGATATAACCTTACTCTCTGAAGTGGTGGCTTGGTCGAGCAGTAAGGCAGTATCCGAGGACAGTGTAAAGCATTTGTTGTACACACTCAGTGAGCAAATGGTCTCACACACTCAAGAACTGAACTCTAGGCCAATGGTTGCATATAAAAATATATGGTTGTTTTATTTTAGAACCAACAATAGGTATCAAAATATACTTTCTCAGAATGAGATGTTTTAGTTAAATACTTTGCAATAGGCAATTGACTTTTGAATGCAGTCGTTACAGTTTGTTGCAATAGGCAACACAATTTCAAACACAATAATACATTGACCTCAATAGGACTTTCAAGTTAAATGCAATTGATTACTTTTAGGATTACTTTTCTAACTCCAGGACTGGACCCTAGATTCAGTTCTGGGACAGTTCCTCGAAACAGGTGAGTAAATACGATTTAGTTACTATTGTGATTTTTAAGCAATATTTTGGTATTTTAAAAGTTGAAAAACTTTTTCTAATGAAACGACCAATGTTATCCTATGGGAGGAAATTCCCTTAGCAGGTAAGTGGGGTTATTGTTACTTTTTCTAGCTAAGTTGGATCCTGGATCCAGCACTAGTGTACCACCTGTAAGCAGTTGAGAGAATGCGTTTAGGTTATACAGGCGATTTTTAACGAATATTTGTAAGTTTGCAAAACCGACACTTCGAAAATTTTCAGCAAAAACTAGGCAATGTTATCCTATGGAATGAAATTCAAGCTGCAGGTAAAGTATGTTATCGTTACTTTTGTAATCCTTTTTTTTTTTTAACTTTATTTTGATTTGCAGTTTGTACAAATAACATAAAATTGCATCAATGCATCAGTGCAAGAATTCAAGAAAAATGACAATACAAAGATGAAACATCCTTTATCTTTGCAAGATCTGCCATAATTAGAGTGAGGAGCCACACTTTTTGTATAAAACTTTTTTAACTATCATTGCTCATCTGATTTTACTCCTCCTCTCGGATTCCAGCCCCTCTCCAGTTTGATACAGGAGCCCAGATACTTTCTCCAAAGTCTCTTGATTTCTTCCCCTTCTGAGCATACAGAGAGATCTCGATATTATTCAGACCAAGCAATCTAGAGAGCCACATTTGGAATGAGGGGGCTACAATATCCTTCCACCCAGCAGAGATCAAGATCCGAAGTACTGGTACAGAGATGAAAACCAGAGCTTCCTCCGCTTTCCCCAGTTTTAACCTGTCGTCAGTGCCTAATACCATAAGGGTAGGGGATATATCGATTTTCTGACCTAACAGCCCCTCCCAAAATTTTTCAATCTCCCTCTGAATACCGGCCAGAGACCCACAATTAAAAAACATATGAAGCAGATCTGCCTGACCCCCCCTTACATCTAGGGCAGCTGTCGTCTTCCCTTACCCCCCAAAAATATAACTTAGCTGGCGTATGATACAAATTGAACAAGGCTTTATAGTGCTGTGCCCTCAGACTAGTAGAACGGAAGATTTTCTTGTTCAATAGGAGGGCCAGATCCAAATCGACATCGGGATTTCCCAATTTTATAGCCAAAGCGGATTCGATTTTTTCTATATCGTCTTGAATTTCCCCATTGAGTAGACTATACATATCTTTTATCTTCTTACACCCTTTGACCAGAAGATGCACAATTGGGAATTCACCTGCTAACGAAATCCTCGGTCTTAATGCCTTCAGCCTACACACTAATTTAACATACAACAACCAATGTTTTGAAGGGATACCGGCGCTATTCTGCAACTCATTAAACCCCAATATCTCGTCTCCCCTCATTATATCCCCTAATGTTTTAATACCTAGCTCTTCCCATACCTGAAGATTCCTATTGACTGCCGTTTGTGGGAATAAGCTAGAGTTGTTTAAATGGAGATATTGATTTACCTTGGGGATTCGACAAAACTTTGAGATTGCCCTCCAGACCCCCCCATGCACCATCCAATACCTTAAAACGTACCTTCCTATAATATCTACAATCAACTTCGCACATTAAGAGACCAAATGCTTTTCTTCCTACTAATAGCTCAAAAATTGAGGGGGGGGCACCTGAGTGTCATGATTTCCTCGGCTAGCTTGTGGCTCTGACTGGAACAGAATGGACATATGCATCAATAAACACGACCAATGATACAGCCTCAAGTTCGGTAAGGCCAAACCCCCCCTATCCCTAGGGAGAGACATAAGATTAGTAGAGCGCCTTACCCTCCCATATTGCCAGATGAACTTTATAAAGATGGATTCTAAACCTTTAATTACTTTTTCTTCAATTAAAAGAGGTATAGCCCAGAACAAAAGAATTTTGGGGAACATAGTCATTTTCAATACATTTACCCTCCCTATCAATGAAAGGTGTAATACGTTAATTCTTTTTAAATCCACTTCTATAGATTTACTCAGTGGGCCAAAGTTCTCAGCTACTATTTTGTCTATTGAAGCATTGATTCTGACCCCCAAATAGCTCGCTGAGTCCACAAATCTTGCGTCTGTTTTGATAATATTGTTTGTGCAAATTATTAATGTTTTAGATTCGTTTAATAGGTATCCTGAGTGTTTACCAAAATCCTTTGCCATTTGTGCCAAAACCAGAAGTGCCTGATGCGGATCTAAAGTAACCACAGCCAAATCGTCCGCATAAGCCAAAATCTTTGTCTCATGCCCCTTACATACCACAGGTCTGATTGTTGGACAGCCTAGTATTTTTCGAATAAACGGATCGATGTACAGAGAGAATAGGATTGGGGAACAGGGGCAGCCCTGACGCGTGCCTCTACTTATAATAATTTTATCGGAGCTCTCGCCCATAACCACCACTCTGGCAACCGGGTTGACATACATTGCTCTAAGTGCTCTTATAGATTTCTCTCCAACTCCCCTCCCCTTTAAGATCCCCCAGAGAAAACTCCAAACCACTCGGTCGAAAGCCTTCTCTGCATCGAGCAGGATCATAGCCATCCCATCTCCCACTATGGACTGAGCATCAAACAGAGCTATTGCTCTCCTAATGTGGCCTGTAGTGCCATGCCCAGGTACAAACCCGTGTTGCCACGGGGAGACTAGGCCGCCTATGATCCTGCTCAACCTTTTAGCCCATATTCTAGAATAGAGTTTGGTATCCGCATTGATCAGCGAAATGGGGAGGTATGATCCCGGATTCTCACTAGGTTTCCCCTTCTTATGAAAAACGACTATGTTTGTTTCCCTCCATGAGTCTGGGACCACTCCTGTACAAACTATGCCATTGAATAAATCTACGAGAAGCGGAGTAATCTCAGACTCAATACATTTGTATACCTCCAAAGGAATCCAGTCAGGGCCGGCGGCCTTACCCGTGGATAATTCCTGCAGGGCTGCTTTAATCTAACCCTCTCCAATATCCATCTCCAGCTCTTCCCTGGCTATGTTATCAAGTCGGGGGCCATTATCTATATATTCTTCACCTTGGTGACCGCCTGTATTATCCTCAGTGTAGAGGTCTTGATAGAAATTCTTAAAAACCTGCAGGATGTCTTTGGCTTCTGTGTATTCTATACCATTATGTTCTATCCTAGTAATAATGTTTTTCGCTCTTTCCTGCTTGATTTGTAATGCCAGCAGCCTGCCTGCTTGTTCGCCAGTTTCATATCGTTTCACCTTTGAGCTTTGATATTCACCCATCACCCTCTGCATTACCAACTTTTGTAGATCGGCTTTAGCTGCCAGCAGTTTCCTTTGACTCTCCATGCTATCCCCACCTTGTGCTATATCTAAGATGTGTTGTTCCTCTATCACTGACAATTCCATCGTTAATCTTTCCAGCTCACTCCTGTCCTCTCTTCTCAGTCTGGCCGCACAACTTATTGTTTCACCTCTTAAGGCTGCCTTAAACGTCTCCCATACCGCATTTCTTGAGGTACTATATCTATTAGCTGCAAAGAATTCCCCCACCCACTTTCTAATGTGCTCTACAAATCTTTCGTCCAACAATAGTCTCCTTTCAAAAGTCCATCTAGTGCTTACCCTTTCTACCCTATCCAGTTCATATGTTAGTACCAACGGATTATGGTCCGATAGTACCTTTGGGAGCTTAGTTATTGCTACTCGATTTATTTCTGAAGCGGACACGAAAAAATAATCCAGCTTAGTATATCTCTGGAATGGGTATGAAAAATGTGTAGCCTGGATTTTCGGATTCCTTAATTCCCCATACATCTAACAACCCATGTGAACTAATAAGAGATTTGACAGCCCTAAACACCCTTGGCTTTCGTCCTGAATATACTACATCTGGGCCCCAATCCGCTGAAATGTTCAAATCACCACAAAATATCATGGGCGTTAACCAGGTAGCTAACTCTGTTTCAAGAAAATCATAAATCTCTGGATCATCATTATTAGATCCATACACTATACACAACGTGACACCTTTCACCAGCTCGACTAGGACCCATCTCCCATTACTATCCACTTTAGTCCGTCTAGCCCCTCCCAAGACGGTTCTAACCAAGACTGCCACTCCCCTATTTGTCGAGGTTTGCGTTGAACAGGCAGCTAATTCATAGCCTCTCACATACATAAGATTCCTCTTAGCCCAAGGGAGATGAGTTTCTTGCAGACATATAACGTCCAATCTATTATACCTCGAAAAATGGACTAGTTTGACGTTTCTTCCAATCGTTTAGCCCTCCAATATTTATTGAGCACACCCTAATGCTTGCCATCCTGAGAATCTACTTGAACATCGAAAAATACCTGAATCCTTAACTGGTTATCATTTGCTGTATCCTTGCACGGACTGTTAGAACCTTCATAGTGATCCAAACTGCATTTTTTTTCCCCCATTTTCCAGCGTAGCCCCCCCCCCCCCACCCACTGTCCAAACCCAACCCCCTCCCTCCCCTCCCCCCCCGACATGAACCCCTCTGTGAAGCGCTCAGTTGTTTTATTTTAGAACAAACAATAGGTATCAAAACATACTTTCTCAGAATGAGATGCTTTAGAGAAATACTTTGCAATAGGCAATTGAATTTTGAATGCAATAGTTAGTTTGTTGCAATAGGCAACACAATTTCAAACACAATAATACATTTAGCTCAATGGGAATTTTAAGTTGCGTGCAGTTGATTACTTTCAGGATTACTTTTCTAACTCCAGGACTGGATCCTGGATTCAGTCCTGGGACAGTTCTTGGAAACAAGTGAGTAAATACGTTTTAGTTACTGTTGTGATTTGTAAGCAATATTTTGTTATTTTAAAAGTTGACACTTAGAAATTTTTTCTAATCAAATTACCAATGTTATCCTATGGGAGGAAATTCACTTAGCAGGTAAGTGGGCTTATGGTTACTTTTTCTGGTTCAGTGTTGGATCCTGGATCCAGCACTAGTATACCACAAGTAAACAGTTAGAATGCGTTTAGGTTATAGAGGCGATTTTTAACGAATATTTGTAAGTTTGCAAAATCGACACTTGAAAGAAATTTCACAGAAAAACAGTCAATTAATTAATTAATTCTTTATTTCGGCCAATTTGGCCATAAAAGACACATGAATATAAAAAAGACAAAAAAAATCATAATAGCATACATGCAGCAACACTTTAAAACTGTAAGTTTAAAAATGTAATACAAGAATAAATTTTCATCTCCTCAATTTAAAACACATTTCATTTTAGGAACAGATTTTTATAAGCATATACAGAGGTCCTACTCAGAGTATCTGACCAAGTTTCCTGCGAATAATATACACAGAGTAAAGGAACCTGCTTATGCTAAATACAATAAACTGGGTTGTATTGCTTTTTATAATCCTGTATGCTGTAGAACAGGATCTGGTTCCTAGGAGAGTACACATGGGTTTTAGCCATTTCTTTCGAGCCTTCAGGTAGGCACTACATCCAAACAACATGTGAACCTCATTCTCCGTACAGGAATTTAAGCACATGGGACAACACCCGCTTTTGTCATTCAGGCCTCCCAGTCTTTTCTGTGACCAGCGTTCTGTATTATAGTTCAGCATAAGGATCCCATATCTAAACTTCAAGTAAAGGGACTTTGCAATAGGTGGCTCAATTTCATCCAAAAAGGATTCGAAGCGGGGTTCGTCCTTAAAGGATAAAAAACCTTGAATTAGAGACCCAACTCTACTTTCATGTACGAGCCGGTCACTCATGTAGGACCAAAAGGCTCGTTTTACTATAGATTTAGAAGAAGCCGGTAAATTGTCAGGATTCTCCCACATTGAGTATAATCCCAAAAGCATGAACCATTTTTTAATATGCACAAGCCACTGAATAGAGTTAAAAGAATCAAGAATCAACAATTCTTGAAGGCCATTCCTGTATTCGAGCAGTTCTGGGGTGGACCATAACCTAACCCAAAACATTAATGGTTTTATAATGGCAAAGTAATCTGTTCTTTTAAAATTCAAATCGAGCTGGAGGGGTATTAAAGGTGTACTATTCGGGACCCTAACAATAGCTCTCATGAATTTATTATCCAAGCCCTGAAAGCTGTCTCTGGCCTAAGGTCCCCATATCTCTGCTCCATACAACACAGCAGATTGAATTTTAAATTTAAAAAGCTCTAAGACGGGGGTTACACTCTTGCTTGTGCTGGCGTTCAGTCTACGTATAATAGGTTTAACGTTGTGGGCATATGATACCTTACTTTTCTCAACTTGGGCCTTCCAACTTAGTTTTGAATCAAGTGCAACGCCCAAATAGGAGAAGTTTTCCACAGTTCCTAATTTCTGGCCATTCAAAATCAAAAACCCTCTGTCCGGTTTGCTGGGGTTTAATGCCATACATTTCGTTTTATCAGCATTTATTTCCAGACCCTTGGTCATGCAATAACAGCTAAAGGAATTTAAGAGTGCCTGAAGTCTGTTCAAATAACTTTATTCGATTGTAAGATTTAACAATCATAAAAGCACAATACATGGATAAACATTTCACAGATAAATTGTTTAAAAAAGCTGTCCAATACTTATGTATGATGGGCGGACTATGTAAACAGAATTAGTAAAGGCATCTAGCAGAATAATCAGGTTTAAGAATATAAATAATTTGTTCAAAGTTAAAAATCATTAGGGAATAGGACAATAAAAACAGCATAATTATCCCTCCATACTTTTCCTGAAAGTAATAGCTAGTTTTAAAAAGCTGCTTACATATAAAGTACAATCACAGTTCAAAAGTTGAAGGAAATAAAGTGCTGGTTTAATCTGTGTAAAATTTAGTTTCTTTAAACAAGGCTTTAGATATAGCCTTCGAGGTACTGAATAATACGGACAAAAGAATAAAAAGTGCTCCAGATCTTGCGGAGACTTTCCGTCGCAGCCGCAAGCAGGTAGCACTTGTCCACGATGGGACCCTCTTGGTACAGCCAGTAGGAGGTGGAACAGGTCAAATCGGAACCTGGTCAACAAAAATCGTTCGTAGCCAGATATAGGCCACGAGAGATATGGTTCCAAATGTAAGCATGTTTTAAGTAGAGCGTGTTTCCTGACACTACATTTCATAAACTCGGCCTCCTCCCGGGCAAGGTACCTGGTTGTAAGAAATGCTTTTTTTACAAATGTGACATCAGCTTTTGTTATAGTGGATGGGGTTAAAAACAGGGCTGGCCGTCCAAGTTCGGTAAGACAATCTTTTATATATTTCAGCCATGGGACCTTGAATCTACCATCCCAGGTTAAGGCTTCTCTTAATATATCGTTGGTAAGGGGTATATCATTATTCAACCAAGAATTCATCCAACAAAGTATGGGATTTGCGGCTAGTCTATCGCTTAGAAAGGGCAAACCTAACTCCTCGTGAACCGAGAAGTTACCAGTGCCCCTAGGCAGCCTTAGGATCTTCTTTAAGAAATTATTTTCTGTGACCTCTAGGTCTCGCGTCTGGCTATAGCCCCAGAGTTCACTACCATAACAGGCAACTGCAATGCTCTTTGCTTGGTATAATTTAAGCAAGGCCGCCACCGGGCTGTTGCCCAATTTTCTCGCAAATCCTAATATGGCTGCGTTGGCCCGAGTCATTTCGCCCTTTTTTTTATGGACTGCTGGGCCCCAGGATAATTGGTCATCAAGAAGAATTCCAAGATATGAGAAAGTTTTAGATGTTGGAATTTTTTCCCCATTTATAGTAAAGGAATTTGGTTTTCGCGAACCATGGCCAATTTTCATGACAAACGACTTGGAGTTATTGATACTGAGGCCTCGAGACTCCATAAAAAGATAAAATGAATTTAAAAGTGTCTGGAGACCGTTCGCTGTCCTTGAAATCAGGACGGCGTCATCTGCATAAAGCAGAACCGGAACTCCTCTTGAACCTACATGAGGATAATCCGTACCTGATCTCAGCAAATAGTCCTCTAGCTCGTTAATGTACAGGTTAAAGAGGAATGGGGCCAAGATACACCCTTGTCTAACACCCCGATTAATTCTTATGTCCCCGGTCACTTTCAAATCTTGGGTGTAGCGAACGTTCGCTCTTGTGTCAGAATGCAAATCAGCCAATAGATGGATTAGGTTTTGCTCGACACCCATCTTTAACATGATATCCCATAGTTTACCCCTGTCCACGCAATCAAAAGCGGACGATAGGTCCATAAATGCCAGATGAATAGTGCCTGAAGTCCTTTCTTGGTCTGGGATATAAGAATGGTGTCGTCCGCAAAGAGCAACGCAGGCACCCTCTCTCCATTAAGCTGCGGGGAATCATTAGTACAACCATTCAAATAGTTGGGAGCATCATTAACAAACAAGGAAAACAAGGTAGGGGCCAAGACACACCCTTGGCGAACCCCACGTTCAATGGGGATGTTACGTGTCAGTTCGCCATTTGGACCCCACCTGATGTTTGCATAATTTCCAGCATGCAGCTCAACTATTTGAGCCAAAAGACACCCTGGCAAGCCTACTTCACTTAAAGTCCTACAGAGCAAGTTGCGAGGGACAAGGTCGAATGCGGCTCTCAGATCTACGAAAGCTACATACAAATGACCTTTCCTAATATGCACGTACTTCCAGATCAAACAACAGAATCTGAATATTTGATCTATGGTACTAATCTTGCTCCTAAAGCCGGCTTGAAATTTAGAGATTATTTTTGAGTCCTCCAGCCAATCATTAATCCGAAACAGTAAGTGTTTGGCATAGAGTTTTTGCAGGGTGTCCATTAGACTAATTGGTCTATAGTTTGAAGGTACCGATCTGTTCCCCTTTTTAAAAATTAACACAACTTCCGCTGCACGCCAACTATCTGGAAAGCGACAGCTTGTAGACAGAACATTAAATAAACGATTTACATAAGGAGCCCATACTTCGATGTCGTGTTTATAAAGATCCCCCGGTATTTTGTCAGGGCCTGGTGCTTTGCTATTTTTTAATTCATTAATCGCCCTTACTGTTTCCTCCAATGTGAAGTCAAGGGGTTCAATGGGGGGGGGGGGCACCATAATATCTTATTGTCATCAACATCAAATTGTTTATAAAGAGATGTGAAATGGGTCACCCATGTCATTTCATCCAAAAACGTGTCTTTTACAGCTCTGCCTGCATGCCCCTCATTTGCCACCAGCCTCCAAAACCCAACATTATCATTAGTTTTTGCAGCAACTAGCATTTCTGACCAAATCGACTCTTCCCATAGTTTTTTTGATGTTTTTTGGGCACACTTATATACCTCCCTTGCAAGTTTGACTCCTTCTTTTGATTTGCTTTTAATAGCAAGCAAGAGGTTTCTCTTAGCCAACCTGCATGAGTGATCATACCATAGTTTTCCGTGACTTCCCACTCTTATGTTTTGTTGCTTTTTCCTTGGCATTTTTGACAAGCAAGTTTTTAGTTCACTGAAAAAAACATTGTGCAGTTCGATAAAGTGATCAGAGTGGACAGGTAGAAAAGATTGTCCAGCTATAGGTCCAAACATTTCCCCAAAGAGAGAGTACACCGATGCTAGGGCCTTACCATCAGACAAAATATAGGGCCATTTTACTGCACGTCTATTATCATTTATATGTACATCCTCACACATTTTGCCATTGGTGGTCTCAGATGATAGAGTAGCTAGGTTGGTAGTAATATCACTAAACATTTGCACATCAGTGTAAAGTTCTAAAGGGTAGTGATCACTTTCCTCCCTACTTGCCACTTTTAGATCAATCAAATAATGCCAAAGGTTAAGTGAAACAAGTATGAAGAACAAGTTACTAACTGTAGGAAGGTGGATATCTGACTATGGTTACCCCCAACTTTTTTGCCTAGTGTCTAGCTGGTTTTTCGACTTAGTTGGCCTGAGATCCTGCCATTCAGGGTCTCAGGCTGTCTGCTCTCTCTTTAAAATGGATTCCATGTACCCTAGGTACATTCCCAATTGGTAAGGATCACCTTATTGGACCCTGTACAGTGTACCCTAGGTACCCAGGGCATAGGTGTACCCTAGGCCTCCCAGGGGCTGCAGCATGTATTATGCCACCCCTGGTCTGGCCTTCCAATCAGACACAACTGGCTGATCACTCAGCTGGGGCAAGGTCGTGTAATCACCCCTTGCTTAGGTGTAGTATTCCTATACCTACCTTATATATAGACACATGTGTACCTATCAGTCACTCCTATGGCAGGCCTTAACAATCCTGGAGGCAGAGTGCTTGGTAACATGTGAGATGGTGCTCTAGCATGAGCTGAGCCTGTCTGCAGCTTCCGGAACCATGTCCTTATAGCTGTTCTATGATATAGCCTACCATATACTCTTAAAGTGCCTTATAATCTTAAACGGTTATGGTAACTATGGTTGGGCTGTATCAAAACATGTCGTGTAAGGTGTCTAACACTTTGGAATAATACCCCCATACCATTTCTGGTGATGAGGATATTATTCCTCCCTTCTAGAGGGAGAGACATGTTAAAATCATACTTTGCTGTGTAACCTCTGACCAAAGCCTCAGCATCACAAAATGGATGCTGCTGCCACGACACAAGTCTGACCTCCTGCAGCTGGGAGTGATCCCAGCCAGGGAGGCCTGGACAATAGGTTTCCTGCTTGGGGAGGTGCTAGCACCTCCCCAGACAGCCTTTAGTGTATTGGGGCAGGGTGGGCTGAAAGGAATGAGACATGCCTGGGGCACACAAGGTGTTCCTTGCATAGTCCAGTTCAAACCGGTGCTGGGGCACTCCAGCCCCAGCTCTGGCGCGAAACTGGACAAAGGGAAGTGGGTGTAACCACCCCCTCCCAGGTCCCACCCATAAGGCGTGACCTAGCAGGTAGTCCCAGCCCCCCAGATTAGTATAAGAGTGGGAGTTGGGCCTCAAGACTTTAGATTATCCTGAACCTGCAAAACTGAACAGAAACTCTGGACCTTCGACATTCGACGAAAGAAGAAGACTGAAGAATCTCCCTTGTAGCCAAGGAGTGGCTACCCTGTGCAAACAGGCACCATCAAGTGACTACCCTTTGCTTTGTGAAACGTTCGACGAGGAACCGACTGCAGAGCCCGACCAGAGCCTTGATTTCCAGACTTCTCCGACCCTCATCCACATCTGCAGCAGAGCTGAGATCCGTGGAGGCGACGAGCGACGTGGGACCGGCTACCTGGGAAAAGTGGCTAGTAACTTACAGCGCAGCTTCTGAGGTACCCTCGAAGTTGTGCACCGGGGATTGAGAAGCCCCAACCCCAAGCACCATCTGCACCGAAGACCAGCCCCCCACACTCCACGAGTCCTGCGTGGGGCCCTTCAGCATTTTCCTGCTTGCCGCGTCTGTCCGGTTGCTTGCCCGCTGGCTAGTGGCCTTTGTGACGACGCTCCCTAAAATCTTCTGCGCTGGTTTGGCTCCTCCAGACTGGCTCCCGCTTCTCTGCAAAGAAGAAGCACCCCAGACCTTCCTGGTCTGCACCAGAAGCAAGTCCCTTGTTCTTCGTGGGTTCCGCTTGCCAAGGCTTGGTGAGTCCTAGTCCAACTTCGACGCCGCCGACAGCAAGAGCCTTCGTGGGACAGCTCGCCTCCTGGTCCTGGTCGTCCTCGACGCTTCCTGGTCCTCCTGGCTCCAGCGACAAGCTTCACCTTCCCCTGCAACTCTTCACGACATCGCCTGGTTCCTTCCTGGTTCCACGTGGTCACTGGCTAGTGACCTTGACTCTGTCCCCTCTGCTTGCAGGTTTCTTCTCTTCTTGATCCCAGGCTTGGGATCCACCGGACACTCTCCCCTGACTGCCTGTCAGCATCTTTCTTCAGGCATCCATAGGAGTCGACGACGAAAACGACGCATCTTCACCCCTATGCACCCGCAGCCTGTGGGCTAGGTAACTTGGGTACTCCGGTGCTCATCAGGATAGTGACTATCCTAGTGTCTAGTTTTCAAGTCTCAACTTCCTAGCTACTCCGGAAGTGTCCTAAATCTATCTATTTCTAAACTGTAACATTGCTATTGACTTTTACGCATTACGCGTGAGTGTTTCCACTCTGCACACGAATCCCGTGGGCCTCCCACTCCCTAACTAACGCTAGTGTAGTGTAGCCCCAGCGATTCCCTAGGCCTAGGCCTATTCTATTTCCGTGACAGTGGTTCTTATACCACTTATTTAGTATATGGTTTGCGTGGCCCCTAGGGCCTAACTGTATTACTTACCTGTGTGACTTACTGTATGCATTAATAAGACTGTGTTGTACTTACCTCTAAACTCATAAAGAGTGCTGAGGGTTTGCTTAGAATAAATACACTTTATTTTATATATATATATCTGTTGTGGTGTCCTTTCATTTGGTATTCAAGGGATTATATATGGTATCACAGCTGGCTTCACATGCCATTCAGAGTTTAGCCTAAGACTGCTCTTGTCCATGCTACCACTAGGATAGCTGGTCTATAAGGTTGACTTTACAACCAATCACCATAAGGGTATTTGGACTGATATAAGGTGTACACTATAACTAGTGACATCATACATCCGGCCAACTTCTCACATTGGTGAGCAGCGGTTGGGATCTGAGCTTGCTGTTGTAATACCATTGTAATCTTGAGATACTAAATTGAAAGATCACACAGATATTGTCTAGGTACATATAACATAGTCTAGTATACTTAAGTCCTACTGGACTTAGTAGTGGTAGGTTGAAGGGAGTAACACACCCTGACTACAACTACTAGAGAGGTTTAGTAGAAACAACTAGTGTAGGTAGGTGCACACACCACACCCTCACTAGAATCATGCCCCTGAATGGAGATCACACTGATGCTCCCTCAGGAGAGGAGAATCCTAGACAGGTTCCCTCTAGGTATGATGCATTCACATTCCAGGAGATGAGACACTTGTGTACCTCCAGAGGAATAAAACAGGGTGCAAACCCTACCCTTAGACAGCTAGTGGAGCTTCTGGAGGCCTATGATGCTGAAAGAGCTGCCAGGGATGGTGCCATAGCTGTAGATAGGGGTCTACCCACCACAGAGGAGTCAGATGGGCCTTCAGATGGGGAGGTAGACAGCCAGGGCCAAGTAAGGAGACTTAGCCAGGCTAACCTAAGCTTACATGGGAGTTTGCATGGGGTCCCCCCATACAGACCCCCAAGTAGGTTTTCACAGAGAAACAGGAGGGACAGATCCCCTTCAGGGGAATCCATCCACTCCCATGTCTCTAGCATCTCTAATGCTTCCTCTCACAGGGGAATGACTTCACCTGAGAGAAAGGAGCATAAAGCCAGAATGAGGGAAGCTAATCTGAGGATTCAGAGGGAAGAAATTGCCCTTGCCAAAGAGAAGCTTGCTCTGGCTAGAGAGCAAAAATTGTGTGGGTCAGAACCCACTGGTGGCAGCAACATTCCTAGAGATAGGGATAGGTCTTATGACCATAGAAACCTAAGCAAGATAGTCCCCCCATATCAGAATGGGGATGACATCCACAAATGGATGACTGCTTTGGAGAGGGCCTGCAAAGTACAGCAGGTACCCCAAAGTCAGTGGGCAGCTATCTTGTGGCTCTCCTTTTCTGATAAAGGTAGAGACAAGCTCCTCACAGTCAGTGATGAGGATGCAAATAATTACAAAGTCCTGAAGAGTGCTCTGATAGATGGGTTTGGCTTAACCACTGAGCAATATAGGTTGTTGTTCAGAGACACCCAGAAGACACAGACACAGGACTGGTCTGATTTTGTGGATTGTGCCACTAAGGCTTTGGAAGGTTGGTTAACTGGCAGCAAGGTGCAGGACTATACAGGATTGTACAACTTGATTATGAGGGAGCAGATCCTTAGTAATTGTCAGAACCAGCTCCTCCATCAACACCTGGTAGACTCAGATTTGACCTCTCCCCAAGAATTGGGAAAGAGGGCAGATAAATGGGTCAGGACCAGGATTAGGCCTAAAAATCAGGGTGGTGACCAAAAGAAAGATACCACCAAGCCTCAAGAGAAGGGTGGGGATAAAGCAAAAGAGAAATCTACCTCAGGGCCCCAAAACTCCACACAGGGTGGTGGGTCCCAAGCTCCCTCCTCTTCCACAGTTAAAAAGCCTTACTGCCATGTGTGTAAAACACCTGGGCATTGGAAAACTGACAGCAGTTGTCCACAGGCTAAAAACAAAACTGTTCCTCCAACTACTCCTGTCACACCACCTATTACTGTCAGCAGTAATCCCCCAGGTGGTGGGAGTGCCCCCAAAAATTTGGTTGGGTTTTCTTGGGGAACACAGGGGGATCCTGGCTTAGCCAATTCCCCTGCAGCAGCTACTCTTGTCTGTGATGGTGGCATGGGGTTTGCCAACTTCACTGCCTGTCCCAACACTTTGGGTAGGTACAGACAGGAACCCTACATCAATGGTAGAAAAGCTGAGGCCTACAGAGACACTGGAGCTAGCATCACTATGGTGGCCCATAGGCTAGTTCCCTCTGAGCAGCTTTTGCCTGGTTTCTCATACCAGGTAACTAACATTGATGGCAAACAGAACAGTCATCCCATGGCAGAGGTATGTCTCAGCTGGGGAGGTGTCACTGGCCCTAAAAGGGTGGCAGTGTCTCCAACCTTGCCTGTGGACTGCTTACTGGGGAATGACTTAGAACTCTCAGCTTGGGCTGGAGTTGAACAAGACACCCATTCCAAAATGGTAGGCCTTTCCAAAAAGGGTAGTGGGGTTGTGCCAGTCACAACCCCTGTCCAAATAGCTTTCCTCCCTGAAAGGGTTGGAAGGGCAGTGGTAGCCACAGCCCAGGCACAGACAGACTCCCCTGTAGCAATTGGCAGAGCTGTGACAGTCACAGCTCAAACACAAACTGAGTGCCTTCCTGAAAAGGTTGGCAAGGCTGTAATGGTCTCAGCCCATACTCAGACTGATATAGGTGTAGTGAAGCCTGAAACTATGGATCACTCCACACAAACAGAGAGTAGTGGGGAGGAAGAAAAGTCTCCCTCTCCCCAGACATTAGGAAAAGGTCAGCCTCCTCAGGGATCTGACCTCACCCCTTGTGAAGGAACTGCCCCAGAGGTAGCCAGGCCTGGCCTGGCAGAGCCTCTGATGTCAGTGGCCCCTTCCAAGGTGGGACCCAGTCTGGTGCAGGTAGCCTGCCTCTCTCTACCCTGCCTCAGTCAGCCCAGGGCTGCAGAGGTCAGGGAGGCCAGTGGACCCCAAGAGGGCCCCTGTCCACAAGAACCCCCCCTTCAAAAGAATGAGGATTGCCTGGTTAGTTGCCCTAGCCAGGTGATGGGTAAAAACATTCCTGAGGGATCCCCTTCACAGGTAGTTAGGGACCTCCCCCAGAGGGATTCTGTTGGGCACAGGCAAACCTGGGACCTTAGGGCCCCAAACCTGACCTGTCCCTCCAGTAAGCCCACAAAAGGGACCCAGCCTCCAGCTTTAGGTAGCCAGAGGCTGACCCTGAGAGCACAGTGCAACTCAGTTAGAGAAAGAAAGGCATCCATGGTGGAGGATGATTGGAGGAAGCTGAGGCCTCACTTTGAGGACACTCACTTCAGTACTCCATCTCAACACCAGCCTTTTTCTTTGCAAAGACACACCAAAGGTAGAGATTCCCTATGGTGGAGACCCTATGATATCTTTAGGATGAGGGATTGCTTAGTGGACCATGAGACAGGGGGTAACCATGCCAGTGCTGGTTCTTCCTTATATGGCCACTCAGGCAATAGAGGCTTACCTTGTAAAGGCCAGCCTTATCTCCTTTCGTTTGGGGGGGGGTTGTGTAGGAAGGTGGATATCTGACTATGGTTACCCCCAACTTTTTTGCCTAGTGTCTAGCTGGTTTTTCGACTTAGTTGGCCTGAGATCCTGCCATTCAGGGTCTCAGGCTGTCTGCTCTCTCTTTAAAATGGATTCCATGTACCCTAGGTACATTCCCAATTGGTAAGGATCACCTTATTGGACCCTGTACAGTGTACCCTAGGTACCCAGGGCATAGGTGTACCCTAGGCCTCCCAGGGGCTGCAGCATGTATTATGCCACCCCTGGTCTGGCCTTCCAATCAGACACAACTGGCTGATCACTCAGCTGGGGCAAGGTCGTGTAATCACCCCTTGCTTAGGTGTAGTATTCCTATACCTACCTTATATATAGACACATGTGTACCTATCAGTCACTCCTATGGCAGGCCTTAACAATCCTGGAGGCAGAGTGCTTGGTAACATGTGAGATGGTGCTCTAGCATGAGCTGAGCCTGTCTGCAGCTTCCGGAACCATGTCCTTATAGCTGTTCTATGATATAGCCTACCATATACTCTTAAAGTGCCTTATAATCTTAAACGGTTATGGTAACTATGGTTGGGCTGTATCAAAACATGTCGTGTAAGGTGTCTAACACTTTGGAATAATACCCCCATACCATTTCTGGTGATGAGGATATTATTCCTCCCTTCTAGAGGGAGAGACATGTTAAAATCATACTTTGCTGTGTAACCTCTGACCAAAGCCTCAGCATCACAAAATGGATGCTGCTGCCACGACACAAGTCTGACCTCCTGCAGCTGGGAGTGATCCCAGCCAGGGAGGCCTGGACAATAGGTTTCCTGCTTGGGGAGGTGCTAGCACCTCCCCAGACAGCCTTTAGTGTATTGGGGCAGGGTGGGCTGAAAGGAATGAGACATGCCTGGGGCACACAAGGTGTTCCTTGCATAGTCCAGTTCAAACCGGTGCTGGGGCACTCCAGCCCCAGCTCTGGCGCGAAACTGGACAAAGGGAAGTGGGTGTAACCACCCCCTCCCAGGTCCCACCCATAAGGCGTGACCTAGCAGGTAGTCCCAGCCCCCCAGATTAGTATAAGAGTGGGAGTTGGGCCTCAAGACTTTAGATTATCCTGAACCTGCAAAACTGAACAGAAACTCTGGACCTTCGACATTCGACGAAAGAAGAAGACTGAAGAATCTCCCTTGTAGCCAAGGAGTGGCTACCCTGTGCAAACAGGCACCATCAAGTGACTACCCTTTGCTTTGTGAAACGTTCGACGAGGAACCGACTGCAGAGCCCGACCAGAGCCTTGATTTCCAGACTTCTCCGACCCTCATCCACATCTGCAGCAGAGCTGAGATCCGTGGAGGCGACGAGCGACGTGGGACCGGCTACCTGGGAAAAGTGGCTAGTAACTTACAGCGCAGCTTCTGAGGTACCCTCGAAGTTGTGCACCGGGGATTGAGAAGCCCCAACCCCAAGCACCATCTGCACCGAAGACCAGCCCCCCACACTCCACGAGTCCTGCGTGGGGCCCTTCAGCATTTTCCTGCTTGCCGCGTCTGTCCGGTTGCTTGCCCGCTGGCTAGTGGCCTTTGTGACGACGCTCCCTAAAATCTTCTGCGCTGGTTTGGCTCCTCCAGACTGGCTCCCGCTTCTCTGCAAAGAAGAAGCACCCCAGACCTTCCTGGTCTGCACCAGAAGCAAGTCCCTTGTTCTTCGTGGGTTCCGCTTGCCAAGGCTTGGTGAGTCCTAGTCCAACTTCGACGCCGCCGACAGCAAGAGCCTTCGTGGGACAGCTCGCCTCCTGGTCCTGGTCGTCCTCGACGCTTCCTGGTCCTCCTGGCTCCAGCGACAAGCTTCACCTTCCCCTGCAACTCTTCACGACATCGCCTGGTTCCTTCCTGGTTCCACGTGGTCACTGGCTAGTGACCTTGACTCTGTCCCCTCTGCTTGCAGGTTTCTTCTCTTCTTGATCCCAGGCTTGGGATCCACCGGACACTCTCCCCTGACTGCCTGTCAGCATCTTTCTTCAGGCATCCATAGGAGTCGACGACGAAAACGACGCATCTTCACCCCTATGCACCCGCAGCCTGTGGGCTAGGTAACTTGGGTACTCCGGTGCTCATCAGGATAGTGACTATCCTAGTGTCTAGTTTTCAAGTCTCAACTTCCTAGCTACTCCGGAAGTGTCCTAAATCTATCTATTTCTAAACTGTAACATTGCTATTGACTTTTACGCATTACGCGTGAGTGTTTCCACTCTGCACACGAATCCCGTGGGCCTCCCACTCCCTAACTAACGCTAGTGTAGTGTAGCCCCAGCGATTCCCTAGGCCTAGGCCTATTCTATTTCCGTGACAGTGGTTCTTATACCACTTATTTAGTATATGGTTTGCGTGGCCCCTAGGGCCTAACTGTATTACTTACCTGTGTGACTTACTGTATGCATTAATAAGACTGTGTTGTACTTACCTCTAAACTCATAAAGAGTGCTGAGGGTTTGCTTAGAATAAATACACTTTATTTTATATATATATATCTGTTGTGGTGTCCTTTCATTTGGTATTCAAGGGATTATATATGGTATCACAGCTGGCTTCACATGCCATTCAGAGTTTAGCCTAAGACTGCTCTTGTCCATGCTACCACTAGGATAGCTGGTCTATAAGGTTGACTTTACAACCAATCACCATAAGGGTATTTGGACTGATATAAGGTGTACACTATAACTAGTGACATCATACATCCGGCCAACTTCTCACACTAACCTTCGGTAACGATGTATCTGTAAGAAACATTAGTTAGTTAGATTCCTCACCTTAGAATATCCCCAGGCGTCAGACTGGATCCGGAAGATTTTTCGTCAGCAATACCCCTTGCGCGTCGCTAGGCGTCGTCTGCGGCTCCGCGTCCGTCGTCGGCGTCGTGCGCCGGGATGACGTCGTCGGAGTACTTAGACGCCGCCCTCGCGCGCTGACGTCAGTTCTTGTACATAGCCTTCCGCGCCAGGAACGCAGAGCCATGCAAAGACCGACACTGGTGCCAAAAATAAAATCTAGGGGCCTGAAAGGACAACCTTAACCCTAGATGTCAGTTCGCAGAACGGGGAGGATGGGAGGGTCGGTGAGGAATCTAACTAACTAATGTTTCTTACAGATACATCGTTACCGAAGGTTAGTAACTTGTTCATCTGAAAGAAACACGTTAGTTAGATTCCTCACCTTAGAATAGATACCCAAGCAATACCATCCCCGGTGGTGGGTCTGCGAACCAAGATCACACCAGAAAGTCCTGGAGGACAGAACGGCCAAAGAAGCCATCCCTCCGGACTTGGCTGTCAAGGCAATAATGCCTGGCAAACGTGTGTAGAGAAGCCCACGTCGCCGCCTGACAGATGTCCTGCAAAGGGACTCCCCGTCCCAAGGCAGTAGTAGCCGCCGTGGCCCGAGTAGAATGGGCGCGCAGCCCAACAGGAGGGTCCTTTTTAGCCAAGGAATAGCAGATTTTTATACACAAAACGACCCACCGAGAGATGGTTCGTTTGTGCACAGCTTTCCCCTTCTTAGCGCCCACGTACCCAACAAAAAGCTGGTCGTCCACCCGGAACTGTTTTGTGCGGTCCAGATAAAAGGAGAGCGCACGTTTTGGGTCCAGACGGTGGAGCCTCTCTTCCTCTTTGGAAGGATGCGGAGGCGGAAAGAAGGTGGGCAAGGTGACAGACTGCCCAAGGTGAAAAGGAGTCACCACTTTAGGAAGAAAGGAGGGACGAGGCCGAAGGACAACCTTGTCCGGATGAACAGATAGGAAAGGAGGCTTTGAAGATAAAGCCTGGAGCTCACTCACCCGTCTAGCCGAGGTGATGGCTACCAGAAAAGCAGTCTTTAGAGTTAGAAGACGAAGAGGGCAATTGTGAAGAGGCTCGAAGGGAGCGCACATCAGGAAGGTCAATACCAGATTCAAGTCCCACTGAGGCATTACAAAAGGGACAGGAGGGAACGTGTGTGTAATGCCTTTGAGAAAGCGTGTAACCACAGGGGACTTGAAAAGAGAAGGCTGATCAGGAAGCCGCAAGAAGGCGGAGATGGCAGCAAGATAACCCTTCAGGGTGCCCAGGGCAGAGCCCTGCCGGGCCAGAGAAAGAAGGAAGAGGAGAACCTCAGAAAGAGGGGCGGAAAGGGGATCCACAGCCTTTGCTGTGCACCATGCCACAAATTTGTTCCACCGGCAGGCGTATACCGTCTTTGTGGAGGGACGCCTGGCTGCCAGAATGATATCACAGACTTCAGGAGGCAAGTCAAATGGCATCAACTGCCGCCGCTCAATCTCCACGCATGGAGGTGGAGGCTGGACAGGTTCGGGTGGAGGACCGTCCCCTGCTGCTGCGACAGAAGATCCTCCCGAAGGGGCAGACGTATCGGGGGATCGGTCAACAGACTGAGTAGCTCGGGATACCAGTATCTTCGTGCCCAATCCGGAGCCACCAAGATGACTTGGGCCCGGTCGCGCCTGATCTTCTTCAGCACTCTGGGCAGAAGTGGTATAGGCGGAAAGGCGTACAACAGACCGCAACTCCACTCGTGACGAAAAGCGTCGCCGAGCGAGTGCCGCCTTGGAAATTCCAACGCGCAGAACTGCTGACATTGCGCGTTCTCTTCGGTGGCGAATAGATCTAACCAAGGCTCTCCCCACTGCTGAAAGAGGCCTTGCACCACTTCGGAGTTCAGACGCCATTCGTGATCCATCATGCACCGGCGGCTGAGTTCGTCTGCTCTGGCGTTCAGAGAGCCCGCCAGATGTTGAACCACCAGGGTGACGCCCTGGTGTTCCAGCCATGTCCAGAGGCGCAGAGCCTCCTGACAAAGGGTCCACGACCCCACCCCGCCCTGTTTGTTGCAGTACCACATGGCGGTGGTGTTGTCCGTGAACACCTGCACGACACTTCCCCTGACAGAGGGAAGGAAGGCTTTCAGTGCAAGCCGGATCGCTCTCAACTCCAACAGGTTGATGTGGAGACGAGACTCCGCCGGAGACCAGAGGCCTCTGATCTCCGCCTCTCCCATATGGCCACCCCAACCCAAGAGGGACGCATCCGTCACTACGACATGCTCCGGTTGGGGAAGGGAGAGGCTCTTGCCCTTGACCCACTCGCGGTCCGTGAGCCACCACTGCAGCTGCTGTGCAGTGCCCTCCGAGATCAAGACATGGTCGGACAGGTTGCCGTGATGCTGGGCCCACTGAAACTTCAGGTCCCACTGCAGAGCCCGCATGCGCCGCCTGGCGTGATGCACTAGTAGGATGCAGGAGGCCATCAGCCCCAGAAGCCGCAACACTAGCCTGACCGAAACCCGGGATAGAGGCCGAAAGATGGGAATCAGGGCCTGTATATCCCGGACCCGCTGTTCCGGTGGATGGACCCGGAACTGCGCCGAATCGAGAACCGCTCCGATGAAGAGGAGCTTCTGAGAGGGACTCAAGTGTGACTTCGGCACGTTGATGGAAAACCCCAGCAAATGCAGGAGATCCGCCGTAGTCTGGAGGTGGGAGACGACTGCCTGGGGCGAGCCCGCCTTCAACAACCAGTCGTCGAGATAGGGGAAGACTGGGACCCCTGATCTGCGCAGATGAGCTGCGACCACCGCCATCACTTTCGTGAACACCCGAGGGGCACTGGTGAGGCCGAAGGGGAGCACGGTAAACTGAAAGTGCTCTTGGCCCACCGTGAACCGCAGGTAACGCCGGTGGGCCGGCAGGACGGGGATATGGAAATATGCGTCCTGCAAGTCCAACGCTACCATCCAGTCTCCAGGGTCTAGGGCAGCTAAAACCTGAGCCAACGTTAGCATCTTGAACCTTTCCTTTCGGAGGAAGGCATTGACGTTCCGGAGGTCCAAGATAGGGCGCAGGCCCCCCTTGCCCTTCTTGGGAACCAGAAAGTAGTGGGAATAACAACCACGACCTACTTCTGGACTCGGAACGCGCTCGACGGCCCCCTTGGCCAGGAGAGCCGAAACTTCCTCGCGGAGAAGATCCAAATGATCCCCCGAGATACGGTGGTGTTGTGGTGGCATGGCTGGAGGGGTCGTCTCGAAGGGGAGGGAGTAGCCCCTTCGGACGATTTGCAGCACCCACCTGTCCGATGTGATGGACCGCCAGTGGAGCAGGTGATGGCGAACTCTGCCGCCCACTGGCGTGGTATGGGCCTGAAAGCTCGGACTAGGAAGGCTTTGAGGCGGATGCTGCCGGGGTGGATGTGGGCTGAACACGTCGGCCTCCATTTCCGCCACGGCGGAAGCCACGTCCGCGACCGCGCGCAGGTTGGTTCTGCGGCTGGTGGCTCTGCGGACGTGAGGAGGCGCCCCTTCCTTGGCCACGAAAGGGGCGAAAAGCGGAGGTGTGCGCCCGCGGAGCCGAGAGGCCCAAGGACTTGGCCGTAGCCCGGGAGTCCTTAAAGCGGTTCAGCGCACTGTCCGCCTTCTCACCAAACAGGCGAGTGCCATCAAAGGGCATGTCCATGAGGGTGTTCTGGACATCCCCGGAAAAGGACGTGGACCGCATCCAGGCGTGGCGGCGGAGCGCCACCGTGGTGGAAATCGCCCGACCTAGCGAGTCCGTGGTGTCAAGCCCACATCTTATGGCGTGCCGTGCTGCATCCCTCCCATCGGCCAGAGCCTGGGAAAGACGCGTCCGGACCTCCTCCGGACACAGGGGCAGCACGTCCTCCACCGTATCCCACAGAGAATGGGAATAACGGTCCAAGAGACAGGCGGTATTTAAAGACCGCAGGCCCAAACTAAGGGACGAGAACAGTTTCTTGCCAAACTGCTCGAGTCTCTTGGAATCCCGGTCCGGCGGAGCGGTCGGGAAGGAGGATTGGGAAGTAGAGGCCTGGATAACCAGACTCTCGGGGGTGGGGTGTTGGGACAGGAAGCTGGGGTCGCCCGGAGCAGGGCGGTGGCGCCTGGCAACGTTCCTATCCACAGGAGGAACTGTGGAGGGCTTGGACCAGGTGCCCTGCAGAACGTCAGTGAGGGCCTCGTTAAACGGCAGCAGAGGCTCAGTGGAGCTTGCTGAGGTTTGAAGCACCTCAGTGAGGATGTTGGTCCTCACAGCCACGGCAGGCAACTCGAGCCCAAGGGCCTCAGCCGCCTTGCGCAGCACCACAGAAAATGCTGCACCCTCCTCCGAAGCCACGGTCGGAGGAGAAGTGAATCCAGCGTCTGGCGAGGTGTCCAGCCCGCTGGCCTCCCCCAGCTCATCTGCCCAGTCCTGAGAAAGCTGTGACTGAACAGCCAGAGGGTCCTCGAACCCCTCCCAGTCGCCCCCTTCTTCCGATTCCTGATAAACAGGAGGAATGATCAGAACCGGACTGTAGAGATGGTAGGTCTCTAGCGGCGTCGGATGCGGCGTCGGCGGACGCCGTGCCGGCGTCGGGTCCGGATGAGGGCTAAACTGGGGCGTCGGCGTCACAGGCGTCGGCGTCGGCGGCGCCGGTGACGGCGTCGGTGGTTCAGGCGTCGGCGCCGGTGGAGGAGTGACAAGGTCAACCGGCGTCGACTGGGGCCCAGGCATGGGCCCCGCGGGGACCTGCGGCGTCGAGACCGGAGTCGTCGACGGCGCCGGGGCCGGAGCCGCCGGCACGCGAGGTCGCCCAGTCGAGCCCGCGGGGCCCGAAGGCGCGCCAGCGGGCGTCGACGGCGGGGCCAGGCTCCTCATGGCCGAGAGGAAGGCACTGATCTCCGCCGGCGCCGCGTCAGCCCCAGGGACCGGAAGGTATGGGGGCGGACGCGGCACCTGCGGCTCCGCCGGAGCCGCGGGGGTGGAACCACTGGGACCCTCGGCCGAGTCGCGCGACCGGCGAGGGGAGTCCGAAGAGCGATGTCGCCTCTTGGACTTCTTTGAGTGTTTGGACTTACCCGACGACTTGGAGCCAGACGAACGATGGTGGCGTCGGCTAGGGCTCCGCGAGCGATCCTTGGACCTCCTCCTGGACCGGGATCGCGCACGACGCGGAGCCGAGTGGCGAAGCTCGAGAAGCTTGCGGGACCGCTCCCGCCTAGCCTTCGAAGTCAGGGCCTGGCAGTCGTTGCACGACTCCGCGTCGTGGTCGAGGCCTAAGCAATAGAGGCACCGGCGGTGGTGATCGGTCACCGACATCAGTCGATGACAGTCTTCACAAGCCTTGAACCCAGGCATCCTACCGGCACCAGATGTCGACAGACAGGGATCAAAAATGATCAAAAAGAGTTAGTCAAAAAAGACTAAAAGGGGTAGCTCTCCCGGATCTGCGCTTACTGGCGCGGAAAAAAGAAGAACTGACGTCAGCGCGCGAGGGCGGCGTCTAAGTACTCCGACGACGTCATCCCGGCGCACGACGCCGACGACGGACGCGGAGCCGCAGACGACGCCTAGCGACGCGCAAGGGGTATTGCTGATGAAAAATCTTCCGGATCCAGTCTGACGCCTGGGGATATTCTAAGGTGAGGAATCTAACTAACGTGTTTCTTTCAGATGTATTTGTTATCGATGTTTTATTTGTTCTTTTAGCTATTTCCTCCTTTTGCTGCTGTATGCTAGCTGGATTTTTATTCAGAGGTATCACAGGAGCAGTAGCTGGCGCTTGCATAGTCACTATGGGTACATCAGTGCAATTGAGACTTAAGCTAGATAGTGTAATGACACTTTTTTCTACCTCAAGCAACTGATTCTCAATGCCAGTTAACCTCACTTCTAATGGCCTGAGTAGTTTCTTAAGTGTATCCCATACCAGTTTTAAAAACTCTTCCCTTCCCTCTTCCTGTCCTACCATGTTCAAAGAATTTCTCTGGCCCTCATTGACAGAGTGGTCAGTCAATATGACCGAGTTTTGCTCATCTGTACTAGCATTTACACTTTGAACAGTTAGAGGCGCTTGGTCAGACATATTATTAGCAATACTTACATTGAGTGTTTGCGGAGCCCCCCCCATAATATTTTGACTAAAGGCTACCTTCGCCTTTTTTCTAGCATACGCAGATATATGTTTCTGTTTTCTCTTATGTTTTAATGATGTCTTAGCAGGCACCTGGCTTTTAATCGGGTCTGTTTCCACCAATACCTTTTGCTTCTCACCATTTTTACTACCCACGATATTCCCTATCAGTGGATCCGAAGATGGAAAGCTTTCAGATACAACACTGACAGAGAGGCTCGAGGGAACAAAATCTTGATTAATAGAGGGAGTTGTTTCCTCAGCAGTAGAGTGAACCTCGACCAAGGTAATAATTGGTGTGGGGCCAATAGTGCGCTCAGGGGTTTTTGAGGAGGCAATACTACCTAGAGAGGATTTTTTCCCTAGTGCTAGTTCGGTAGAGAGCCTCCTTGCAGACTCCAGCTCCAACGATACTCTGTGTTGGAGTTTAGTAATCTCATTGTCAATTGAAAGGCTAGTCCTTGTGATAAAATCATCCAGGGTCCCTGTAGCCTTTTTCACGGATTTGGTAGACTTACTCCTAGTTTCACGGACAGACATTATTTAAACTATAGGTTGTTTAGAATTAAAACACAAGCGCAACTAGACAACTCGAATAAAAAACCAAGAGAGATGGCCCGGTCCGGTCTTAATCGGCCTAAAACGGCCCTGTCTTTGCCCAGTCTTAGCCCCGGCCTTTGCCCTGCGCGCGTCCCGCGTGCGCGTTGGTATCACTGATTATCAGGGAGAAGAACAGGTGGAGGGGGCGGGAAGAGGACCAGCTGCGGCCGATCAGCGCCGCTGAGCACGCTGGTCCTCGCAGTCCCGCCTCTGACCTTGGTGTCAGCTGTGATGTCCCTGAAGGCGCGTTGGTGCTCCAATGCACGAGTGGAAACCCAAGGGCTGGATCCCCAACAAGGTCTCTTGCCTGCGAGCGGCTCCCGCGAAGCGGGGGCCGCGAGGCGTGGCGAAGTGGCCAGAAAACGGACAGGCAAACAGAAGCAGCACTCCCAGCAAGGTCAGTGCAGTAATGATTTCTTACACAAGAAAGTTCAAGTTACTGGTAAAGTATGTTCTCATTACTTTTGTAATCCAGTGCGGGGCTCCTAGGCTCAGTACTGGGACATCCATCTAAAACAGGTAAGTAATTACGTTTCCACAGTTGGTACGATTTCTAAAGAATATTTGTAGTTTGCAAAAATCAACACTTAGAAGAAATTTCACAGCGAAACAGTCAATGGTTTCCTATGGGAGAAAATTGAGTTAGCTGTAAGTATGCTTGTAATTACTTTTCAGGGTCAGTGCTGGGCACCAAGATCCAGCACTGGGATCTCTCCTATTAGCAGGTGAGTATTTTCGATTTCGTTACTCGGTTGATTTTAGGTGAATATTTTAAAGTTTAGTAACTCCACACTTAGAAGAATTTTCAACTGGAACCAGCCAATTTTACCCTGTGGAAGAAAAGTGAGATATCAGGTTTTGGGTAAGTACTCGACTGGCAGAGTTAAGGTGCTGGGAATAGACTCAGGGGTCTCCCAGGGTCAGGTAAGTACAGTTGTTACACCCTCAGCGGCATAGGGGCAGCTGGGTGCAGAGTGAGGTAGGCCCAATGTTATCCTATGGGAGGCAGGGGGCCCGTGGTTGGTGGCTGCTGGCTAGCAGGCCACGCGGCTGTGGGAGCTGGGCTCCTGGTCACTTGCACGGGGCAAATGGGGAAATAGATTAGAATAGAAGTTACACTGCCAGGGCCACTCGGGAGGCTGGGTGCAGGGTGCTTTTGAGCCATCGGCAGCTCAATGGATTGCAATGGAGAAGCTCAAGAAAGAACGAACAAAGGCTGCAAGCTCGGGGACGAATTTTCTTCAGGTGCGACCACCACTTCGAGAGGTAAGTTGGGCAGTTGGAGGATAGGTATGTACCCAGGAGTTAGGCACAGGGAGCCGCAGGGGTGCCTTTTGGTGCCGGGAAATCTTACCCTCTGTTGATCGCGGTTGGGGGGTCCCTGGTTCTGAGGCTGCAGGCCTCGTCAGGAGCGTCGAGGTGGGTCCTTGGGTGCCGGATTCGGGGTCAGTCAAAGGGGTGGAGGGGGCGTCCTCGTGGTCTTTGTCCACTCCAGCACAGGCCAGGCTTGGTGGGTGCAGAGTGTGCAGGGTTTGCAGTTCCTGGCTGATGCCAGGGGTCAGCTACTTGCTTTGAGCAGTGCCACTGCTCGTGGGAGTCCCAGATGCTCAGTCACAAGGTAGCCAGGACCTCTGGGGTTTGCGAGGTTGCTGGCCACGGGAGATGCCGGGATTTAGCAGGAGGAGGGTCGACAGGCCGGTAGGGCTGGGGCCAAAGCAGTTGGTGTCATCCTCTTGTTAGGAGCTGCACAGCAGGTCTTCTTGATCTTCTTTGCTGTTTCGGAATCTGGATCAAAGGAAGGAAGGTTCAGGGTGCCCCTAAATACCAAATTTAGGGGCGATACAGGTAGGTAAAGGGCAGGGACCACTGGGTCCCTGCCCTGGGGTGGGTACACCCACAATCCTGGCACTCTCCTGTGGGAGGGGGGCAGTGGCCTAGTCCTGATTGGGCAGGGCTCCCCATCTGCGTCCTTCCTTGGGGTTTCCGGCCAGTCTTCCCGCCAGAGTGGGGGTTTAGAACCGGTAGGGACCAGTTGCAGAGTACAGCAAGTGGCCTGGAGAAGCTCACAAAGGCGGCAAACCTTTGAAGCTTCCCCTTCCCCTTGCCCATCCTGGGGGAGAAGACCTAGCACCTCGCCCAGGATGTGCATTGTTGCAGGCCCAGGAGAGCGGATAGCTCTCTACCCAGGGGTCCAGCAACATGTCTGCTGTGTGGCAGCCTAGGCAGCCCCTCAGACCAGACGTGGATTGTAGTTTAGGTTCAGGGGGCGTCTCTAAGATGCCCTCTGTCGTGCATTGTACATTAAATCCTGCACTGGCATCAGTGCGGGTTTAATGTGCTGAGAAGTTTGATACCAAACTTCAGTCTTCAGTGGAGCCATCATGGTGCTGTGGAGTTCGTGTTGATGATCTCCCAGCACCATATACTCTTAAATGACAGCACTGCACTTACAGTGCCCAGGAATGGACCTGGGTACTGTAGGGGCACAGGGCTCATGCTCCTGTACCCACACCACTGGCATAGGGCACCCAGATAGAGCGGTGGCTGATGTATGCCAGGGCAGTGTATTGTTGTGGGCATGGCACACAGGGATGTGTTTGATACTAAATATTCAGAACCCAGAGGTTCTCAATATTGGAAGGGCCATGAGGAAACAGAAGAGTACACCCTCCTGATTACAGTATTCATCCACGTTAAAGTACTCCTCTACTGAACTTACATATAGATGTTACTTGTAAGAGCTGATTAGTTAAAGAGGGAGAAATGACAGGGAAATCCCTTAGTGAAGCTACCACTCATAAGGAGGTGTAGAAAAAGAACTTTTATTTATTTTCCCTCACACATGCTAGTGGTGTCAAGCTTCATCATCAGGACACCACGACCCATAAAAGTCGTGGTGGGCTCAACCGGTATTTCAGGGAGCACTTAGATAATCAATCTGGCCAGGGGGATAAAGATAAAAAATTCGCTGACAGACCCAATGTCCCTTTATTCTTGGGTCTGGCAGGAATATTAAAACTAAATGAACACTAGGGTCGTTTGGAGTATTATGGTCCCAAGACCCTCGGACCAACATGTTTCAGTCCTTATCGTGCCCAAACGGAATTGGTGCTGGACTTTCTTCAGGGCTGTTTCTCTTTGTTTTCGTGTTTTATAAAAGCGGTTTCTTCGCTAGGTGCCTTCACGCTTTACAACAGCTTGAATTTAACGTGGGGTCGCCCTTCGGGATGTAGACCAATACGCTGTGTCATTCTCCTCAGTTATCGCTCTGCTGGCGTCCCGATGTAGGCAGCTAAGCTGTGTGTAGGAGAGTAGGGTCTGCTTTCTATGTTCACCCCCACTTTTTGCTTTTGCTTCACTGGTTTTCGACTTCGATGTGGCTGTGGGCCTGCCAATCAGACCCACAGCCCAGCTGTTCTCTCTCTAAATTTATACTATGTACTTTACGTGCATAACCCAATTGGTTCGGATCACCTTATTGGCCCCTGTATAGTGTACCTTAGGTACCCAGGGCATAGGTGTACCCTAGGCCTACCAGGGGCTGCAACATGTATTATGCCACCCCTGGCCTGGCCTTCCATTATGACAACTGGCTGATCACTCAGCTGGGGCAAGGTCGTGTAATCACTCCTTGCTTAGGTGTAGTATTCCTATACCTACCTTATATATAGACACATGTGTACCTATCAGCCACTCCTATGGCAGGCCTTAACAATCCTGGAGGCAGAGTGCTTGGTAACATGCGAGATGGTGCTCTAGCATGAGCTGAGCCTGTCTGCAGCTTTCGGAACCATGTCCTTATAGCTGTTCTATGATATAGCCTACCATATACTCCTAAAGTGCCTTATAATCTTAAACGGTTATGGTGACTATGGTTTGACTGTATCAAAACATGTCGTGTAAGGTGTCTAACACTTTGGAATAATACCCCCATACCATTTCTGGCAATGAGGATATTATCCCTCCCTTCTAGAGGGAGAAGACCTGTTGAAACCTACTTACCCGGTTAAAGTTAACCAGAGCCCCAGCATCACAAAATGGATGCTGCTGCCACAGACACAAGTCTGACCTCCTGCTGCTGGGAGTCCTTCCAGCGAGGGAGGCTTGGACAATAGGTTTCCTGCCTTGGGAGGTGCGAGTACCACCCCAGACATGAGTTAGTGTATTGGGGCAGGGAGGGTTGAAAGAAACTAGACACTGCCTGGGGCACACAAGGTGTCCCATGCATAGTCCAGTTCAAACCGGCGCTGGGACACTCCAGCCCCAGCTCTGGCACGAAACTGGACAAAGGAAAGGGGGTGTAACCACTCCCCTTCCTGGTCCCACTGTGGAAATATGGATTTTTCTGGTCAGTTATGTCCCCTATCTTGGACCCCAACGGTTCTATGTGCATGTTACAAGTACATGTATGTTCCCTCCAGTTCCAGTTATGAAGACGCAAACACATGTGCGTCCACCGTCAACATGTCCTCTGTCAGATCCGCCATGAATGGGCTGGATATTCCATTCCTAAGTACGAAAGGCCACCGCCTTTATATGGTTCACTTATGCCATTTTACAGTCCAGGCAAGTAGGCCCTGATTCTGTCATCAAGCTTCTCTTGCTTTCTGCCTCTGAAAGCTCCAGTCCGAGCCTGCATCCGTGACCATGAACTTTGTCTCATTCTCTGCGCGGCTCACGAAGCCTGACATCAGCTTGCTGCCTGCCAAGAACTGTATTTCACCTTCGAAAATTATCTGCTCCGTTCCCTGCCCGATGCATTCCTGTCTAGTAGTTTAAGTAAACATTCTTCCAGCTACCGAGCAAAGGCTCGGCTTCTCTGTCTTTATGCAAGTAATTCATAGCCCTGTTACTATGGAAGATTCCGCCCTCGCATCTAGTGTAGACACTTAGACGCTTGTACACGCACTAACAGTCAGTATAGTCAGTATAGAATAGATTCTGTCCGAGAGTCCTTCTTTTGTGGATAACATAGTTCTTTAAACATAGGATGTTAGATATGATTTGGGATTAGGTTGACTTGACCCCCCAGACTTCTTGTCTCCACATGTAAAGCTAAATGTCAAGTCCCCCTCACCCCCTAGTTGCACATCAATCACACGTCATGCTGCTGCGCGCGCATCTATGCCAAGTATTATCTTATAGATCCACCTATATATGACATCATAACCAATTATGTTCCTTTTTTCTCCTTATTACACCCATTTTCGGTTACGCATATGAATCGTCATTTTCCTTATCAATTGTTACGCCTACTGCATTCGCTTCATTGTAATGTATGTACTATAAAAGTCATTTCTTGTCAATAAAGTATGTACTTCACTTCCTGAACCTTCGTGGTGACGGAACTTGGAGCAACCGATTATAATCGATCATTGGAATAAAGCCCATTCCGAACCTCTGATACCACGGATTCTGCCTCTCATTTTACTGAGCTATATTTATTATGTTTCCGTATCAAATTAAGTCCCGGTAATGAATTTTATTTACCACATGAATGGCGCCCGAACAGGGACACTTTCTCATCTCACGCGCCGGCGGTGAGTTGCAGGCCCGGTCTCCTGCCACAGCTGGACGGACAATAACGCGTACCAGCAGGATTTCCTGTATCTCCCTCCGGTCAAGCGGGGGCGACTGAGGCTGCGATCAACACCCAGACGAGGCGGTGAGAAGTGCGAAGTATCCCGACCAGAGCCTAGCTGAGAGAGCAAGATCCGAGGTATACAGAGGCCCACCAGTTTCCGAAGTCCCAAGTCGAGTCCAGTGTCCGAAGCGTTCGAGTCGAGTCCAGTCCGGTTCAAGTTCAGTCAAGTTTCTGAGGCCTTCCGTTTCCGAAGCTACCCGGTGAGTACCATTGCTGGGGAGGCATTTCTGACGTGCACATAGGTTGTGCCGGTCAAGACGGGTTTGGGTACACAAATCCGGTCTGCACTGTTTCAGCAGTGTATCTGTACTGTTTAGCAGTATATCAAGTATTCCGAAGTATCTAGTTATTGTCAAAGAATTATGCTTGGTGATTAGTTATGCAGACGATCATCATTGTTGGTTATTTTAAAGGTTAAAAAAATGTTTAATGTTTAATGTGTTAAACGTCCTGCATATTGTGGTATGAATGGTTGTTCATTATTGTGCTTTTGTACTAAGTGTGTTCAAGATTAAGTATCAGATCAGTTCTCAATATGCCACTCTTTTCGAAACTAAGACAGATCACAACTAGAAAAGGGGTACTCGAAGAAGCTGTTCCCATTCCTCCTAGGGACACTCCAGGGTACTTCATGTATCACAAACATGGCCTAGACGCCATATTATTTCTTGATCTATGGGTAGACTACACCAAGGAATTACCAGAAAGTCAGAGGTGGCCCGCAGCGGGGACCTGGGATGCAGAGTGCATCGTGAAAGTAGAGGAAGAATTATGGAAAAAGAAAGCTAGACAATCACAGAAAGACGCCATTGAATTATGGCGTAAAGAATCACATAGACGAACAGAAAAAGCACGTAGACAGGAAGAGAAGAGTAAAGAAAAATCAAATGAAGACCGAGAAAATCTATTAATTGAAGAAGGTGCACGAGTAAAATCAGAACAAGTAGACAGACAAAGAAATGCCCTTATGAATGGTATGTATCCCCTTCTGGCTGAAGGATTACCTAAGGCTACTCCAGAAATACCAAAAGACTTGCCAACCCCATTATTTCCAATAAAGGTACATCCTAAGGGGCATCCTAGAACCGCAGAAGATGTTTTTCTTTCCTCATATTTAGATGACGCAGCTCCCGAGTATACTAATTCCGCCCCACATAGACCGCCTATCAGGGAGGTTCAACGCCAAGATCCAGTACCCGTATCGTTACAGCAACAAGTTCTGACACAAGTTCCGGCAAGCACATCTGTTTCTGCATCTGTTCCTACAGCTACTTCTATAGCTGTGTCCACACCTATAGTTGCTGTGTCACGTTCAACGAATCCTTTCACACCCGACACCCCAGATGGGGCTACGGGAGGTGCTAGTAACATTTTCTCTACGCCACCCAGAATAAATAAACTTACCTTTCAAGAGTCAGCACATTCACGTACCCCCAAACTCATAAATGCCCGTACGCTTAAGGAACTTCTTATAGATTGTAGATATGACCCTGTGCCCGGCAAAGAGGACGAAATGACCCTGGCATCATTACGTATCAGACGAGCCGCGGTGTATCTAGGGAAGTTACCAGGAATGACTGCGCATCTAGATAATATATATCATTTTGTTCAAACAGGACGAGATTCTGAATGTATTAACAGAGCTATGGAATACCAGAAAGTGGAAATACAGGGGGAACTGTTACGTTTCCTCATAAATTGTGTGATCAGAAATCAAGACCGACCAGGGGTAGACCCGGAAGCAATGCAAATTCTTACCAGATGGAGTCAGAATATATCAGAAGGAAGACATGATAAGCAGAATTGTATAATAGCCATGTGCCGAAAGATCCGAAAAGAAATAGAACGCCTACACGAAGAAAGATTAGCGGTAGACCAGTTCGATCAAAGCGAGGAAGAAGGATCAGGACTGCCCACAGGACAGTCAGACACTATAGCCTATGTAGGTAGAGGAAGATCTTGTAATAGTAATAGATGTCTTATTGACCCGATACGTCCGATATGTCCAGACAATAACAGGAGTTTCCCAACACCCATAGTCCATATAAGGTCTAACGAGCATTCGTTCCAAGCAGCTGACAAATTACTCCGAGAACGAAGGGGTTATCATTTCCTCGATTCTATGGATGAACAAGAATTAGCTAGGTCAGCTGTCCATTGGGTTGACAGTCCCGGAAAATACAGTGATGATACAGTAGCACGCACATTTTTGAATCTCACCCCAGATGAACAGCGTTTAGCTGGGATTTATATGATTCAACAACTCCTCATACTGTATCAGAGTCAGCATTCGGACCCTGGTCCCTTACCTGATATATTGACTGAATTACTCATGAATAGATGGAGAGGTTCAGGTACTAAATTGATTAAAGAAATTCTAGAATCAAGAAAGCAGTATATTCTTTTTGTATGTTCAGATCGTGTCTCATTGCCCATCAAGGAAAGAACCACGTATTACATGGATAGACAGAATCCCTTACGAGAAGTGCACCCAATAAAGGGCGAGGACAACGAGTTTAAGCGCGTATTTGTATATACGCCCATATCAAAAATAGAATTGTTAGAAATGAAGAAAGTGGTACCCAGTCATGACAAAGATCCAGCGGGTTTTCACCGAGAAATTAAAGACATGCTACTCATGGGAGAGTATACCTATCCCGACATTATGACAATATTAAAGGTATTGTTGCCTGCTGGCATTTATGAGAAACTCAGGGAAAAGGAGTGGGAGGTAGGAGACCAAAAGATAGAATGGTCAGTATTAGAAGCAGAAGAAAAGGCCCGAACTGCAGGAGCAGGACTCGGGGATAAAACTAAAGCGCTACCAGGTTTATTAGTACAGGTACTGCCACGTTTATTAACTACGAAAAAGGAAGATTGGGGTACAATTTCAGCCTGTAAACAGAAGCAAGATGAAGATACTAGTGATTACTATGCCCGATTTGAAAAATGTTTTGGTATAAATAGTGGCATAAAAGCAAGTAGCGAATCATACCCACATCTGTTTGTAACAAAATTAGTAGAAAATGCCCTGCCCCAAGTAAAGAATAGAGTATTAAAATTCGAGAGTACCTGGCAAGGTAACACTCCATCACAAATGTTACAAATGTTACAATACCATCACAACAGAATTAGAGAGGAACAAGAACATGAACACAGACGCATGAAAGACACAAAAATGAAAATGCTAGTTTCTCAGACAGTTCCAGCTGAAGGACATAAAAAGGGTATGACACATTCCGGTGATTCAGCAGGACCTGTAAAAGGGACATGCAATTATTGTAAAAAGCCAGGTCATTACGTACACGATTGTCCAGTTTTGAAACATAATATCGCCATAGGTAAAACACAAGAAAGACCACGACCACTTAGACAGGACCAGAATGAACAAGGAGCTCCGCAGCATGCACAGTCCATGCCAGCTTCACAACAGTCTATACAGTTTGTGCCAGCTGCACCAGCGCTGCCCGTTGCTGCCACACAAACCACGACACGACAACTGTACCAGACCGCACAGTACGACTATCCTGATTATCAACGATATGCATGAACCAGCCTAGAGAGGGAAGTTGACTTACCCCTTATCGAGATCCCTGTAGATCAAGAAGGACCTTATGTACATAGTGAATTGTTAGGCCAAGACAGAAAAATTTTACTCGATACAGGGGCAAGTCGAACGACCATAAAACGTAGTGAAGTTCCAGGGGCACCCCTCTCAGGCTCTCAGAATATTTCCCTTGGTTTTTCAGGAAAACCTATTGTTAATGAAGTGTCACAACCTCTTCCACTTACGATAGGACCTTTGACCCGAACTACCGATTTATTGCTTACTAAATCATGTCCAGAAAACCTGTTAGGAATAAAGACACTGAAGGCTCTAGGAGCTATAATATGTTGTTCTCCGGAAGGAGTAAGATTGTTTTTACGTGATTTTAAAGGTCATTATGTGTCTAGAGACATGGATCCCCGACTGCAGACTTTACCTACACATCTATGGGCACAAGGCCCTACTGATGTTGGTTGCATGACTATTACACCATATCGAGTCACATTAAAGGCAGGAGTGGTACTACCACGAATGCGACAATACAAGTTACCACCAGATGCTGTAGTGGCTTTACTACAAATCATTGACGAGCTCATTGCCCAAGGAGTGGTTGTGGAAACAGACTCCAATGTATGTAATTCACCAATAATTCCGATTCTTAAACGAACGGATCCAAAGGCCCCGCCAGTATATCGATTGGTTATTGATCTGCGCGAATTAAACAAGTGTATTGTGCCACAATTCCCTGTGGTCCCTGATATCTCGTCATTATTGACAGCCATTGATTCCGAAGCAACATTCTTTACTGTAATTGATCTTAAAAACGCCTTTTTCAGCGTCCCAATAGATCCGGAAAGCCAATATTTGTTCGGATTTAGTTTAAATGGGCGTAGCTTTAAATTCTCACGCGCACCTCAAGGATTTACAGAAAGCCCCAGCATCTATAGCCAAGCACTGAAACGAGAACTTGACAGTATCCACATGCCAGTTAACACTGCCTTGCTTCAATATGTCGATGATCTGCTGATCACCGCCCGAAGCGAACCCGAATGTGAAAAAGCATCACTGACAGTTTTACAATTTCTAGCCGAAAAGGGGCACAAGGTGTCCCCTTCTAAGCTGCAATTCTGTGTCCAGCGAGTTATTTATCTTGGACACTCGCTGTCCAAGGAGGGAAGGCAGCTTACACCAGACCGCATTCAGTTAATAGCTAACATGCCAATACCCAAGACACAAAAGGAGGTGCGGGCTTTTATAGGCCTCACTTCATATTGTAGACAGTGGATCCCCCAATATGCATTTCTGGCAAAATCACTCATTCAGTTGACAACCCAGGAGGCAGCCACATCGACTGTCCTCCCTTGGACTCAGGAACATACACAAGCTTTTGAAAGCCTAAAGAAAGCTTTATGTCAAGCACCTGTTTTAGCAACGCCATGTTACAGAAAACAGTTTACACTCTTTGTTACAGAACGCGAAGGTACTGCCTTGTCAGTACTCACACAGGAACAAGCAGGAGCACACAAACCATGTGCTTATTTTTCTAGTACATTAGATCCAGTAGCTCAGGCTCTGCCTGCGTGCCTGAAATCAGTGGCAGCGACAGCTTTAGCAATCAGACAAAGCGATGCCATAGTGTTAGGACATCCATTGACAGTACAAGTACCACACGCAGTAGAGGTTCTTGTGAACCGAACACAAACACAACACTTGACTATTGCGCGACTTACAGGGTACGAACTTACATTGTTCCAGCCACATATAGAAATCAGACGCTGTAACACATTGAATCCTGCCACACTTTTGCCAGTAATCGGAACAGACCCACTAGCCCATGACTGTATTGAAGTTATTACTATAACGACGAAACCCAGGCAAGATTTAACCGATGTCCCATTGTCAGATCCAGACCTGACGTTGTATGTAGATGGTTCATGTATGAGAACAAGTACAGGAGAGCTAGTGGCCGCTTACGCAGTCACCACAGACACTGAAATTATTGAAACCAAGTGTATAAATACCTTGTCCGCTCAAGCAGCAGAGCTCGTCGCTCTGACACAAGCCTGTATTCAAGCCACAAATAAAAAAGTCAACATATACACTGATTCACGTTATGCATTCGGAGTTGTACATGACTTCGGCGTGCTGTGGCGAGAGAGAGGTTATTTAACTTCCCACGGTGCCCACATTCAGCACGGACCCCTCATTCATGCTTTATTAGATGCGATACATCTACCGATTGCAATATCGATTATGAAATGCAAAGCACATACGAAAGTTACTGATATCATTTCTCAAGGCAATGATCTAGCCGACAGAACAGCTAAACAGACTGCTCAAACCCAAACATCCGACATGACAAAGACAATAGTCCCGAGTCCGACACAGTGTATGACAGTTAAAGATCCTACCCTTGACGTAATTGACATCCAGACACATGCTACACCAGATGAAATAAAGAAATGGACCGAATTAGGAGGGATCCAAACGGACCAAGGATGGATGATGAAGGAAAAATCTGTGTGGTTCCTTCCTGATTCAATGGTCCAAGTCATTATTAACACTATCCATAGTCCAGCCCATCTAGGAGAAAAAGCTATGCTAGACATCATTCAACATATTTGGTTCAATAAACATTTACGAGCTGCAGCCAAACAAAAGGTCCGTACCTGCATGATCTGTTGCCAGTTCAACCCAGGAAAAAGCGTTCCCGTAGAGCAGGGTGGATTTCATCCTCCTGATCATCCTTTTGAAGTCCTCCAGATGGATTATATCCAGATGGAACGATGCAGAGGATTCAAATATGTTCTCGTAGTTGTGTGTGCTCTTTCCCGTTGGACGGAGGCATACCCGGTTTCAGATTACACTGCCCCGACTACTGCCAAACAGTTAGTTCGAGAATTCTTCCCACGATACGGTTTACCACGTGTTGTTCACTCAGATAACGGCCAGCCGTTCTCATCCGAATTAATGAAACATGTTTCACTTTTGTTAGGTTATCAGTGGAAATTCCACTGTGTCCGACACCCTGAGGCAGCAGGTCTCGTGGAAAGACATAATCAGACACTGAAAATTAGATTGTCCAAAATATGCAGGGAGAAAGGTGTCGACTGGGTAGTAGCACTACCAGTTGCACTCTTTTTCACAAGAATGGTAGCACACTCTCGAACAGGGCTATCCCCGTATGAGGTGATCTTCGGCAGACCACCAAATATGTGGGGGACGCCTATACCACGCAAAATAACTGATATTGACTGTAATATGCTGACAGATTACTTGGTTTCCTTGATGTCTGCACTACAATCTTGTCGTTCACAGGTAGCTGCAGCCTTTCCCGACAACACTGAGGTGAAACCCCATGACGTAGTTCCGGGGGACCTTGTTCTTGTGAGGAATTTCGACCGAAAGACTCAGCTGGAGCCCAGGTGGAAGGCACCCAAATTGGTCCTGCTGACCACAAGGACAGCCGTGAAGATGGAGGGCAGGAAAGGATGGGTGCATTCAAGTCATATCAAGAAATTTCAGGGACTTCCTTCAGATGTAAACAGCCCACCTCGTGTGTCCTCACCAATTGACTCAAAACTACCTCTGGCTGAGGCAGACAGTAAAGAACTCTATAATCTAAAATTAAGGCCTAGGCCGTCGGACGATTTGATTGTTTAAGTCCTCTCCTAGGTGAAGCGGTTGAATCTGTCTCCGACATGTATCGCCTAGACCTGAATCATGGACAGTCGCGAAAAATGATGAAACGACAGGCGTATTGTAAATCACTGCGTAGCCATTGCATAGTGACATTATTAATGTTGTTTCTCTTAAGTCTTTCAATAATTACTGCAAGTATATTGTTGCACATATATTACCCTATTGTCAGAAACGTTTACAATGTTACTGCTGAACATTCTTTTAGTGACTTACCCCCGCATGAATTGTCTTATAGACTTGCGCTGCGCAATAACACTTTCATTAGTATGTTACATCATTCCCATCAGACTAGTAATGCAACTAATTGTTGGGTATGTGGCCGGCTCCCTCCCTATCAGAATTATGAAGGAGTCCTGCCTTTCTTTCCACATCCGTTTACACATAATGGCTCCTGTGGAGCATGGTTCAGTTTAATCAATTCCATAGACTCAGATACAGCCGTCTACCAAGACCAGTGGGTATGGGGAAATCTGAACCTAGTTTTATTCAAAGTCTGTTACCCTGACAAAGAGGGTCGCCCCAAAAGAACAGGAACTGATCTAGAAAATGAAATATATGGATTAGGTAACTTTACTCCTAATCTCATGGTTCTAAATGTCGAATCCGAAGTTGAACTAGTTTTACCAACCATGTCAGTATTCCCAGCGAAAGGTGAATTGTGTGTAAGAAAAGTTGGTTCCATACATATGGGCCATAGTAAATGCACTACTACAGTAGAATTCAGTGATCAAGGTAAATCTTCATTTAGAGCTTATCGCCACTCCTACTTTATATGTGGTCAGACTGCATATATACGTCTACCTCTAGATTGGGATGGTGCCTGCTACATTGCATTCCTTTTGCCACCTGTTTTCCTAGCTCCTCCTGATTATTATAGAAATATTCATTTAGTACACAACAGAGAGCGGAGAGATCTCCCGATTGTCGATTACACTGAAACAGCATGGGAAAAATACACAGATTTCAATAAAGGCATCTTTCCCTATATAGGTACTGTTACTAATAGTAAGCTGATACGTAGATTAACTAGAACCCTTGAAGCAGTAGTGAATGAAACTATTTCCGCCTTAGGCAATTTAACAGAAGAGCAGTCTGCTATGCGGATTGTTGTGCTTCAAAATCGTCTTGTCCTTGACGTCATCCTGGCTGATAGGGGCGGAGCTTGTAGGGTCATCGGATCAAGCTGCTGCATATTCATACCAGAAAATTCGCCATCTGTATATAAAGCCATAACCCGCCTTCATAAGATTGTAAGCCAGATACACCAGAACCCAGGCACTTGGACTTGGTCCGGTTGGTTTTGGAGTGTGATATCAGCCTGGGGATGGAGAGTTCTATCATTTCTAGGTATTGGCCTTCTCATACTATTCAGTTGCTGTCTATGTCTACAATGTGGACCAGCGATCTGTGGCCTGTGTGCCACATCGTGTATTCCACTACCAAGAATTCATTCGTCACGGAAGAAGAAAGAAGAACAAACGATGTTATATGAACAGATCAATGGATTAATGAAGATTGATATCTCTTGACGGGCAAGTAGGGGACAAGGAGGGAATGTGGAAATATGGATTTTTCTGGTCAGTTATGTCCCCTATCTTGGACCCCAACGGTTCTATGTGCATGTTACAAGTACATGTATGTTCCCTCCAGTTCCAGTTATGAAGACGCAAACACATGTGCGTCCACCGTCAACATGTCCTCTGTCAGATCCGCCATGAATGGGCCGGATATTCCATTCCTAAGTACGAAAGGCCACCGCCTTTATATGGTTCACTTATGCCATTTTACAGTCCAGGCAAGTAGGCCCTGATTCTGTCATCAAGCTTCTCTTGCTTTCTGCCTCTGAAAGCTCCAGTCCGAGCCTGCATCCGTGACCATGAACTTTGTCTCATTCTCTGCGCGGCTCACGAAGCCTGACATCAGCTTGCTGCCTGCCAAGAACTGTATTTCACCTTCGAAAATTATCTGCTCCGTTCCCTGCCCGATGCATTCCTGTCTAGTAGTTTAAGTAAACATTCTTCCAGCTACCGAGCAAAGGCTCGGCTTCTCTGTCTTTATGCAAGTAATTCATAGCCCTGTTACTATGGAAGATTCCGCCCTCGCATCTAGTGTAGACACTTAGACGCTAGTACACGCACTAACAGTCAGTATAGTCAGTATAGAATAGATTCTGTCCGAGAGTCCTTCTTTTGTGGATAACATAGTTCTTTAAACATAGGATGTTAGATATGATTTGGGATTAGGTTGACTTGACCCCCCAGACTTCTTGTCTCCACATGTAAAGCTAAATGTCAAGTCCCCCTCACCCCCTAGTTGCACATCAATCACACGTCATGCTGCTGCGCGCGCATCTATGCCAAGTATTATCTTATAGATCCACCTATATATGACATCATAACCAATTATGTTCCTTTTTTCTCCTTATTACACCCATTTTCGGTTACGCATATGAATCGTCATTTTCCTTATCAATTGTTACGCCTACTGCATTCGCTTCATTGTAATGTATGTACTATAAAAGTCATTTCTTGTCAAAGTATGTACTTCACTTCCTGAACCTTCGTGGTGACGGAACTTGGAGCAACCGATTATAATCGATCATTGGAATAAAGCCCATTCCGAACCTCTGATACCACGGATTCTGCCTCTCATTTTACTGAGCTATATTTATTATGTTTCCGTATCAAATTAAGTCCCGGTAATGAATTTTATTTACCACACCACCCATAGGAGGGACCTTGCAGGTAGCCCAGCCCACTAGCCCAGTATATCAGTAGGTAGCTGAGCCCTGCTAAATTAGATTAACCTGAATCTGCAACTTGTACAGAAACTCTGGACCTTCGACCTCAGGAAGAAGACTGAAGAAATCTCCCTTGTGGCCAATGAGTGACCACCCTGGGCAACCAGGCACCATCCAGCGACCGCTGCTTGCTTTGCGACTGATCCTACGAGGGACAACTGCAGAGACTGACCAGTGGCGAGACTTCCAGACACCTCTGACCCAGATCCACATCTACAGCGAAGCTGAGACCCGTGGAGGCGACGTGGGTCCGGCGACTTGAGAAAAGTGGCTAGTACCTGACTAGCGCGACTTCCGAGGCTCCCTCGAGGCTGTGCTTGGGGAATTGAGAAGCCCCCATCCCAAGCACCATCTGCAAAGAAGACCAGCTCCCCACACTTCACGTGCTCTGCGTGGGGCCCTTCTGCACCCGAGTTGCTCGACGTGTTGTCCGGTTGCTGGACCGTTGGCTAGTGACCTCTGCGACGACGAACCTTTGTTTTTATCTTGCTGGTCCGGCTCCTCCAGACTGGCACCCGCTCTTCTGTGAAAGAGAAGCACCCCAGACCTTCCTGGTCTGCAAGTCCTCCATCCTGCGTGGGTTCCACTTGCCAAGGCTTGTTGGGTCCTGACTCGACTTCGACGCCGCCGACAGCAAGAGCCTTCGTGGGACAGCTCACCTCCTGGTCCTGGTCGTCCTTGACGCCTCCTGGTACCCGTGGCTGCTGCGACCAGCTTCACCTCTTCACCTGCATCTTCACGACATCACCTGGTTCCTTCCTGGTTCCTTCCCGGCTCCTGGCTGGTGACCTAGACTCTGTCCCTTCTGTTTGCAGGTATACTTCCTTCTTGATTCCTTCCTTCTGGATTCCTTCCTTGGAATCCACCGGACACTCTTCACTGACTGCCTGTCAGCAACTTTCCTTCAGGCATCCATAGGAGTCAACGACGAAACCCGACGCAAGTTCACACCTATGCACCCGCAGCCCGTGGGCTAGGTAACTTGAGTACTTCGGTGCTCACAAGGGTATTGACTATCCAAGGGTCTAGTTTCCGAGTCTCGACTTCCTAGCTATACCAGATGTGTCCTAAAACTGTTAATTTCTAAGAACTTCCATTTCTATCGACTTTTACGCATTACGCGCGAGTGTTTCCACTCTGCACCTGAATCCCGTGGGCCTCCCACTTCCTAACCTTTGGTAGTATAGTGTAGCCCCAGCGATGGCCTAGGCCTAGGCCTATCCTGTGTTTGTGACGGTGGTTCTTATACCACTTACTTAGTATATGGTTTGCGTGGCCCCTAGGGCCTAACTGTATTACTTACCTGTGTGACTTAATGTATGCTTAAATAAGACTGTGTTGTACTTACCTCGAATTTCATAAAGAGTGCTGAGGGTTTGACTAGAATAAATACATTCTATTTTTATATATATCTGTTGTGGTGTCCTTTCATTTGGTATTCAAGGGATTACAGATGGTATAACAGCTGGCTTCACATGCCATTCAGAGTTTAGCCTAAGACTGCTCTTGTCCATGCTACCACTAGGATAGCTGGTCTATAAGGTTGACTTTACAACCAATCACCATAAGGGTTGTTTAAACTGATACAAGGTGTACACTAGAATTAGTGACATCATATATCAGGCCAACTTCTCACACTGTGTACAAGTGATCTTGCAACAACGCAATAAAAAAAAGATGGATTCTAAAAATCGTACAAACTACGAATACGTAATTACTTACCTTTTTTAAGTAAATGTCCCAGTGCTGAACCTAGGAGTCCAACTTTGGATTACAAGAGTAACGCAAAAGTAATTTTACATGCATTTACTTTAAAAAGCCATTCATTTCAATGTACTGCATTTACTAAGTATTGCAACCTACTGCATCCCCTGTAAATCAAATAAAGTACAATCTTCATTTCGTTTTAAAATGGGTCCCTTCCCTGGGGAGGGTACACCGCCTATCATGCAACCCTCCAGTGGGAGGGGGGCAGGAGCCTGTCCCTGGTTGGTTGGGTCCCCCCATTCTCAAGATGGCGGGGACTCAGAGTGGTGCTTCACCTCGCCTCCCCCACCTGAGGGGTGGAGTTGGCAGAGGTGGGCAAAACTCTTTCCCTCATTTGTTTTTCCCGCCTGTTCTCCTGCCCAAAGTGGGGGGTAGAACCAGTGGGGACCAGTTGCTGAAAGCAGCAAATGGTCTGGGGAGGCTCACAAAGGCGGCATGCCTTTGAAGCTTCCCCTTCATGAACCCTGCCCATCCTGGGGGAGGAGGCTTAGCACCTCGTCCCAGGATGTGCATTGTTTCAGGCCCCCGAGAGCAGCAGGCTCTCGACCCAGGGGTCAAAAAAACATGTCTGTTTGTGGCAGCCTAAGCAGCTACTCAGTCAGGTCACTAGAAGTTGGTCGAGTTTCAGGGGGCATCTCTAAGATGCCCTCTGTTGTGCGTTTTACATTAAATCCCACACTGGTATCAGTGTGGGTTTAATGTGCTGAGAAGTTCGATACCAAACTTCCCAGTCTTCAGTGTAGCCATTATGGTGCTGTGGAGTTCGTAGTGACAAACTACAAGCACCATATACTCTTAATGGCAGCACTGCACTTACAGTGCCCAGGACTGGACTTGGACACTGTAGGGGTACAGGGTTCATGCACGTGTACCCTCACCACTGGCATAGGGCATCGCGCTAGAGGGGTGACTGATGTATGCCAGGGCAGTGGTTTGTGCGCATGGCTCACAGGGATGTGGGCCATGTCGGCGCTTCACTTTGTTCTGCACCAAGACATGCAGCCTGCAAAGACAGTGTGTGTGTCAGGGTACAGGACTTCTAAGGGTGGCACAATAAGTGCTGCAGCCCTTAGAGACCTTCAATGGTGTCAGTGCCCTTGGTACCTGTGGTACCATTTACCAGAGGCTGACATGTGGCCAGAGATGCCAATTGGGTTTAGGCTTCAATGCAGTTTTAGGGAAGGAACATAGGCCCTGGGTACCCGATTAGCAGGAGCCCAGGGCACACTCAGTCAAAGAACATCAGCAATTCAGCAAAAAGTGGGGGCATACCATGCAAGGAAGAGGGCACTTTCTCACAGGGGGGCGGAGCTCTAACTGGGCAGTTTTTTTCATCAAGCCCAGGTAAATTTCAGGGAGGGTTCCCTTGGGAGGGGGGGCACCGTTGGAGAAGGTTACATTTGATTTTTCACTGGGTGGGGAGCATATTAGGGAAAAAAGAAAAAAAGTCCTAATTTGTTAAATAAACAGTAAATTGTAAATAAAAACTAAGTGATCTTAGAACAACCAAATTTCTTGGCCGGCTGTAATACCTGGAAAAATTTCAATGCCGGGCCTGTTAGAACCTTAATCCCTTCTTTAACTTCAATTAAAGCCCTAACGTGGAATGTTAATGGACTAAGGGTCCGGAGTAGACAGAGGAGAATCGTTCAATATCTGCGATAATCAAAGTTTGATATTATTATTCTCCAAGGAACTTACCTAACTCTTGAGGAGTGGGACTGTATGTTAACCAGAGATGGATTAAATTTTCTAGTCATACAACTCAATCCTGTTATGCTAAAGGAGTAGCCTTAATTAAGCACTCGACTAAAGCCACATTAGGTGATGCTAAGGTAGACTCCGAAGGGCGTTGGGTTATCGGTGATGTTAAAATCCAAAAGGAATGGTGTACTTTTGTTGGCTACTACAGTCCGAATATAGACGATGAGAGCCATTTAAACACTATCTATAGTCATTTGACTCAATCTAACTATCCTATCATAATGGGGGGGTGACTTTCATATTCTCTTGAACCCTCTTTTAGATAGGTTTAAAGGGTCTAAAAGAGGGAGGATAGTCAGTACAAAAATGTGTTCCTTCATTAAAGAGTTGATGAAGGACCTAGGACTGATAGATATCTGGAGAGAAAAACATAAGGGGTCAGGTGACCCTTCAGACTTTACATTTCACAATAAAAACATGGGCACTCCTCCCGTATTGATTTCTTTTTTTTTTTTATATACAAGACTAATGAAATGTACGAACTTGGTAACATGTCCCGGAGCACCTTTCCGATCACTCTGCTGTAGCCTTAGAGCTAGAAATGCCTAGAAGTGACTCCAATAAAAGGTGGACCTTTAAAAGAACCTTACTTCTAGATCCTTCAATAATTTTACAGTTGCAGACAGTTTTTTTTTTCGAAAATAATAAAAACTCTGCCTCAATGGAGGTAATTTAAGGCTTACATCGGAGGTGCTGTAATAAGTTTGGCAGCTAAAAAACATAAGGAGAGTATAATGACTAAACGGAAATTGGAAGAGGATATTTCTAGAGCAAGGAATGTTATGCAACCAGAAGGGAAGGAAAGCAGAGATGTAATAGCTAAAAGACAGCTGTTAATAGATCACCTAGACGATATTAGGAAGAAATGGGAGGCTAGCAAACTAGCTAATTATGAATGTGGTGAGGGTTGCGGGAAGCTTCTCGCTTGGAAGTCTCGAATAAACCAAACTAGGAATCTAATTAAAGAAATAACTATGGTAGATTCAGGTGAGATCTCCTCAGACAATCTTAAAATAGAACAGGCATTTGTAGGTTTTTTCCCCAACACTTGTATACAGAGGACCTAGTGGTTTCAGAGTCTCAAATTAAGAATTATGTTGAGATATATCTTTACCTCACCTCACAGAAAACCAAACCAGTGCGTTGAATCGGAGTATTTCTTTGGTAGAACTCAAGACAGTGATGAAACATCTAAAAAGGGCAGTGCAACGGGGACAGATGGTATCCCTAACAAATTCTATGTGGCTTTGGCAGAAGAGATAGCCCCAGTCTTTGTTATCCTGCTTGACAGAATTTTCTCAGATAATAACCCAGTCCCTAGGTCTTGAGATGAGGCTGTCTCCGATTTTAAAACCAAACAAAGACCCAAAGAATTGTGAATCATACAGACCTATCTCCCAGCTGAATTGAGATTATAAAATCTGTGCACAAATTCTAGCAGGGAGATTGAACCCGATAATGAGTTCTTTGATTCATCCTGATCAAAAGAGGTTCATTAGGGCTGTTAACTTCATGACTTAACACACAAGTTAATTGGGGCAACTGACAGTGCTACCACTTATAACCCCCCCCCCCCCCCCCCCCCTTTTACGGTCTTTGCATTTGATCCAGTAAACGCATTTGACAGAGTGAACTGGCTCTTTTTAACCTATATGATTCGGTGGTTAGGGTTGGGTGAGCACTTTGTCAGAGCAATCAATAACATCTATAAAACTCCTACAGCCAGATTGATTGTTAATGGCAACTTCTCCAAATCTATTAAGTTAGAACGAGGGATGAGACAGGGTTGTCCCCTCTCTCCATCATTATTTGATTTATACATAGAACCCTTGACCTGCAGTATTAGGGCTTGTAACACCGTTGCCTCATTTGGATGGGAGGGCTGAGAAGAAAAAAAAAAGGTTGCGCTTTATGCGGATGATTTGATGTTTTTTTCTAGGGACCCCCCCCCCTACCATCTTGCACGGCCTGGAGAACATCTTGTTGAATTTTGGGAGGGTTTCAGGTTATTTAATTAAGGCCCAAAAGACAGAAATTAGGACATGGAACACATTATTGAGTAATGTACCAGTGAAACCGCAAATTTGTTATTAAGGTATACAAATGACAAGATATCACCAAGTTAAGACTGTAAACGCAAAGAAATTGCCAAATCATTAAGAACTTGGAGCGGGTTTCCTTTGTCCACCCTGGGCAGCGCAAACCTGATTAAAATGTCAATTTTACCAAAATGTACTTTTATTTTCACTAAGATTCCTTTATCTTTTGATCAGTCCTCCTTGAAAGAAATACAAGGGTTGATAAACAGTTTTCTCTGGTCCAATAAGGGGGCGAGGAATATGGAGGAAGTTGAGGTGTGCAAAGGTAGAGGGGGGTATAGCAGGCAATGATCTCAGTTTTTATTGATTTGCCTTTCAATTAACCCCTTGTGTGCTGGTTTATTTCCCCCACTGTGCGGGAGAAATAAACGGTGGGCGGGATTACGACGGCTCCCGGCCGTCGTGCGCACACGCCCACTGTAATGCACGACGGCCGGGAGCCGTCATGCGCACACAAGGGGTTAAAGAACGTAAGGTCCCTCCTATTCAATTCTTCATGTTTTCCTCCCCTGCTTCTAGCAATGTCCAAAAGTACACCCTTGCTTCTAGCAATGTCCAAAAGTACGCCACAGGGGGACGACGGCTGTTTAAGTTTGGGCATCCTAAATATTTTAAGAAAATTAAACTTCAGCTTTTAAGATCTGCCTGTGAAGTTTGGTATCAGTTCAGGAGGATATTGAAGATCCCATATTATAGTGCAGGGGCCCCTATTTAGAACTCCCTGGTACTCCAGTCTGTCTAAAAGATAGTCTATCGACTCCATTACTGGAAGAAGCTATTTTGAACTGGGGTCAACTGCTTCAAGGGAACAGACTTCATCCATGGGATGTACTTTACAATACCACAAATCAAAAACTCTCTAGATTCAAGTTCTATCAGTTATCCAGCTGGGCCTCTCATTTAGCAAAAGAAGGTGAAGAAAATGAAAACCATGAACTTTCTCTAAGAGGCCCCCTATTTCAAAGTAAAGAGGTCGCCAAATGGTACTGGCTTTTGATTAAGGGGGAACAACCTTTAGTACCTATGGAGGAGTCCTGAAGAAGAGACCTGCCTTTGACCAACGTAACATACTTATGGCAAGTATCAACATGCACTTTACGGAATGTGGTCAAAGCTACCTCTCTTAAGAGGAACCATTTATTCACACTCCATAGGGCATACTGGACTCCGAAGAAACTGGCCAAATTGGGAGGTGATCATTGGAAGGATGATATTCATAGGTTTTGGCAGCGTCCTCCTATCCAGGGCTTCTGGCAAGATATTGGTAAGATTGTCTCGGAGGTCTTGGGTCAAGAGATTACGGTAAGCCTGATTCTGGTTATTTTTGGGGTCTTTCCAGAAAAGAGTACCAGTTATATGTCTCACGCACAGGTTTCCCTTTTATTTGTGCCGATTCTCCTTGCAAGACGTGAAATTTGTTTAAAATGGTTTACCTTACAACCCCCAGTAATATTAGATTGGGTTGCTTTGGTGAGACAGATTCAGATTGAAACTTGCTAGCTCCTCAAGAAAAAGAATCAGAATATAGCAGAATTGGGAAGATTGGGTTGATCATTTTTGATTTAGAATTATCTTGAAATTTCACAACACGTCACATCTAAAGTCCAATGATTATGATATAAGTGAGATGTGAGGGAGTGGTTTCATCTATCAAGGTCTTGTCAGCTGGTTTCATTGGGTGTTTATATATCTAGACGGTACCGTTACACCGGGGGCTCCAAGCATAAACCTTTGGCTTGCAAAAAAGACTTCACTTATTTTCTTGAATGAGGACAAAAAAAAAGCCATTGAGCTGCTTGTTGCCCATCTCAAATTAACTGGACTAGTGATGTCATCAGGAAACGAAAGCAGCAGACGTGCCATGGAGTCCAACAAGGCATGGGTCAAGCGTCCGAGAACGCAAGATGTATTGATAGAACACAGAGCAGAACTGGTGAAGAAAAAAATATGTCTGCCTCAAGTGTCCAGTCTCCTGGAATCTGTGGACAGGGACATGTGGAAGAGATTCAGGATCTTGGGAGGCGGAAAAGGCCTGTACCACGAAACAGAGGAGTAGGGTGCCGGAGGAACAAAGCCAGGTGACGGGGTAAGACAGTATCTATGTGAAACAGATTGATCCACAAAGGCTAGCGTATAAGGTTTATCCCAAGTCCCCAACAAGAGATCATATAGAGTGGGGAATGGGGGAGGCCAGAGAATGGGGAAGTTTAAGCTACTGGCTTAGCCTAACGCAGACAGCGAGCTGTCCTGCAGGGGAGCCTGGATAGTATCAGTCATGAGTGCAGGGACCACAACTGGACGCCATCATCTCCCATACCACGTTCCTCTGAAGGAAAGACTGTAGGTGGCACCGCAGAGGGTAGATGCCCAAGATAGACTGCATAATCGACAGCGTGCCTGACTCCAAGCGGCACTGAAGTGGCGTCGGGAGAAGAAAGTGGTTTGGTTTCGACTGGCGCCGAACAAGTTACTTACCTTCGGTAACGATGTATCTGTAAGAAACATTAGTTAGTTAGATTCCTCACCTTAGAATATCCCCAGGCGTCAGACTGGATCCGGAAGATTTTTCGTCAGCAATACCCCTTGCGCGTCGCTAGGCGTCGTCTGCGGCTCCGCGTCCGTCGTCGGCGTCGTGCGCCGGAATGACGTCAGAGTACTTAGACGCCGCCCTCGCGCGCTGACGTCAGCTCTTGTAGATAGCCTTCCGCACCAGGAACGCAGAGCCATGCAAAAGACCGACACTGGTACCAAAAAATTCTAGGGCCCTGAAAGGGATAGCCTTAACCCTAGATGTCAGTTCGCAGAACGGGGAGGATGGGTGGGTCGGTGAGGAATCTAACTAACTAATGTTTCTTACAGATACATCGTTACCGAAGGTAAGTAACTTGTTCATCTGAAAGAAACACGTTCGTTAGATTCCTCACCTTAGAATAGATACCCAAGCAATACCAACCCCGGAGGTGGGTCTGCGAACCAAGATCACACCAGAAAGTCCTGGAGGACAGAACGGCCAAAGAAGCCATCCCTCCGGACTTCGCTGTCTAGGCAATAATGCCTGGCAAACGTGTGCAGCGAAGCCCACGTTGCCGCCTGACAGATGTCCTGCAAAGGGACTCCCCGTCCCAAAGCAGTAGTAGCCGCTGTGGCCAGAGTAGAATGGGCGCGCAGCCCAACAGGCGGATCCTTTTTTGCCAAGGAATAACAGATTTTTATACACAAAACGACCCACCGGGAGATGGTCCGTTTGTGTACAGCTTTTCCCTTCTTTGCACCCACGTAGCCAACGAAAAGCTGGTCGTCCACTCGGAACTGTCTAGTGCGGTCCAAATAAAAGGAGAGCGCACGTTTTGGGTCCAGACGGTGGAGCCGCTCTTCCTCTTTGGAAGGATGCGGAGGCGAAAAGAAGGTGGGCAAGGTGACAGATTGCCCAAGATGAAAGGGGGTCACCACTTTGGGAAGAAAGGAGGGACGAGGCCGAAGGACAACCTTGTCCGGATGAACAGAGAGAAAAGGAGGCTTGGACGATAGAGCCTGGAGCTCACTCACCCGTCTAGCCGAGGTGATGGCTACCAGGAAGTGAGAGTGAGAAGACGAAGAGGACAATTGTGAAGAGGCTCAAAGGGAGCGCACATCAGGAATGTCAAGACAAGATTCAAGTCCCACTGAGGCATTACGAAAGGGACAGGAGGGAACGTGTGAGTAATGCCTTTAAGAAAGCGTGACACTACAGGGGACTTGAAAAGAGAGGGCTGATCTGGAAGCCGTAAGAAGGCAGAGAGAGCAGCAAGATAACCCTTCAAGGTGCCCAGGGCAGAGCCCTGCCGGGCCAAAGAAAGAAGAAAGAGGAGAACCTCAGAAAGAGGGGTGGAGAGGGGATCCACAGCCTTTGCTGTGCACCATGCCACAAATTTGTTCCACCGGCAGGCGTATACCGTCTTTGTGGAGGGACGCCTGGCTGCCAGAATGATATCACAGACTTCAGGAGGCAAGTCAAATGGCATCAACTGCCGCCGCTCAATCTCCACGCATGGAGGTGGAGGCTGGACAGGTTCGGGTGGAGGACCGTCCCCTGCTGCTGCGACAGAAGATCCTCCCGAAGGGGCAGACGTATCGGAGGATCGGTCAACATACTGAGTAGCTCGGGATACCAGTACCTTTGTGCCCAATCCGGAGCCACCAAGGTGACTTGGGCCCGGTCGCGCTTGATCTTCTTCAGCACTCTGGGCAGAAGTGGTATAGGCGGAAAGGCGTACAACAGACCGCAACTCCACTCGCGACGAAAAGCGTCGCTGAGCGAGTGCCGCCTTGGAAATTCCAACGCGCAGAACTGCTGACATTGCGCGTTCTCGCCGGTGGCGAATAGATCTAACCAAGGCTCTCCCCACTGCTGAAAGAGACCTTGCGCCACCTCGGAGTTCAGACGCCATTCGTGATCCATCATGCACCGGCGGCTGAGTTCGTCTGCTCTGGCGTTCAGAGAGCCCGCCAGATGTTGAACCACCAGGGTGACACCCTGGTGTTCCAGCCAAGTCCAGAGGCGCAGAGCCTCCTGACAAAGGGTCCACGACCCCACCCCGCCCTGTTTGTTGCAATACCACATGGCGGTGGTGTTGTCCGTGAACACCTGCACGACACTTCCCCGGACAGAGGGAAGGAAGGCTTTCAGTGCAAGTCGGATCGCTCGCAGCTCCAACAAGTTGATGTGGAGGCGAGACTCCGCCGGAGACCAGAGGCCTCTGATCTCCGCCTCTCCCATATGGCCACCCCATCCCAGGAGGGACGCATCCGTCACTACGACATGCTCCGGTAGGGGTAGGGAGAGGCTCCTGCCCGTGACCCAATCGCGGTCCGTGAGCCACCACTGCAACTGCTGTGCAGTGCCCTCCGAGATCAAGACATGGTCGGACAGGTTGCAGTGATGCTGGGCCCACTGAAACTTCAGGTCCCACTGCAGAGCCCGCATGCGCCTCCTGGCGTGATGCACTAGTAGGATGCAGGAGGCCATCAGCCCCAGAAGCCGCAACACTAGCCTGACCGAAACCCAGGATAGAGGCCGAAAGATGGGAATCAGGGCCTGTATATCCCGGACCCGCTGCTCCGGTGGATGGACCCGGAACCGCACCGAAACGAGAACCGCTCCGATGAAGAGGAGCTTCTGAGAGGGGCTCAGGTGTGACTTCGGCACGTTGATGGAAAACCCCAGCAAATGCAGGAGATCCGCCGTAGTCTGGAGGTGGGAGACGACTGCCTGGGGCGAGCCCGCCTTCAACAACCAGTCGTCGAGATAGGGGAAGACTGGAACCCCCGATCTGCGCAGATGAGCTGCGACCACCGCCATCACTTTCGTGAACACCCGAGGGGCACTGGTAAGGCCGAAGGGGAGCACGGTGAACGTGCTCCTGACCCACCGTGAACCGCAGGTAACGCCGGAGGGCCAGGGATGTGGAAATATGCGTCCTGCAAGTCCAACACTACCATCCAGTCTCCAGGGTCTAGGGCAGCTAAACCTGAGCCAAAGTCAACATTTTGAACCGTTCCTTCCGGAGGAAGGCATTGACGTTCCGGAGGTCCCAGATAGGGCGTAGGCCCCCTTTGCCCTTCTTGGTGAACCAGAAAGTAGTGGGAACAACAACCACGACCTACTTCTGGGCTCGGAACGCGCTCGACGGCCCCCTTGGCCAAGAGGGCCGAAACTTCCTCGTGGAGAAGATTCAAATGATCCCCCGAGATACGGTGGTGCTGCGGTGGCATGGCTGGAGGGGTCGTCTCGAAGGGGAGGGAGTAGCCCCTTCGGACAATTTGCAGCACCCACCTGTCCGACGTGATGGAACGCCAGTGGAGCAGGCGATGGCGAACTCTGCCGCCCACTGGCGTGGAATGGGCCTGAAAGCTCGGACTAGGAAGGCTTTGAGGCGGATGCTGCCGGGGTGGATGTGGACTGACCGCGTCGTCCTCCGGTACCGCCTCGGCGGAAACCACGTCCGCGACCGCGTGCAGGCTGGTTCTGCGGCCGGTGGCTAGGCGGACGTGAGGAGGTGCCCCTTCCTTGGCCACGAAAGGAGCGAAAAGCGGAAGTTTGTGGCCGCGGGGCCGAGAGGCCCAAGGACGTGGCCGTAGCCCGGGAGTTCTTGAAGCGAGCCAGCGCACTGTCCGCTTTGTCACCAAAAAGGCGAGCGCCATCAAAAGGCATGTCCATGAGTGTGCTCTGGACATCCCCTGAAAAGGACGTGGACCGCAGCCAGGCGTGACGTCGAAGCGCCACCGTGGTAGAAATCGCCCTACCCAGCGAGTCTGTAGTGTCGAGTCCACATCGGATAGCATGGCGCGCTGCATCTCTCCCATCGGCCAGGGCCGAGGAAAGTCGCGCCCGGGCCTCCTCCGGGCACAGTGGCAGCACGTCCTCCACGGCATCCCACAGAGAGTGGGAATAACGGTCCAAGAGACAGGCGGTGTTCAAAGACCGCAGGCCCAAACTGAGTGAAGACAACAGCTTCTTACCGAACTGTTCCAGCCTCTTTGAATCCTGGTCCGGTGGAGCGGACGAGAAGAAGGATTGGGAGGTAGAGGCCTGGATAACCAGACTCTCGGGGTGGAGTGTTGGGACAGAAAACTGGGGTCGCCCGGAGCAGGGCGGTGGCGCCTGGCAACGTTCCTATCCACAGGAGGGACTGTGGAGGGCTTGGACCAGGTGCCCTGCAGAACGTCAGTGAGGGCCTCATTGAATGGCAGCAGAGGCTCAGTTGAGCATGCGGCAGACTGAAGCACCTCAGTGAGGATGTTAGTCCTCACAGCCACGGCAGGCAGCTCAAGCCCAAGGGCTTCGGCCGCCTTGCGCAGCACCACAGAAAAAGCTGCACCCTCCTCCGAAGCCACAGTCGGAGGAGAGATGAATCCAGTGTCCGGAGAGGTATCCAACCCACTGGCCTCCCCCAGTTCATCTGCCCAGTCCTGTGCAAGTTGGCTCTGAAGGGCCATAGGGTCATCAGACCCCTCCCAGTCGCCCCCGTCATCCGATTCCTGGTAAACAGGAGGAATGATCGGAGCCGGTCGATAGACAATATGTGTCTCTAGCGGCGTCCGATGGCGCTGCATCGGCGTCGGGACCGGACAGGGGCTGAACCAGGGATCGACGTCGACCGGAGCCGGCGTCGGGGGTGGTATCGGCAGAGGAGACGTAACAAGGTCGACCGGCGTCGACGGGGGCCCAGGCTCGGGCCCCACGGGGACCTGCGGCGTCGGGGCCGGAGCCTCCAACGGCGCAGGGGCCGGAGCCGCCGGCATGCGAGGTCGCTCAGTCGAGGCCGCGGGGCCAAAAGGCGCGCCAGCGGGCGTCGACGACGGGGCCAGGCGCCTCATGGCCGAGAGGAAGGCACTGACCTCCGCCGGCATCGCGTTAGTCCCAGGGACCGTCGGGTATGGGGACTTGCGCGGCTCCTGCGGAGCCGCGGGTGTGGAACCACCCGGACCCTCGGCCGAGTCGCGCGACCGGCGAGGGGAGTCCGAAGAGCGGTGTCGCTTCTTGGACTGCCTCGACTTACCCGAAGACTTCGAGCCAGACGAGTGACGATGTCGAGTGCGGCTCCGCGACCGATCCTTGGACCTCCTCCTGGACCGGGATCGAGAGCGACGCGGAGCCGAGTGGCGAAGCTCGAGAAGCTTGCGGGACCGCTCCCGCCTAACTTTCGAGGTCAGGGCCATACAATCGGAGCAAGACGCCACGTCGTGGTCGAGGCCCAAGCAGTACAGACATCAGTCGGTGACAGTCGTCGCAGGCCTTGAAACCCGGCATCCTACCGGCACCAGAGTCGAGAATTGACCAAAAAGAGTCAAAAAAGTTAGTCAAAAATTGACAAAAGGGGTAGCTCTCCCGGATCTGCACTTACTGGCGCGGAAAAAAGAAGAACTGACATCAGCGCGCGAGGGCGGCGTCTAAGTACTCCGACGACGTCATTCCGGCGCACGACGCAGACGACGGACGCGGAGCTGCAGACGACGCCTAGCGACGCGCAAGGGGTATTGCTGACGAAAAATCTTCCGGATCCAGTCTGACGCCTGGGGATATTCTAAGGTGAGGAATCTAACTAACGTGTTTCTTTCAGATACAGTACTTACTGCTAACTTGCTTTTGCTCAATAGGATAACATTGCCTGGTTTTTGCCAGAAATTCTTCTAAGTGTCGATTTTTGAAACATACAAATGTTCCTTAAAAATCGCCTGTGTAACAAAAACGATTTCTTTCAACTGTTTACAGGAAATGCACCAGGGTTGAATCCAGGATCCAACCTGAGTAAGAAAATCACACGCAAAGTAGTTGAAATTGCATTTACTTAAAAACTCCCATTGAGCTCAATGTTATAATTGTGTTTGAACTGTGTTGCCTATTGCAACAACTAACTATTGCATTTAAAAGTATATTGCTTATTGAAAGTATGCAACTACAGCATTTCATTCTGAGAAAGTATTTTGATACCTACTAGTGGTTCTAAAATAAAACTATATTTTTATATACAAAACAATTGGCCTAGAGTTCAGTTCTTGAGTGTGAGAGACCATTTGCCGGCAGTGTGTACAACAAATGCTTTACACAGTCCTCTGATACTGCCTTACTGCTCGACCAAGCTACCACTTTAGAGAGTAAGGTTAAATCCAACTTTAGCCTCTCCCAAACCTCTGGGGACTGTGGACTGTGCAAAATTAACCTTACTTTGGTGCAGTATATACAGAGCCACTTTCTTACAGGTAGTGCTCTAGAATTCTGGTTTTGAGTGGTCTGATGGTGCTGCCTATATACAGTTTATTACAGGGGCAGATAATACAAATTACATAGTTCGAGTTGCAATTAATCCACTCTTTGATCTTTATAGTTTGTTTCCCCGGTGGGGTAAATTCGGTTTGTTTGTTAATACCTAATTTACAGGCACTACAGGTGACATGTGTAGAATCCTTGTGGCCTAGACAAGAAATGTGCTTCCGGTTGTTTCCTTTTGTCGATGAATTCGGTCTCCGGTTTCTCGCTCTCCTGAAACCCATTTGTGGGAAGTTTTGAATCTGGTCTTTGAGAGTCATACTGTTAGACAGCAAGTACCAGTGTTTTTGGAGTTTTTTGAATATGGTAATGTCCATTATGGTAGTCTGTAAGAAAACAAATAGTATTTGACCTCCGAGTACCATTTTCCACAACTTTTGTTTGCAGAAGTTCCTGGCGTGGTATCTTTGCACAATCAGATGTAGCTGCTTCCAAATGCGTTCGTTTGTAGCCTTTTTGTTCCAATCTGATCGTTAAGTTGGTTGCTTCTCTTCATAGACCTCTATGCTGCTGCAGTTTCGTCTCATTCTCCGGAATTCCGCCTTAGGGATATTCTCAATTGTTTGCGGATGACCGCTATCTGCTCTCAAGATTGAGTTGGCGGCTGTGGGTTTGCGAAAGTCCTTAGTATGTAATCTGCCTTCTTGCACATAGATGGTGATATCCAGGAAGTCGATTTCTGAGGTCGAGAAATGTAAAGTGGTTTTGATATTTCATCGGTTCTCATTGATTTTTCTTAAGAAAAGCTGTAAATTCTCGTGAGAACCCTGCCAGATGCATGGGATATTGTCTATAAAGCGTCCCCAATACAGTATTTTGGAGGTGTATTCTGAAAAATCTTTGTCCCATAGCCAGAATCTTTCTACTTCTCCCATGAATATGCATGCATACGGTGGGGCGAATTTGGCCCCCATGGCGCTGCCTTGTAGTTGTAAAAAATATTCAGAATTCAAAGAAATAAGCTGGTTTGGTGGAAAGTGCCTTTCTTACTGCATTCATACAGTCTTCATGTTTGATGGAGGTGTAAAGACTTACCACGTCAATTGTAGTGAGTTATGCAGTCCGAGGCCCATGGTATATTATCCAGTTTGAGCAAAATGTCTTTAGTGTCTTTTATAAAGGAAGGCAGGCCTTTCATGTATGGTTGCAGATGGAAGTCAATGAATTCCCCTAGTTTGGAGCAGATGGAGTTAATCACTGCTAGGATGGGTCTGACTGGTAGTGGGGAGCTCTTTTTATGGATTTTTGGTAGTAGATATAGGGTGGCCATTGTGGGGTGTTCAATGTATAGATTGTTGCGTTCATCTAATGTAAGAAGATTATTGTGATACCAGTTGTCAAGTTTCTCTTTCAGTTCTATAAGGATTTGTCTGGTGGGATTGGTGTCCAATTTAATGTAGCAGTTCTGATCACTAATTTGTCTTTTTGCTTCTGCGATAGTCGTCTGGGTGCATTATGACAACATTGCCCCCTTTGTCTGCTTCTTTTATGATTGTGTTCTGACACTGTTCAAGTTCCTTCAGTGCACATTGCTCAGGGTTTTTCAAGTTTCTTGGGAGGAAACGCCTTGTTTTTTGGTACTACTGAAATTCTCTGGACAAATCTTTGCAAACAGCTGTATGGAAAAGGTCAATGGTGTTGCCTGGTGGTAGCTGTGGGCAAAATATAGATTGTGTCTTTGCACCAGTGTCAATAGTATTGTTTGTGGCAAACGCCAGTTCCTGGGCCACCATGGTTGGAGTGTCAATCTCAGGGTCGTGATAAGATGAATGTTTTCTAGATCTTGGACTGATAGGTCCGTGGTGATGGCAGGTCTGGGTTCTCTCTGGCCTGGTGGTTTGTCATGGAAGAATGATGTAAGTTTGAGTTTCCGTGTGAACTTAAATAGGTCGACCATAGTCTTAGTCAAATCCCAGAAGGCAATTGGGCAAAAACTCAAGCCCTTGTTCAGTAGCATTTCTTGAGGATGTGTTTGTAGGGTGTTGGAGATATTAATGGTTAAGTTGTTTGGTTTTTGGGATCCGTCTCTGGTTTCCTTCTTGCTCGAGTCGTTACCCCCACATCTCGGTTTGGTGTTGAGATATTTGTGGCGCTTTCTGGTCAGGTTCTTGTATCTGATTTCGGAAACACAGGCGGTGTCTTAGAACTTCTGCTAAAAAAATGAACCCCTACTCTTGTTGTGGCTGTGACTTCGTTGCCTGGTGACTCAGACTCTGAGCTTGAGAGTGGGTCCAGTATATTTCTTGTAGGTGCTAGTGCTCCTCCTCGTGTGAAGCTGTAGTAGCGTTTGGCGAATGTGTATACTCTACCAGGCTGGTAGTCAACCTGGTCTCGACGAAATTTTCTATTCTTCCGTTGTATCAGGTCCTCTTCGTACTCATCGATTACTCGGTTTAGAATTTCGTACTTCCTTGTGGTGATGTCTCCCCAGTTCGAGTCTTCTATTCTCTTGGTGAGGACATCCACTTCTGTTTTGAATTTGTGTTCCTCATCGGCTAGGTCTATGAGCTGTCTTATATTGTTAGACGCTTCCCTCAGATTTTCTTCCCATCTGGCAATTCGTGCGGGGTTAGTGGTTTCCACTGGAGGAAAAATGAGGACCCGCAGTCCTCTTGGTATTCTATCTGCCTCCAAATATTCTTTGAGGCTTGCGGCTTCCCACCATTTGGTGGTCTCCTTTTTATGGCTTTTTCAAGTGCTTGAAAAGTTGATTTGGCGGATTGTGGATTAGGTTTGCTGTATTGTTGAGGTCCTCCTAGATTAGAAAAAACCTCTTGCATCCTTTGATTTTGATGTTCTCTCCGACATTTGCAGGTTGCCATGGAACTTGTGTCCAAAGCGTTATTCCAATAGTCTGTCTAATTGGGAAGGTTGATTAGTCACTCTGAGTTCTGATCATTCTGCAGTTATGCTTGGGGATTTATTGGTGCGACGCTGGCCTGGTATCTCGTAGTAGGCAAATGGTCGAATTGGTGGGTGTTACCAGGGTTCACACACAATAGGTCATGACCCAAATGCGGGTTGTGGCTTCTTACTTTCAACTTACCTTCTCTTTCTTTCTTGCTTTGCTCTTTCGTCATTTGACTCCGAATTCCCCACTCACTTTCAACATTTCCCTATACACTCTGGGCTTTACTACAAGTCACCCACAACCCACGAACCGCCTCCCTCACTATATCAACCACTTGTCCTGTTCCTGTCCTATCGGTTTTCCTTTCTCTCCGTTCGCAACTCATGTCTTCCCTTTATCTTTCTCCGCGTCCTTTATATTCTTCGCACTTTTTTACCCCCCCTTTTCAACTTAATGACTTTCCAACTGCCTAATTCCCTATCCACCCACCACCTACTTAACATACCTATTTTCCTATAACCTCACTACTCCGCCTTCAGCTTTGAGAAAGCCCTGGCTTGTCAGCCCTCAGGCGAAACACATGTCGGCTGTCTTCCTGTCCCTGCACATGACTTCAAATAAAAAGAAAGGAATACCACAGACGAGTACTCATTTTCTCTGTAGACAAAGTGAGTGCGGTCTGCAATGTCCACGTGTTGGTGTTCTGGCTATGTGGCAGTATACTGGCTAAGAACAAAACATTAAGTGTCCCCTCCACCCATTAAAACAGGTGTGTAAACTCCTCCCCCCTTTAACATCAACAGGTCGTTGCCCCGTTTAATTCAAATAAGATAGCCAGGAGCTCTCCCTGGGGGGTGTGGTGTCACCGGCGTACGACCCTGCCAGAGGCAGGGTGGCCAAGAGGGTGGCGGAGAGCCAGATTTGTAAAACGCGGGTTAGAGACCGCCAGACCGCTGCGATTGTTGCACATGGTTACTACCCCCACCCCGTGGCCTAAATGGTGAATCCCGAGCTAAACCCCTAGCAAATCAGATCACAGTTATGGACTCATGTTTGTATAAACCCCAATTAGTCATTATCACTAAGTCTGGCTTCAGATGTGTTTCCGGCAGACTGTGTGCTTCTTACCCCCCCCACGTATTTGGCAAATTTCAGTGCAGATTTGGCATCCGTGAAATCCCTCGTGCGTCACCTTGAGCTTAGCAGGATACAGCAGGGAGTAGGGATCTTTGCTTGCAGTAGAATGTGTTTCGCAGGCAAAAACTCCCAATGGGCCGCCTGCACCGCCACGGTGAAGTCGGGGTAAAATGAAATTGTGTTTCCCTTATGGGCGATGGTCCCACGCTCCCTTGCAAGTCTCCGAATAAGATCACGATCCTGATAATTCAAGATCTGAGCAAGGATAGGCCTGGGTGCAGCTCTGACTGGTGGTTTGTGGCCCAGCGCATGGTGTGCTCTCTCGACTGCTAACACCGCGGACACATCGGGGCCAAAGAGCTCCCGCAGTAGGTCAGCAATGTAAACCTCCATTTTGGATATGGCGGTCGTCTCTGGAATCCCTGTGATCCTCAGATTACTTTGGCGAGACCTGGCCTAAAAGTTTTCATTCTTTGCTCTGATCAGTCCCAGTACTTTGTACATATGCAAAAGCTGTTCCTTAGTTTCGACCTGAAACTCATGGAAGTCCGAACTGCGGTTTTCAAGCAAGTTTAACCTTGTTTCGCGCGTGTCCACGTGTTTTTTGACTGTGTCAAGCTGGGCAGTGAGTACATCCAGCTTCATGTCAATGGTACGAAGGCTTGACCGCATTTCTAGCATTAGTGTGCGTAAATCTTCACCCCGGTCCTCTGCTTGTGAGTCAGGTGTGCAATCCGGGCCTCCCTCTTGGTCGCACTCCTTTAATCTAATGGTCCTTCTGTTATCAAATGTAAGTTTTGGCTGTTTGGCGTCCTGTTCGCATGGTGACTAGCTTCTGAGGTGCACAAGTACTTGGTATGGATTGATTGTACCCGCCACAATGCGCCTCGCTTTGACGGTGCACCACTCCCTCTTCTCAGGCACCCGTATATCTCCGGATGGGTTGGTAGCACACTGGTGCCAATAGTTTGTTTATACACCGATGCGTTACGGTTCGCATAACTCCAAAAAGGATTCATCCACTCCTGCCACCATACAGCGGGGCTGGCTCCAATCGCCGGGCACGCTGGTATATGGGTCCTCTCCCTTCTTGCCTTGTTTGCTAGATGCACTCAGCTAGCCCAAGTCACAGGGCCCGTCACGCATCTCCGTCTGGGGCAGCTCCAAAAGGCCGTAAGCCTTCCAGACCGGGCCCGCCACTACAAAGCATGCAGGAGCTGCCGTTCCCGCCAGCCAAAGAGCCCAGTAGAGCACAGTGTCACAGAGGGGTTACAGCGCCCACCTCGCGATCCGAGTGAGGTCAAGAGGAGCCGCAGGTCTTCCGTATAGCTGCCCGGTCCGTACACCCGGGACTGCCCGATTTAAAGTCGCAATGTTCGGTCCTGTGCTCGCCTCGCATTCCGTGTGAAGTCTCGTGTCGCCGCGCCCCCACCGGCTGAGCCTCCAGGTCTGCACACTAGATGCTGCCTGATGCAAAAGGAATATGCTACTTACCAGTATGCATCTGTTCTTGGCATGTAGAGCTGCAGAGCCACACACTGAGGATAAGATCGCCATCTGGTGTTGGGCTCGTATGATTGCAGGTTGTTGTCGTCTTCGGAAGAAGTCTTTGGTCACGAGATTGGTGACTCCTCCCCTGGACAACAGTGCGCATGGGCATCCACTCCATCCTCAGATTGTTTTTCGCCATGATGAGAAATGATGGAGTGTATAAGAAGTAGAGAGAAAGGATGTCCATGTGTAGTGCCTAAGTAAGACAATGCTGGAACGGATACAGGTCCCGGGGAGGCGGGTGGGCATGTGTGGCTCTGCAGCTCTACATGCAAAGAACAAATGGATACTGGTAAGTAGCATATTCCGTTCGAGGCATATGAGCTGCAGATCACACACTGAGGATAGACTATATAGCAGTGTCTCCCCTAGCGTTGGTCACCTGTATCAGTTGCAGCAGTTTGGAATAGAGTTTTTAGGACAGCTTGGCCTACTGAAGCTTGTTGTTTGGATTGCACATCAACACAGTAATGCTTAGTGAAGGTGTGTGTAGTAGACCATGTGGCTGCTTTGCAAATGTCTTCTAAGGGGATATTCCCTAAGAATGCCATAGAAGCCCCTATTTTACGCGTGGAGTGCGCCCTAGGTGGAACGGTAAGAGTACGTTTAGCTTTTTGGTAACATATTTGGATACATTTGACTATCCATCTGGCGATACCAGATTTTGAGATAGGGTTGCCTTTATGTGGTGGAGCGAAAGCAACGAACAGTTGCTTGGTTTTCCGAAAAGGTTTGGTTCTGTCGATGTAATACAGTAAGGCTCTTTTAACATCTAAGGTATGAAGTGCCCTCTCAGCTACTGAGTCTGGATTAGGGAAGAAGACTGGCAGTTCGACTGACTGGTTTAGATGGAAAGGGGAAATGACTTTAGGGAGGAATTTTGGATTCGTCCTAAGAACCACTTTGTTCCGATGTAGTTGTAGGAAGTGTTCTTCGAGAGTTAAGGCTTGTATTTCACTTACTCTTCGTAGGGATGTGATTGCGATGAGGAAAGCCACTTTCCATGTTAGGAACTGCAGTTCGCATTTGTGCATTGGTTCAAATGGGGGACCCATGAGCCTTGTCAGAACAATATTAAGGTTCCATACCGGGGAAAGTGGTAACCTTGGAGGAATAATTCTTTTAAGACCCTCCATAAATGCTTTAATGGCTGGTACCTTAAAGAGGGACAAGTGTTGTCTATTTTGCAAATAGGCTGCTAATGCCGCTAGGTGTAGACGTATAGAGGAATACGCTAAATTGCATCTTTGATGTTTTGGATTGAAGCATCCAGTGGTTGGATGTCATTGTTAGCGCAGTAAATGGCAAATCGTTTCCATTTTGCAGCATAGCATGCCCTAGTAGTAGGTCTCCTGGCTTCTTTAATGATATGTATACAGTCTGGAGGAAGGTTGAGGTACCCGAACTCTAAGACTTCAGGAGCCAGATTGCCAAGTTCAGTGTTTGAGGATCTGGGTGTCTGATTTCTCCATGGTTCTGGGTTAGAAGTTCCGGGGAGAGACGCAGTTTGATGTGGAACTAACGATAGTTCCACAAGTGTGGTGAACCAGGGTTGACGTGCCCAAGTGGGAGCCACTAAGATGAGTGTCAGCGACTGTTGTTTCAGATTACGTACCACAAATGGAATGAGTGGGAGAGGCGGAAAAGCGTACGCAAATCTGCCTGACCAGTTCATCCATATTGCATTGCCCTTTGACCGCGGGTGTGGGAACCTGGCGGCGAAGGTTGGGCATTTTGCGTTTTCTTTTGTGGCGAACAGGTCTATGTCTGGATGTCCCCACTTTTGGAAGAATGGGAGTAAGACTCTGGGGTGTAGTTCCCATTCGTGTATCTGCTGTGTGTGGCGACTTAAGAAGTCGGCCACTTGGTTCTGAACACCTGGGAGGTGTTCTGCTAGCAGGTAGATGTTTTGGGGAATTGCCCATCTCCAAATTTGTTGCGCCAGTTGGGACAGTTTTAGAGAATGTGTCCCTCCTTGTTTCTGTATGTAATACATTGTGGTCATGTTGTCCGTGCGTATGAGGACAGTCTTGTTTTGTAGATGCACTTGGAAGGATTTCAGTGCTAGGAACACCGCTAGAAGTTCTAGGTGATTGATGTGGAGCTGTTTTTGTTGAGTGGTCCACCTTCCCTGAGTGGTGTGTTGAAGGAGGTGGGCTCCCCACCCCGTGAGAGATGCGTCGGTGGTCAGCACAACTTGTGGAAGAGGATCCAAGAACGGCCGCCCTTTGGACAGGTTGATGGTGTTCCACCACCTCAGTGAGCGGAGTGAGCGGCTGTCCACCAACACCAGATCGGTAAGTTGTCCGTGGGCCTGGTTCCACTGTTGTGCTAGACATTCCTGTAAGGGACGCATTTGAAGGCGTGCGTAGGGTACTATGGCGATGCATGACGCCATCGTGCCTAAGAGTTGCATGAACACTCTTGCGGGGAGAGAGTGTTGTGTTTGAAATTTTTTGATGAGACTCTGTATGTTGGCTATCCTGGCTATGCTGGGATAAGCTACAGCTTTGGCTGTGTCTATGGTGGCTCCCAGGTATTGTTGTACTTGGGAGGGTTGTAATTGAGATTTGGGATAGTTGATCGTAAATCCCAAGTTGTGTAGGGTCTGAATAGTGCGGTGAGTGTGGAGAACGCATTTGTCTAGAGTGTTGGCTTTTATGAGCCAATCGTCCAGATAGGGGAAGACATGGATTTCCTGTCTCCTGAGGTATGCTGCCACAACTGCCAAGCATTTGGTGAACACCCTGGGTGCAGTATTCCGAATGGGAGAACTGTAAACTGATAGTGTTGACCGTCTACCACGAATCGTAGATACTTCCTGTGAGCGGGATGCATAGGGATGTGAAAATATGCGTCCTTGAGGTCTAATGTGGCAAGGAAGTCCCCTTGTTGAAGTAATGGAAGGACCTGTTGGAGGGTGATCATGTGGAAAGGATCCTATTGTATGTACTGGTTTAGTAGTCTGAGGTCCAGTATGGGTCTTAAGGTTTTGTCTTTTTTGGGAATGAGGAAGTATAGGGAATATACTCCTGAGCCCTGATGTTGTAGCGGAACAGGTTCTATTGCGTGTTTTTGAAGCAAAGACTGTATTTCTTGCTTGAGGAGCGTGAGACGTCATGGGACGGTGCCTGGGTGGTATGTTTGGGGGTGGGTTTATGAGTTTGTCTTACCCATCTGTCTGTAGTGGTGGTATTCCAGACAGGTAGGAACTGTTGAAGTCTTCCCCCGACCGGAGTGGAATGGTCTGGGGGGAGTAGTGGCGAGTCACTGTTTGGTGGCTGTTGAGGTGCGGGTGTTGTTATTGCCCCGTCCTCGACCTTTAGTATTGTTTCCACGATAACCTCCTCTAAAATATCCTCTGTTAGGGGATGTTTGACCTGATGTTTTGAAGGTTGAAGAGTTGTCTGTTCCGACATTTTTGGAAGCTCCTCTATAAAAGGAGCGACGAAAGGAGCCTCTGGGTTGAGTAGACTGTAATGCTCCCATAGATTTGGCAGTCTCATTATCTTTCTTCATTTTTTCTAGGGCAGTGTCTACTGCAGGGCCGACTAGTTGCTCCTGATTAAAGGGTTGAGCAAGAATGGTGGTTTGGACTTCCGGCTTGAAGCCGGAAATGCGCAGCCATGCGTGGCGTCTAAGCAATACGCTTGTGTTGACTGCCCTAGAGGCGGTGTCCGCTGCGTCCAATGCACATTTAATGGAGGCATTGGATATTAGTTTGCCCTCTTGAATGAGGTCAGTAGCCTGCGTTTTGAACGGTTCAGGCAGGTGTTGCAAGAGATCCTCTAATTGATCATAATGGGCTCTATCATAACGAGCCAATAGGGCTTGTGTATTTGCAATATGCCAGTGGTTAGCAGCTTGAGCGTCAACCCTTTTGCCGGAAGCCTCCAGGAGTTTAGACTCCTTGTCTGGGGGTGGCGTGTCTCCGGTCGTTTGGGAGTTCACCCGTTTTCTGGCATTTGCTACGACTAGTGAGTCTAGAGGGAGTTGCGCCTTGATGTACGCAGGATCTTGGGGTGCCGGTCTATATTTTTTTTCTATTCTGGGGTTGAGGACCCTGGCTCTGACAGGGTCTTTAAAGACCTCAGTTGCATGCTTTATCACTCCCTTAATCATTGGTAGAATGTGAACTGTTTTCTGCGACTGTTCAAAAGTGTCGAGTAGAAAATCCTCCTCAGGAGTGTCGGTGTGCATGGTGACACCATGAAACAATGCTGCTCTGTTTATAAGCTGACCGAACCCTAAATGGTCATCAGGAGGGGAGGGTTTCGAGGGGTATGGAGTGGGGTCAGGCATATCAGGCATAGGGTAAGTCCAGTCATCTACTGGTGCTGTGTCCGGGAGTGTAAAGGGATCAGTAGGTAAAGGAATCTGGGTCACCCCCTACCCCTAAATCATCATCATCATCCTGTGGAGGTGGTGTGTGAGAAGGAGATGGTAGAGGTGAAGGCGGTGGGGGTGGGGGGGATGGAATAGGAGGCAATGTAGGAGGGGTGAGGTGGCACAGTACTTCTTTGGAGGTGCTGGAGGAGGTGTTGTATCCAGCTTCCTTTTCTTGTAGGGCACCGCTGTGACATGTCCAGTTTTTGGATTTATGTAAATCCGTTTTTGGCTCGGATCAGGCCAAAAGAGTTCCTCACTGTCCGAAGGCGGGTTTGGCGCCGACTTTTTTGGGTCTGCTTTTGATTTGTGTTCCTTGTGGACATGTTTTGCACCGAGGATGTTTTTGGTGCCGAGGAACTTTTCGGTTCCAGTGGAATTTTCGGTGCCGACTAGCCTTTCGGTGCCGACTAGCCTTTCGGTGCCGACTAGCCTTTCGGTGCCGACTAGCCTTTCGGTGCCGGTGGAGACCTCGGCGCCGAAGAATGTTTCGGTGCCGGTGGAGATGTCGGCGCCGAGTGACGTTTCGGGGCCGATGGAGATTTCGGTCTCGGAGCCTGCTTCGGTGCCGAAGGTATTATAGGCACAATGACATGAGGTTTGCTCGAGCCCGAGCCACCTGCAGGCTTACTCTTCTTCGGAGCCGGGCCCGAGGGCGGGGCCTCTGAAGATGTTTTTGGATCGCGACTGGGCCCAGGTGGCAGAGTCTTGACCAATGTCTTTTTGGGTGGTGGGGTAGGGGGGCTGGTACTCACAGGCTGCCCCAGATCAGTATTGTCGGCCTCGGACACGATCTGGAGATCTTCGGAGTCATCGTCAGGGACACCCTGTGCAAAGATGTCTTCTGGTTCCGGAACCGGCTTGGCCATGATATGGCGTCGAGCTCTTCGATCCCGGATAGTTTTCTTCGAACAGAATGCGGCGCAGGCTGGACAGCTGGATTCGTTGTGGTCTGGTGAAAGGCACAAATTACAGACCTCGTGGTGATCGCTATGAGGGAACTTTGCTCCACATTGGGGGCATTTTTTAAAAGGTGTCCTTTCGATCAGCCGCGTCCGGAGTCGGTCCGATATGGATTTCGACGTCGAGTTTTCACATTTTGAGAGTTGTAGGGATTGCTAAAAGTTTTCTGCTGGAGCGGAAAAAAGTTCATCCGAACCCAATGGTGGAAAAAAACAATCTGAGGATGGAGTGGATGCCCATGCGCACTGTTGTCCAGGGGAGGAGTCACCAATCTCGTGACCAAAGACTTCTTCCGAAGACAACAACAACCTGCATTCATCCGAGCCCAACTCCAGATGGCGATCTTATCCTCAGTGTGTGATCTGCAGCTCATATGCCTCGAACATGGCGGCTCGTCTTACTTGCTTCTTCGGGGCTCCAGCAGATGCCTCCCCGGAGGGCCATAGCCGGTCCCTTCGTTCGTCGCCAACTCACAGGGGACCAGGCATCAGGGTTCCGCAGACAGCTCGCCATCCAGCCGCCGCATATCAGGTATGGGGTTCCGACCACTTTGGATAAGCTGCAACCGTCCCGGGTGCCCTGTGCACCACAGACGCTAATCAGGATTCCAGTCTCTGTGCTTTTTCCCCTAAATTGGCTTGGTAAGTACTTGGGCACATACCAGATTGGACACTAGTGTACCCTTATCAGTCCCTCATATATGGTACTAAGGTACCCAGGGCATAGGTACACCAGGGGTCCCCCACGGGCTGCAGCATGCAAAATACCACCCATGTGAGACCACTCAATTTGTAACTACAGGCCTGCCATTGCAGCTTGTGTAAGCTGGTGCCAGCACCACTTACGAAAGAAATCGTTTTTCCTATATCTAAGGTCACTGCACTTCAAACGTGTAAGTGGCCCCTACAGCAGGCTTTTGCAATTGTGAAGGCAGGGTGCTTGGTTCTAACTATGAGGGTACCCCTGCATGAGCAGGACACCCCTACGACCTACGGTGTTCATTCTTCTGGGTTGTAAGTGAGACAGCAATATGACAAATAGAGGTGCACCACGTCATTACGCGGTGACCATTTCGAAACTGGCTGCAATGAATACTATCATGTTTGGTATCAAACATGCTGGAATTATACCCCCACGCCATAGGCGGTGTGGGAGGTATGATTCCATGCACTGTAAATCTCGTCCAAAAGGTCCTCAGTTCTCCTGGTACCAGTCTTCCACAACTGGACAGCAAGCTAGGGCTGCTGCCGACAAGAGACATTTCTGCACTCCTGCTGCTGAGCCAGAAGGAAAATGCTACTTACCCAGTATGCATCTGTTCTTGGCATGTAGAGCTGTAGATTCACATGTTTTGCATAGCCTGCCATCTAGTATTCAATCCGGATGTTTGCACTTTGTTTTTCTTCGAAAAAGTATTTTCCAGTCACGAGGTAGGGGACCACTCCTCCTCTTGGTGATAGTGCGCATGGGCATCGACTCCATTGTTAGATTGTTTTCCCGCAGAGAGTGAGAATGGAGTTAGTGAGGGTAGTAGAAATATGTCCATGTATATATGTCTCTAACTAAGAGGCCACTGCAACAGGTATAGGTACCCAGGTGGGCGAATGTGAATCTATAGCTCTACATGCCAAGAACAGATGCATACTGGGTAAGTAGCATTGTCTGTTTGAGGCATGTGAGCTGTAGATCACATGCTTTCAATAGACTACATAACAGTTATCTCCCAAAGCGGTGGCTAACCTGTAGCTGTTGGTCGTTTGAAATAGTGTACATAAAATTGCTTGGCCCACACTAGCTTGTTGTCTTCCTAACAAATCTACACAATAGTGTTTTGTGAATGTGTGAGGTGTAGACCATGTTGCAGCTTTGGAGATGTCATCTATGGGTATATTTCCTAAAAATGCCATAGAAAGCCACTAGTTTGCATGTGGAGTGCGCTCTAGGGGGAATTGACAATGTTAGTTTTGCTTTTGCATAACATGTTTGAATGCACTTGACTATCCACCGTGCAATACCAGATTTTGATATGGAATTGCCTTTATGTGGTAGACCAAAAGCCACAAATAGTTCTCTTACAGAAAGGTTGTCCTTTCTATAAAGTAGAGTAATGCTCTTTTCACATCTAAGGAGAGTAAAGCACGTTCTGCCACAGAATCTGGTTGAGGGAATATCACCGGGAACTCAACATATTGGTCGATATGAATGCAGAAATGACCTTGGGTAGGTATTTTGGATTGATCCGAAGAACCAATTTGTTTTGGTGTACTTATAAAAAAAAATCTTCTACGGTTAGTGCCTGAAGCTCACCCTATGTTCCTCAGAGATGTGATAGCTATGAGGAAAGCTATCTTCCGAGTGAGAAATTGCAACTCACATCTGTGCAATGGCTCAAAAGGTGGACCCATGAGTCTGGTGAGGACAATGTTGAGATTCCACACTGGAGCAGGGAGTGATTTTCAAGTCCCTCCATAAATGCTTTAATGATAGGCACTCTGAAGAGAGACAGATGTGTGTTCTGGAGTTATGCAGCTATTGCAGCAAGATGTAAGCGTATGGATGTGCACGCTAAATTTGAAGGCTGCAGATGTAATAGCATATTATGTTTTGAACTGAAGCATCAAGCGGATTGATCTGATTGTTACTACAGTATATGACAAACCGCTTCCACTTGGCTGCATAGCAAGCTCTTGTAGTAGGACGACTAGCCTCTTCAGGAGCCAGATCGCAAGATTGGAATGACTGGGATCTGGATGTCTAATCTCTCCACGGCTCTGCGTTAGGAGATTGGGTTTAATATGTAGTTTTTGTTGAAGAACTACTGAGAGCTCCAACAGGGTTGTGAACCAGGGCTGAAGGGCCCATGTTGGAGCAACTAGGATTAGTGTCCGGGACTACTTTCTGAGTTTTTAAAGAACTAATGGAATGAGTGGGAGAGGCGGAAAAGCATAGGCAAATATCCCTGACCAATTGATACATAGTGCATTGCCTCTGGACAATGGGTGTGGATACCTGGATGCAAAGTTTGGGCATTTAGTGTTTAGGTTTGTGGTGAACAGATTATGTCTGGAAAGCCCCACATATGAAAGAATGGGAGGAGAATTTGAGGGAGGAGTTCCCATTCATGGATCTGTTGTCTTTGACGACTGAGCAGATCTGCAATCCGATGGTTTACTCCTGGAAGGTGTTCTGCGAGGAGATGCATTTTGTAACGTATGGCCCATCTCCAGATAGTCTGTGCTAGTTGTGACAGCTGGAGAGAGTGTGAGTTGCCTCTGCCTCTTCCCTTACCATTGTTTCCTCTAAAACCTCCTCTGAAATAGCCTCTTGATGAGGGCGATTGATTGTTGCCCTTGTAAGAGGAGGAGGAATTTTCTGTGGAAATATTCCTGGAGCCACCCCTGTAAAAGGAGTGACGAAAGGAACACCTATTTGTAGGTAACTGCAAGGCCCCCATGGACTTTGCGACCTCAGTATCTTTTTTCATTTTTTCAAGCAAGGTGTCAACTGCTGGACCAAAAAGGTGTTAGTTGTCAAATGCTGGTCAAGAATAGAGGATTGCACCTCAGGTTTGAAACCTGAAATCCTCAACCAAGCATGCCTGTGTAGCAGTACGCTGGTGTTTACTGCGCGCGCTGCTGTATCTGGCGCGTCTAGGGTGACCTGATTGAGGTGTTGGCGATTAGTTTGCCCTCCTGAATAAGTTTGTTCGCCTTAGATTTATGTTCATCTGGCAGAAATTGCATGAGCTTTTTTAACTCCTCATAATGAGCCCTATCATATCTGGCTAACAAAGACTGAGCATTAGAGCAATGCACCAATGATTAGCCCCTAGTGCGCTATCCTTTTGCCAGAGGCATCAATTAATTTCGACTCCTTATCAGGAGGAGGGGCCTCACCTGTGGTCTGCGAGTTAGCTCTCTTGCAAGCATTGGAAACCAAACGAGAGTCTACGGACAGCTGACCTTTGATGTAGGCAGGGTCAGTAGGTGCAGGTTTATATTTTTTCTCAACCCTAGGCGTAATGATTCTTGCCCTTACAGGTTCCTTATAAACCTAATCTGCGTGTTTAAGCATTCCCTTAATAATTGGCAGTGTATGGTTAGTTCTTTGAGAGGAACTTAGGGTCTCAAATAAGAAATCCTTCTCTAAAGCCTCTTTATGTAGTTACACCCCGTAGTAATGAGCAGCCCTGTTAAGTAGCTCAATGTATCCTATATTGTCGTCGGGTGGTGAGGGTCTGGACGGATAGATCAGGGTCATTGTCAGTGTTTGGGTCAGTGTCTTAGTTCTCCCATGGGGGCAGTATCCTGTGGCCTATCCTGATCCCCCATGCCCCTTCAGCCTGTGGGCCAGGTGATAGTGGTGGTGGTGAATTTGTGGGTGTAATGAGTAAGTTGGGATCAGTGGGCGAAGGAGGTGGAATATAAGGTGGTGAAGGGTTAGTACCCACATTTTCTCTCTTCAAAGGAATGTGGTACTCCTCTTGTAGGCCCATCTTCCTTTTTTCAGGCAATTTGGCATGGATATGGCCAGTGCGTGGGTTTATAACCAGCTCTTTCTGTTTCGGATCCGAAGGTGGCACGTCGGACAGACGCTCCTTTGGTGGAGTCTTCTATCTTTTGTTGTCGTTTAAGGCGTCGAAAGTTTTGTCACCAAACCTTTCGATTCCGAAGATTTAGTCTTTGATAAGGGTGTGATGTGGACCACGACATGTTTTGATTTCGACGCCGAGCATTTCGGTTCGGCGCCGGCATAGAGCTGACTCAAGCCCGACCCGGAAGGCTTGCCTTTGTGTTTCAGCGCCGGGGGCAGGGTGCTCAAGACGGTTTCTCGGTGCCGACCTTGGCCCACAGGCTGATGAAGGACTGGAGTCTATTTGGTCTTGTGTTGTTGGGGCAAGGGAGCTTCTGTACCCACGGTACGCTGACCCGGTGTAACTTGCTCCTCTTTTTCTATGTCGGAGTAGGCCTTAGACACTGAGACGTGTTCTGTATCCTCGGCTCCTTGAGCTTGCTGTTCTCCTCGATCAGAATCTTTGCCGAAGATGTCCAGTACGGAGCAGCCTTGATGTTGCATCTCGTGATGTCGAGCCGGACGATCATAAAGAGTCTTTTTCAATCAAAATGATCAGCACGCGTCGCAGTCTTTCTCGTCGTGTTCCGGGGATATACAGAGCTTGCACACTTCGTGTAGGTCGGTGCGTAGAAACTTGGTGCAACACCCAGGGCAGAGTTTGAATGGAGTCCATTCTATCGACTGCTAGCGAGCCCGGCACAGCTACGCCCAACGGCTCTACACAAGTTTTCTGATTGAAGGTCTTTGAGTCAAAAGGATACGCAGAGAATGGGAAACGCGATCGAGAAACAATACTGTCGAGGGTAGTGGATTGTGCGTCGAAGGGAACCCGAGAAACTGAGCCGAATCGGAGCGCAGCAATTCACATCTCAACCCGATGGCAGAAAAAAACAATCTAACAATGGAGTTGATGCCAATGCGCACCATCACTGAAAGGAGGAGTCGCCTACCTCGTGACTGGAAAACAAAGTGCAAACATCCGGACCCAACACTAGATGGCAGGCTATGCAAAGCATGTGATCTACAGCTCACATGCCGCGAACCAATAGTTATCCTGTCACAGGGAGGTGTGACTACCTCCCAGACAGGATTTAGTGTGAGGGTGCCCTTGCACGAGCAGGACACTCCTACAGCCTTTGGAGACAATGCTCCCAAGTTGTAAGTGCATCAGCCATTACAATATATAGACAGGAAAGGGTGAGAGCACACTGCTTCACCTCCCAGCACAGTTAGCCCCTTAGCATTCTGGTCAATGCAGTTCATGGTACATGCTTACTTCAAATTTCACTGGAGTATTCCACCAAAGTTGGAGCAGGTTAGTGCTGTAAATCTGTAGACACGTGTTTCTGGATATCATCCGTCATCAGTACAGATAAAAAATAATTTTATTTGTGGCAACTTGCTCAGCAACCCCAGATTAATTTCGTTTTTATGTCTACTGATGACGGATGATATCCAGTAACACGTGTCTAGAGATTTACAGCACTAACCTGCACCAACGTTGGTGGAATACTCCAGGAAATATTCAAGTGAGCATGTAACATGAACTGCATTTACCACAATGACAAGGTGCAAACTATGCTGGGAGGTGAAGCAGTGTGCTCCCAATCCCTTCCTGATTACAATAGAGAGAGTAGCCAAGCATCATTACGCAATTGGTTAACTCTAAACTGGCTGTAACGAACCCGGTCATGTTTGGTGTAAAACATTTTGGAATCATAGCCCCACACCACAGCCGGTGTGGGAGGTATGATTCCATGCACTGTACATCTCCACCGAGAGGCCCTCAGTGCTTTCATCGTGAGATGGACTGTTTTTGCACGGCACAAACTTTCTTGGCACCCAAATAGCCAACAAAGAGTTGATTGTCCACCCGGAATTGTTTTGTGCGATACAGATAAAATGATAACGCACGTTTTGGAACCAGACGGTGGAGTCTTTTCTCTTTGGAAGGATGTGGGGGCGGGAAGAAGGTGGGCAAAGTGATAGTCTGTCCTATTTAGAAAGAGGTAACCACTTTGAAGGCCTAGTTTGAAGGAGAGCCTAGTCCGGATGAACAGCAAGGAAAGGAGGTTTCGAAGATAAAGCCTGCAGCTTACTCACCCTGCGAGCAGAGGTGATAGCAATCAGAAAAGCAGTTTTTATAGTTAAGAGTCTGAAAGTACAATTATGTAGTGGCTCGAAGGGAGCACACAAGGTAAGTTAAGACCAGGTTCAAGTCCCACTGGGGCATTACAAAAGGAATAGGAGGAAAGAGGTGAGTAATGCCCTTAAGAAATCTATTTACAACAGGGGGACTTGAAAGAGAAGGCTGATCAGGAAGGCAAAGAAAGGCTGAAATACCCGAAAGATAGCCTTTAAGGGTGCCTAGAGCAGAGCCCTGCTGGGTCAAAGAAAGGATGAATAGCAGAACCTCAGAAAGAGGGGCAGAAAGGGGATCCACAGCCTTAGCTGCACACCATGCCACAAATGTGTTCCATCTACAGGCGCATACTGTCTTAGTAGAGTGACGCCTGTCTGCCAAGATGACATTCCAGACTTTGGGAGGATGGTCTAAAGCGGTCAACTGTCATTGCTCAATATCCACGCAAGGAGGTGGAGGCTGGACAGGTTCGGGTGGAGAACCGTTCCCTGCTGCTCCAACAGAAGATCCTCCTGAAGAGGCAGTCTGATCGTAGGATCTATGGACATGTTCAAGAGCTCGGGATACCAGACTCTTCGTGCCCACTCCGGAGCCACAAGAATGACTTGGGCCGGAGCAGTGTCCACATCGGGGCTGAAACCGGGTACGACGTCCGGTGGGAAGGGCGACGTCGGAGGTGGTGCCGGTGGGGTCGACGTCGGTGGAGGTGTCACCAGGTCAACCGACGTCGACCAGGATCCATGCCTGGATCCATGGGGCCCTGCGGCGCCGGAGCAGCCGACAGTAAAGGGCGAGGACCCAAGAGGCGAGCCATGGCTGACAAATTCCTGCAGCTGGGCCGGAGTTGCCGACAGACCCAGGAAGGGCGGTAGGCCGACGGCGACTGCATAGGCACCATCGGAGCCATGGGGAAGGCACCACCCACACCCTCAGCCACGTCGTGCGACAGGAAGCCGGAGAGCAATGGTGCTTCTTCGACTTCTTGTGATGCTTAGTCTTACCCGACCCAGAGTGCGAAGAGTTTGATCCAGACGAACGATGGAGGTGGCTCCGCGACTGGTCCCTTGATCTCCCATGGGACCGGAACGTTGAGCGGCGCATAGCCGACTGTCGGACTTCAAGCAACTTTCGGGACTGCTCCAGCAAAGTCTTCAGCGCCATGGCCCGGCAGTCGGGGTACGACTTGGGGCCGTGGTCACGCCTCAGGCAGTAGAGATCACGCGGTGCGGGTCCGTCACCGGCATCATGCGTTGACAGTCCCCGCAAGACTTGAAGCTGGGCATCCCTACAGCACCAGGAGTCGATCGACTCGAAAAATAGAGACCAAAAGGTCTTGAAAAACTCAGTCAAAAAGTGACGGAGGGTATCGCTCTCTACAGAGCGGAGCTTGCTGGCGCAAAAAAAAGAAAGAACTGACTTCAGCGAGTGAGGGCGGCTTTTAAGTAGCTGCCGGGACGTCTTCTCGGCGACCACGTCGCCAACAACGGACGCGGGGCCGCACGGCGCCACCTTCTGACGCGCAGGGGTACTGCGGACGAAAACTTTCCGGGTCTAGTCTGACGCCTGGGGGTAATTCTAAGGTAGGGAATCTATCACAAACGTGTTTTTTTCAGATACGGACTTTTCTTGACATGCTCTTCGCCAGCCTTTGCAACTGTATTTGCCTATCGTGTGATTGGAAGGCTTTGCACTGCATGGTATCTATGATCGTCCCCAGAAAGGAAATTACTAGACTGGGAAGGATCAAAGTTTTTTCATTCTTTACAGTGAGTCCTAGAGTCCAGAATAACTGAAGGCAGGTGTTCATAGCTTGACAGGCCTTTTGCGCTGTTGGTGCCTTGAGCAGCCAGTCGTCCAGGTATGGAAATACCTGAAGACGTTGAGATCGCTGGGCTACTGCTACAAGTGCCAGGCATTTTGTAAAGATCCTTGGTGCCAATGTGAGGCCATACGGAAGTACCTTTTATTGGTAGTGGGTACCAGCCACGGTGAATCTTAAAAATTACGATGTTTGGGATTGATAGGGATATGAAAATATGCATCTTCATGTCAGCGAGGTCATGATGAACAAGTTACTAACCTTCGGTAACGATGTATCTGTAAGAAACATTAGTTAGTTAGATTCCTCACCTTAGAATATCCCCAGGCGTCAGACTGGATCCGGAAGATTTTTCGTCAGCAATACCCCTTGCGCGTCGCTAGGCGTCGTCTGCGGCTCCGCGTCCGTCGTCGGCGTCGTGCGCCGGGATGACGTCGTCTGAGTACTTAGACGCCGCCCTCGCGCGCTGACGTCAGTTCTTGTACATAGCCTTCCGCGCCAGGAACGCAGAGCCATGCAAAGACCGACACTGGTGCCAAAAATAAAATCTAGGGGCCTGAAAGGACAACCTTAACCCTAGATGTCAGTTCGCAGAACGGGGAGGATGGGAGGGTCGGTGAGGAATCTAACTAACTAATGTTTCTTACAGATACATCGTTACCGAAGGTTAGTAACTTGTTCATCTGAAAGAAACACGTTAGTTAGATTCCTCACCTTAGAATAGATACCCAAGCAATACCATCCCCGGTGGTGGGTCTGCGAACCAAGATCACACCAGAAAGTCCTGGAGGACAGAACGGCCAAAGAAGCCATCCCTCCGGACTTGGCTGTCAAGGCAATAATGCCTGGCAAACGTGTGTAGAGAAGCCCACGTCGCCGCCTGACAGATGTCCTGCAAAGGGACTCCCCGTCCCAAGGCAGTAGTAGCCGCCGTGGCCCGAGTAGAATGGGCGCGCAGCCCAACAGGAGGGTCCTTTTTAGCCAAGGAATAGCAGATTTTTATACACAAAACGACCCACCGAGAGATGGTTCGTTTGTGCACAGCTTTCCCCTTCTTAGCGCCCACGTACCCAACAAAAAGCTGGTCGTCCACCCGGAACTGTTTTGTGCGGTCCAGATAAAAGGAGAGCGCACGTTTTGGGTCCAGACGGTGGAGCCTCTCTTCCTCTTTGGAAGGATGCGGAGGCGGAAAGAAGGTGGGCAAGGTGACAGACTGCCCAAGGTGAAAAGGAGTCACCACTTTAGGAAGAAAGGAGGGACGAGGCCGAAGGACAACCTTGTCCGGATGAACAGATAGGAAAGGAGGCTTTGAAGATAAAGCCTGGAGCTCACTCACCCGTCTAGCCGAGGTGATGGCTACCAGAAAAGCAGTCTTTAGAGTTAGAAGACGAAGAGGGCAATTGTGAAGAGGCTCGAAGGGAGCGCACATCAGGAAGGTCAATACCAGATTCAAGTCCCACTGAGGCATTACAAAAGGGACAGGAGGGAACGTGTGTGTAATGCCTTTGAGAAAGCGTGTAACCACAGGGGACTTGAAAAGAGAAGGCTGATCAGGAAGCCGCAAGAAGGCGGAGATGGCAGCAAGATAACCTTTCAGGGTGCCCAGGGCAGAGCCCTGCCGGGCCAGAGAAAGAAGGAAGAGGAGAACCTCAGAAAGAGGGGCGGAAAGGGGATCCACAGCCTTTGCTGTGCACCATGCCACAAATTTGTTCCACCGGCAGGCGTATACCGACTTTGTGGAGGGACGCCTGGCTGCCAGAATGATATCACAGACTTCAGGAGGCAAGTCAAATGGCATCAACTGCCGCCGCTCAATCTCCACGCATGGAGGTGGAGGCTGGACAGGTTCGGGTGGAGGACCGTCCCCTGCTGCTGCGACAGAAGATCCTCCCGAAGGGGCAGACGTATCGGGGGATCGGTCAACAGACTGAGTAGCTCGGGATACCAGTATCTTCGTGCCCAATCCGGAGCCACCAAGATGACTTGGGCCCGGTCGCGCCTGATCTTCTTCAGCACTCTGGGCAGAAGTGGTATAGGCGGAAAGGCGTACAACAGACCGCAACTCCACTCGTGACGAAAAGCGTCGCCGAGCGAGTGCCGCCTTGGAAATTCCAACGCGCAGAACTGCTGACATTGCGCGTTCTCTTCGGTGGCGAATAGATCTAACCAAGGCTCTCCCCACTGCTGAAAGAGGCCTTGCACCACTTCGGAGTTCAGACGCCATTCGTGATCCATCATGCACCGGCGGCTGAGTTCGTCTGCTCTGGCGTTCAGAGAGCCCGCCAGATGTTGAACCACCAGGGTGACGCCCTGGTGTTCCAGCCATGTCCAGAGGCGCAGAGCCTCCTGACAAAGGGTCCACGACCCCACCCCGCCCTGTTTGTTGCAGTACCACATGGCGGTGGTGTTGTCCGTGAACACCTGCACGACACTTCCCCTGACAGAGGGAAGGAAGGCTTTCAGTGCAAGCCGGATCGCTCTCAACTCCAACAGGTTGATGTGGAGACGAGACTCCGCCGGAGACCAGAGGCCTCTGATCTCCGCCTCTCCCATATGGCCACCCCAACCCAGGAGGGACGCATCCGTCACTACGACATGCTCCGGTTGGGGAAGGGAGAGGCTCTTGCCCTTGACCCACTCGCGGTCCGTGAGCCACCACTGCAACTGCTGTGCAGTGCCCTCCGAGATCAAGACATGGTCGGACAGGTTGCCGTGATGCTGGGCCCACTGAAACTTCAGGTCCCACTGCAGAGCCCGCATGCGCCGCCTGGCGTGATGCACTAGTAGGATGCAGGAGGCCATCAGCCCCAGAAGCCGCAACACTAGCCTGACCGAAACCCGGGATAGAGGCCGAAAGATGGGAATCAGGGCCTGTATATCCCGGACCCGCTGTTCCGGTGGATGGACCCGGAACTGCGCCGAATCGAGAACCGCTCCGATGAAGAGGAGCTTCTGAGAGGGACTCAAGTGTGACTTCGGCACGTTGATGGAAAACCCCAGCAAATGCAGGAGATCCGCCGTAGTCTGGAGGTGGGAGACGACTGCCTGGGGCGAGCCCGCCTTCAACAACCAGTCGTCGAGATAGGGGAAGACTGGGACCCCTGATCTGCGCAGATGAGCTGCGACCACCGCCATCACTTTCGTGAACACCCGAGGGGCACTGGTGAGGCCGAAGGGGAGCACGGTAAACTGAAAGTGCTCTTGGCCCACCGTGAACCGCAGGTAACGCCGGTGGGCCGGCAGGACGGGGATATGGAAATATGCGTCCTGCAAGTCCAACGCTACCATCCAGTCTCCAGGGTCTAGGGCAGCTAAAACCTGAGCCAACGTTAGCATCTTGAACCTTTCCTTTCGGAGGAAGGCATTGACGTTCCGGAGGTCCAAGATAGGGCGCAGGCCCCCCTTGCCCTTCTTGGGAACCAGAAAGTAGTGGGAATAACAACCACGACCTACTTCTGGACTCGGAACGCGCTCGACGGCCCCCTTGGCCAGGAGAGCCGAAACTTCCTCGCGGAGAAGATCCAAATGATCCCCCGAGATACGGTGGTGCTGTGGTGGCATGGCTGGAGGGGTCGTCTCGAAGGGGAGGGAGTAGCCCCTTCGGACGATTTGCAGCACCCACCTGTCCGATGTTATGGACCGCCAGTGGAGCAGGTGATGGCGAACTCTGCCGCCCACTGGCGTGGTATGGGCCTGAAAGCTCGGACTAGGAAGGCTTTGAGGCGGATGCTGCCGGGGTGGATGTGGGCTGACCACGTCGGCCTCCATTTCCGCCACGGCGGAAGCCGCGACCGCGCGCAGGTTGGTTCTGCGGCTGGTGGCTCTGCGGACGTGAGGAGGCGCCCCTTCCTTGGCCACGAAAGGGGCGAAAAGCGGAGGTGTGCGCCCGCGGAGCCGAGAGGCCCAAGGACTTGGCCGTAGCCCGGGAGTCCTTAAAGCGGTTCAGCGCACTGTCCGCCTTCTCACCAAACAGGCGAGTGCCATCAAAGGGCATGTCCATGAGGGTGTTCTGGACATCCCCGGAAAAGGACGTGGACCGCATCCAGGCGTGGCGGCGGAGCGCCACCGTGGTGGAAATCGCCCGACCTAGCGAGTCCGTGGTGTCAAGCCCACATCTTATGGCGTGCCGTGCTGCATCCCTCCCATCGGCCAGAGCCTGGGAAAGACGCTTCCGGACCTCCTCCGGACACAGGGGCAGCACGTCCTCCACCGTATCCCACAGAGAATGGGAATAACGGTCCAAGAGACAGGCGGTATTTAAAGACCGCAGGCCCAAACTAAGGGACGAGAACAGTTTCTTGCCAAACTGCTCGAGTCTCTTGGAATCCCGGTCCGGCGGAGCGGTCGGGAAGGAGGATTGGGAAGTAGAGGCCTGGATAACCAGACTCTCGGGGGTGGGGTGTTGGGACAGGAAGCTGGGGTCGCCCGGAGCAGGGCGGTGGCGCCTGGCAACGTTCCTATCCACAGGAGGAACTGTGGAGGGCTTGGACCAGGTGCCCTGCAGAACGTCAGTGAGGGCCTCGTTAAACGGCAGCAGAGGCTCAGTGGAGCTTGCTGAGGTTTGAAGCACCTCAGTGAGGATGTTGGTCCTCACAGCCACGGCAGGCAACTCGAGCCCAAGGGCCTCAGCCGCCTTGCGCAGCACCACAGAAAATGCTGCACCCTCCTCCGAAGCCACGGTCGGAGGAGAAGTGAATCCAGCGTCTGGTGAGGTGTCCAGCCCGCTGGCCTCCCCCAGTTCATCTGCCCAGTCCTGAGAAAGCTGTGACTGAACAGCCAGAGGGTCCTCGAACCCCTCCCAGTCGCCCCCTTCTTCCGATTCCTGATAAACAGGAGGAATGATCGGAACCGGACTGTAGAGATGGTAGGTCTCTAGCGGCGTCGGATGCGGCGTCAGCGGACGCCGTGCCGGCGTCGGGTCCGGATGAGGGCTAAACTGGGGCGTCGGCGGCGCCGGTGACGGCGTCGGTGGTTCAGGCGTCGGCGCCGGTGGAGGAGTGACAAGGTCAACCGGCGTCGACTGGGGCCCAGGCATGGGCCCCGCGGGGACCTGCGGCGTCGAGACCGGAGTCGTCGACGGCGCCGGGGCCGGAGCCGCCGGCACGCGAGGTCGCCCAGTCGAGCCCGCGGGGCCCGAAGGCGCGCCAGCGGGCGTCGACGGCGGGGCCAGGCTCCTCATGGCCGAGAGGAAGGCACTGATGTCCGCCGGCGCCGCGTCAGCCCCAGGGACCGGAAGGTATGGGGGCGGACGCGGCACCTGCGGCTCCGCCGGAGCCGCGGGGGTGGAACCACTTGGACCCTCGGCCGAGTCGCGCGACCGGCGAGGGGAGTCCGAAGAGCGATGTCGCCTCTTGGACTTCTTTGAGTGTTTGGACTTACCCGACGACTTGGAGCCCGACGATCGATGGTGGCGTCGGCTAGGGCTCCGCGAGCGATCCTTGGACCTCCTCCTGGACCGGGATCGCGCACGACGCGGAGCCGAGTGGCGAAGCTCGAGAAGCTTGCGGGACCGCTCCCGCCTAGCCTTCGAAGTCAGGGCCTGACAGTCGTTGCACGACTCCGCGTCGTGGTCGAGGCCTAAGCAATAGAGGCACCGGCGGTGGTGATCGGTCACCGACATCAGTCGATGACAGTCTTCACAAGCCTTGAACCCAGGCATCCTACCGGCACCAGATGTCGACAGACAGGGATCAAAAATGATCAAAAAGATTTAGTCAAAAAAGACTAAAAGGGGTAGCTCTCCCGGATCTGCGCTTACTGGCGCGGAAAAAAGAAGAACTGACGTCAGCGCGCGAGGGCGGCGTCTAAGTACTCCGACGACGTCATCCCGGCGCACGACGCCGACGACGGACGCGGAGCCGCAGACGACGCCTAGCGACGCGCAAGGGGTATTGCTGACGAAAAATCTTCCGGATCCAGTCTGACGCCTGGGGATATTCTAAGGTGAGGAATCTAACTAACGTGTTTCTTTCAGATATCTCCTTCATTGAGACGAAGTAAAATCGCGGAGAGTGTTACCATCCTGAACGTCTTTCTTGAGGAACGAGATTCCCAAGGTCAAACTTTGGTCTCCAGTCGCCCGATTTCTTTTTTATTAAGAAAAAAAGAGAACAGAAACCTTTTCCCCTTTGAGACATCAGAACTTCTCCAATTTCTCCTTTGGCGAGCATGAACAAAACTTCTTTGCGTAGTAAGTGAAGACAAGGGGGAGGGGGTGCCTTCGGATGAAGTTGTCGCGGGTGCTGAGTGAATTCTAGAGTGTCACCAAAAGTGAGAAGGTCCAACACCCATAGATCTGTTATCTTGTGTCACTGGTGCACGTAGTTGAAAATCTTCGACCCCACAACCTGTGAGGGGAGGGAAGCTAGTGCCCAGATGTGATCATTCCTTCCTGTTAAGAGTCACGACCTTGCGAAGCCATTTGTTTGCAGCCTTCCTGGTGAGAGAAACCAGCTAAGGACGGTAGGATAGAGGGTTGTAACACTGCAGGTATTGCGGTTGATAAGGCTGATACTGTTGGGCTCTCTGGTAACTTCCCCTGTAAGAGATCAAGCCTCGTCCTTTAGCCTCTCTGAATGGTACTTGTCTATAGTACAACATGCCCAACGATGTCGCAGTATCCGTATCAGTCTTGATCTCCAATAGTGCTTCATCAATATGCTTCCGAAGAGAGAATCCCCATTGACAGCCACATCTAAGACTTGTCTGCACCTACGGTTTAAACGTGGTTGCCTTCAGCCATCCTTGTGCTCAGAGCACGGCAGCCCCCATCAATTGTCTAAAGCCCATATTGGCTACCTCAAGGGTGCAGTTATAGTTTCTGAAGCTGCACGTTTTCCTTCTAAAAGTATCTTCCATGCTTCCTGCCTTCTGTCCTCTGTTATAAGGTACACTAACCCTGCCATATCAGACCACATTTGTCGGTTGTAGCGGCCGATGATGGTCAAAGCATTTGCTGCCCTGATCGTAACTGCGAGCATAAAAGGGAAGCGCTTTCCAAGAATCCCCATTCTGCGCCTCTTTCTATCATATGGAGTAGTGATTAGGGAGCAGGGTTTTTGGATCGTCTGTGCCAGTTGAGGGATGACAGAGTCCGGCTTGGGGTGTCCAATGATGCAAGATGGAGAATCCTAAGAAATCTTTTACTTTGATCAATAAGAAGCACCGGTGGTATGGTAGCTGGTCTCTTCATGATTTTGATGCCATCCGGTCATATGAACACGTTACTTACCTCCGGTAACGCATTATCTGGTAGAGACTACCTAGCTGCAGATTCCTTACCTTTGAATTTCCATGTCGTCGTGCTGGATGCAAAAACTTTTGCTAAGCATTACCCCTTGCGTGCGACATCGGGTGGCTCCATTCTCCTCCGCGTGACATTGTCAGCGTTGATTATGATGTTGGGGTACCTATATATTTCAACACCACAAGCGCAGAGCCACAAAGTAACTGACTTAGTTGTGTGCAAAACTAGGGCCCTGAAAAGGGGAACAACCCTAGCCCCACAATTTCAGTCTGCAAAGCAGGGAGGCATGGGTGGGGCTCTAAGGAATCTGCAGCTAGATAAGAGTCTCTACAGGATAATGCTTTCCGGAAGGTAACTTGTTCATCTGATAGATACTTCTAGCTGCAGATTCCTTACCTATGAATTAGATGCCCAAGCCATACTTTCCTGGCAGTGCGTTGCGGATTCATATCCTAAACTTAAAGGTCTTGCAGGACAGAACGGGCAAAATGTCCGTCCCTGTGTACCTGCCAGTCAAGGCAGTATTGTTTTGCGAACGTGTGCAAAGATGCCCACGTCGCTGTCTGACAGATATCTTGGACTGGGACACTCCGAGCAAAGGGCACAGTCGCAGACTTTCCCCTCAAGGAATGAAGTCTTAATCCCTCAGGGGGCTTCTTCTTTGCCAAAGCATAACAAATCTTGATGCAGAGAACGACCAGGCGAGAGATGGTCCTTTTCTGCACAGCCCTTCCCTTCTTTGCTCACACGTACCCCACAAAGAGTTGGTCATTCACCCAGAACTCTTTTGTGCAGTCAAGGTAGAACAACAATGCTCTTTTTGGGTCCAGTCAGTGGACACACTCCTCTTTCTTAGAGGGATGCAGGGGAGTAAAGAATGTGGGCAAAGTGATGGACTGGGGTCACAACCTTCGGCAAAAAAGATGCCCTGGTGCGAAGCACTACCTTGTCCTCAAAAGAAAAAAAAAGGAGGCGAGCTGGATAACGCCTGTAACTCACTCACCCTCCGGGCCGATGTAATCGCCACTAAGAAGGCTGTTTTGAAGGTCAACAGCCGGAGGGGACAATTGTGCAAAGGCTCAAAGGATCGCACATCAAATAAGTGAGGACCAAATTATGGTCCCATTGTGCCATAATAAAGGGAGTGGGAGGAAATAAGTGAACCAGCCCTTTTAGAAATCTATTTACAATAGGGTATTTAAAGAGAGAAGGTTGGTCTGGAAGCCGCAAAAAAAAGAAGACCGAGCAGAAAGGTACCCTTGAGAGTTCCCAAAGCAGAGCCCTGCTGGGCAAGGTTCAGAATGAATAAAAGTACAGTAGCAAGAGGAGCAGAAAGAGGGTCAATAGACCTTTCTGTACCGTATAATACATATTTCTGCCAACGACAGGTGTATACTGTGACAAAGTGCCATCTTTCTTGCATGGTATGCCCCCACTTTTTGATAAATTGCTGAATATAATTTGACTGAGTGTGCCCTGGGCTCCTGCCAATCAGGTGCCCAGGGCCCATGTTCCTTCCCTAAAAACTATGCTGAAAACCTAAAACCCAATTTGGTAAACCCTGGCCACATGTCAGCCCCAGGTAAATGGTACACTAGGTACCCAGGGCCTTGTGACCAGGGAAGGCCCCTAAGAGCTGTAGCACTTATTGTGCCACCCTTAGAGGCCCTGTACCCAGACACAAACACACTGCCCTTGCAGGCTGAGTGTCTGGGTATATAACAAAACAGAGTCGACATGGCACACATCCCTGTGTGCCATGCCCACAACATACACTGCCCTGGCATACATCAGCCACCCCTCTAGCTGGGTGCCCTATGCCAGTGGTGTGGGTACAGGAGCATGAGCCCTGTGCCCCAACAGTACCCAGGTCCATTCCTGAGCACTGTAAGTGCAGTGTTCCCATTTAAGAGCATATGGTGCTGGGAGATCGTCAACACAAACTCCACAGCACCATGATGGCTTCACTGAAGAATGAGAAGTTTGGTATCAAACTTCTCAGCACATTAAACCCGCACTGTTGCCAGTGCAGGTTTAATGTACAATGCACAACAGAGGGCATCTTAGAGATGCCCCCTGAACCTAACCTACAATCAACATCTGGTCTGAGGGGCTGCCTAGGCTGCCACACAGCAGACATGTTGCTGGACCCCTGGGTAGAGAGCCATCCGCTCTCCTGGGCCTGCAATAATGCAAATCCTGGGCAAGGTGCTAGGTCTCCTCCCCCAGGATGGGCAAGGGGAAGGGGAAGCTTCAAAGGCATGCCGTCTTTGTGAGTTTCTCCAAGCCACTTGCTGTACCCAGCAACTGGCCCCTACCTGTTCTAAACCCCCACTCTTGCGGGAAGACTGGCAGGAAACCCCAATGAAGGACAGGGGGTGTGCCAGGCCTCTGCCAACCCCACCCCTCAGGTGGGGGAGGCGAGGTGAAGCACGTACCCGGGCTCTCGCCATCTTGAAGATGGGGAGCCCTGCCCAATCAGGACTAGGCCACTACCCCCTCCCACAGGAGAGTGGCAGCATAGGGGGTGTACCCACCCCAGGGCACGGACCCAGTGGTTCCTGCCCTTTACCTACCTGTAACGCCCCTAAATTTAGTATTTAGGGACACCCTGAACCGTCCTTCCTAAGATCCAAATTCTAAACTTGCAGAGAAGAACAAGAAGAAAGAAGACCTGCCGTGCAGCTGCTAAAAAGAGGAAGAGACCAACTGCTTTGGCCCCAGCCCTACCGGCCTGTCGACCCTCGAACCTGCTCCTGCCCAGATCTCTGTACTGGGGTGAGTGTAGGACATTGTTATGCATTCTGTCCATCAACTGTTGTTTTTTGCATTTGTCACACCGAGTGGGATGGGTATGCTCAGACGTGAGTCCCGTGTTCTCCATGCCACTGGAATCAAGCTATCCTGGCTGAAGAGGGGTGAAACCCCGAAACCGATCCTAGGATGCTTGGTTCCAGTCCAGGGAGGACCTGGCTTGGCAGTTCGGGCTGGACTGTTCCCATGAGGCACAGGGTCAAGACTGATTTGCATATGGCTGGGTTCAAACTTGAATGGCATGGTGAGCAAACCAACGATGGATTTAGGTCCAGATCTCTGTACTGGGGTGAATGTATGACATTGTTCTGCATTCTGTCCATCAACTGTTGTTTTTTGCACATGCTAAAACCCGGCATCCTTGCAAACCTTGGAGGACCTGGCTACCTTTTGACTCTGAGCATCTGGGACTCCCACGAGCAGTGGCTCTGCTCAAAGCAAGTAACTGACCCCTGGCATCAGCCAGGAACCGCGAACCCTGCACACTCTGCACCCGCCAAGCCTGGTCTGTGCTGGTGTGGACAAAGACCCCGAGGACGTCCCACCGGCGACTGTGACCCCGAATCCGGCACCCAAGGACCCACCTCGATGCTTGCAGCCTCAGAACCAGGGAACCCCCCAACTGCGATCAACAGAGGGTAAGATTTCCCGACACCAAAAGGCACCCCTGCACCCGGCGCCCTGCAGCCCCCTGTGCCAAACTCCTGGGTACCTACCTATCCTCCAACTACCCAACTTAACCCTCGAAGTGGTGGTCACACCTGAAGAATCTTCCTCCCCAAGCTTGCAGCCTTTGTTAGTTCTTGAGCTTCTCCACTGCAATCCATTGAGCGCCCGAAGGCTCAAAAGCACCCTGCACCCAGCCTCCCGAGTGCCCCTGGCTGTGCAACCTCTACTCCTACCTACTTCCCCATTTGCCCTGAGCAAGTGACCAGGAGCCCAGCTCCCACAGCCGCGTGGCCTGCTAGCCAGCAGCCACCAACCACGGGCTCCCTGCCTCCCATAGGATAACATTGGGCCTAATTCACTCTGCACCCGGCTGCCCCTGTGCCGCTGAGGGTGTAACAACTGTACTTACCTGACCCTGGGAGACCCCCGAGTCTATGCCCAGAACCTTAACTCTGCCAGTCGAGTACTTGCCCAAAAGCCGATAACTCATGTTTCGTCCATAGGGTAACATTGACTGGTTTCACTTGAAATTTCTTCCACGTGCTGAGTTTCTAAACTTTAGAATATTCACCTAAAATCAACCGAGTAAGGAAAACGGAAATACTCACCTGCTATTAGGAGAGATCCCAGTGCTGGATCTTGGTGCCCAGCACTGACCTTGAAAAGTACTTACAACCGTACTTACCACTAACTCAATTTTCTTCCATAGGAAACCATTGACTGTTTTTTTGTGAAATTTCTTCTAAGTGTTGATTTTTGCAAGCTACAATTTTTTTTTTTTTAAATCGTACCAACTGTGAAAACGTAATTACTTACCTGTTTTAGATAGATGTCCCAGTACTGAGCCTAGGAGCCCAGCACTGGATTACAAAAGTAACGAGAACATACCTTACTGCATTTTGAATTTATCATCATTATCCTCGACATCTTACACTGGGTACTATTACACAGTCACAGTATTACCCCAGGGCGGCAGCCAATTTATTTGAAAGTCCCATCCGGCCAACCAAGCCCCCTCGATGATCCCATTCAGTAGGTGGAGGGTCTCCGGCCATGGTCAGCTGCACAATTCTCCAAAGTCCATTAGTGATCGAAGTCATCCCCCCTCCGTGCCCCCCCAGAACCCCCCCAATGAGGGAAGCCGCGACCCGGCCCTCCCCAAGAGTGACAGCACTGCAGTGCTATGTTAGTGCAAAGGAATGGGTCAGAAAGGGGACGCCGCAGGCCGCAGCCAGACGTCCCAAGTGACAGGATCCGTCTCAGGAGAACCGTTGCAAGGGTGAGCAGACAGCATGCGATGTTATCGGTGACGGGCGCCCATGGGAAATCCCCCCCCCCCCCCCCCCCGTGAGACCGAACAGTAGGTGGCTATCCCTCAGTGACAGCAGGGGGAGACGTCCGATCGTTATGTGCAGCGAGGTACCGCGTCAGGAGCCCCCAAATGTCAGTGGACCGGGAGGCGGGCAGCGAGCAGCTCCGAGTATAGAAGGACATTTTTTACTGACAAGTGAGCAGATCTCGCAGCCATTCCTTGAATTTGGGACTTCTCCCCCTTCCCCCACCAGCACGCTATACGACGCATGGCAAGCAAAAATGCGCTAGTAACAAAGCGGCGATCTGGCTTAGGTATGTCGCGGGTGTATCCCAGTAGTGCCTGTAAGGGAGAAGGTTGTAGTGGGGACCCTAGCATTTCCCCCAGGCTCGTGTATACCTGGCTCCAGTACTCATCTATGCTCGGGCACGTCCAGGCCAGATGTAGAAAATACGACCGGGGAGAGCGGCACCTGTCACAGTGATCATTATTGCGAAGATTGAACCTGCACATCTGTACCGGAGTACAGTAGAGGCGATGCAGGAACTTATAATGAATAACGCGAAAACTACTGTTAGAGGAGAGGATTTCAGTTTGTAGACAACAAAACTCCCACTGGTCGTCCGTGAGGGCAATGCCGATCTCAGCCTCCCAACAGTTCCAGAACGGTAGGTTCATCCGCATATGCCGGCAGTATTTTCTGTAGCCCACTGCGGAGCCGGATGAAAGCGAAGCCCTCCAGGGGGGTGGGGACAGTGTCCCCGTAGAGGAGCGGGAGGTCGCGAAATCTGCCCTCATGGAATAGGTCACCCCAACTAGTGATCCCCATTTTTTGTTTTATTTGCTGAAACAGCCCATCTCCTAAGAGTGGGAGGGCCGGGTGATACACCAGAGGCATCAGTGGAGAATAGAGTAGCGTCGTACCCATGTGACCAGCAAGGAAACTCCAGGCATGTACCGTAGTATGGACGGGGTTATGTGCTGCGCGAGACGAAGGCACTTCAGCTAGGACTGCTCCCTCCAGCGGGATCGGGTCTGCCAACCAGTGTTCAACCGCAGTCTGCGGCATGAAAGGGGAAGGCCGATACCAATAGTACGCATAGTGTGCCTTCGCGCAGTTATAATAAAGTTCAAAGTCAGGAATATCGAGCCCGCCTTGTATGTACGGGCGCGTGAGCACACTCCATTTTAGCCTCGTCCTTTTCCTTCCCCATACCAAGCGGATGAGTTCAGATCGTAATGTCCTAAAGAAATAACCACCCGGATGAAACGGTATATTTAGGAAGAGATCGAGCAGTTTGGGGAGTATAGTCATCTTTATAAGTGAAATCCGGCCGGCCATGGTCAACGGTAGGGTCAGCCACCTGGTCACACTCGAGGGTATAGTCTCAAGGGCCCTGCCATAGTTCATGCGCATTACCTCCTGTCGATCTCTGGAAACCCATACGCCCAGGTACTTCACGTCAGTCTCGCGCCACTCTAGTGGAAAGTCGAGAAGGACTCTGTCAATACCATCCGTAAGAGGGAAGACAGCGGACTTGCCCCAATTTATGTGTATTCCAGAGTACAGTGCGAATCTCACGAATTCCCTAAGTATGGGATTTAGATTGTCCCGGGGATGTTTGATGTAGAATGTAAGATCATCCGCGTACAGTGACAGTAAGATTTGCCGCCTTTGGCATCTCAGGGATGCCGCAAGATAATTCTGTCTAAGGCGGGACGCCAACGGTTCTATCGCCAAGGCGAAGAGGAGTGGCGACAGTGGGCACCCCTGTCTAGTGCCCCTGGTGACTAGAAACGGATCAGAGACACGGCCGTTCATGAGGACTCTAGCCATGGGGTGGCGATACAGGATGTGAATCCATCTGGAGAATGCCAACAGCATGCCCATGTTCTTTAGAATCAAGTGGAGATAGTCCCATTCGACCGAGTCAAATGCCTTGGTGGCATCTAGAAACACCGCCACCAGGGCGAGGGAGGGATCAGCATTGTTCAGGATTGAGAAGAGCATCCGCAAATTATGAGAAGTAGATCTGCCTGGAATAAACCCAGCCTGGTCAGGCAGAATCAAGCCGCCGATCAAGAGATTAACGCGATTCGCTAAGACTTTGGCTAGGATCTTTACATCGCAATTGATGAGGGAAAGGGGCCTGTAGGAATCACAGCAGCCCGGGGGTTTTCCAGGCTTGAGAAGAGAGACAATTAAGGTCTCAGACATGCTGGGTGGCAAGGAACCAGTCTCATTCGCCTCGTCAAACACTTCTTTTAAAACTGCCGTCAATGGGTTAATAAAGCTTTTGTAGTACTCGACCGGGAAGCCATCCAGGCCCGGCGCCTTGCCCGACGCCATTTGCATTATGGCATCTTTGATTTCGGCTAGCCCTATGGGAGCCGCAAGGAATTCTCGCTGGGCGTCGGAGAGCCATCCGAGAGTGAGTCCCGACAGGTATTCAGACATCTCCAGTGGCGACTCTCGTTTGGACGTATATAGGGTGGAATAATTAGATACGAACGTAGAGAGTATGGAGTGCGTGTTGCGGAGCAACGTGCCATCAGGGACTTTGATTCCCAGTATGTGGTTGGCGCAGCGCGGGGGACGAACCACTCCCGCCAGAAATCTACCAGGCCGTTCACCCTCCCCATACGCTTGTGCAGTGAAGTGCTTACCGCGAAAGTGGACGTCCCTCTCAGCCGTAGCCTTGAACTCAGTAAGTTTGGTGCGGTAGTCAATTGTGCCTTGGGGTATTCCCAAAAATTAGGGGCAGTCTCTAGTACATGTAACTCACGTTCCAGGGAGCTCAGTGTGGCGCGGAGCGAGCACAGAACCCCCGAACCCTTGGAAATGCATACTCCTCGCATGGTAGCCTTAAAGGCCTCCCACACCGTCGCCACGCAGTCCACTGAACCCCTATTCCGATCTAGAAATTCTGTGATCTCTTGAGACATCTCAGCCTTAAAAAGCTCATCTAGAAGGATATTAGGCTGCATGCGCCAGGGGAGCGGGGCGCCGACCAGTCCAGTCCCAGCCAGGGTGACCAACACGGGTGCATGGTACGAATGGGTTCGGGACAAGTGTTGTGCGCATAGCAGAGAGGACCCCAAACTTCTGGAAAGCAAGATATAATATAATCTAGCCCAAGTAGAGTGCGGAGCCGACCAGTGTGTGCTTTCCTGCACGCCCGGGTGAACATGGCGCCAGGCGTCGAGCAACGAATAATGAGCCATTAGGTTGAATATGCTACTTACCAGTATGCATCTGTTCTTGGCATGTAGGGCTGCTGACATTCATCTGTACATAGATCGCCGCCTAGTGTTGGGTCCGGATGATTGCACATTGTTGTCCTGGAAGAGTCTTCGAAGTATCACAAGATAGGTGGCTCCTCCCCTGGACTACAGTGCGCATGGGCATCCTCTCCATCCCTAGATTGTTTTTCGCCATTGTGGCAGTGATGGAGTAGATACAGTAAGTGATGACCATGCTATACAGTAATTCTGAGTGCTGCAGCCGCTGCAGGCGCCGGGGAGGAGGGTGGGCGATATGAATGTCAGCAGCCCTACATGCCAAGAACAGATGCATACTGGTAAGTAGCATATTCAGTTCGAGGCATATGGGCTGCTGAATTCATATCTGTGCATAGATTATATAGCAGTCCCTCCATTAGCGGCGGCTGCCCGTGCCAGCTGCAGCAGTCTGAAAAAGAGTTTTGAGAACAGCCTGTCCTACAGCTGCCTGCTGTTTTGAGTGTACATCTACACAGTAGTGTTTGGTAAATGTATGTATAGTGGACCATGTGGCTGCTCTACATATTTCCTGTAAAGGAATGTTTCCTAGGAAAGCCATGGACGCCCCTAACTTTCGTGTTAAGTGGGCTCGTGGGGGAATCGTTAATGTGCGTTTAGCTTTTTGATAGCAAATTTGAATACATTTAACGATCCATCTGGCTATCCCTGCTTTGGAAATGGCGTTGCCCTTGTGTTGTGGAGAAAAGGCAACGAAAAGTTGTTTTGTTTTCCTAAAATCCTTAGTTCTGTCTATATAGTACATGAGGGCCCTCTTTACATCTAGTGTATGGAGCATTCTCTCTGCGACATTTTGTGGACTCGGAAAGAAAACAGGCAGTTCAATAGTTAGATTCATGTGGAACTGCGATATCACTTTAGGCATGAATTTGGGGTTGGTCCGTAGTACGACCCGGTTTGCGTGAACCTGTATGAATGGCTCTTGAATGGTTACTGCCTGGAGTTAACTAACTCTTCTTAACGAAGTGATTGCCATTAGAAAAGCTACTTTCCAGGTGAGGAATTGAATCTCACATGAATGGAGAGGTTCAAAGGGTGGACCCATTAATCTGGTGAGGACCACATTGAGGTTCCACACCGGTGCCGGTGGGTGTCTTGGGGGAATTACTCGTTTGAGTCCCTCTAAGAATGCATTGATGGGAGGCACTCTGAATAAAGAGAGGTGCTGCTTGTTTTGAAGATAGTCTGCTATCGCGGTTAAGTGTATACGTATGGAGTTGTATGCCAGATTGCATCGGTATAAGTGTAAGAGGTAACAGATGTTGTTTTGAATGGATGCGTCCAGCGGGTTAATGTCATTGTTGTTGCAGTAAATGACAAACATCTTCCATTTAGCCGCATAGCAAGCTCTGGTAGTGGGTCTTCTGGCCTCCTTGATGATGGCCATACATTCAGGTGGCAGGTTCAGGTAACCAAACTCTAAGACTTCAGGAGCCAGATTGCCAGGTTCAGCTGTTGCGGATCTGGGTGCAGAATTTCGCCATGGTTCTGCGTTAAAATTGCGGGTTTGATCCACAACCTTTGATGCGGCACCACGGAAAGTTCTAGAAAGGTGGTGTACCATGGTTGGCGAGCCCATGTGGGAGCAACTAGGATGAGTGTCAGTGAGTGTTGTCGCAGTTTGCGTGCCACTAGCAGCATTAATGGCGCTGGGGGGAAAGCGTACGCAAATCTGCCGGACCAGTTCATCCATATCGCATTGCCCTGTGACTGCGGATGTGGGAACCTGGCGGCAAAGCTTTGGCATTTTGCGTTTTCGTTTGTGGCGAATAGGTCTATCTCTGAATGACCCCACTGTTGGAAGTACGGTCGGAGTACTGACGGATGTAGCTCCCACTCGTGCATCTGGTGGCTGTGTCTGCTGAGCAGATCCGCCATCTGGTTGTCCTTGTCCGGGAGGTGTTCCGCCATGAGGAATATGTTCCTCTGAATGGCCCACTTCCACATGCTCTGAGCCAGATGAGACAAGTGTGGAGAGTGCGTTCCTCCCTGCTTCTGTATGTAGTACATGGCAGTCATGTTGTCCGTCCGGATCAACACGACTTTGTTGCACAAGTGTACTTTGAACACCTTCATGGCTAGGAAGATTGCCATCAGTTCCAGAACGTTGATGTGCATCTTCTTTTGCTGTGTCGTCCATAGTCCCTGCACTGTATAATTGAGTACATGAGCTCCCCATCCCTGGAGAGAGGCGTCCGCTGTCAGTATTATTTGTGGAACAGGCTCTTGGAACGGTCGGCCCTTGCAAAGGTTTTGTGGATTCCACCAATGCAGAGTTGTATGCCCGACCACTCACCAACACTAGGTCTTTCAATTGTCCGTGAGCCTGATTCCATTGACGTGCCAAGCACTCCTGAAGCGGGCGCATATGTAGTCTCTCGTGCGGGACTATGAAAATGCATGAGGCCATCATGCCTATCAACTGCATGAACACTCGCGCAGGAAGGGAGTGTTGAGGTTTGAACTTTGTGATCAGCAGTTGCATGCTGTTGATCCTCACTAAAGTTGGCTGAGCTGTGGCTGCCAGAGTGTTTATGGTTGCGCCCAGGTACTGTCGTACGTGTGCGGGTTGGAGATGTGATTTTGGGTAATTTAGTGAGAATCCCAGACTGTGAATAAGGTGAATGGTGAGGGACATGTGGCTGGCACATTGCTGGGCTGACTTTGCCTGAACAAGCCAGTCGTCCAGGTAAGGGAAGACGTGAATGTGTTGTCTCCGTAGATGTGCAGCCACTGTTGCTAGGCACTTGGTAAAGACCCTGGGTGCCGTTGTTACTCCGAAGGGGAGAACTTTGAACTGATAGTGATGCCCCTGAATAGTGAACCTGAGATATTTTCTGTGTGATGGGTGTATGGGTATGTGGAAATACGCATCTTTCAGGTCCAGTGTGGCTAGGAAGTCTCCCTGACTGAGTAGCGGTAGAACCTGCTGTAGGGTGAGCATATGGAAATGCTCTGAGAGAATGTAGTGGTTGAGGGGTCTAAGGTCTAGTATAGGTCTGAGCGAACCGTCCTTTTTTGGGATTAAGAAGTAAAGAGAGTACACCCCTGTCCCCTGTTGGTTGACGGGCACGACTTCTATTGCACCTTTTTGCAGCATACTTAGTACTTCCTGCTGCAATAATGCCAAGTGCTCTACGGACATAGGACGGTGCTTTGGCGGTATGTTGGGTGGAGTGGACGTTAATTCGAGACAGTAACCGTAATGGATAATGTCCCTGACCCACCTGTCTGTGGTGATGGTTTTCCAGACTGACAGGAACTGCTGGAGTCTCCCCCCGACAGGTGTTATGTGGTCGGGGGGCAGGGAGAAGGCGTCACTGTTTGTTTTTGGGGGAGGACCTGGTGTTGCCGTACCCACGTCCTCTGCCTTTGGTGCTGGATCCACGATATCCACCTCTGGTGGTTTTATCATAGTTACTTTGTGTGCCCCCTTTATTGTACTGCTGCTGGGACCCCTGACCTCTAGCTGCTCCTCTATTCCCGGGGCGACGAAAGGAGCCACTACGAAACTGCTGCGACTGCAGAGCCCCCATTGATTTTGCAGTTTCATTGTCTTTCTTAATTTTTTCGAGGGTAGCGTCAACTTCAGGGCCAAATAAGTAGTCTGGGTTGACCGGTTGATTTAAGATATTGTTCTGAATCTCAGGCTTGAAGCCTGAGATTCTCAACCATGCGTGCCTCCTCAACATGACGCTTGTGTTGATTGCCCTTGCGGCAGTGTCGGCTGCATCCAGTGCGCATTTGATGGACGCATTGGTAATGAGTTGTCCCTCTCTGATAAGGAGCTCTGCTGCCTCCTTGTATTCATCTGGCAAATGTTGTAGCAGTGATTCTAGTGTGTCGTAGTGGGACCTATCATAACGGGCCAGGAGTGCCTGTGTGTTGGCAATGCGCCAGATGTTTGCCGCTTGCGCTGCTATCCGTTTGCCTGATGTCTCCAGCACTTTGGACTCCTTGTCGGGGGGGGGAGGAGCATCACCCGTTGTTTGTGAGTGGGCTCTTTTGCGAGCATTAGCAACAACCATGGAGTCTAAAGGTAACTGACCCCTAATGTACATAGGGTCTCCGGGTGCAGGCTTGTATTTCTTTTCGATTCTGGGGTTCAGCACCCGTACCCTGGTTGTTTCTTTAAAAATGTCTTTTGCAGGTTTTAGAACTCCCTTCAACATTGGCAGAGTTTTGACAGTTTTCTCAGAGGAGGCAAAAGTGTCCACTAAGAAGTCTTCTTCTACAGTGTCAGAATGTAGTTCCACTCCATGATTGGCAGCAGCCCGTTCTATGAGGGCATTAAAGGCAGCAGTGTCCTCTGTGGGAGATGTCTTTATATTGTAAAGCTGCGTGTCAGGAGTATCTGGTGCGTTACCCTGGTCTGTGGGGTCATCCCATGCCTGATCTGGGTCTTGCAAGTGGTCATCAGGATCGATATCCCCATGGTAGGTGGTATCATCCCCTACATAGTCTTCTCCTGCGTCTGCCTCTGAATGCGTAGGAGAAAAGGACGGTGGATCCTGATGGAAGGGTAGAAAGTGTTTATGAAGCACTGGTTCTGATCCTGCCGGCAATTTGTGTTTCAGAGGAATTTTGTATGAGTCCAAGCCCCTCTCTGGCGTGATTTTCCGCTTTCGGAGCATCAACCTACCAGTGTCGGCGTCGATAAAGTGTGCCTGTGAAGGCTCGATATCGGTTTGTCCAGTGGATAGGGACTATGTTTGGCGGACACGTGTCCGAATCTCGAACATTTTCGGCGCCGTGGGTGGCGGCAATCCAAATGTGATGTGCGCCGGCGCCGAGTGTGATTTTGCGGCCTTGTGCGTTTCGGGACCCGACGTAGAGTGGAGGGTTGCCCGGTCCCTGATGCGTTGCAACGATGCCGAGACCTGTTGTACGGTGAACGCAGATGGCGCCTTGGAACCGATCGTCACCTTGGAGGTAGGCGCCGAAGCGGCATCCGACTTATTTCCAGTCTTTGGGTCGTCTATCCGAAGGGAGGTATCGACGCTCGTCTGAGTCGATGACTTGGCAGGCGCCGCCATCTTCGACGTCGACGCAGATGGGTCGGCCACCTTGACCTTGGTGGGTTGGGCCGTAATCTTCGGTGCCATAGGCCGAGGTGCCGTGTGGGGACCGAAGGCCGCCTTCTTCGGCGCGGCGCCCGGACCCGTTGCGGTGAGCTCGGCACCGAAATCTCGTTTGGCGTGCTCGGAGCCGATGACTTTTGCCGGCATCGAAGGAGTGGAGGGCTTCGAGGCCTTCGAGCCGATCGCAACCTGTTTCACTTTCGGTGGAACCGGTGCGATGGACGGTTTCGGTTTCACTGTAGGGAATCCAGTCGTCTTCGATAATAATGGCTCCTGTGAAATGTTCGAGGCCGGGCCTTGAGGCGGGGCCGAAGAACCGTGTGATCGATCTTGGGTAAGGCCCGCAGGCGATCCCTCGACCTGAGCCTTATGACGACTTAGTTTCTCGGCCTCCGTATCGACGGTTTGGCCTAGCTCTTCGCTGGAGCTATCTTCCTCGGCCCAAAAGAGCCTCATCGTAGTCTCCTACCTCTTCGACAACGTCTTCGCCCTCAAAGATCACCTCATCGTCGTCTTCCGATCGGGAGTCGTGTTCGGAAGCGTGGCTGGAGTCTACGTCTTCTACGCTCTCGGCGTCTTCGTCCTCGGTGCTAAAGATGTTGGCCGGGGCAGGCGCAGATTGCTGCGCCTCCAATCTCGCTGCCAGTCGATTCCGGAGAGTCTTCTTCGAGCGGAACCGGGCACAGGCCATACATTTCGACTCATCGTGATCCGGTGAGAGACATTTGTTGCATTCCGGATGGACGTCGATGTGTGGGTATTTCGCGTGGCATAAAGGATATCTCTTGAAGGGAGTCCTCGATTCCATCGTCGATCGAAGTTATATGTTCAGACCAAAGCAGATCCGAAAAGCTTGAAGAAGGTGCTAAAACACTAAAGAAACTGGTCGATACCGAACGGAAACAGTACCGACGAGAACTAAAGGTCTTTTGGCCTTAAACTAAAGTTTCCTAACTTGAGCTAAGATAAGCACATCCGAACAGAATGGCGGAAAAAAACAATCTAGGGATGGAGAGGATGCCCATGCGCACTGTAGTCCAGGGGAGGCGCAACCTATCTCGTGATACTTCGAAGACTCTTCCAGGACAACAATGTGCAATCATCCGGACCCAACACTAGGCGGCGATCTATGCACAGATATGAATTCAGCAGCCCACATGCCTCGAACCAGAAAGGTACGCCTGAGTGCGTGTGTAGTGCCCGCATTAGACCGGTCCAGAGCAGAATTCAAAGCGGCATTATAATCCCCTCCCCAGATTAGGTGTGTGGATCCTATGTCCAGTATGGTCTCCCACAGGGAGATAAAGTGTGTGGGTTCGTCAATGTTGGGTCCATAGGATGATGCAATGGTGATGGTAGCAGTTCCCACCCGCCCCCACACGACGCAGAACCTCACCTCCACGTCCATTTTTCACCTAAAGGCACAAATGGAGTATGTTTTTTAACTAGTATGGAGGTTCCCCTGGAGTATGTCGAGTATGAAGAGAAAAGACTGTAAGCTGCCCACCTAGATGCAAATGTCGGCAATCGGCGGCGGTCTGTGTGGGTTTCTTGCAACAATGCAATGTGTATCTGATGGCGATCGAGGTAACCCAGGACCTGTCTACGCTTGCGCGGATCACCCAATCCTCGTATGTTCCACGTTAGAACATTGACCCTGCTATGTGGATCGCGTTGTGTAATCTCACCCCCTTGTGCCATTAAACGTAGTTGTGCCAAGTAGTGGTCCCGGGTATGTCTCGTGACCGGACACCGCTCCCCGCGGTCCACTCCCATCTGCATGGTTAGTGTGTTGCAACGCCTTCCCCAGGACCCAGCACGGAGACTGCAATGCGTCGAAGCCAAGCGTGCAAGCGTGTGTATTCCGATGTCCAAGTGTGTGTGTGCATTCACATTTCCCCCCCCCACTCCCATTTCAGCCGACTTCCCCAACTCGTCGGAGGAGACCCTCCCTAAGAACATTTCCCCTGCCAAGGAATCAATGCCTCGTCCCACCCCCTCCCACCACGACAGCCCAAACCTATCGGGATCCATAGCCCTCCCATCAACCATAAAAAACATAACCAATGCTGTGGGGTATTCCCTCTCCGGGGGACACCAGTGCGCCGGACCTACCCTCCCCTATCCCAATATTTCACCCACTGCGCCGCCACCTTGCTTGGCGAGGGGTATAAGTGGGGTGCCAGGGTGAATATTGGCATCTACGTCCTTGTCAGTACACCAAGGTAGAATGGGTAGAATTATGAGTGAGGCCCACAATTTCTTCAACCAGTCCCACAGATGCATCTGAAATAAGGCTTGAGCAAAGTAGAGAGGAAAGAGAAAGAAAAAACCCAACAGGACAGTATTACTCATCAGTCAGGAGCAGATGTCGGAGATCGGGACCCGGACCTCACCCCGGGGCTGCGCTGGCGCGAGGCGGAAGATTGCTGTTCTTTCAGGAAGTCCTCCACCTGCTGTGGGTTACGGAAAAAGAGGACTTTGCCATCATGCGTGATCTTGAGCTTGGCAGGATTCAACATAGAATAGGGGATGTCTCGCTGTAGTAGTTTCTTCTTCACTCCCGTGAACTTGCGGCGGGCTTCCTGTACCGCCTGGGTGAAATCTGGATAGAACGAAATGGTGGTGTTTTCATGCAAAATGAACAATTGTTACTTACCTGTAAACAGGTGGTTCTCCAGTATTGGTGTCTTTCATAGATTCACATGCTTGAATATTCCCCGTCGTCGGAGTGGGAGTCCCACGGTAAATAATATAGCAATATATACAGTCATAATATATATATATATATATATATATATATATATATATATATATATATATATATATATATATATATATATATATACACACACACATATACATAAGTAATCATATAAAAACAGAGATATAAGTAAGTGATAAACATCAAGAATGTCCCTATATGAAATCTCCATGGAGATACATGGAAAGAGAAAAAAGACATTCGCAGTCTCTCTCTGTCATTATGTTAGTCCAAACTACGGCCAATCAGGCGCCAGCTCCTCTCTAGAACCTCCTCCTCAGAGCTCCTCACCTCGGATTTTCGTAGCACCAAAGTGACTTTAGAGTGTATGAGGAGAAGAGTGCCTCTGAAGGGAGGAGGGAGGGTCGCATGTGAATCTATGAAAGACACCAATACTGGAGAACCACCTGTTTACAGCTAAGTAACAATTGTTCTTCTCCAGTATTGGGGTGTCTTTCATAGATTCACATGCTTGAATATAGAATAGCCAGCAGTAACAATTATCATTGTTTCCATAGTCATAACAGCACTAAAAAATTGTAATGCCAATCAAGATCCTTATATATATATGATATTACTGAATATCTATATAAGTGTAAATGAACCATTATTTCAACGGTACATGGAAACAATATGGGAGGAGGGAAGGAAGAGGCTCACCATCTTTAAAAAGATTGCGAAGCACTGCCTGTCCAACTGCAGCATCCTCTTCGTTTAAAGTTGCCAAGCAGTAGTGTCTAGTAAACGTATGTCTGTTCGACCACGTAGCTACTCTGCAGATCTGATGCAAAGGCACTCCAGCAAATAAGGCAGTTGAGGATGACATTGCTCTAGTGGAGTGAGCTCTCACTGGTGACTGCAAAGGCTTGTTTGCCTTTTGATGGCAGAAGACGATGGCTGCTGAAACCCAACGTGCAATAGTCGGTTTTGTAACTGGACGTCCCTTGTGATAGCGTCCATAAGCTATGAAGAGTTGATCAGACTTTCGAAAAGAAGCTGTTCTGTTGATGTAGAACTTTAAACATCGTTTCACATCCAAGGAATGTAATCTTTGCTCCGCAGGAGTTTGAGGATTAGCAAAGAAAGTCTTTAAGATCACTGGCTCGTTAATATGAAAGTCTGAAGGCACCTTAGGCAAGAAAGTTGGATTAGTGCGCAATACTACAGAATCTGGTTTGAACTGTAGGAAAGGAGGATTTATTGTAAATGCATGAATGTCACTGACGCGACGTGAAGACATTAGCGCTAGAAGAAGAGCCACCTTCCATGTCAGATACTTCAAATCGACCTTGTGTATAGGTTCGAACGGTGGTCTCATTAGTTGTGCCAACACGATGTTAAGATGCCACAATGGAGGAGGGCGTCTAATAGGTGGAAATTTGCGAAACAACCCTTTGAAGAATTGATGGATTATCCTTGAAGAACAAAGGGAAGTTGAACCATCCTGACGGAAACGGGAAATTGCCGCCAGAAAAACTCTCTAGGTTGCATGAGAAAGTCCGGAATTAGCTAATTGCAAGAAGAACGGTAGCAATTGTTCTGGTGTAGAGTGAAATGGATGAACCCCATTAGATGCACACCAATGGCAGAATCTCCTCCATTTCAACTTGTACGTTTTTATCGTAGAAGGAGCCCTCGCCTGAGCCAAGATGTCTCTACAGTCCTGTGGAATGTCTAGATGGGCAAACTCACAGTGCTCAGGTTCCAAGCTGATAAGCTCAGTGATGAGGGATTCGGATGACAAATTTTCCCCTTGCTCATTGTGAGTAGATCTGCTCGAGGATGTAGGAGGATTGGTTCGCATTGGGACAGTAGGAGTATTTCCGAGAACCATGCCTGTCGAGGCCATCGTGGGGCTATGAGCAGTAGATGGCAGGGCTGCCTCGCATCTTCCACAGGACCCGAGGTACGAGAGGGATTGGGGGAAAAGCGTAGGCAAACAGATTGTACCAGTTCATCAAAAGGGCATTGCCCCGTGACCCTTGATGGGGATGCCAGCTTGCATAATCTCGGCATTTCCGGTTTTCTGGTGTGGCAAAGAGATCCAGTTGAGGGCGACCCCCATCGTCGAAATATCATCTCTAGAGTTCGTTAATGTAACTCCCATTCGTGGGTTGATGAGGAGGACCTGCTCAGGGAATCCGCCAGGATATTGGATACCCCCGGTAGATGAACTGCTGCAATCGTGATGCGATGGTCGAGAGACCAATCCCAGATTGACTGAGCTAGTCGAGACCGTTTCGGAGATTTTGTTCCGCCCTGCTTGTTGATGTAGTGCATGCAGGTTGTGTTGTCTGTCTGTATTAGTACGGTTTCTCCTTGGATTAAAGGAAGAAAGGATTTGAGAGCCAGAAATATAGCCATGAGCTCCAGCCTGCTGATGTGCCAGGCTCTTTGACATATTGTCCATTTCCCTTTTATTGATAAGTCCTCCAAATGAGCACCCCATCCATCCAGAGAGGCGTCTGTTGTTATTGTCATGTCTGGTATTATTGACAGAAAAGAAATGCCTTTTGTTAGATTTAATGGTGGTGTCCACCACTTGAGCGCCGACTTCATACGATCTGTGACGTTTACAAGATCGTTGAAAGAACCCGTAATCTGACGCCATTGAACGTCCAGTTCTTCTTGGACTGGGCGTGTCCGTAATCTGCAATGAGGGATCAATGCAATGCACGATGATGCCATCCCCAGAAATTACTTTAACAGTCTTACAGAAACGGATCTTCTTGATCTGATAAGGGTTACCAGTCGGAGAATCCTGGGAGAGAAGTGCCCTTGCTGACACCGTTTCTAAAGTTGCTCCCAGAAAATCCTTGCGATGAGAAGGCTGTAGATGGGACTTCGTGGTATTTATGGAGAGCCCCAAGGCGCAAAACACCTCCTGGCAAAGACGTGTGTGTGCTGTAGAAGTTGAACCTCCGATTGTGATTTTAGGAGACAGTCGTCCAGATATGGGAAGATCTGAACACCCTGGAGACGTAGGAACGCTACCACAGGAGCTAGCACCTTTGTAAACACTCGAGGGGCCGAGCGTAGACCGAATGGTAATACCTTGAATTGGAAATCCTTCCGACCCACTCGAAAGCGTAGAAATTTCCGATGTTGTAGAATGGGGATATGAAAATATGCATGTTGGAGGTCGATTGCTGCCATGAAATCTCCCTGTGAGAGTATGCGCAAGATCTCTACAGGCGTTAACATACGAAAGGATTGTTTCTTTAGATACTTGTTGAGAGCCCTCAGATCTAGAATGGGCCTCCATTCCCCGTTCTTTTTGGTGATAAGGAAGAATCGGGAATAAAATCCTTTTCCTCTGAGATCTTGGTACAACCTCTATGGCTCCTTTGTGCATTAGAAGTTGAACTTGATGTAACAGTTCCTTGAAATGAGCCGGTGGTGGTCCGGTAGGTGGTGTGGGTGGAGGGAATTCGATGAACTCTAAAGTGTGACCTCTTTCTACAATGTCCAAAACCCAACAGTCCCTTGTTATGGAGGACCATTGAGAAGAGTACAGAGAGATTTGACCTCCAATTTTCTGGGACTGATACAAGTCATTGTCTCTTAGGAGTGGAACCCCTGTAAGAGGATTTTCCTCTGTAAGTCTTGGAAGACTGCTGTCGAGAGGATTGCTGTTGGTTATAGGAATAACGGTTGGAACCCTGGTTATATGGTCGATACTGATTGTTTCCTCTTCGAAAATTAGAGGAGGTGCCGCGTCCGTGTGCACCCCGAAAGGGCTGTTTTCGAAATTGCAATGTGCCCAGAGAGCGAGCAGTGTCTGTATCCTTCTTTATCGATTGGAGAGCTTCATCCACATGATCTCCGAATAAAGCCTCTCCGTCATATGCCATGTCTAATATCCGTGCCTGCACTTCCTGACGAAAGTATGTTGAGCGCAACCAACCTTGCCTGCACAGTACCGCTGCTCCAGCAAGTTGACGGAAACCCGTACAGGCGATATCAACTGCACAGTCTATTATCTCCGCAGATGTGCTCTCTCCCTCTTGGAGTAGCTTCACGGCTTCACTTTGACGGTTCAGGCAGTTGTTCAACTATCGCTGATATATCCGCCCATACTTGACGGTCGTAACGACCTAAGATGGCTAAGGCGTTAGCCGCTCTCACAATGGTAGAAGCCATCGAAGAAAACTTTCGCCCTATAGCATCCAAACGACGTCCATCACGATCAGGTGGTGCAGTGATCGTAGATGCAGGGTTCCTAGCCCGACGTTGCGCTGCCTGTGTGATTACAGAATCTGGCTTTGATTGACCAGTGAGGCATGCTGGCGCTCCTAATGGTGACTTGTACTTTTTCTCTAATGTAGGCACCTGTGCCGGAAGGCTATTTGGTGTCTTCATAATCTTTTTGCCTTCCTCCCAAATGAATTCGATAATAGGGATTGTATGCGTTTGCTTAAAAGGCTGACTTTTAAAATCGTACAGGAAACAATCCTCTTCCATGTCTTTCGTTGTTAATTTGAACCTTTGGGCTGCCCTATCCATTAACTGGTGAAAACTTGAAATGTCAACAGGTGGTGAGTCACCAGGTATCACCGGAGAGGGAGATGGTGTTTGGGCATGGTAGTCATCCCACTCCGCCATACAATCATCCTCATCGCCACCATCATCCATAATCTCACCATCTTCCCTGTCCTGAGTAACTTCTTCTTCAGTATCATGAGGAGGTACTGTCCGAGTTGAAGAATGTCGCAGCGGTACTGAAGGTAGTACAATAGAAGGTATTGGAACCGGCACTGGTTCCGATATAGTTGTTGACACCACTGGAGTAGGCGGAACCACAGACTCTTGTGGTGATAAAGGAAAACGCTGATTATAATCGTCCAACATGAGTTGAAGATTTGTTATAAGCGACAATGGTAGCATCGCAGTTTGTCCTTCCGTAAGAATTTCTTCCTGATAAAATCGTTCCTCATCCTCACTAGTATCATCTTGGCATTTTATTATTAAATCCGATGGACTGTGTGCATCCCAAATGATTCAGGTAAACCTTCTGAATCATGATCCGAATCAGTGGCAAACCATGGTGAAGGAAGGTGGGAATCATCCAAAGATATAACCTCACCTGACATATCTTGTCGAGTACTTGGTGGCAAAGGTAACAACGGCACAGCGGCAAAGGACGCAGTAGACGCTGAAGACGTGGAAGAAATTTGTTTTTTTAATGACCTCTGCGCAGAAGTCGTCCTTTTAATCTTTATTTTTACCGATGAGACCGCAGTCGACGGGATCTGAGGCATAGAGGCTACTGAAGACATCTTCGTCGACAGAACCGGCGTCGACGGGATCGGCGTCGACAGGATCGGCGTCGACAGGATCGCCGTCGACGGGATCGCCGTCGACGGGATCGGCGTCGACGGAAACGACGTCGACGGAAACGACGTCGACGGAGTCGTCGACGGGAACGACGACGAGGTCTTCTTCGTCGACGGGGCACTCGTCGACGGGTCAATCGACGTCGTAATCACAGACGAGGCAGATTTTACCAGCTTCGACCATGACGATGGTAACGTCGACGAGATCTTTTCCTTCTTCGACGACGATGCAATAGGCAATATAGAAGATACAGTCTTTATAGTACTGATGATCATCGTCGACGACGTCGACGGAACCGTCGTCGACGATCCTGATGCGGATGTCGTCGTCAGAGTCGCCGTCGACGAGCAGGAAACTGCAGATTTCGTCGTCGGAAGCCTAGTCGACGATGAAGCCAGTTTTTTGCCAGAAAACTGGGAAGTTGAAGCCTCAGCAGCCTGAGAACTATGTCTCGTGGGCGACAACGCAGTAGCCAAGGAAGAAGACGTGGCAGCTGTCATAGACAGAGACATTTTCTTCTTTTTAAGAAAAGGTGAAGGTAAATCATGTACACTACTGCGCTTTGAGGCTGTGTGGGAACGGCCAGAAGTAAAGCTTTCTACATCAGAAACCACTTCATCTTTATCCTTCAGTCTCTGGAGCCACAACAAGAGACGGCCTTCCCTGTCTTTCAGAGTTTTTGTAGAAAAGGTTCTACAGAATTTACATTTACCCACTTCATGGTCAGGGTAAAGACAGTAAATACACTTACTGGGTGGATCTTCTGAGAATAAACGTAGTTTTCCACAAGAGGAACAAGGTCTAAACAAAGACTTCTTACTTGAAGACATGCTGAAGAGAAAAAACTGAGCAGAGCTCAGGGAGACTCCCTGTCACACGACGTGCGGTAGAAAATCTGAGGTGAGGAGCTCTGAGGTGAAGGTTCTAGAGAGGAGCTGGCGCCTGATTGGCCGTAGTTTGGACTAACATAATGACAGAGATAGACTGCGAATGTCTTTTTTCTCTTTCCATGTATCTCTATGGAGATTTCATATAGGGACATTCTTGATGTTTATCACTTACTTATATCTCTGTTTTTATATGATTATATATATATATATATATATATATATATATATATATATTATGACTGTATATATTGCTATATTATTTACCGTGGGACTCCCACTCCGACGACGGGGAATATTCAAGCATGTGAATCTATGAAAGACACCCCAATACTGGAGAACGGTTCTTTCTCCCGGGCCAGTCGTAGCAGGGTGTCGCGGTCCCTGTAGTTTAAGAACTGGATGATGACAGGACGCGGCGGAGCTCCAGGGACCGGCCGTGGCCCCAATGAGCGATGGGCACGCTTCACAACCAGCTGCTGCGGGAAAGAGGCCCGCCCAAAAGTGTCTGTCAGTAGGCGCTTTATTAACTCCTCCGCTGGACTCTGCAAGGCCAAACAGGCGGACAATTTTCCTTCAGGAGCGCGCTTCCAAGTCTTCGCTCTTCTCCGCAATCACCTTGAGCAGCCGGTCCATCTGAGAAAGTTTAGTTGCGCCGGCCCCGGCTCCGTCCTCCAGTTCAGATATACGTCCCTCCGCCTCCTTCAGGTGCTCCCCGTACTGATCCAGCCGGTGCACCACCGCATCCAGACGAGTGTTCATGCTGTCGATCTTTGCGTCGATGGAGGTTAGGCTCTTCTGCATGCCCACGAGGAGGGCCTTCCAGTCTATTTCAGGCTCATCGCCAGAGTCCGGTCCCGCCCTATCCGCGGATTGTGTGCGCTTTTTCTTTTTAGGGGCAATAAAGTGCAGTGTGGATTGTCTCTCGTCTGTCTTGCCCATGGTGGCAACGTGCGCTAGTCCAGATCACAGAGGCCAGCCAGTGGATGGATTGTGGCCTCCGAATGGTGCGATAGGTTCCGGCCTCGAAGTCTGACCACAGTCCTCGCACACCACTGCGCCACCACGCACCCTCCGCTTCCAGCCCCGGAGAGACAATCCAGGAGACAATCCGCCGAGTGTCCGGAGTGTAAGCCTCCCAGGCAACCAGCCAGGGGCACAACGTTATCCAGAGGCTAGTAGGGTCTGCGACTTCCCCAGCGCCCTCCGCGCCGCAGCAACGACCAGGCGGCGCACTTACGGGAACAGAAGCTTCCGGGCCCCAAGCCAGGTAGAGTGTTAAAGAACTCCCCGCAGAATCAGCCCCAGCGTCCTCTGCCGGGAGGGGGGGGGGGCGGGGGAGGGTGAAAAGGAAGCGGCCCGTCAACGGCCATGCAGAACTGATCCTCCGTGTCCCCGCCAGCGTCGCGCAGGCATCACCCAGGCACATAGATCGAGCTGCGTCCCCAGGGTGTTCAGAGCAGGCAGGCAAATGTGGCGCCGGGTTCGCCGCCGACCCTTAAAATGGCGCACAGGCCTCCTGGCACAGCAGAGATCCGAGCATGGACCCTCAGCGCCCGTCCCCAGAGCGATCACCACCTCCAGCAACGACAGGCCAGACACCCGGGAAGGGAGGGGGAGGGCTTCCCCCAGCAAAAAACCAAGGGCGATGGCGGCAATGGTCCCGGGTTGGCGCCCCGGGCGACGCCAAGCAGGCCTCACGGATCCCCGGTGTAGAGTGACAGGGGGCAGCCGCTCTGCTGATCCGCACCGCATGTTGCGCGTCTCCCGGCGACTTCAAGAGCCGATGTCTCCGCCACTGAGCCTCCGATTCTGTTCAAAGTTTCACCGGGCGGTCCCGGTGTGTTACGCTACACGCCGGTATCATTGGGCCGTCTGTATCTGGCAAAGAGGATGGTGCTGCAGGGTTTAGATTCGCCTGGCCGGCTGGAGCCTCACGAGAGTGCGGCCATGTCAGTCCAGTGCCACCTAGCGCCCCAACCATAACCCCACTTACCTGCTAAGTGAATTTCCTCCCATAGGATAACATTGGTAATTTGATTAGAAAAAGTTTGTGTCAACTTTTAATATAACAAAATATTGCTTAAAAATCACAACAGTAACTAAAACGTATTTACTCACTTGTTTCCAAGAACTGTCCTAGGACTGAATCTAGGGTCCAGTCCTGGAGTTAGAAAAGTGATCCTGAAAGTAATCAAGTGCACGTAACTTAAAATTCCCATTGAGCTCAATGTATTATTGTGTTTGAAATTGTGTTGCTTATTGCAACAAACTAACTATTGCATTCAAAATTCAATTGCCTATTGCAAAGTATTTAACTAAAGCATCTCATTCTGAGAAAGTATATTTTGATACCTATTGTTGGTTCTAAAATAAAACCATATATTTTTATATACAAACCATTGGCCTAGAGTTCAGTTCTTGAGTGTGTGAGACCATTTGCTGACGAGTGTGTACAACAAATGCTTTACACTGTCCTCTGATACTGCCTTACTGCTCGACCAAGCTACCACTTTAGAGAGTAAGGTTATATCTAACTTTAGCCTCTGCCAAACCTCTGGGGACTGTGGACTCTATACACATTGTGCCTATTTGGGAACAGTATATATAGAGCCACTTTCCTACATATACCGACTTAGTGGAGGGCCGCCTGGCTGCCAGAATGATATTAGACCTCGGGAGGAAGGTCAAAAGCCATCAACTGCCGCCGCTCAATCTCCACGCATGGAGGCGCAGATTTGACAGGTTCGGGTGGAGAACCCTCCTCTGATGCTGTGACAGAAGATCCTCCCGGAGGGGCAGCCTGATCGGAGGATTGATACTCATTCGTAGAAGCTCTGGATATCAGACTCTCCTCACCCAATACGGAGCCACAAGAGTAACTTGGGCCCGGTCTCTCCCAATCTTCAGAACCCTGGGCAAGAGTGGTATGGGCAGAAAGGCGTACAACAGGCTTGAGCTCAACTCATGACGAAAAACATTGCAGAGTGATAGCTGCCTTGGAAACTCCAGTGCGCAGTCTGCAAACACAGTATACTCTTTGCAGGCGAAAAAAAACAACCAAGGTCTTCCCCACTTCTCAAAGAGACCTTGTGCCACCTCCAACTGGAGATGCCACTCGTGATGCGCTAGGCATCGTCGGCTGAGTTTGTCTGCCCTGGCATTCAGAGAACCTGCCAGGTGTTGAACCACCAGGGTTATGCCTGGCTGTTCTAGCCATGCCCATTGACACATGGACTCTCGACTAAGGGTTCACAACCCAAACACGTCCTGCTTGTTGCAATACTACATGGTGGTGGTGTTGTCTGTGAACATCTGCACTAACTTCCGCTTGACAGAGGGAAGGAATGCTTTCAATGCCAAACAAATCGCACGGAGCTCCAACAAATTTATATTAAGCCCCGTCTCCGCCGGAGACCAGTGTCCCCTGATCTCCACCTCTGCCTGGTGGCCACCCATCCCAGAAGTGACGCATCTGTCACGACCGTGAGATCTGATTGGGGAAGGGATAGGGGTCTGCCACGAACCCAATCGCAGTTGGTTAACCACTACTGCAGATCTTTCACATTTCCTTCGAGATCTGGACCACGTCAGTGAGATTTCCCCAATGCTGTGCCCATTGGAACTTCAAGTCCCACTGCAGAGGCCGCATACGCCATCTGGCGTGTCTTACCTACGGGATGCAGGAAGCCATGAGGCCCAACAGCCTTAGGGTTAGTCTCACCGAAATCCAGGATAGAGGCTGAAATATCGGAATCGTAGCCTGAATATCCTGGACGTGCTGCTCGGGAGGATAAGCCCAAAACTGCACTGTGTCCATAACAACTCCGATGAAAGGGAGCATCTGAGAAGTCAGGTGCGACTTCCACACATTTATAGAGAACCCCAGTGAATGCAGAAGGTTCACTGTAGTATGAAGGTGGGAGATGACAGCCTGGGGCAAGGACGCCTTTAACAGCCATTCGTCGAGGTAGGGGAAGACTGACACCCCTAGCCTGCGCAAATGAGCTGCAACCACCTCCATCACTTTGGTGAACACACGAGGGGCACTGGTAAGGCCGAAGGGAAGCACAGTAAACTGAAAGTGCTTGTGGCCTACCTTGAACCGCAGGTAACGCCTGTGGCCCGACAGGATGGGAATATGAAAGTTTGCATCCTGTAGGTCCATCGCTACCAACCAGTCTTCTTGGTCTAGGGCAGACAAGACCTGAGCCAGAGTGAGTATTTTGAATTTCTCCTTTTTGAGGAAGAGATTGACTGTCCGAAAATCTAAAATGGGTCGTAGCCCCTTCTTCAGAATCATAAAGTAGTCAGAAGAACAGCCAATGCCAATTTCGGAAACTGGGACCTTTTCTATAGCTCCCTTGGCCAAGAGAGCCATAACTTACTCTTGGAGCAACTTTAAATGATCCTCCGTCAGCCATTCCTGATTTGGCAGACTAGGAGGAGAAAAAGAAAGAAAAGGTAGGGAATAGTCCTCCTGGACTATCTGCAAGACCCACTTGTCCGATGTTATAAATCTCCAGTGGGGGAGATGGCAAATTCTCCCACCAATTGGAGTAGTGTGGTTCTGCTCAATCAGCCTAGGATTTCTTGGAGGCGGGGGTAGTGTGGTCGACGAATTCTGGCATTCATTCTGAGATCAAAATGCACCGCATCCTCGTACGGCTTGGGCAGTCTGTGCAGGGTGGGGGCTGGGATTGTGGAGGAGAGACCCAAAGATCTGGCCGTAGCTCGAGTCTCTTTTAACCTGACCAGGGACGAGTCTGCCTTTTCCCCAAAAAGGCGGGTTTCGTCAAAGGGCATGTTCATCAAATTGGCTTGGACATGGCCAGTTAATCAGGCGAACCTAGGCCACACCGTATGGTTAATATTGCTTCGTCCCTTCCATCCTGAACAGCTGGGGAGAGTACAGCCCGGGCCTCACCAGGACTAATTACTATTGGGCAGTGGTATGCTATCTAGGGGAGATGGCGCTCTAAGGGTGAGTTCACTCCTTACCTGGTTACAGACTACTATGTTTTTTAATGGTGCTGAAAGGTGAGAAGAACCACTAACCGTCCCAAATTAATGCAACAATTGCCACATTTTCAATAGAGTAAAACAGTGACCCCAGCACACATTTCATATAATGGGATCACAGCTGTAGCAATAGTAAGTCATGAAAGTACAAGAACTCTTGAAATATATTTTCTATTCTCCTTTTTCAGTATTTATTTAAATACAGGTTACAAGCCATACAGGTGACATGGCAACACGTGTTTCGTCGCCAAATGTGGATTAGCCCGCGACTTTTTCAAGGCTCCTGCTGTCTGTAAATCAGTTCTTGTTTTAGTGTGGTGATAATTCCAACCCACACGGTCTGTAGGTAAATACTAGTGTCTTTAAAGTCAACAATCAGAACCCAATTCTGGTCTGGTGTCGTATATCATGCCGGTCAGCTCTCGTCATGTATTATGACGGGTCCTCGTGTGCGAGAGCCCCGCCGTGAGAAGTACCAGGACTTGTGGCATCACTTGCGCAACCGTCTCACAAAAGTAATGGGAGAAACGGCCCAATAAGCATGCAGTATTCACCGACTGCAATGCTAGGCTGGAGGAAGAAAACAAATTCTTCCCAAATGAATCCAGCCTCTTGGATTCCCTATCCGGTGAGGCAGAAGGGAATGCGCCTCGGGACACAGAGGCCTGCACCACCAAACTCTCCCGGGTGGGGTGTTGGCTAAGGAATTTTGGGTCGCCCGGAGCTGGGCGATAGCAGCGTGCAATCGTCCTAGTCACAGGAGCCCCTGTGCTAGGTTTGGACCATGTTCCTAGAAGTACATCTATAAGTGCCTCATTAAAGGGTAACAGGGGTTGGGACGTGGAAGCCCCAGGGTGAAGCACCTCAGTAAGGAGATTAGCCCTGAGCTGCACCAAGGGCAGCTGCAGCCCAAGGACCTCCGATGCCCTCTAAAGCACCATGGCATATGATGCCCCCTCCTCCGTAGCCACTGTTGGCGGAGAGAGCATGCCAATATCTGGAGAAGTATCCGGTCCACTGGCCTCCCCAAGTTCCCCATACCAGTCCAAATTCTCCTCAGAGACTTCCGGGTTTCAAGAGGGTCCCCTGACCCCTCCCATTCCTCTCCTGAGCCTAGCACATCCTCAAAGTGCTCAGGCGACAACGTAGAACCTCTGGGTTCTGTCGACGACGGAATCTGTGTCGATCAACACCATTACGGCTCAGTGTCGTTGGGGAGGAGGATGGGGCTTGCGCCATCGACAGTCATCAGTGATGTAGAAGGCATGGACTTCCAATTCAACGTTGGGAAAGGTCGCGTTGGCATGACCGGTGTCGAACCGGATCAGATCCCTGGAGCCCCACCGGCATAGTGGCCGGAGCAGACGGCGTTGAATCCAATTGGGCCCCTTCCCTCCCCACGGGACACAAAGGCTCTCCCAGCTGGGTCGTTCCACTCAAATAAGCAGCGCATGGCCTCGTAAAACTCTTAAATCTGAGCGGGAGTTGCTTTGGCTCCGGGAAAGGGGGGGATGCCAAGTCGACTCTGGCTCCGCGGAACCAGCCCTAGAGAGTCGGTGCTTCTTACCTCTCTAGATGACAGAAGCCAGTTGAGGTGAAGAAGTCAGCCTCGACTTCTTCTTATGGCTCTTCCCAGAGTGTCCTGAGGAGCTCTAATTGAAGGAAGCGAACATAGGGCTCCGTGAGCACTCCTACGACCTCTTCTTCGATGGAGACAGTGACCTCCCCGGAGTCTCGCTTCACAGGGTCAACTGCAGGGCCGCGCGTAACATCATTGCACGCTCCCTTAAGGTCTTCAGAGCCATTGCCAGACAGTCCAAAAACGACTTCATATCGTGGTCGTGCTCTTGACAACACAGACATATGTGGTGGGGGGTCAGTGACCGACATCATGCAGGAACAAGTTCCGCACTGCTTGAAACCGGTTTTGCTCGAAGACATCCCTCACACATGAAGTCGGAAATCCAAAAATGAGACAAAAGTCAAGAAAAAGCCTGCCAAAAAAACAGCAGAGGATAGCTCTTCCCAGATCAGCGCTTAACTGGTGTACAAAGAAAAATACTGCTGTCCGCGCGCCTGGGTGGCGCCTATATAGGCACCGCGACGTCATAATTAACGATAATGACAGCGACGTCACGCAGAGCCAAATGGAGTCACCGGACATCTCGCACAAGAGGTATTGCTCAACAAAAGTTTCCGGATCCAGCCTGACACCTGGTAAATTCAAATGTAAGGAATCTGCAGCTAAAAGTCTATCAGATCTAATCAATAATTGGTATTGAACTTAACGTTTTCTGGTGTCCTCTTCAAACTCATATGAAACATTCAGTCTGCTTGACGGTCATAGCCAAATAAAATCTGGTGGCTCTCCATTAAATTATGGAATCATCCAATATCTTCAGGAGGAGAGTCTGATGGTAGGTGTGGAGGAAAGGAGGGTGTTGGTATGACATAATCCTAAGGACCAGGGCAGAGATTAGATCCGGCAACACACCCTCCTCTCTTCATCCGAAGAAGACTTCTCTGCTGATAATATTGCGCCTCATCATGGTAGTCTTCATCCTCCTCGTACACTTTGTCCTGGCATTTTACATGCAGCTCTGATGGACTGTGAGCTATACGATACAGACCATTGTTGTCATTAACACAGCCCTCCAGTAGATGCGACAGGATTAACAGAGAAACTTTACTGTATTCCTGCATGGTTGGATGCAGAAAAGTCTTGGTCACCCTTGTAACTTGAGTAACCCCTGTCAACAGTGGCATCGACGGTGCAGATGTAAACAGCAAAACAAATTCCAATGTCGGAGTCATCATTGACGGTATCGTCAATGGTGCAATCGTTGACAACGGAAGTTTAACTGATGTGGTGGTCGTCGATGGGACACTCGTCAGCGAGAGTCGTAAACATAATGTTCTCCGATGGGAGGCCATCGGCAACGATGGAGCTTTCACTCTTGTTGGGTTGAGCGTTAGGACCCTCGTAGAGGACACGATGGTACTACACTCTTAGTCGTCAAGTGAGGAAACGTCGATGATTGTTTCTTCTGAGATTGTCGCCCCACAGGATCTGAAGAGGCGGCTCTTGGGCGAGAGGCGGCTCTTGGGCGAGAGGCGGCTCTTGGGCGAGAGGCGGCTCTTGGGCGAGAGGAGGCTCTTGGGCCATCTTCGTCCTTTTTTGACTGCGTAGTAGGCACAGACAACGCAGGTTCTGCGGAGTGCTTAACTCCTTTTGGGAGCTCTAGTAGTCCTGGAAAGGTTTATGGTGTTTCCTACCTTCTTCTGGGAAACTGTCCATAGATCTGGCCCTTTTATGAGATGTGAAGGATTTCTCACTCATCAGATGAAATCATCTGGTGCTTAGTGGTTTGAAGCCACAGCAATAACCTTCCCTCTCTGTCCTTGATTGTCTTAGGTGAAAAGGTGCGGCAGATCTTGCATTCCCTCACCCCATGCTTTGGGTGAAGGCAATAAATGCACTCTTGGCGTGGGTCATCCACATGGACTATTTTCCTGCAAAAGGTCTTAACTGGGCTGAAAAGACCCCTCTTGTCAGTCATGATGTCCAGATTGAAGAAATTATATAAGTTGAGAAAAACTGAGTAGCACTCCGGGATACTCACTGCCACACAACGTTCAGTGAAAATCTGAAGGAATCTGCCTCTGAGAGTATTCTAGAGAGTGCTGACAGCTGTGTTCCTACATTAGGGTCCTTTTTAAAAAAGGATAGATAGGCGATAATAGCCGCCATCTTATTATTAGCCTATGAAGTTTATTAAGCACTGCTTAATTATTTTGCCGTGGGACTCCCATCTGAACGACGGGGAATGATTCAAGCATGTGAATCTATGAAAGATACCACAATATTGAATACAACGATTTGTAAACTGTTCAAAAATGGCTTTTAATTACTTTTCAATTACTGTTCTAGTTTAGTATGAAACGCACTCCTAACAGTTTACACAACACAGGACATTTGTAAGCAGGTTAACTCTTGTGCAAGCAACAGATTACTTTTCCTGCCATACAAGACAGTTCAACATAGAAGAATTTTCAGAGAAAACCCACCATTCAGTCCTGTGGAGAAGAAGTGTTAACAGGTGAGTAAAACTGTTTAGGATTAGAGTTTTGAGGGGTAGAACCAAGCTTCTCCAAGGTTCAGGTTGGCACTCGAGGCACACCAGCAGCTCTTGGGCAGCCAGGTGCAAAGTACAGGGTGCCAATGTAAGCCAATGTGGCACCTTGGTTGAGAACTGATCACGCGACAGGCCACTGTCTCAGAAGCCAAGCTCCCAGGGTTAAGTTAAGGGCAAAGGGGGTACCAGGATAACACAAAGTCCACACTACCAGTGGAGCAGGCCAGCCAGGTGCAGGGTGCTCAGGAGGCGTCGTGAGCCCAATGTTTTTCAATGATGGACGTCTATCACAGAAAAGGACTGCAGGCTGGAGCCAGACGACTGGATGAAAGGAACCAATGACTGGAGGATGAAGATGAAGGGTTGCTCTACACCGTCAATCGGGCACCTCAGGACTCCGGAGCAGCAGGGGCAGTGGTGTCCTTTAATGTGGGATTTCTCTCACTGGTTCAGGTCGTAGGGACCCTTCAGGAGGATGCAGGCATTGAGAACCAGGTCAGTGGAGGTCATCCAACGGGGGCACTTAGGTCAAGATGGCCAGGGGGACCCCACAGGGGTACTGTGCCACTGAGTTGGGCGTGGGGTGCAGAGTGTTGAAGACTCGCGGATCCGGATGGATCTGGAGTCCTGGCTTGGGTTGGTGTTGGACAAATCCGGTGTCCACGAGATATGAGAGATTTCAGAAGGCAGGTTAGGTCCCCATGGTTCTTGGAAGCTGCTGGCTGCAGGACACACTGGGTCCAGCTCGAAGGCCAGTAGGGCTGGGGCCAAAGCAGTTGTCTTCCTCCTCTTCTGCAGCATGGCTCTTAGGTCCTTCTTGTCACATCGAATCTGAAGAGGCAAGGTTCAGGGGTGACCCATAATACTAGATTTAGGGGCGTTAGAGGTGTGCAGGTTGGAACCAATGGGTCCCTTTTTTGGGATGTCTACACCCCCTAGTATGCCACCCTCCATTGTTAGGGGTATAAACCTCTTCCTGAGTGGAGGGTTCCCTCAATCTGCAAGATGGCTGGGACAGAGGTGTGCTTCACCTCGCCTCCCCCACCGGAGGGGTGGGGTTGGCAAAAGTGGGCAAACCTCCCTTCCTGGCTATGATTTCCCACCAGTTCTCACACCCAAATGGGGGTCAGAAACAGGTGGGTCCCAGTTGCTGATAGCAGCAAAAGGCCGGGGGTAGTTAACGTACGAGTTACTTACCTTCAGTAACGATGTATCTAGTAGAGACGTTGTCTAGCAGATTCCTTAACTTAGAATATCCCTAAACGTCAGACTGGATCCATAAGTTTTTTGCAGCAGCACCTTTGCGCAACTGGGGACGGCGCCACACGGCCCTGCCCGGACGTCGTCCATGAACGTGACGTCAGCAAGGTTATACAAGTCCCTCCCGGTGCGCTGACGTCCGTTTTCTTCGGAGAAACCTTTCCGCGACAACGCGGAGCCATCAACAAAAAAACTGTGAAAGTATGGGAACAGTGTGCGAGGGATAAAAATCCGTGAATAAATAAGGAGGATGGTGCAAGACACCATCGGAAAAGACAGAATTAGACACTGCCTACATGTAAGTAGAAATGCTGTGAGAAAGAACTCCGCAAGCTAAGCGAAGACCCTTCCAGAGTACAACAAGGGAAGACTATCTCAACAGACAGAAATAGACTTATTACCATGCAGAACAACAGACAGAAATAGACTGTCAGTACCATGTAGAACTGTGTCGTCTAGCAAGAAGGAGCACAGAGACAACAGTCCACCACAGGAAGGTATGAAAGACTGGAACTGCCCCTATAGTAATGGAGGTTTGAGACAAAGGTCAACAGAACCCAAAGAAGACTACTGTAGAGGAGACCAGAACCCTGTGCCAATAGAGAAGGCGGGAAGGCAGCAGGAGAAGATAAGAAAATGAAGAGGAATCTCCTGGTGAAGGTCAATCGAAAGGGCATTGTAGGAAGGTGGATATCTGACTATGGTTACCCCCAACTTTTTGCCTAGTGTCTAGCTGGTTTTTTGACTTAGTTGGCCTGAGATCCTGCCATTCAGGGTCTCAGGCTGTCTGCTCTCTCCTTAAAATGGACTCCATGTACCCTAGGTACATACACAATTGGTAAGGATCACCTTATTGGACCCTGTACAGTGTACCCTAGGTATCCAGGGCATAGGTGTACCCTAGGCCTCCCAGGGGCTGCAGCATGTATTATGCCACCCCTGGTCTGGCCTTCCAATCAGACACAACTGGCTGATCACTCAGCTGGGGCAAGGTCATGTAATCACCCCTTGCTTAGATATAGTATATCTATATCTACCTTATATATAGACACATGTGTACCTATCAGCCACTCCTATGGCAGGCCTTAACAATCCTGGAGGCAGAGTGCTTGGTAACATGTGAGATGGTGCTCTAGCATGAGCTGAGCCTGTCTGCAGCTTTCGGAACCATGTCCTTATAGCTGTTCTATGATATAGCCTACCATATACTCTTAAAGTGCCTTATAATCTTAAACGGTTATGGTAACTATGGTTTGGCTTTATCAAAACATGTCGTGTAAGGTGTCTAACACTTTGGAATAATACCCCCATACCATTTCTGGTGATGAGGATATTATTCCTCCCTTCTAGAGGGAGAGACATGTTAAAATCCTACTTTGCTGTTTAACTCTAACCAAAGCCTCAGCATCACAAAATGGATGCTGCTGCCACAGACACGAGTCTGACCTCCTGCTGCTGGGAGTGATCCTGGCAAGGGAGGCTTGGACAATAGGTTTCCTGCCTTGGGAGGTGCGAGCACCACCCCAGACAGGCCTTAGTGTATTGGGGCAGGGAGGGATGAATAGAATGAGACATGCCTGGGGCACACAAGGTGTCCCGTGCATAGTCCAGTTCAAACCGGTGCTGGGGCACTCCAGCCCCAGTCCTGGCGCGAAACTGGACAAAGGGAAGGGGGTGTAACCACCCCCCTCCCAGGTCCCACCCATAAGGCGTGACCTAGCAGGTAACCCAGCCCCCCAGATTTGGATAAGAGTGGTAGCTGGGCCCCAGGAGATGAGATTATCATGAACCTGCAAACTTGAACAGAAACTCTGGACCTTCGACATTCGACGAAAGAATACTGAAGAATCTCCCTTGTGGCCAAGGAGTGGCTACCCTGTGCAAACAGGCACCATCAAGAGACTACCCTTTGCTTTGCTAAAGCTCTACGAGGGACCGACTGCAGAGCCCGACCAGAGCCTTGACTTCCAGACTTCTCCGACCCTGATCCACATCAGAGCCGAGATCCGTGGAGGAGACGAGAGACGTGGGACCGGCTACCTGGGAAAAGTGGCTAGTATCTTCAAGCGCAGCTTCTGAGGCACCCTCGAAGTTGTGCACCGGGGATTGAGAAGCCCCAACCCCAAGCACCATCTGCATCGAAGACCAGCCCCCCACACTCCACGAGTCCTGCGTGGGGCCCTTCTGCATTTTCCTGCTTGCCGCGTCTGTCCGGTTGCTTGCCCGCTGGCTAGTGGCCTTTGTGACGACGCATCCCGTAATCTTCAGCGCTGGTTTGGCTCCTCCAGACTGGCTCCTGCTCCTTTGAAAAAAAGAAGCATCCCAGACCTTCCTGGTCTGCACCAGAAGCAAGTCCTCCGTTCTGCGTGGGTTCCGCTTGCCAAGGCTTGGTGAGTCCTAGTCCAACTTCGACGCCGCCGACAGCAAGAGCCTTCGTGGGACAGCTCGCCTCCTGGTCCTGGTCGTCCTCGACGCTTCCTGGTCCTCGTGGCTGCAGCGACAAGCTTCACCTTCACCTGCAATCTTCACGACATCGCCTGGTTCCTTCCTGGTTCCACGTGGTCACTGGCTAGTGACCTTGACTCTGTCCCTTCTGCTTGCAGGTCTCCTCTCTTCTTGATCCCAGCCTTGGGATCCACCGGACACTCTTCACTGACTGCCTGTCAGCATCTTTCTTCAGGCATCCATAGGAGTCGACGACGAAACCCGACACAACTTCACCCCTATGCACCCGCAGCCTGTGGGCTAGGTAACTTGGGTACTCCGGTGCTCATCAGGATAGTGACTATCCTGGTGTCTAGTTTTCCAGTCTCGACTTCCTAGCTACTCCGGAAGTGTCCTAAATCGATCTATTTCTAAACTGTACTATTGCTAGTGACTTTTACGCATTACGCGTGAGTGTTTCCACTCTGCACCTGAATCCCGTGGGCCTCCCACTTCCTAACCTTTGGTAGTATAGTGTAGCCCCAGCGATTCCCTAGGCCTAGGCCTATCCTATTTCCGTGACAGTGGTCCTTATACCACTTACTTAGTATATGGTTTGCATGGCCCCTAGGGCTTAACTGTATTACTTACCTGTGTGACTTAATGTATGCTTAAATAAGACTGTGTTGTACTTACCTCTAATCTCATAAAGAGTGCTGAGGGTTTGACTAGAATAAATACACTATTTTATATATATATATATATATCTGTTGTGGTGTCCTTTCATTTGGTATTCAAGGGATTATATATGGTATCACAGCTGGCTTCACATGCCATTCAGAGTTTAGCCTAAGACTGCTCTTGTCCATGCTACCACTAGGATAGCTGGTCTATAAGGTTGACTTTACAACCAATCACCATAAGGGTATTTGGACTGATATAAGGTGTACACTAGAACTAGTGACATCATACATCAGGCCAACTTCTCACAGGCATCATTTTACAGATAAGAAACCCTTGCGAGGGAGTCAACTGTATTATGGCAACAGAAACCCTTAGGAGGGAGTCAACTGTATTATGGTAAATCTCCAAGGGACACAACAATGTGAGCACCATGAGAGAAAACCACCAATGCCAACTGTAAAAGGGAGGCCAACGGAGAACCCCACTTGGCAAGGTCCTCGCAGAACGGGGAGGCTGGGTGGGCGTTAAGGAATTTGCGGCTAGAGAACGTCTCTACCAGATACATCGTTACCGAAGGTAAGTAACTTGTACATCTGATATAGACATCTAGCCGCAGATTCCTTAACTTAGAATAGATACCACAGCCATACCCCAAAGGGAAGTGGGTCTGCGACAGAACAACAGAAAGCGCCAAGCATTTGAGCCGCCAACAGAGTGACGGACAATGGGGAAGGCTGTGGCGGAACAGCCAGACAGCAACCTAAATAGCTCGAAAGAGCAAAAGATAATGGGATTCAAGACATGCCAGAAAGGCCATAATGGTGCTACACCATACCTGCATAAGCTTGACAGAAATTAAACCAGCCATATATCAGAGCAAAAGAAAAAGAGGGGAAGAAGGACCACTCTCAGCGTAATGGTACACTATGTGAACACCGACCAAAGGTTGAGAAGAAAAATGCAACCAGAGCCTACCAGGCTAGCCCACGGAAGGAAGGCTGGAGAGGCTACAGTCAAGAACCCAAGGTCAAGAGAAAGAAATTAGCAATGTTTTTAGAATTGCAGGCGGAGACAGGAAACACGCCAAGTGCACACCCAGTCCCAAAAGGGGGAACAGGGGCTAACAGTAACAATCTTAAGCCTGCTGACGCAGGCCACCACAGAAACATGCGCAGAGCAAACAGCTACAGAGACTATAAGGTGATGTAGCTAAAATAAGCATAAGGCTGCTCGACCAGGCCGCGTTAAGACCAAGGTGAGAACCAACACACAAAATACAGATATGCAGGGTGGAGAACTAGGACTACTGACATTAGAAGAGCTGTCCCATATGCCCAGCTAAGACAATATAGCACAGCCGAAGGAAGGTGCAGCAAAGGCACCAAAGTACTAAGACGTAGAAACAGATGACTAATTGCTGAATTTCAGACCACACCCACTGACTGGAAGGAAAGAAACGCGTTACTTACCTGTAACAGCAGTTATCCAGTATTGGTGTCTTTCATAGATTCACATGCCTGAATCATTCCCAGTCGTCGAGACGGGAGCCTCCGGTACATAAAAAAGTAATGTCCTATAGACATACATAGAGAAAAATAGGCCTAAGGGCCTCCCCTTAGTAGCCTATCCTAGTCCTTATGTAAAAAGGACCAAACTCTTAGAGCCAGCCAATCAGATGTCGCCTCCCTCTAGAACCTTCCTGCCAGGAGCCTCAGTCCCTCAGATTTTCGTACGCACCAAGCTAGGTAGGCGTAATATAGTTAGAGAGAGACGTGAGTCCTTCCAGGGGAGGCGGGAGGGTTGCATGTGAATCTATGAAAGACACCAATACTGGATAACTGCTGTTACAGGTAACGCGTTTCTTATCCAGTATTAGGGGTGTCTTTCATAGATTCACATGCCTGAATCAGAGTAGTCAGCAATACATTATGCACATTTCTGATGCAACATGCCATATAGTTATTTTAGATAATACACATATTAGCATATCAGTTTGAAACATTGGCATACGTCAAAACAGTATATCAGCAAAAGATGTGCATACCAGGATGGCGGGATGTTGGAAGGCTCCCCTCACTGGAATAGATGGCGAAGCACCGCCTGGCCCACTGCCGCATCCTTCATAAGTTCGGCATCCAGGCAGTAGTGTCTGGAGAAGGTGTGCGGTGACTTCCACGTCGCCGCTCTACAGATGTCCAAAATCGGCACTCCAGCGAACAGCGCTGCTGATGTTGACATCGCTCTGGTGGAGTGCGCTTCCACCCTGTCTCTTAAAGGCCGTCCGGCCCCGTCATGGCAGAATGCTATCGCTGAGGAGATCCACCGTGAGATGCTCCGTTTTGTTAGAGGCATACCCAACCTTGGCCTACTGTAGGCCACAAATAGCTGTGATGACTTCCTGAAGCTCTTTGTTTTGTCTATGTAAAACTTAAGACACCTTTTGAGGTCCAGAGAGTGGAGCGTCCTTTCTGCTGCCGTGGTAGGGTTTGCAAAGAAGGAACGTAGAACCACCGGCTCGTTGAGGTGAAAGTCTGTAGGCACTTTCGGTATGAACTTGGGATTTGTCCTCAGCACCACCCTGTCCTGTTTGAACTGCATGAAGGGTTCCTGAATGGAGAGAGCTTGTAGCTCGCTGACTCTCCTGGCAGATGTTAGAGCGAGCAGCAGAGCCGTTTTCCATGAGATGTACTTGATGGAAGCTCGATGAATGGGCTCAAAAGGGTGCTTCATGAGTTGGTTAAGGACCAAGTTGAGGTGCCACGTCGGTGGGACCCGTCTAGGTCTTGGGAAGGACCTATATAGTCCCTTGAGGAACTGTTTGATAAGCCTACTGGACCAGAGAGACGGGCCTTTGTAAGTCCTGGTAAAACGTGAAATGGCCGCCAGATGCACCTTTATGGATGCATGCGCCAATCCCAACTGTGCCAAGTGTAGCAGATATGGCAAGATCTGTTCAGGTGTGATATGGAGTGGCCTCAGGCCTTTCTCTGAACACCATACGCAGAAGCGTTTCCATTTGAGAGAATAGGTTTTGTTGGTACTGTCCGCCCTCGCTTTTGCCAGCCCGTCCCTGCAGTCCTGCGGGATGTTTAAATGACAGAACTCTCTGTGCTCAGGAGCCAGGCCGATAACCTGAGCGATTGCAGGTTCGGGAATTGCACCTGCCCGTTGGACATTGTCAGCAGGTTCGGGTGCTGTTTCAGACGAATCGGTGTCCTGATGGAGAGGCGATGAAGGTCCGAGAACCAGTGCTGCCTCGACCAGAACGGGGCAATTAGGATCAGGGTACAAGGCTCCGCCTTCATCTTTCTGAGGACCCTGGAAATCATCGGGAACGGCGGAAAAGCATACGCAAATACGCTGAACCAGCCTATGGAAAAGGCATTTCCGAGTGACCTTGGTTGGGGATGCCAGCTTGCGTAGTTTGGGCATTTGGCGTTCTCCATGGTGGCAAACAGGTCGATTCCTGGGACTCCCCATTCTGAGAATATGTGCGCTAGCGTATTCTCGTCGAGCTCCCATTCGTGGGAGAGGGATTTCTGTCTGCTTAGGGCATCTGCAATGGTGTTGTCCTTGCCCGGGACACTCTGAGAGTGATCCCATGGAGAACAAGCCAGTTCCAGATCTTTTGCGATTCGCGTGATAGAGTGAGCGAACGCGTTCCTCCCTGTTTGTTGAGATAGTGCATCGTCGTGGTGTTGTCCGTTCTGACGAGCACCTGGGAGTTATGGATGCGTGGTAAAAAGGCTTGTAGCACTAGATACACAGCCCTCAACTCCAGAAGATTGATATGGAGATGCTGCTCCTGATCTGACCATTTGCCGCTTACTCGGAGGTCCTGAAGGACAGCTCCCCAGCCTGCCAGAGATGCATCGGTGGTGATCACCAGTGGCGCTGCTGGAAGCAGGAACGGCAGTCCCATAGACAAATTCCTGTAATCCTTCCACCATTCGAGGCTCTTGGATATTCGCGGTGTTATCCTCACAATGTCTTCGAACGAACCCGTACTCTGAGTCCATTGGTTCGTGAGGGCTTCTTGCAATGGACGCATCCGAAGCCTGCAGTGAGGGATGAGGAGTATACAAGAAGACATCATTCCTAGGAGTGATTTGAAGGTGCGAACTCTTAGGGACTTCCTTGATGCCACCGCCGTGGCCAGAGATATGATCTTGTGTTTCTTTCTTCTGAAGGAAATGCCCTCGCGCATTCCGTATTCAAGGTCGCCCCGAGGAAGGTGATGCTTCTTGTTGGGGACATATAGGACTTCTGAAGATTGAGAGTCAATCCCAGATGTTGGAAAAGATTGGTACAGGCGTTGGAGGATTTGGTTGCGCCTGCAGCTGTCGGTGCCTTTACCAGCCAGTCGTCGAGGTAGGGGAAGACTTGGTGACCCATTTGACGCAGGAAAGCTGCCACAGGTGAAAGGCACTTGGTGAAAATCCGCGGAGCGGATTTGAGGCCAAACGACAGGACCTTGAATTGGTAGTGCTGTCCTGCCACCTCGAAACGTAGAAACTTTGTGCCTCCTGAGTATCGGGATGTGATAGTAGGCATCCTGAAGATCCAAGGATGTCATGAAATCTCCTTTTTCTAGAATGCCTAGTATTTCTTGGAGCGTCACCATCCTGAACGACTGACTCTTCAGGAAAGAGTTGAGTGCCCTGAGATCTAGAATGGGCCTCCACTTCTTTTCCTTCTTGCGTATCAGAAAGAAGCGGGAATAGAATCCTTTCTCCCTCTGAGCCGATGGAACCCGCTCGATCGCTCCTTTCTTCAACATCTCCGATATCTCTCGGAGTAGCAGTCGCAGATGTTTGTGTGGGAACCTGCGGGGAGGGGTTGCAGGTGGGATGGTGGTAAATTCTAGGGAATGGCCGAATCTTAGTAGTTGGAGTACCCATCGATCCGTGGTGATTAGGCGCCAATTTTCCAGGAAATGGGTCAATTTTCCTCCAATCTTTGATGAGGGAGATAGTAGCTGGACTGGCTGGAGTAAATGGTCACTGGCGTCCGCCGGTGCCCCTCTTCTGGTTCTTACCCCTGAAGTTAGATCTTCCATAAGAAGACTGCCGACCTTGTTGCTGTTTCTGCTGGTACTGGGTCTTATTCTGGAAGGAATACGAGGACCTATTCTGGTAGGATCCTCTGTAGGAGGACTGGCCTCTAGATTTGTTGCCCCGAAAGGACTGATTCCTTGCTTGCAAGGTTCCAAGCGCTCTAGCCGTATCAGTGTCCTTCTTGATAGCTTGGAGCGCCTCGTCAATTTTATCTCCGAAAAGATGCTGTCCGTCGAAGGGCATGTCCAGCACCTTCGTCTGCACTTCCTGCCTGAACGATGTTGCCTTCAGCCATCCCTGACGGCGCAGGACTGCAGCCCCAGCCAGTTGACGAAAGCCAGTCATGGCCACATCTATGGCACAATCCATGATCTCGGCCGCCGAGGATTGGCCCTCAGAAAGTAGTGCCTTGACCTCCTCCTGAACTGCGCTTGGCAGCTCCGCTAAATATGGGGCTATATCCTCCCAAAGTTGGCGGTTATAACGCCCTAACAGGGCTATGGAGTTGGCCACCTTGATGGTCATTGCCGAAGTGGTCGAAAACCTTTTGCCAATTGTGTCCAACTTTCTGCCCTCCTTGTCCGGTGGGGCTGACAGAGGAGAGGAAGGGTTACGAGAGTTCTTCTGGGCCGCCTGGGTCACGACCGAATCCGGTTTCGGGTGTCCATTAAGGCAAGCTGGCGCCGTGGATGGAGCCTTGTACTTTTTATCCAGGCGTGGAACAACCGCAGGTACGGAAGCCGGCGTCAGCATTAGTTTCTTTCCCTGGTCCCAGAGAAAGTCAATAATTGGGATTGACTTAGTCGCCTTCTTCGTCTGCTCCTTGAAGTCATGCAAGAAGCACTCAGTCTCCATCGATTCCATGACCATATGAAACCGCGTTGCTGCTCGTTCAACTATCTTATGAAAACCGCCAATATCCACTGGCAGTGAATCAGCTTGGCGCGGTTGTGGGGAAGCTGGGGAGGATGCCACATACTCCTCCTCCTCATCATCCTGGTCCGTCTGGTCTTCCTGGACCTCCCCCTCTTCCATCTCCTCAGCCTCCTCATCCGATGACTATCACCTGAGGTGGCAGTTTCTCGTGGCAGACCTGAGTAGCTGGTCGTGTTTGCTTTGGGGCTGTCGTTGGTGGATTTGTAGTAGGCACCGGGCCCCCTGTGTCCAGAGCTGGCGATTCCGGGAAACGTTGCTTGTAGTCCCGGATAAGGTATTTGAGGTCATTAACAATGGACAGGGGAAGGCATACCATCGGGGTGACCTCCGTGCGAACCTGTTGCCGGACGGGGCGTTCCTGGCCGCTCATCTACTCCTGTTCTTCGTCCGTGCTCTGACATTTGACGTGCAGCTCCGAAGGGGAAGTAGCCTGATCAAAGAGCTCTTCTTCCGACTCATCACTCTGAAGAATCTCCATAGGCAAATTGGTTTGCACCTTACTTGGAGACGTTGTTTCCGGTGTAATCTGTGTTCTGGTCAGTTTGCCAGATCCAGAACCCTGTACAGGAACCCCTGCAGTCTTCCGTGCTGCTGTTAACGGTGGTAGGGCCATAGACGACATTCCTACTAGTTCGGATTTCTTCCATGGCTCAGAAAGACCCATGGACGACGACGGTGTCCCCGTTGTCGACGCCCTCGTCGTCGACGCCCTCGTCGTCGACGGGGGGCTCCACATAGACGGTGTCGTCGTCGACGGGACAATCTTCATCGTCGACGAGGACTTAGACGTCGACGACGGTTTTAGCAGTATAACAGACGGAATAGGTGTACCTGCTGACGACGATGAAGGGGCTGTCGTTGTGGACACAGTTGTCGTCGCTGTGGAGACATGACCTGGTGCCCTTTTTTGCGCTGAGGAAGGTGTCGCAATTTTGCTGGCCGACAGGGTAGGCTTCTTAAAAGTCAGAGAGTCCTTGTCAGACACTGAAGATTTTGAAGATTTTGCCTCTGAAGACTTCTTTTGTGTCTTCATAGGAGGAACGTCTGAGGGGCCAGGAGACGTCACTCTCGGCCTCTTCAGGGAGACTTCAGAGGTTCCGGAAAAGCTTGCCTCTGAGGATACCACACTCTCCCTGTCCTTAAGCCTGTCCAGCCAGATAAGCAGACGACCCTCTCTGTCTCTCAAGGTCTTGTGAGGGAAAGATCTACACATTTTACAGTCCTTAGGCACGTAGTCAGGATAAAGGCAAAATAGGCAGAGGTCATGCTTGTCGTCCACATGTAGCCTCTTCTTCCCACATGAAGAGCAAGCCCTGAAAAGGGCTTTCTTCTGGGATTCCGACAAGCCAGGAGTTTTAGAAGAAATAAACACTCACTGCAGTAATAAGAGGCCTGAAGTGGTCTGCGTTCAAGTCCTCTGAAGAAGTAAGTCACTGAAAAAGTGAACAGTCTGGTTTGAAAGAAATCCTGAGGAGAACTCCCTAGCACAACGTGCGGTAGAAAATCTGAGGGACTGAGGCTCCTGTCAGGAAGGTTCTAGAGGGAGGCGACATCTGATTGGCTGGCTCTAAGAGTTTGGTCCTTTTTACATAAGGACTAGGATAGGCTACTAAGGGGAGGCCCTTAGGCCTATTTTTCTCTATGTATGTCTATAGGACATTACTTTTTTATGTACCGGAGGCTCCCGTCTCGACGACGGGGAATGATTCAGGCATGTGAATCTATGAAAGACACCCCTAATACTGGATAAGTAACCCTCATCCAGAAGAGAGAATCGTTCAGTGACTGAACACTAAGAAAGGAGCAGCGTAAAACTGGGAATCTACCCCAGCAAGCAGAACACAAAAAGGGGCCTTATTGGTAACGCTGCATGCATCACCGGAAAGTCCCTGCAACATGGAGACTTCGGACCAGACCTTACAGCCTCCAAGAGAGTTGAAGAGTAGGAAGAAGAGTACCCATGGAACTGGTATACATAACCAATTACAGATATATACAGCAAAAAACAGGTAAACTAGCCACAACTATACAACATCGTTGTAGAGGGACACACCTGTTACCGTAATGGCAGACAGAAGCTGCCGTTAAAGCGTGATATAAACCCCGAAAAACCTCCGAAGGAGGAGAATAAAGCAAGATGACCAATGACGTAAAGATGAGGCCAAGGCACTGCACTGAGCACCGTACAACGACAGAGAAGAGCACCAGAGGGCACCTAGAGGCCAAAGGAACTCGTAGGTCCAGTTGACTTAACAGAGCTATATAATAGCAACCAAGTACCCCACACGGAGTATGTACCCCCCCTAACAATGGGGAACACGTTCATAAGGGCAGGCCACAGTCAGAGGAACAATCTGTGGAACAATGGCACAGCAGGTTAACTGCCAGCTTAAAACGCAAAATGCATTCAAAGGATGAGAAATGAAAGGGTAATCACCTCAGACCATGCAAAAGGAAAACCTGAGGCTTACTATCAGCCTAAAACCCAGCGGTGTGCCAATTGTGGGTAAAAAAGATACAGTTTTAGGAAAGAACACAAGTGCTGGGGCCTGGTTAGCTGGATACCAGACCACAGTCAAGTTAGCATCTGGTATCTTGCAAAATGTTAGGGTGTAACCATGCAAAAAGGGGCACTTTCATACAACTGCCATCACACTAAATATTTTGAGACCAGGAGCCAAGGCCACGACTTGAGAAACCCCTCTCAAATAATAATTTACAACTGACAGGAAGGACTGATGAAGGTCAGCATTTGGAGACCCAATGGGCTTAATCTGTTTTATATACTTGTAAAACCTACAAATCAAAGGAGAAAAAGCAGCTGTAGAAGGATGTTTAATCACCTTCCACAAGCAGAAGTCTAACAGTTCCACAGAAACAAACAGGTAATCTGAAGTATCAGAAAAGACATCAAAATCAACCGGACTTAAGAGAAAGTCACAAACATTAGTAGAGGGGTGGTATAGAGAACAGTAGTGGCTAAGGGCGGAGGGCCCAGTTAACTTGTCTGGGAGACTGAACAGGAGCAGGTGCATTTGGTTGGGTAGTTCAACAGGGGATTGAGTGATGGCTTTAAACATCGAAGAGGATATATGCCTCTATCAATATATCCTCTACCTACACACTTCATCTAAAAACCCATACCGCTACTATGATCACCAAAATAACATGTTTCTAGACTCTTCTCTCCTCTAGCCCCCTTGCATCATCTCATACCTCTTTTACTATTAAGATCTCCCGAACAAGACTTTCTAAACCCTTACCTCTGGCCCTTACCTCTCCACCTCCTTTTAACTCATCCCAAACCCCCATCCGACTGCTATGAACTAAAAAAAAAAAAAGATTCTAGACCCTTCCCTCTTCTATCTCTCCAATATTCCTTTTCAATCCAATCAACAGAACATGTCCACCACTTAAATGTAATATTTGCCTATACTAACTCCCCTCCATCTCCCCCTTTACTCACCGCAAACCCCCTCCTACGGCTATAAACTCCCAGGAAAAACACATTCTAGACCCTTCTCTCTTACTTCTCAAGCCAAAAAACTGACTAACATATCCACCACTAAAATTACTTCCATATATCACTATACTAATTCACCACTATTCCTTCATGGGTTCCAGACTAGCGTGCTACTCGCCGAAAAAGTGCTTCAATGCCTCGTCACGGGTAGTAAGCCCTATATAATGCCATTGGGGGTATGTGAGGGGACACAAGTCACTGGGAAGTCACTGGGCATAATAATTTGTCATAACCACACTTTCTCTATAGTTATAAAACCTATCTTTTTACATTTTCAAAATGTATTTGAATGTATATACAAAATCCTATGGAAATCACAGCAACTCCAATGACAGTCAATAGTCATAGGCACCCTAAGTAAATTATGATGTGCAACTGAGAGCAACCGTTTAGATACAATGTCCCATTAGCATCCACACACATCCAAAACGGAGGCTTCCAGATAATCTCCCAAGGAACCCCCTGTAAAGCAGCCAACCATCTTCACCTGCTTGCTGTGAAGCTGAGGTATGTAAGTCCCACATGGAACCTGAATCTGGCACAGACATCGACCTGTTCATAGATGGAATAATTCCTGGCTCTCCACTTCTGAAACACAAAAAGATCAAATCTTTCATTAGGGTTATCTAGAGCATGCTAAGACAAAAGCACAAGACATCCAGTTCCTCCTCCTTGCAAAAAAGGATGCATTGTGTACAAAGCATCAGTCACCATTTAAAGTCGTCACAGCAAAAGGTCATATCTGAAGCAGAAAGTATAAGTGGGATAAATAGTTCACCACTCAATTGAACAGAAAAAAAAACTAAGGATTCACAGTCCAAATCATTACCTTGCTCTGTTAAGGGAGAATGGATTCATTGGAATTTCAAGATTCCACTTCTAAGTCTATCTCTCTTAAAGGTAAGGTAGTCAAAGGGTTAACAGCCTACAGATTTCAACAATATAGTAAATGTTACTCACCATAGTAACTACGGTAAGGTTTTCCATGTATGTGACATCCTGCGAGTAGACCGAATTCAAATATGTGCACTAGCGAGAATATAATTACTTATCTGTTAACTCAGTTTAATTAGCGTTGGTATGTCTCATACATTGATACGCTCAAATCTATTTCCACCGTCAGGCTGGGAATCCCCAGGAAATTTAAACAGAAATAAAACTGCTAAAACTGCCATTGGCCTAAATAGCTTTTGTTTAATAGCCCATCCACGTCATTTAAGCGGACTTCAACTTCAGCCAAAGAGTTGAGGATGAGATGAGCACTCAACTTCCCCAGAGTCCACCAGAGCTCAAAATGTCATAGCACAAGTCTGAGGGTACTGAATTGGGAGAAAGATTCAAAAGGTTACACCAGACTAGGGGGCAATCAAATCTTGAAATAAGCAGTAAGCAGACAACACCGATTCCGCAGATCCACTTGCTCATCTGAAGAGACTTTTGCAGTATTCAAATCCAGAGAGTATTTTTAAGTGACTACCAGCCAGGTGTTCAATAATGCTGCACGTCCCATGATAGGACACACACTGGTCTGTGTTGACCTACTTCTGGTATGGCGTCTATTCACTTTGCCCCATATAAGGTGTTCGAACCGGTAGGAAGGGTCAAAATAGTAATATCATGAATTATTCAACAATCCTCTCTGAAAATATGTAAGAATCATAAGCGTTTCTGAACCGGGCAAGGCCAGTCTAACCAGCTGGACATGTATGGAGAACTATTTCAAACCTTGTTTGACCACATGAACAACTTACTTTCAGTAGCGCCTTTTTCGGTAGAGGCTAACCGCAGATTCCTCACCTTTTGAATATACCCACTCATCAGCCTGGATCTAAAAACTCTTGGAGAAATTCCTGCGCGCGTCAGTAGGTGAAGTGAAACTCCCCAACGGATCTGTCCAACCCGGATAAGGTGTCTGGGCCACAATACATGGGCCACAATACATGCGCCACGTCTGCTGGCAGACTGGAGTTTCTTTCCGAATTCTGTTCGCACTAACAGACCTTGAGCTCAAAGAAATCAACATGTAACAGTTCGTGGATATTTTCAATTGATGGAACTTCATTATTGGACAGTACCTTTCCACAGAAAATGTAGAGGAGGATGGGTTGGTGAAGAATCTGCAGTTCAAGTTGATACCAGAAAAGCTGCTATGGAAGCCAAGTGACTTTTCATTCTTATAGAAATTTCTAACTGCAGATTCCTTACCTTATGAATAGATAAATCATCAGCAGCTAAAAGCAAACGGAAGTGCATTACAACCCCGCTTTCTACGGATGTAAAAGATAGCAGATAATACCTTGCATATATGTTTTAAAGGGGGGGAATCCAATTTTTTCACCTTAACAATATTGGTCAAATCATCGTCACTTTGCTGCATAGCTTACCTGTCTAACAGAATTTGCAATGGAGATTACCAAACTCAGGTGTCAGAATACTAGATTCAGCTGCCTGAGGGCCATGTGTCTATGCTGGCCCAGATGTTGAGTCAGTTGATCTAGTCTCACCAGAAACTGTGTGAAGATGAACTGACATTGAAAATGGCATGAAATACAAGAGCTGGATCGCCAAAACTGCTGCCACTGGAATGAGGGTTATAAATACCTGCCTCATTTTCCTCAATATATAGGAGAACATAGTTAACGGAATAAATGCATATCCCACACTAATGTATCCATAATATACTTTTCCCCTGGACTGTCGGTCTAGGTACCTGGACGGGAGGTTTTGGCATTTTGTGTGGTGGCGAACAGACGCTGCGGGAGTTCCCCACTGAGAAAAATACCTTTGAAACAATTGTTGGTTTTTCTACAATTTGTGGACTTGGTTCCTGCTCAACAGGTCCGCAAAGCCATTGTCCACCCCAGGCAGATGCTTCACCATGAGCTGAATGTGGGTCCAAATGGCTCACCTCCAAATGTTTTAGGCTATAGCGGAGATGGAGCGAGTACCCTGGTTTTAAATGTAGTAGATTGCAGTCATGGAGTCAGTTTAAGTGGACTGTTATGATTAGCAATGTACCCCATTTCACCTAACCTTTCACTTACATTCACCCTGCCATTGTACAACATAACCGTTTTGGTCCTGACCTTTTATCTAGTTAAGGTGCTGCATAAATGTTGTGTGTTTTTCCCCGAAGACTAGCCTAATTTAATATGCATGAGGATTCTCAAAATCACAGCAGGATACCATCTTCTGCATTATAACTGTATAAAGTTCATCACTATTGTCCTCCTCGGCCGACATGACACAACATGATAGAACCCCTGAGGGTACCTTTTGGGTATATAAACGCTATATCTTTGCTAGGGCAGGCAGAGGAGAAAGTCTTCCATGCGGACACACTGATGCGAGACGTTGAGGTTCCTGCACGCAGATACTCCAGCACTCAGTGGTCTGACAACTCTTGCGGGTTGTCCGTTCGAGACCAACACCGGGTCCTTCTTTCTCTCACACAGGTAAAGGGGTTGGTTCTTCCATAGAGGGATTCTTGGCTCTATACCTACACACATGCTAGATACATTGATACATCTCGTTAGGATTAGTATCGTAGGAGTATATATTTTTCCTGTCATGTATATATACACACCTGTGTATAGTGTATATCTATTGTTTTAGCACTATGGTAGAAATCGACCATCCATTTACTATTTTGGTGCTTAGAATCATTTATATCTGTTCCTGTCTTATGGTTGTTGCAGCACACATTTTACACTAAAATGACGCGGGCTCAATAAATGCTTATTGAAAACGTCCCCATCGTTTATTCTGTGTCTCTCTCTGAGACAAAGTGAGCACGAGTGACTGAGTGAAAAGTACCGTACTGTTTACACGATCTCTGAGGGGTCAGGTTCGTCATGTTCGACAGTTGCCAGAAATTATTCTTTCCTTGGTAAAAGGAGTTTAGTCGCACTGTGAGCTAGCTGGTATACAGGCGAACATATATGGTGGGGGTGTCTGGACTCATTCCCACAGTTTATACTGTCTAAACAAGCAGATACAACATAGATTTATAAGAACTACACACCAGTCTTGCCTTGGAGGAGTCTGTAAAAGGCACTGAATTACAACAGGATTGCCAAGAGCGCCAGGTGTACAAGTTCATTACCTCCGGTAACCTAATATCTGGTAGAGACATAGTATAGCCGCAGAGTCCTTAATTTTGAATTATCCCCAGGTGCCAGAATGGAAGTGAGAGACCTGACCATACCAATACAAGACCTAAAATATTTGTTGAGCGACCATTCCGTGAGATAGTGATATCGATCTACGAACCAGCAATGATACAGGGTATAGCCCTTTGTCTCATAGATCTTTCGCAGAGAAGGGAGGATGGGCAGGGCATTAAGGAATCTATCAGATGTACAAGTTATAAGTTACTTACATTCGGTAAAGTAATATCTGGTAGAGACGGTCTAGCCCTGGTTCTTAATAGTACCCATGATCACTATAACAGAATATGTAAATAATAAACCAATCTATAGGTCCTAAAAATCGAGACCAGAGGGAAAAGGTAGAAAAGACCTCTAAATAACCATCGGAGAGTGTTGGACAGGCCACGTGAAGGGCTTGCTCCCTCCCCGCATGACAGGGCCCGAGCCCCGGCCCTCCAGGTGTTACCCACAGAAACAACCCGCACCCCGTCCCCAGACGGGACTCCTGCCCCCGGACCTCTCTGTATCATGGGGCCGAACCACTACCGGCTCCCTCGCCCGGCCCGGCCGCCATCTTGGACACTGCACCACGAGGCCGCGTGGCCTCAGCTCGACCCTAACCCTGGGCCTGGCCAGGCCCCGACATCCCGGCACCACCATCCACCCAGGAGGTGAACGGACCACTTGGCAGGTCGATGGGAGAAAGAAGTGTCGATGGCTCTCCCCCGCCAGGTGCCGATCGCCCCCAGCTCCCCCGGGCGCTGGCTCCACCCCCCTGCTGGGTGTCTGGACTCCCTCACCCCGGACCTCCCGACCTCCAAGTGCGAGGGTCCGGACATCAAAGGGCGCCAGACCTATAACTGGGGCAGCTCCAGAGCAGGAAGGCAGTTGTATCCTGGAGTCGAGAGACACCGAGAAGAACTCATCCTTGACGGACTACCGGCGCTGCCGTAGCCCTGCCTTGTGAACTATCATCCTGCCTGCTGGCGCTGCCGCGGCCTTCTGCATCCTCCATCCTCGTCGGGACCTGCTGGCGCTACCGCGGACCGTTGTAACTACCACCTTCATTGGGACCTGCTGGCGCTGCCGCGGACCGTTGTAACTACCACCTTCGTTGGGACCTGCTGGCGCTGCCGCGGACCGTTGTAACCACCACCTTCATCGGGACCTGCTGGCGCTGCCGCGGACCGTGTAACGACCACCTTCACCGGGACCTGCTGGCGCTGCCGCGGCCCGTCCAGCTAGAACACCGAGCTCGAGGATTGTGAGCTATCCATCATATCGCATCTACCAGATTGGTAACAAGACTGTCCCGCTACCCCCTTTCCCAACCAAGAGACTAGAATCGAGGGGACCCCTGAGTCCTGACCTCCTTGTACCATTCTATCGTACCTAAAGATTGCTTATAAAGAACGTTAAACCTTATCTTTGTGTGGTGTACATCTGTGGGGGGGAAGTTACTCGTCTGTACGATCGCTGGAGACGGCTCTCCCCGGAGACCTCTCCCCTTGTCCTCGGCCGACCCTCCCGGTCCGTCTAACATTGGTGGACAGCGGCGCGATCCGAATCAACGCGTAATCGTACAGAGAGTAGCTCACCCCACGACGAAACCACAATGTCAACCAAAGAGAGCGGATCCACCGAGAAATTCCAGATGGAGAAATTGGAAGAGTACAGCCATCGTGAATTGAAACAATTCTGCATTGAACTAGGCATTGCTACCACCGGCCTGAGTACCAAAGACGATTTCAAGCACGCCATTGAGTCGTGGGCAGAAACCGGGGCCGCGAGATCCCCGGACCAAAACATTGCAGCATCAGAGAGGAACACCACGGCTCCCGAGGAGCGAAGAACGGGTCTCTCGCAGGAAGAGATCCAAGAGAGAGAAAAAAGCAGACTACATGAGCTAGAAATGGCACGGCTCAAAATGGACGGTGAACTAAAATTAGCCGAACAAAAACTGAACCTAGAACATCTGCGGCTCCGAGAAGAACGGGAAGAAAAACAGAGGCAGAGAGAGCTCGAAGAAAAGAGATTAGCGTACCAACACGAGCGCAAACTGGCAGAAATAGACCTACGGAAGCAGAACAAAGAACTGGAGGTGCCCGAGCGACCGCGCACCCCGGGAGCGACAGAAAAGAAAGTCCACATCCCCAAGGATGTCGTGCGAGAGTATGTCCGAGAGTACGACATACAACAGTGGTTCAAGGCCTACGAGATCGCCATGACCTCCCACCGGATCGATCGAAGTGACTGGGGAGCCGGTCTATGGGGGAGGTTCGTCAATGAAGGCCGCGATGCCCTGTTACAGCTCCCAGACCATCTGATGTCATCCTATGACCACATGAAGGCTGCCCTCCTCACCCGATATGGGCTCACACCCGAAATGTACTGCCAGAGGTTCCGAGACTGCACCCGGATCCCGGGTACAACTTGGGTGGAATATGTCAACTATTTCAGCCGAGCCTTCGAGGGTTGGATCAAGGGAAGCCACGTAACGACCTACGAGCAACTTTTTAATCTCATGGTCTGGGAGCACCTCTCTAACAACTGCTTCGTCGAGCTCAGGCAGCACCTCCTCGACAGTAAATTGACTGACCCACGGCAACTCGCCGCCGAAGCTGACCGGTGGGAAAGCACCCGAGTGGGCCGGAGAGGGCCGCACGAACAGAACCGGAACAACCAAGGTCAGCACCGTCCCCGAGGAGGAGGAGGAGGCCAGGGACGAGGAAGAGACACCGTCCCGGCCGCTCCCGCTGCCAGCACCCCGCCCCCGGCCAGCCGGGGCAACCCCCTGATGCGGCCGGGGTTCCGAGCCAATGTCACGTGTCACCGATGCCAGCGAGTCTGCCACTACGCCAATGACCCGAACTGTCCACAGAACCAAACTCAGAGACCCCGCCAGGTAGCTGCCGCCGCCCTGGGGGGAGAACAAATCTCCGAAGAACAGGAAGAATACGAGCAGGAACAACAAGAGTGGGAACCGGCCGCCATGGTTCTAGCGTGCCTAGGGGGAAGAGACATGGTCCCGCGGGCTCCCATACCCGCCAACACCAGAAAATATAGTCAGTGGGTGAACATTAATGGACGCCGGGCCGAAGCACTACGTGACACGGGGGCCAGTGTGACGGCCGTCCGCTGTCACCTGGTAAAACCAGAGCAGATCCTGCCGAACATTCTCTGCCCCGTCCGTTCAGCCGACAATTCGGAGAGTCTGTCGGATGGCCTGCGTCCCCTTCGAATGGGGAGGAGTCTCCGGCATGTTGAAGGTGACGGTCCGAGATGATGCCCCCGTGGACTGTCTCCTGGGGAATGATCTTGAGAGTTCCCCGTGGGCCGCCGTAGAAAGAAAAGAGCACCTGGGGATGTTGGGCCTCCCTGACTGGGCGTGCGTAACCACCCGGTCCATGGCCGCCCGTGCCATCCCCCGACCAGAAGAACCAGAATGGCCAGCACCTCCTCCCCCGATCGCTCCAGTAGAGGACACCGACCATACCGACCCCCCAGAGCAAACCCCCGAAGGGCTCGCTCAGCCCCAGGACCTTCCCAACCTGGCTCAGTGGCGTCAAGAAGGGGGGCCCACCCAGGAACAGTTCCGTCGAGAACAGAAGACCTGTCCCTCCCTCGAGGGACTCCGCCAGCAAGCCCTCGCCCAGAGCGCAGGGGACACCACCGGAGCCCATTGGATCTATTGGGACAACGACCTATTGTACAGTGAACAGAGAATCGCGGAGTTAGGGGCCAGTCGAGTGCTGGTGGTGCCCCTCCGTTTTAGAGACTTCCTGTTAAATTTGGCCCACGATGTCCCTCTGGCTGGACACCTGGGCCAGGACAAAACCTACAGTCGCCTGGTGACCCACTTTTTCTGGCCGAAGATGAGAAACGACGTCCTCAACCACTGCCGGTCCTGCCCCACGTGCCAGGCCAGCGGGAAGAGCTGCCGCAAACTCAAAGCACCTCTGCAACCCTTCCCAGTTGTCACCACCCCGTTCGAGAGGGTGGGAATAGACATTGTGGGGCCCCTGGACCCCCGTACAGCACAAGGACATCGGTTCATCCTGGTGGACCACGCCACCCCGAGGCTGTGCCCCTGCGAACTGTAACAGCCCCGGTGGTCGGCCGGGCCTTAATGGGGATCTTCTCCCGGGTGGGCTTCCCCCGAGAAGTCGTCAGCGACAGAGGCACAAACTTTATTTCGAAGTATATGAAGTTCCTCTGGCAACAGTGCGGGGTCACCTACCGGTTCACGACCCCCTATCACCCTCAAGGAAACGGACTAGTCGAGCGGTTCAACCGCACGCTCAAGGGAATGATTGGGGGATTGGAAGAGCCCCTCCGTCGCCAGTGGGATGTACTACTTCCGTGCCTCCTCTTCGCCTATCGAGAAGTTCCCCAGAAGTCCCTCGGCTTTAGCCCTTTCGAACTCTTGTACGGGCACCCTGTGCGAGGGCCCCTCAGCCTAGTCAAAGAAGGTTGGGAGATGGCCCCCCTAAAGACCCCTCCAGACGTCTTCAAGTACCTCCTGACCCTACGCAATCAGACCAGGCGATTCAGAGAAATGGCGAAAGCGAACCTTGAGGCCAGTCAGGAGGACATGAAAAAATGGTACGATCAAAATGCCTCCTCCATCGAATTCGAACCTGGCCAACAAGTGTGGGTGATGTCCCCCACGAACCATGTGCCTTGCAGGACAAGTGGACGGGGCCCTTCAAAGTGGTCGAACGCAAGAGCCCCGTCACCTATCTCATCGATATGGAATCTCCCCAGAACCCCCTCCGGGTCCTCCACACCAACAGACTCAAACCCCACTTTGTGCGCTCGGAGCTCAGCCTCCTGATGGCTACAGACAGTGGAGCGGAAGAAGACTCCGAGCCTCTCCCTGATCTCCTGAAGACTCGTGAGAAAGATGGTTCCGTGGACGGGGTCCGGCTCTCCGATGCCCTCACCCCGGAACAGCGCCAAGGCTGCCGGTACCTCCTGCTGCAGTTTGCTACCTTGTTTTCCCTCACCCCAGGGGTCACCCCCTGGTGCTTGCACGACGTGGACACTGGGGACAGTCCCCCTATCAGACACCGGGCGTACCGCGTACCAGATCGGGTACGGGCCTGCATCCAAGAGGAGGTATCAAAGATGCTCACGCTCGGGGTCATCGAGCCCTCGGACAGCCCCTGGGCCAGCCCGGTCGTGCTGGTCCCCAAAGCTGCTGCCCCCGGCACCACTCCTGAGCTCCGATTCTGCGTCGACTATCGGGGCTTGAATGCTGTCACCAGAACCGACGCTCATCCCATCCCCCGAGTGGATGAACTGATCGACCGCATGGGGGCTGCCCGCTACCTCAGCATCTTCGACCTGACAGCGGGCTACTGGCAGATCGGTCTCACACCCCGGGCCCAAGAACGATCCGCCTTTTCTACCCCCGATGGCCACTACCACTTCAAAGTCATGCCCTTCGGCATGAAGAATGCCCCAGCTACCTTTCAGCGACTGGTGAACCAGGTCTTGGCGGGGCTCGAGGAGTTCAGCGCCGCCTACCTGGACGATATCGCTGTGTACAGCCGCCACTGGTCCGACCACCTCCACCACCTCCGAGAGGTCCTGCAGGCCCTCCAACGGACCGGCCTCACAATCAAGGCCAGCAAGTGCCAAATTGGTCAGGGGTCCGTGACCTATCTCGGACACCAGGTGGGAAGCGGTCTGGTGGCCCCTCTGCAACTCAAAATCGCTGCCATCCAGTCTTGGCAGCCTCCAGTCACGCAGACCGAGGTCCGAGCCTTCTTGGGGCTCACCGGCTACTACCAGCGGTTCGTGAGGGACTATGGCAGCATTGTGGGGCCCCTCACGGGACTCACATCCAAAAACCACCCGAAGAAGGTCAACTGGACCCCAGACTGTCAAGCGGCCCTCGAGAAGCTGAAAGCCGCCATGTGCACTGCCCCTGTGTTCCAGGCCCCCGACTACAGTCGGGAATTCATCGTACAAACAGATGCCTCCGACCATGGCATCGGGGCGGTCCTCTCCCAGCTGAACTCCGAGGGACTTGACCAACCGGTGGCCTTCATCAGCAGACGCCTCCTGGCCCGAGAACAGCGCTGGAGCACCATCGAGAGGGAGGCCTTCGCAGTGGTGTGGGCCCTCAAAAAGCTCCGGCCCTATCTCTTCGGTACCCACTTCCGGGTGCAAACAGATCATCGACCCCTGCAGTGGCTAATGCAGATGCGGAGGGAAAACCCCAAACTATTGCGTTGGTCCATCTCCCTGCAGGGGATGGACTTCACTGTGGAACATCGACCGGGCCAAGACCACGCCAACGCAGATGGCTTGTCACGCTTTTTCCGCCTCGACGAGGAGAGTCCCCAAGAGGATGGGTGACTCTCCCCGCCTTCAGCTGGGGGGGGACGCATGTTGGACAGGCCACGTGAAGGGCTTGCTCCCTCCCCGCATGACAGGGCCCGAGCCCCGGCCCTCCAGGTGTTACCCACAGAAACAACCCGCACCCCGTCCCCAGACGGGACTCCTGCCCCCGGACCTCTCTGTATCATGGGGCCGAACCACTACCGGCTCCCTCGCCCGGCCCGGCCGCCATCTTGAACACTGCACCACGAGGCCGCGTGGCCTCAGCTCGACCCTAACCCTGGGCCTGGCCAGGCCCCGACTTCCCGGCACCACCATCCACCCAGGAGGTGAACGGACCACTTGGCAGGTCGATGGGAGAAAGAAGTGTCGATGGCTCTCCCCCGCCAGGTGCCGATCGCCCCCAGCTCCCCCGGGCGCTGGCTCCACCCCCCTGCTGGGTGTCTGGACTCCCTCATCCCAGACCTCCCGACCTCCAAGTGCGAGGGTCCGGACATCAAAGGGCGCCAGACCTATAACTGGGGCAGCTCCAGAGCAGGAAGGCAGTTGTATCCTGGAGTCGAGAGACACCGAGAAGAACTCATCCTTGACGGACTACCGGCGCTGCCGTAGCCCTGCCTTGTGAACTATCATCCTGCCTGCTGGCGCTGCCGCGGCCTTCTGCATCCTCCATCCTCGTCGGGACCTGCTGGCGCTGCCGCGGACCGTTGTAACTACCACCTTCATTGGGACCTGCTGGCGCTGCCGCGGACCGTTGTAACTACCACCTTCGTTGGGACCTGCTGGCGCTGCCGCGGACCGTTGTAACCACCACCTTCATCGGGACCTGCTGGCGCTGCCGCGGACCGTGTAACGACCACCTTCACCGGGACCTGCTGGCGCTGCCGCGGCCCGTCCAGCTAGAACACCGAGCTCGAGGATTGTGAGCTATCCATCATATCATCGCATCTACCAGATTGGTAACAAGACTGTCCCGCTACCCCCTTTCCCAACCAAGAGACTAGAATCGAGGGGACCCCTGAGTCCTGACCTCCTTGTACCATTCTATCGTACCTAAAGATTGCTTATAAAGAACGTTAAACCTTATCTTTGTGTGGTGTACATCTGTGGGGGGGAAGTTACTCGTCTGTACGATCGCTGGAGACGGCTCTCCCCGGAGACCTCTCCCCTTGTCCTCGGCCGACCCTCCCGGTCCGTCTAACAGAGAGTTATCAGATACTATCATCTATCCTCCAAGGCGAAAGACATTGTGGACCAAAAGGGCCAAGAACAAGGCAAAAGTCTTGTAGTTGGTATTCTTCACATCAATCAAGAAATATCAGAAAAACCACTCTGATAAAATCCATAAAGATGGATTCACAGGACTCTTC